>NC_143569.1:86609166-87225277 GCF_054136105.1 Typopeltis vanoorti
AGGTTGACTAATGTCCTTCACTTCTTTTCCCCTCTATGTGATTGGAGGTGACCAAGTTGACTGACTACTGATGTTTTCAGTAGGCAGTCAACTTGGCACATATTTAGTTCATAGTGAAGATTTTTATTCTCTTTTAGTTCTTTCCTTTGTTTCCCATTATTATTTGCATTTTTATTCCTGTTGTCATTCTGTGCTTTGCCTATAGTTCCAGCCGTTTCCTTTGTTTCTTTTGTTTTTTGCAATCTCTTTTGTGTTATTTCCTGTGATTTATTTCTTATGATTTCTTTGTTCTGTTTCATGTAATTTTGTTCATTACATTTTTTGCAGTTTCTTTTGTTTCGTGCAAATGTGGAGTGGGCATTACCATTTTTACCGTAAATTCACCATAACGAACCTTGTGTCAAAATGAACTATGTCCTGCTTTCTAGCAGCAATCATCTATTGTATTACCCATCAAAAGTAAAACACATTAGATGCAGTATTTCATACTTTTAGCAGTGGACAAAATGTGAGAATTGTTTCATGTATGTGTCCAGAAACGTTAAAGATTTATGGAGTGTTTAGTGGAATGATAAAAAGGAACATATTATGGTATGTGAGAAGTGCAATGAAAGACTACGACATTCCAAAATGAGAATGGTGTTACCAGGAACAATCAAGAAACGGAAGGGGGGTGTTTACGAGAGCTTAGGCAAAAGTTAATGAAAATGAAGAGTCAATGTATGGAGGAGGAAATTTAACATTTAAAGAAGAGCATAACTGGTGTAAATGACAAGGAAGTTAATAAGAAGCAAATATCTAAGGATGATAGGGGTTGCTTTATATGGTGACTCAATCATTAAAGGTATGGTAAAAGATAAAGTGTACAAGACGTGTTTTATAGGTAGTAAATACAATAAAACGAATATCAGATGGTTTTTATAGAAGGAAGGAATGGGTGTTAGAATTAGTGGTAGTGGTGGGCACAAATGACTTGAATAGTGGGACAAAGAATCTGGAAAGGGATTTAGTTGTTGCAAGAAATGAAGAATAATAGTGTCATTGGAAAAGTGGTTAGTTTTCTGCCCAGATATGACAGTAGGAAACTGGGAAGGAGAGCAGTGATACTGAATGACAAAATGGCTGAATTGTGTCAGGCAGAGTGTGTTCAATTTGTGAATATATGCAATGAATTTGAAGGGAAGTTAAAATGGTTCAAAGCTGATGGAATGCATTTGAATGGTTTTGGTTTTGGTTATTTGGAGCGATTGTTTTTTTAATAAGAGTGCACAGAGTCCATATGAAATTAATACCACTAAGAGTCAGAGAGAAATTGAGAAGCAGGTTGTGGAAGGACGAGAAGAGAATGGATATGAAGGGGAAGGAAGTGATTATAGTAGAGCAAAGTGATGCAGTGCAAAATGGTGGGGATTATAAGAATATAAATGAAAATCAGAGTCAGGATCAGGGAAACAGTGATGATTAGAATGAAGAGAGAAGTTCACTATAGCAGAGAGAGAGAGTAAAGAGTGATTGTTGGTGGGATGGCCTCAAAGAATGGAGAATTGTTATGCTTGTATACTAATGTACTACAGCGTATCAGAAATAAAGGGGCTGAATTTGAGGCATTGATTGAATCAGCATGTCCAAATATAATTGACATAAGTGAAACTTGGTTGACTGAGGATATACTGTCAGGACTTGAAATGGTAGGATATAGAATTTTCCAAAAGGATAGGAAGATCAAGAGGGGGGGGGGTATTGTTAATGGTAGCAGAGGAATTGTGTCCTTAAAGAGTCGAAGTGGAAAACAGTAGTACGTGTGAAAATTTTGAAGTTTGGTGTGAAGTTGGGATCAGTAGAATAGGATGCTGTTATAGACCAGGGAATGTGGAGAGTATTGATTGTGACATGTTTAAACAAATTAGTTGGGCAATGCATAAATACATACCAAGAGTTAAGCGAATAAATAGAGGAGGTGTTAGGTGGATGAACGGTGAAATCAAGCAAGCAGTGTTACAAAAGAAATTATGGAGAAATTATAAGACTGTTTGCAGTGAACAGATGCATGAAGAATATAAAGTGCAGGCCATAAAAGTGACAAGCATGGTTAAAAAAGAAACACTAGAATATCAGAGGAAATTGGCCATTTGGGTCAAAGCTAATCTAAAGGAATTTTTTTACTATGTGGCAAGCAAGAGGAAAAATAAATATGGCGGGTTGATGCTGGTGGACAGCTATGGTAGCAAAGTAACCATAGCAAATGATTTAACGAACACTTCATCAGTGTTCGTTAAATCATAGTGGTGTGAATGATGCTATGCAACATGTAGAAGGAAGACAAGAATTAGGAGAATTAACGGTGAAAGAATCAGAGGTATAATGTACAAAAGAATTAGCCATGCCCTTGTCCTGGTTTATGAGAGTCTTGCAGTGGGTAAGGGTCTGAAGGTGTGGAAAGAAGGCAAAATAATATCTCTCCACAATCATGGTTCAAGAACAGAAGTTCCCAATTATAGACCAGTCTGTATATCTGCAGTAGTGATCAAAGTGTTAGAAAAATTGATTAGAAATAGAATACAGAATTGGGTTATGAACATAAGATTCTCTATGATGGTCAGCATGGGTTTATAAAGGGCAGGTCTTGTTTTAGCAATCTGCTTATGTTTTATGATAAGGTGATGAATGGGTTGGATAAGGGAGAATCATATACAGTGATATTCTTGGACTAAAGCATTCGATAGATTACCACATGATAAGTTGGTGTACAAGCTGCAGAGGATAGGAATAGATAGTATATATTGGTTAGATGGACTGGCTCTCTGAATGATACCAACAAGTTGTGTATGATGGGGCTGTGTCTCAGAAAACGTTGACCCATTTTAAATGTTTCTTTATGTGCACTTATTTCGTAATTGGCTGCGCCATTGTAATATTTCTCTTCATGCTTTATTTTCTATTATTAATTAATCTTCTCTACTCTATTCTTACTTTTATTAGTTTATCTCTACTGCCTTTTTAACTCTTTATCCTTTAATACTTTAACGTCCTATTCTTTACTCTACTTTTAGTATTTTTCCTATACTGGGAGAACTCTGGAAATTTATTTAGATTAATCGACTGTGCCACCAGTGCTCTCCTTGTGGTATAAGATATAATAATACGTCCAGTAGAATTCACTCTGAAATTATCCTAAACCCCTTCTTAACATTAAACATTTGTGGCTAACATTAAATTCCTTTATTCACAGGTTCCTGTGTATTTCGAAATGGTGCATTGCGTAAAGATCAGGCGGCACACTTTGTAAACAAAACAAACAGATTTATTTACACTAAACTGTAATTATACAAAATCATACAATAGAGAGAGATTCTCTCTCAACTCCACTTTAAGCTTAAAACTTCAGCAATTTAACATTTAGAAAATGCACTGAGTCATGCAGCATATTATATCAACATTCAAAAAAACTATCAGCTCATTACAATTCAAGGAATATTGTGCTCTGTTACTTGTAACTAGTAATTCTAACTATAACTGTAAACAAACTATTCTTAGACTAGTTATATCAACACTTAAAAAGAAACTTATCAGCCCTTCTCAGACAGTTTCACATATCATAAGCAAACACAATGAAATTAACTTGCATACTTCTTTAACTCAATTATACTCCTGTTCCTAGCTCCTTCTTAGGTTCCTTTGCTTCTCATCCATTTCAGGTTTTGACTTCCACGCAGAGATTCCGTCGTCTCACTTGGAATGACTCGCGGGACCTGGAGCACATTTTTCCCGATGTCTGTGAATTAGCCGAAGGGGGTCCAATGATCGAGGCACTTAGCAGATTGTCCTATTTGGCAATGCATGCTGGTCCTGCTTCTCTTCTCTCTCGATAGTTTCCCTGCTCCCGTGGCTGTCCCTCGCGACTTCAACCGGACCGACGAACATGGTGAATCGACTCCTTCTGAAGTTCTCTCTTCTCTTCCTCTCTTTTTATTTTTCATTCCTAGATGACCTTTATACAATTTTCTCGGGTCTCTGGACGAAGGGTCGACGCCCCCGAACATTCCCGTGCAAACAGTCTTGACATTCACGTTAAAGCTCACTTTTAGTTCTCATCGAATATACACACTTAATCCGATTTTCAAAAAGGCACAACCTTCAGAAGTATACCTTCCTTTTACCGCTGACCTTGAAGGTGGTATCAGGCTGACTCTGAACACATTAAATTTCACTTATATTATATTCAGTTTCTACATTAATAGAATGCCAATTTCTATGCCATTGCCCTTGAACCTTACAGTTTAGACATTTTCTGTTTTTGTACAATCTTGCATGTTAATTCCTTGGGATTAAATACATAGGCATATTTACAGCATTAATACAAAGGTAGTTTAGCGTGTTTACAAGTTGTGATCTCTGTAAAAATCGTGGCATGCCTCAGGGTTCTGTTCTTGGCCCCTACTGTTTATCTTGTTTGTTAATGATATTTCATGTGGATTGACTGGGGATCTTCAAATGCTTGCTGATGATGCAAAGTTAGGTAGAATGATCAGGAGCAGTGCTGATGTTAATTCTCTCAGGAAGATTTGAATATACTTTTAGCTTGGACAAATGCTGCAGTTTTAATGTTAATAAATGCAAGGTGTTAGACGTTGGGATACAAAGATATAAGGCAACATACTGTATTGGTGGAACTAAACTTCAGGAAGTGGATGAGATGGGATCTTGGAGTGATGTTGGTGGACAGTGGACTGATGTTCTGAAATATAAGGCATTGGTCAGACCACATATGGATTATTGTGCTCAGATTTGGTCACCTAGTTTTCGTTGTGATATGGAAACAATAGAGAGGGTCCAAAGATGAATAACCAAAGTGATATCAGGACTCTGGAGTGTTGGTGTTATGAAGAGGGTTTGAGAGAATGTGAATTACAGAGATTGGTGGATGAGAGGAAAAGAGGAGATATTGATAGAGACCTTCAAGTTAGCTAAGGGATTCTATCAGATTAATACAGAAGAAATTATAAAAAGAGTGGATATTAAGATGGGAAGAAAGAGAGGCCATCCCTGGAAGTTGTATAGAGATGTGGTCAAGAAGAGAATGAGGAGTATATTTGTTTATATGGCAAGTTATTAGTGAATGCAGGTAGTGTAAATAACTTCAAAGTCCATTATGGTGGACATGTTGCTGGTTGAGTGGGCCTCTTACGATGAGTCTGTTAACTCCATGGAAGTTATCAAATAATAATACTGAAATTAACATTTCATCATCATCAGTGTGAAACAAACTAGTAGAAGTTTAAATTCAATAAAAATTTGTCAACAAACAGTCTCCATGTAGAATTTATACTAGACTTGAAGATTCAGTGTTTCCAATTTAAAAATAACTCAAAAGTATGAGCACATAACATTTGTTCTTCTCCATCTTTAGAGTAAGTGCTTCTCACAATCAAAGCATTAATAGGATATACTAATGCTTTGTTTGGAATATTCAGCAGACACTGCAATGAGCACTGACTAGAACAAGCAAATAAGCAGAATGCAAGGTGACAACAATTGGTTAACCTAAAACTGCAGGTGTGATGCAATAGGATTATATCAAGTAGATAATTGATCATTTTTGATATTTACATAGGATGAGAATCTCTCAGTATAGAGAGGTAATCATTCTAATATAAATTTGGTATAAGAGCTTTTCAGTTGAAGGAGAATAATCTGGTCTCATAGAGAGGTGACAGAATTTTTCCCTCCCAGAAACTCAAGTTTTTCATCCTGTGAAACTGGCAAAACAGACAAAAGAACGGATACAATTTACAGATGTAATACACCTTAAATCAAAAACAATCACAACCAGCTAGAAATAGAGATGAAAGTTTGTCTTTTCTAGTTAGCAAGAGATCAGAATTTTATTGATGGGAAAAATATGGTGGCATATTAAACCAAGATTCTGTTTTTGTGAATTATTTACATGAAAACACAAGGCAAAGGTAATATTTATTTCATTATAAGGCCATATATTTTGGTCTGAAACTTGCAGACCATCTTCAGTGGCAAATACAGTTGCTACAAGGTCGAATGCAAACAGTGGATTTATTTGAAATAGAATGAGCCATGTAATGTTATATTTCCAATAACATTATGTTATAACTGATGAAAAGGTTAATCATAACTGCAAATAATATATATATATATATATATATATATATATATATATATATATATATATATATATATGATATAACTAATTGACTCAGCTGAGAGACATCTTTTTGAAACGGATTAAGTAACTAGAAGCCGAAAGGTAAAAATAGAAACACTATTTTATTTTTAAATAAACCACACAACTAGTTTTGTCTTCTTATAAGATTTCATAGGGTGCATTGCATTGCATGAGATCATTGCATCATCATCAACAATGATGATGCTTTATATCATCATCATCATTGTTGATTCCTGATGTACATCCAAAGGAACGTACAAGATGCTATGATGTTAATACATAATTAATTTACATTATCAACTTAACTTCCTATCAACAGTTTTCTTCCATTTGGTATATTTAGTACCATGGCTAGACTAAAGTTAGATTACCTGGAAAAATAGGTTTGGGTCTCTAATAGATGGATGGTGGTCTCACACTGGTGATGAAATTCATCTATGACCTAAAGGTGTTCACAGACACAAGTGTCAATGGCAGGATTCAAACTACAGCCTGTTAGTTCAAAAGTGGTCACAAGGTTAGCAAAATACCTATGTTTCAAACCTTCCCTCTCCCATTCTGTTTCTAATATATATGTCTATTATCTTGCCATTGATGGTATCTAAAAGATGACCACTTTTAAAATTTTTTGACATTTTAAAATTCTGACATCCGCGGTCTCTAGTTTTGTGATTGTTTTATTTCTGACCCAACTTACAGACCCATAAGTTGAAATTGGTTGGAATATTGTCTTATTCCTTATAAATGTATTCGTCTAGCTTCCCATCATACCAGCTTTGCTTTTGTTATCCATTTCCATATTTCATTTACCATCTTTACTAAAAATATCTACATTGGCTGAATGTTTTTTCCCCATTGAAAATGTATTTGATATTCTACATGTTCTTGCCCTTTTTTATAAATTTATTTCTTGAGTGCTTCATATTTCAGAGGAGTAAAATCTATAGTTATGTCTTCTTATTGCTGATTTTCATATCAAATTTCTTATAGGAGTTATTAAGTTAATGAATTCTAAATCCACTATAAATCTAAAAGATTCATAGCAGATTTATTTAGGAGTATAACATCATCTGCATAAAGTAAGGATCTAAGTTCAATATCACTGGTTTGGGTTATTTGGTTTAATGCTATCTTCCTTCATAATGCAGCCTATATAGATAAAAAATAATAATAATAGCATGAGGAATAGCATCTCACTTGTTTTACAACTGATTTTGCATTAAAGCATAACTCAAAGATTGTTGTTATATTTCCATAATTTCTCAACTGTTTATCTAAAAGTAAAAATATGATCCTAATAACTCCTATTTGTGTGGCTTGAATCAGCTTGTTCTCTCTCAGCTTCTTAGATATTGAGATATTGATTGCTTCAATTTTCACTTTCACTTTTATTTCCCTGTTTATAAATGGATACTGTGAAAACTGTAGTCCACTCACCGTTTAAAACATGTATACGTCCATATTTGCCTTTTTTTTTTTTTTTTAAATATGATATTGTTGGCATAGCACCAATGCGTGGACAAACAAAGACCACATTGTCAGGCGATTTGAAACTGGAGAGAGAGAGTGCATTAAGTGTTTCAAAAGTGAGTGTCTGTTAGGTGACGAGAATGTAGCAAATATTAGCAGAATTGGACAGTATTGATGGTGGAATGGAAAATGATGTTATTAATGTCAGACGTGCAGGCACAGAAATAGAGGAGAACGAAATGGACATTAATAAAGAAATTGCATGCTTGAATGTTATCCTTCATAGAACAAAGAACAAAATTAAAAATTTAGAGGCAACAAGAGATTAGTAGGGCTGAAAAGAGAAAGAAGCCGGTGGTCCGAAGGAATAATAAAGACCAACCGAACAAACAAGAAAAACAAGTTACAGAGAAAATTGTGTACGAAGACCCAATGATCAGGGGAGTACTTAATGAAGGAGTGACTAAATCGTGTTTACTGGGTGCAGAAATTCACGATATTAGCCATTCCATCCAGATGCAAAAAGGTAACTTGAAGGAAATGACTGTCTTGGTTGGTACAAATGATTTCAGAGGTGAGAAATATTCTATGAGGGAGAGAATGTAAAAGAGTTAGAAGAGACAAAACTGAAGAGCAAGAAGGTGAAGATTGTAAATCTCGTACTATGCTATGATAGAGGCGAACTAAGGAGTAGGAGTATGTATAGACCCATTGGCTATCAACACAAAGAATGTGATGTAGGATCTGTGGACTGTGTTTGATGGAAAGAAGGATATGTACAATGCTGATAGACTGTGTCTAAATGGTTTTGGTGTTAGGTGTCGAGAGAGAGAGAGCTTTATTCACCGAGCATGCTGAAGTGCAAATTCAGGGAATCTTAAGCAATTAGGATGGAAGCAATTGAGTGTAAGAATGACGATGTGAGGAATCTAGTCTCTCAAGCAAAATTTTGAATAAGGTAGTCAATTCAGAAAGTAAAGGTGGATGAGGGCCTAAAGTGATGCTGCAGTTTCTATATTCTAATGCCAATAGTATCAGGAACAGCAGAGGAATTTTGGGCATTGGTTAGTGCATCTTTGCCAAAGTTATAGGCATTAGTGAGACTTGGCTAATAGCAGATGATGTAGTTACAGGGATGGAATGTGAAGGGTTTAGTTTTTTTAGGAAAGATTGAGAAGATAGGATGAGGGGTAGGGAGGTACTGCTGATAACAATGGATGAATTGCAGCCAAAAAGAATAGGAGATAAACATGAAAGGAGAGCAAGAATTTTTAAAGAGGTTTCATGTGCACCATTCCAAATGTGTATACAGTATTCTAAGAATGGATGGATTTGGGTTTTATATAGATAGGGTTAGTAGTTGGGTGGGTGTAAAATAGCATTCTTCATCAGAAAAGAATGCCTAGTTTTTTAGAAGCTGAGGAAGTTATTGATGTGATGTGTTAGTGCCAAGAAAATTTGGAGGTAAATGTCAGTACAAGGAGAGATAGTTCCTCCTGTCTGGTGATGTGTATATTACTGAGAATGAGGGAAGGTGAGCTGCGATCCCTTTTGCGAGAGATTAAGCAGGATTGTGTTGGCTTTAAAAGTGACTAAGTTATCCTTGCCCCACTGAAGGATTGTATAGAGATCAATGTTTAAGGCATTGGTTGCAGATGATCTTGAAGTAAGGGATGTCTGAGAACTACATAGCTTTGCCACCAATGCAGGAGTACCTCAGGGTACCTATTCATTACAATCTATGCAGCTTCCAGGGATAACTCTTGTTTGTATTCTTTCCCCTTTGAAAAGACTGCAATATTTATCTATAAAGCTCCTTTCAGTAACTTGTTTTGATCATATCGCTCCTTCTCCTATTTACCAGGTTCTGCAGTTTAGATTTCATCAGTCTGTCCTCAAATCTGCGATTGATGGTTCTGAAATTACTTTAGTTTACCTACTGCTGCACTTTTTCTTAGATTTCCATGTCATCTAGAAAACTAGGCAACCACTAAGCCTTATACAAAGCAACAGTTACCTTGTCTCTTATTCACTATAGTAGCAATACTCTGGGTTATCTTCACCATTTTTACAGTGCACTTTCAGAATTTCAGTCTCCAAAGTGCACAATCTTAATTTAACTGCATTAAACTGATATTCCCACTTAACTGCATACATTTTCTAATAAATTAAAATCCTGCTTGAAGGACCATCACATTATTACTAACTTCCTATTCACAATTTTTCCTCCATATTAGTCTTGTCAGATCTTATATTTCTTCTTCTAACACATGTCTGACTACATCAGTTCACCTAAAACTTGGTCTTCCCATTCTGTTTTAAGTGACCATATTATCTGAGATGTTCTGCTGTAGTCTTTAATCACTTTTTTTTTTTCCTTTGCCAGCAAAAGCTGTGTTTTAGATTCATAACTTAGACATTGGTTTGAATGCTGTCTTGTATATAGATTGTGTAGGATTTGGGCTAATTTCTTTCTTACTCCATATAAATTTGTTTGGGCTAATTTCTTTCTTACTCCATATAAATTTATTGATTTGGCTTCGCTAGCGATTGCAAATTTACCAACATTTTCCAATATCAGTAATAACAATTTTATTCTAAAACAGGGTAAAAATATTAATATTATTCATATAAATTATAAATAAACAAAATTATTATTTCGAAACATAAATAACAGCTTTAAAGATAAGGAAAACACAAACATACATAACTCAACATATAAACTGTTTTATTATTATTATTATTTAATTGTCCATTTTATTAAAATGTGCACGTAGAAAGCATAACTTATCACGGTTGTGGTCCTCTAAATGTGACTTAATATTTATACAAATTAATCCAGCAATATAAAAAGCTTTAAGCAGGGTCACTTAAGGATCAAAGCCAAATAACTCCATATCACCTTTTAAGAAATGTAGAGAAGACTGGGGCTTTTGACCAGGTGTCCAATCCTCACCATCACATGGTGCACACTTTTAGTAGGTATTTACTAGGTATCGGATGAGCTGGCAATTTGGAACTTGCCGACCAAATTGGATTCTCTATCGGCTTAAACCACAAATGCATACAATGGTACAACATAATGAGATTTCATGTTGCCCAGTTAAATAAGGTTCCCTGTTTTCATCATGGAAGCAGTGAATAGTCAGCTACTGGAACAAGCTCCAACTCAACATCTAGAAGAAGAAGAAGAAGAAGCTCGATGTCAGAAGAATTGAAAAAATACCACGTGGACATAATTGGCATCACTGAAACAAATAAGATTAAAAAAAGGTGAGCTCTTACTAAATAATAATTATAAGATGTTGTATTCGGACAATAATGGTCAAGGAAAGGAAGGAGTATCGATAGCTTTCAACACCAAACATGAAGATAGACTTCTTGATTGTAAAGCACACTTCAAAATGGAAATTGACAATGAATCTTATTTGTGTCTATGGTCCCACAGAAGGTTCTTCTAAGAAAGAGTGGAAGATTTTTTTCTGAGTCATTAGAACTGGCACCTGACATAAAAAAGGAGGGGGGGGTTCCTTGTTGGAGATCTAAACAGCAGAGTAGGAAATGAATCTCACCATATAGGAACATTTTGAGAGAAGAGTGAAGCTAATAATAATGGTAAGTATCTGCTGAATTTCTTTGCTGGATATGGACTAGTCATTACTAACACCATGTTCCAACATAAATATGTCCACAAGTTTACATGGAGAGAAGAAATAAGAAAAGCCTCATTGACTATGTCATTTTTGATAGTGATATCTTCATACTGATTCAAGATACAAGAATATACAGAGCATTTGAAATTGGAAAAGTGACCATTACTTAATGCTATGCAGAATAAAAATAGATATTACATTGAAAAGAACAGTATGTAAGAAAGTTTTTAAAAAAATTAAAGTTGAGCAGCTTTTACAGGTAAACTGTAGACTCTACTATACAACCATTGAAGAAAATATGAAGCAGTTTAAAAACATGAACCAAACCTTGGAATCTCAGTGGCAAACTCTGAAGAAGACATTGACTGATTCAGTGAAGGAGGGTACGTGGTAAAGTTGTCTGTAATGATATAAAAATAAAAGTTAAAGAAGCAGTTCTGGAAAAGAAGAAAGCATACCAAAGTTCCTAGCATATAAGTCGGCAGATGTCCTAAAAGAATACAGAGAAAAATGTAACAGAGCTAAGCTATGTGTAAAAGTAGTTAAACAAAAGTCATGGGGAGACTTTGGTAAGAGTATGGAAAATAAATATCAAGAAAGTGGCAAAATGTTCTGGAGGCTATTGAAAAAAAGCTTAGGAATGAAAGAAAGAGTACTGTAAAGGGAATCAAAAATGATAAAGGTGACATGAAACTGAAGATAAGGATATCCTGGTGGATGTCTGGAGTAATTATTTTGAAAAACTGTTAAGTTAAACATGCTGTGACAGAACATTTTCAAGAGGAATGCAAAGTGTCAATATTTGAAGTAGAAAAACAAATCAAAAACTTGAAATGTGGAAGGCAGCTGGAGTAGATATTTGACTAGAAATGCTTAACTATGGCGGTATAAAAGTTTTACAGTAGCTATACTGCATAATTCAGTGATCCTGGGCAGAAGGTTGAATTCCAGATGATTGGAGTAGAGCTCTCATATAAAAAAAAAAAGTAATAAAACAATGTGAGAATGACAGAGGAATTTCTCTACTAAGTGTTCCAGGTAAGATTTTTGCAAGCATACTTGAAAAGAAATTGAGAAAGATTGTGGAAGAGAAACTTGAAGAAAAACAAGCTAGGTTCAGGCTAGGTTCTCAAAATCAAGTTTTCACTTTATGACAAATAGTTGAGAAATCATGGGAATATAACAAGGATCTGTAATTAAGTTTTCTAGATCTGGAAAAGGCAAATGACAAGGTGCCTAGAGAAAAGCTTTTCAAAGCACTACAATTATATGGGATACATGGAAAATTATACAGAGCAATACGTTCTTCTTTCTCGGCCATTTTCGATCCATGCTGAATTGAAGGCTCTCCCCCATGATTTTCCCAGTCTTCTGCTTCTGCCATTCATCTCTTTCCAGCCAGTTTTTCTATTTCATCTTTCCATCTTGTTTTTGGGTGTCCTTATCCATTCCTTGAGCCAAATGTCCTACCCATCTCCATTTGGATGCTTCTACAATTTTTATTGCATCCAAAACTTTTGTCTGTTATCTGATCCATTCAGGAAGGATCCATTCCTTCCTCTTTTTATTCATTAGTGTTATTCCTAGGATAATTCTCTCCATTCTTCAGTCATATAGAATAATAGAAGTAACTCCAATATTGAAAATAATTTTGAACTACCAATAATCTATAAAGAAGTACATGGAGCTATATATCAAATGAAAAATGGAAAAGCTCCAGGAGAAGATGAAATTCAAATTGAGTTAATAAAGATTGCTGGTGAAGAATTAATTAAACATCTAACAAACCTTATCAACTTATGTTTTGATAAAGGGAAAATACCTGCAATCTGGAATAATGCAATATTAACATTAATTTATAAAATAGAAGATAAAGAAGAAGCAGAATTACAGACCAATTAGCTTATTATCAGTTCTGTATAAAATACTTACAAAAACAATAACTAACAGAGCAACACCTATTCTGGATTTAAAACTAGTAGATCATGCTGGATTCCAAAAAGGATATAGTACAATCGATCATATACATGCACTGAGGCAAATCATGGAAAAAAACAGAATATCAAAAACCTCTTTGTTTAGCATTTATGGATTATGAAAAAGCCTTTGACAGCATCAAAACTTCTGCAATAATAGAAACTAGAAAATCAATCCATGCCAAGTGAATATATGGAACTGTTAAAAAAACATATACAAAAGTGGAACAGCAACTATAAGACAACAAATAGAAATTATTAAAAACAACACGTAAGTCCACAGTAATAACGTCGTTATTATTGTTGTTAATGTTATTACGTTGGACTTACGTGTTGTTTTTAATAATTATACTATGCCACAGGTCCCTCTAAAAATAAGAACAAATAGAAAGCAACAAGATCCCTATACAAAATGGGGATAAGACAGGGAGATTCTATATCCTCTAAAATTTTTACAGCAGCACTTCAGGAGATGATTCAAATCATTAACTGTAGTTCCAAAGGCATGACAATAAAAAGTGAAAAATTAACCAATTTAAGATATGCAGATAATATTGAATTAATTTCAGAATCAGCACAAAACCTGAGGAAATGATAAATCTACTGAACATAGAAAGCAAGAAGATAGATCTTAAAATAAATCATCATCATCATCATGATGCATATCAAGGATTTAGGCCTAGCATGGCCCTAGTTCCGGCCTTAGAAGTCATCATTGAATTGTTTAAGAGGACGTCCTGGTTTTCTTTTTCCTAATGGCTTGTATTTTAAGGCTTGTTTTGGTAATCTTTCTGTTTTTATTCTTTGAACGTGTTCCATCCATTTATGTTTATATTTTTTAATTTTTTCTATTACTGGTTCTTGGTTTAATTCTTTCATAATTTCTTCATTTCTTTTGTGATCAAATAGGGTATACTTTGCAGTTTTTCTCATAAACTTCATTTCTGCTGTTGTTAATCTTTGTTTTTTTGTTTTATTGTCCAGATTTCGTTTCCATACATTAAGACTGGTAGGGCTAATGTATTGTATTAAAATAAATAGAAAAAATAAATAAAAGTTATGTTCAATAAATACTAGACAGAAAGAAGAATGGAGAGCAATACATAGTCTATATTTATTTTTTAAGTCAGCAGTTAGAATTGAAGGATATAAAAGATGGTTTGATGTAAAATCGGCATAAGACAAGGATGCACATTATATCCACACTTGTTCATCATCTACATGGGTAGCATTATGAAAGAAAGTAGCATTCGGCCTGATATTAGAATTGGAGATGTCAAACTTAGCTCTTTGCTTTATGCAGATGATGTTATACTCCTAAACACATCTAGTGCAAGTCTCCAGGATTCTCTAGCTAATTGAATAACAGCTATAACAAATTTGGTATGTAAATCAGTAATAAAAGAAATATAGGCAGGAACATAGAAAATTTCAATTGCTGACTCGATAATGAACCTATAGAACAAGGAAACTATTTCAGCTTATTTAAGCACAATTTTTAGTGAAAATTGCAAATTAAATATAGAAATCGACAACAGAATAAGAAAAGCTGGTATGGGGTATAGTCAGCTGAATAAATTTTTATGGAATAAGAGAGAGATTAGCCAAAACACCAAACTAGCAGTGTTCAAACAAGTTATGGATCTGAGAGTTGATTTAAAAATAAAACACTTGATCAATGACTAGATACCACAGATACCAGAATAAACTCGCATTAAAATATTATTTTATTAGTATAATTTTTGACTAAGTATCAAAGGCATCCTCAGTACGTGTATAAAGCTAATCGAAGAATAATTGACAATTCCAAAAGGCAACACTTAAGTAGCTAGTGTAAGATAACTAAAAAAGGTCATTAAATTTCTTAACTTATTTATTTTAAAAAAATAAATAATTATATATAATTTTATGTACAATTAAATAAAATAAAATTAGAAAAGATTAGCTGATTTAAAAAGTACTCTCTTCCACAAAGGGCATCAGATCTGTTTAAATACTTTTTAAATCATTTGTCTAGGAATTATCACTTTACCCGGTTAAAGTGATTAATTCTCTAAATTATTCACTTTAACCGGTAATTATTAATAATAACCGGATTTATCACTTATAATTTAGTTTATAAGGTTAGTTTATAATGATTTCTGATTTCATTGAGTGCAAAAGAAGTACTTTCCTTACTTTTTTCATTATAAACTAACCTAACCTAAGCTGTTATAATTTCCATTGAGAATGAAAACCTATATATATAACCTATAAACATGTTTTTATTACATTTACCAGACTCCTTTAGGAATTATTCACTTTAGCCGGTTAAAGTGATTAATTTAATTATTCACTTTAACCGTAACATATATATATAGAGAGAGAGAGAGATTATTTTTTTTAATAAGTCAGGAAATTTAATGACCGTTTTTAGTAATCTTACATTAGCTACTTAGGTGGTGCCTTTTGGAATTGTCAGTTATTGTTAGATTATCTTTTTACATGTATTGAAGATGCCTTTGATACTTAGCCAAAAATTATACTAATAAAATAATATTTTACTTGAGTTTATTCCAGTATTATATTTATTTAAATATGCCTACTCATGATATTTTTAGCACTTATTACACATGCTTGCATATCTCCACTTCAGCATGTTTAAAATAATACCATGATGAATTTTTATTCGTGGCTACAAAAATATATATATACCTTTTCAATATCTCCTTTTTATCAAATATCAAGTCACATGAAGTATTCTGATTATTAGCTTTGACTTTTCATCATCATATAAACAACTCACATTATTCACTACTCTCTTAGCAATTAGTTAGAATACAGAATCATGAAAAATATTCGGAAACTTTGTTCTAGAGACCAGCAGTGAATTTTTTCAAGCCACTTCAAGCAAAGGATTATGGTTTTACACTGGGCAATAAAGTTTATGTATCACCTAAAGACATTCACAAACCACCATGAAGATGGTGTAATTTGAACCTACAGTTAGAAACATACGCTGCCTACTTAGCAAATTGTCTTAAAGTTTATTTACTGAACATAGATTAACATAAAATCTCATCCAATGTAGAAAGAAAGAAAGATCTGTATAGCAGTTCCAATTTGGCATAGATAGAAATTCAGTTCATTGAAATCCATTCAATAATTAGCACTTTGGTGCAAAATAGTATAATTCTTTATAATGATATTTTTATGGATATTAGACTCTGTTAAAATGGAAAGTGAAATTTCTTATGAAAAATACAGAATTTCATGTACATCTTTTGAAAGAAGAGAATGATTCAACAATGATAAAACATAAACTGAACATCAAGGTGTATAATAATAATTAATAATTATATATAATAATTATTTGTTGTTCATTCATAAACATTGATAAGCCTGGCTATGGGACCATTATAATGAAAAGTCCTTATAACATTGCAGAATTAAAAAATTATAATATTATTCAGCTTCTTTAATTATTTAATAAGAATAATAGCATATACCATTTATGCAATCATCTTTTCTGACAGAATCAGATAAGTTTACATTGTGGTGCTATTTATTTCTAAAGTGTGCAGTTTGTCTTCAAATGTTAATCATCTGTCTACTCAACTTTCTGCACATCTGTGATGTCAATGTATTATAGGCTAAACACCCTCTTGTATAATGAACTACTATTAAAAAAAATAAATAATAATATAAAACAAAATTGACACAACAGACTTCTGAGTAACATTTACTGGATTATTTCCATATTCATATTCTATCATCAGTTACTTGTATTTCATTACTCTTGCAAGTGTGTAAACTTTCTTCCAGATTGAAGTTTTCACAGTTATGTCATTATTATAAAGCTCAGTACTCTATAATTGGCCTTCATAATCACATGATATATATTCTCCCAGCACGCTAATTGCATGTGACTTCATCTGATTTGTTTGAATGTTAGTTTGTCTTTGACAGTTTATGGATGTATGACTATTTTAAGACATATTTATTTCTGTAGTATTCTACATATGAGTGTGAGCAGGAACAATTACATAAAATTATATACAGCCATATTATTTGAATTAATATTTGTTTTTCCTGTATACAAATGATTTTTTTTTTTTTTTCAGAATTACTTCATTTTGTCATCATCCATGGATAAAACAGTAAGATTATGGCACATATCAAGAAGAGAATGTCTTTGCTGTTTCCAGCATATAGATTTTGTTACTGCTATTGCATTTCATCCTAGAGTAAGTGATTTTCATCTTTTTTTACATACTGATCTTTCATTAAACTATTATCAGAGGCATAGTGAGGTTATGGCCAATATGGCCCTGGCCATAGGTGCTAATTTTATATAGGTGCAAAAATTGAGATTTTAAAGTTTTTTTTTTTTTTTTTTAGAACGGCGCAATTTTCTTTCCTGGCCATAGGCACCAAAATTCCTCACAACGTCTCTGACTATTATTAATGAATTGTCACTTCAAATGATATGATATTACTTTCTCTGAAAAGAGAAATAGTAAAATATTCATTAGAATTGGAATAAAATAGGTTTGTCATGTCAGTTCAAGTTGGAATTTAAATAGTTTAGTTGATGCGTATTAGACATTGAAATTTGATGTACATTGAATTACAAAACATCCAGTAAACCAGGAAAACTCTGAGTATATAAGAATTCTGGATAATTTTTAGTCCTCCAACTTGGAGACGTTATTCAGGAGATGACAACAGTATAACTCTACAACTTGTCCGTTTCATTTTTATATTGAAATAAGCATCATTACTTTAAAAAAAAAATTGTTTCAAATCATAAACCAGCTTAAGAGGGCAGAAACAAGAATATCTGCAAGAACACCAACTCCAAAATCATAGACCTGAATGAACTAATTCAGTAATGGAAATATTTTTATAAATAAATAGGCAACAGTTGGTGGGTAATATATGCTTGCTATAGCTACTGTGATCGTACAAAACCAACACACATAACATGATTCTTACTAGTTACTTCTCTCTCTCTCTGTGTATTTGGACACCTAATTATAATCAAAAAAATACATTTTAATTGCATTTCTAGTACTGAGTGGGACCACCTTTGGCCTGAATGGCAGCAACTACCCTTCAGGGCATGCTTTCGGCCAATTTCTGATAAGTTGCAACAGGAATATTCTATTCCCCATGCAAAGCTACCTCCATTGCTGATGCTTGTGATGGTCGCAGTGTTCTAGAGTAAATTCAGCATTCTGATTTGTCCCAAAGATGTTTGATGGGATTGAGGTCTGGACTCTGAGCCATCAAGTCCAACACTTCAAAGTTGCTTTGTGGAAACCAGTCTGACATGCAGAAGAACTTCCACAGCATCAGAACCATTCCCTGGGTAATCTCCAGATCCAAACACAACCATCAGAGTGAAACATTTGGAAGCATGATTTCTCTCTCCACAGAACCATTTTCTAATCATCCTACAGTCTAGGAATGATGTGAAAAACATCAGTCTAAAGTGTGGGATGTTGCATTGTCGTGGTGAAACATGCAAAGGTCACTGCAGAAGTACTTTCACAGCATCAGAAGCAGGAAGTTGTCCAGGTAGTCATCTGACGTCATGGTTTTGAGCACATCCCCATACCATTACTAAGCCTCCACCAAACTTGACAGTTGGAATGATGCAGTCCTGCCAGAACCATTCCTGGGTAATCTCCAGATCCAAACATAACTATCAGAGTGAAACATTTGGAAGCACAATTTGTCACTCCACAGAACCATTTTCTAATCATCTAGAGTTCAGGAACGGTGTGAAAGACAACAGTCTAAATGTCATTTGGCCTTCGGGGGGGGGGGGGGGAGATGATGTGTGGACAGTTCTAGTGCTCACAGATGTCCCTGGAACATTTTCCAGGTTGACTGCAAGGTCTACTGCTCATGACATGCAGGATGCTCAAACAATCTCTGTCAGTGAGTATCAGTGGCCTTCCAGCATGTTTTTCTGCTGTGGTAGAACCATCAACTTTCCATCTATGAATGACATAAGTAATTGTTGATTTCAGTATACTGAGATTGGTAGCAATGTCATAGACAGAAATATCACTGATGTGATACCCAACTATCATTCCATGTTGGAAGTCTGTCAGTTTAGCTGAACATGGCATCTTGGCATAGAGTACAGTGCAAAACATTCAGCATCCCACTTTTTTTACCAGAATTGTGCAGATACTCCCTGAATATTTGTGTGTGGTAAGATCCGAAATTTGCATGGTATGTAAGATGTCCAAATACTTTTGTCAATGGACACCATAGTGTGAGGAACAAAGAGCCATGGCGCTCACCTTAATAAGATGTAGGACCTCCTTTCACTGCGATGACTGCAGCAATTCTGCAGGGCATACTTTCCACGATCAATAGGAATTTTGAACCATTCTTCCTGTAGTCATGTAATGTTGTCTTGGACTGTTGTGGGATTCCTTTGACATCACCCAGCACTTCAGTTCATCCCACAGATGTTCAATAGAATTGAGATTCTGGAGAGTCAAGTGTGGAGACATTCATGTCCACAAACCATGCAATTACGGCAGCAGCCTTATGACACTGTGCATTGTCTTGCTTAAAGAGACAATGGCTTGCATTGTCCAAAATGTTCAGATATTTCTCGGAGTTCAGTGTTTGTGGCACCATAGGTCCAAGGCCAAACCAGGAAAAACAAGACCATACTCTCACACCACCACCACCTTCGTATTTCAGCATTGGGGCTAATCACTCTGGTAAGAGATGTTCGCTGGGTATCTGCCACACCCATCCATCTGCTTGGTAGAGGGTATAGTGTGATTCATTGCTCCATAACCACAGCTTTCCAAGCTTCCACATCCTGCTGTACATGTTCTTTGCACCACTGAAGTCAATGCTACATGTTGGTTCAGGTAATGTGGGAATTGCATATTGCAGTCCTACCATGGAAATCCATGTAGTGAGCCTTGTTTCTGAGTGTTTTATGCAGAGATTCAGGTTCCAGTCATTGCTCGGAACTGTGCATTCAAAGCATCATCTGATGAAAAATGGTGGTTTTTACATATATCCTTGAATGGTCATTTTCAGTGAGTGTGGTGGTGGTGGGTCGTTCACTGCAGGTATCCTATCACAACACCTCTTTCAAACTCCGTCAGTTCTTCCCTTCACCTGGACAGTTGCACTGACTTGGGAGCATCATATTCCTCTAATTTATACTGGCTACAAACACATAACTCATTACATGGCGATGCACCTTGACCATCAGAATGTACATTGACTTCTTTCCAAGTTCTGTATGTTCCATTCTTGCCATGGGCATTTCATAGTGAGTACCTTGTTGATTGATTCTGTTGTTTCTGTCCATCTGTATCCAGGCTTTGGCTAGACAAATTTTAGTGCAATCAGTGTATGACAATTTGTCCAATCATGCCAGTTTTCATTTTAATCACATCATATGCAGGTTAGGATTTGGAGTAAGGGATAAAAACACCAACTCTCCCCTTACTGTTTGGAATTTGATGAAATTTTGTATTTGCAATATCTATTGAAATATTCCTCATTTCAGTTTTTCATGTTTGTTTCAGACCATTTTTATTGGTTAAATTTAACAAAACAATTCAAACTTAAAGTAAATAACTCTGCACAGGCTGAATGGAATTTAATGAAATTTGGTAATTAAGATCAACTGATGGTAAAATAGCCTGTTTCATTTTCAATTGGGCTATATAAATGAAAATTAGACAACGCAAAATTATGACTGCAGTATATAAACCATTCTGTCAATCCATTCTGTAGAGTTCTTTAAAATTCTTTGTCCTGGATGTCATGCTTGTTTTCTGGAAAATCGTGAAAATTCCAATTGTGAACATTTCAAACTGTTATATAAAACAAATAAGAGTCTGATAATCTGTATTTGTATTTACTCCTATGCATACACTAATAGGTTTCTTTTCTCTTCTCAACTTTTTGCCAATCCACGGTAATAATATAGGTTGAACAAACATTCATCACTTGAATTTAGTGTGATTTCTATTTAAGATCTCATTTAAAATTTCTTGAGTCAATTTATGAGTATCATCAAATTATGTCTATAGTACATATTTGGACCAGCAAGGTAGCTGAAATCTTTTTCCTTAGGATAGCCAAGTGGATTTCATGAGTTCACTGCCAGAAAAAACAGGACCATACTCTCACACCGCCACCTTTGTATTTAAGTGTTGGAGCTAATCACTCTGGTAAGAGATGTTCGGTGGGTATCTGCTACACCCATCCATCTGCTCAGTAGAGGGTATAGTGTGATTCATCTGAGTACTAAACTTCAGAGGTCTAAATTGCTGATGAAACTGGTGTTCAGACCATCACAGAATAAGCCAATCATTCTACACTCACCAAATCCTATTAGTAGCTCTTGGCATATCCCCAGTCAAGGTGTTAAATCATCTGATTGGGTGGATGTTTTAACACCAGGTAAAACTATCCAGAGATTTAGGTGTATTATCCATCCCTCCCCCTCCCCAGAGGAAATAATCAAGCTTCTATGATATTAGGCATCACATGGTGGTAGATGAGCTTCATTGTTCATTATAATTCTATCGCTTTCAAATGACAAATTCCTTCTAATATTTAGGGAGTGGTGCACTAAAAATCTCTTGGAATTCCTGATGCCATCCAGAAGAAGGCAGTCCACTTACTAATGACTCTCTCTCTCTCTCTCACAAACACACACTTGCAAAGAATTCCTGTAATTACTTTCTTATAGATGATCTGTTCTTGCATTAAACCTTTTTCTGTAGGTATTTTGGGAATGGCTAGTATAATTCTTTTCTACTAGCCTTCCCCCCAAGGATTATGACCTCCAGTTCAGGAAACATATCACCTCTCCCATTCATTTCCATTCTGCACTCTTGCATATTTTTAATACGTTTTGCAACCTCTCATGTGGGATTGATATTTAAAAAAAAAAAAAAAAAACTTGCATAAGCCAATGATTACTATGGTTGATCAGGATAACATCCCATTGGTTGTTAATTCTAAATCACATCTCCATTTCCAGTATTATATACAGCTTATAAATTAGCATTTATTGTTTTTTGCTTGTAATTATTAAAATCATTTTAATTTATTTTTAGGATGATAGATACTTTTTGAGTGGATCACTTGATGGAAAGCTGCGATTGTGGAATATTCCAGACAAGAAAGTAACTCTATGGAATGAATTAAGTGGCCAGACAAAACTTATTACTGCTGTAAGTTTTTGTCAGAATGGAAAATTTGCTGTTGTTGGTTCTTATGATGGTCGCTGCATTTTTTATAATACAGAGGTAAGCATATATGTTTTATTTACTATTGTTGATGGTTAACACTCAGTGTACAAGTCAATTAATCTATTATTAATCATTTCTTTCTATATAACACATCCTTGTATATGTAGTTTTAATTCTGAAGATCAGAGAATTTTCTCATAATGGATAGGGTGTGACTCACTCATTGAAAAATCAAAAGTACCTGATTGGTTACATATCTGATGTGATCCAGCACCTTTGTTTGATTTTGCCGCTGTTTAAGATCTGTTTGATGCTTAATAGATACAGTGATCTCTCAATTATTCCACCTTGAAATAAAGGAATCTTCAATTGATCTACCCTTAACTACATTAGTATGTCAACTAACTTCTGGTATAACACCATGCGGTTGTACTTTGTTATCCAGTCCTTCAATTATCTCACTGGCAAATTGTGCTCTTGTTGTTGTTGGATGATTAAGAAATTACTATAATTAAGTTCATTGGAAATACCTTAAAATAAAACCCATCAAAGTAAAAATCATCTGAAAAAGTGAGTAAAACATATGAATTCCTTAATCTAATTCTTTACTAGGATTAAATAAAAGATTATATAAATAAGATAACCAACAGTGTACATTTCTTTTTGCATGAAAGAAACAGTAATTTATAATCATGATTATTTTACTCACCAATAAATTAAAGATGCCAAGAAATTATATTCTTGATGTAACCTTTATCCAAGTGTAAGAAACTAAGTTTGCACATGAAGTAACTTCACGGCTGGGCAACTCATAGAGGCTAAAGACTTCATATCACTTGCCTTGGTATCCCATAATGCAAAGTACATATCCTTACTTACATGTATAATGCTATACATTATGAGAAGATTCACCACCCAGATCGATTTCAGGCTTTATTGAGGTCTCATCAGTGGGAACCAGACCCAGAAGTGATGCCAAGTTGAAGTAATGCAGGAGTCATATTTCCACATACAAGTAGCCAAAAGGTGTAACACCTTATTACTAAAATACTCTGGATTAGAGATAGATGAAATTTAAAGATAGATATCTTTAAATTTTGCTTCATGTGCAAACTTTGTTTTCTAATACTTGGATAAAAGATTAAACGAAGAACATAATTTATTGGTATCTTTAATTTATAATATAACCAAGTGGAAAAACTTTCAACATTTACTCACCAGTCCTTGTAATGTAAATAAATAACTTCAAAAAAAAAGTAGAATATAGGAAGAAATCTAATTTTAATTTTAATTAAGCACATTTTAATATGATAGATTTATTATTTTATGTGAAACATTAATTTATTTGATGAGAAGAGCATTTCTAATGAAGGCTGAAATATTGCTATGGCCATGCAAAAAAAAAAAAAAAAAAATTCAGAGTTATATTTCCATATACAAATAGTCAAAAGGTGTAACACCTTATTACTGAAATACTCTGGATTAGAGATAGATAAAATTTAAAGATAGATAAAAGTTGCTTCATGTGCAAACTTTGTATTCTAATACTTGGATAAAGGATTAAACCAAGCATATAATTTATTGGCATCTTTAATTTATAGTATAACCAAGTGAAAAAAAAACTTTCAGCATTTACTCACTAGTCCTTTTAAAGTAAATAAATAACTTCAAAAAAAAAAGTAAAAGGCAAGAAGAAATCTAATTTGAGTTAAATATTAAAATTTTAATTAAGCACATTCTAATATAATAGATATATTATTTTATGTGAAATTAATTTATTTAATGGAAAAGCATTTCTAATGAGGGCTTAAATATTGCCATGGCCATACGTAAAAAAAGTGTCACTATGAAATCTTTACCGCATTTAGTATATAGCAGTAGTAACAAGCAGTGATGACAGCACACTGGTAAAAAACACTGACCAGGCATGCAGTCAGGAATACATATTAATACTTGAAGAAGAAAAAAGCCATCAAAGGCTTGAAATGTGGAAAGGCAGCAGGAGTAGATGATATTTGACCTGAAATGCTGAAGTATGGTGGTATAAGAGTCTTACAGTGGCTGCACTGCATAGTTCAGAAAGCCTGGACAGAGGGACGAATTCCCGATGATTGGAGTAGAGCTCTCATAGTACCCATATATAAAAAGGGAAATAAAACTGAATGTGAGAATTACAGAGGTATTTCCCAACTGATTGTTCCTGGCAAGATCTATGCAAGTATACTTGAGAACGGTTGAGAAGAATTGTGGAAGAAAATCTTGGTGAAGACAAGCAGGATTCAGGCCAAATAGAGGCTGTCAGGATCAGATCTTCACTTTACGACAAATAGTCGAGAAAACATGGGAATATAACAAAGATCTCTATTTGAGTTTTGTAGATCTGGAAAAGGCATATGACAAGGTGCCAAGAGAGAAACTATTCAATACGCTGCAGTTATATGGTGTCAACGGGGCATTATATCAAGCAATACTTATTACTATTACTATTATTACGAGCAACTCCAGGGAGTCATTAGACTCATCGAGGGAGGCCCCAAATCATATTCATCACAACTATTTGACATTCATACAGTATCTATCATACCTCGCCTTAAACTCATTCACTGTCACAGCATCCACTACAGACTAGGGAGCGCATTCCACTCATTCACTATAAAAGTAAAGAACCCAGCTCTAACACCTTTACTAACCACACTTTTGCCCAGTTTCCATGGATGTCCCCTAGTCCTCCCACAACCAGCCCTGTTCTCAAAAATATCTTCTGAATTAATTTTATAGAAACCCTTCAGTAATTTGAATGTCTCAATCATATCTCCCCTCCTCCGCCTATCAACCAATTTTTGCAACCCACAAATCCTCAACCTGTTCTCATACGGTTCATTCCACAGACCTGCTATCATCATGGTCACTCGCCTCTGGATCCTCTCCACCTCCTTCCCATCAAGAAAAAACCTAGGTGACCAAATCTGAGCACAGTAGTCTAGATGGGGTCTTATCAAGGCTCGATAGAGAGGAACAATAACCTGCTTGTCTCTGCTTGTCAACGTATTCTTCAGCAACCAAGTGATTTGATGAGCTGTTTTGGTCACTTTTGCAATGTGTCCCCTAAATTTCAATTCCTTATCTACCAACACTCCTAAATCTCGTGCCTCATCAATTTCCTGGAGCAGGGTTCCACCAATGCAGTAAACTGCCGCCAATCTTTTCACCCCAAAATGCATAACCTTACATTTTGCCACATTAAACTGACATCCATTCTCCTTAGCCCAGACCTCCAATCTATCCAAATCATCCTGCAAAATTTTGACGTCATCTGCATTCACTATTGCCCTACCCAACTTCGCATCATCCGCAAACAAATGAACTGTTCCTCTCAGATCATTTTTTATATCATTTATGAACAAATTAAACAGCAGTGGTCCAAGAACAGATCCTTGTGGCACACCACTAGTCACAGGTGAGTAAACCACTCTCTGATATCTCTCCGTCAACCACCCTCCTATCCATCTCACTACTTAGTCTTTATTTGAGTTGTAAGTCAGCAATTAGAATTGAAGGAAGTACAGGAAGATGGTGTAATGTTAAATCTTGTGTGAGACAAGGATGTACATTATCCCCTCTGTTATTCATTATCTATATGGATCACATTATGAAGGAAAGTGGTATTAAACATGATATCAAAATTGGAGATGTTAATGTCAGCTCTTTGCTTTATGCGGATGATGTTATACTTCTAAATAAATCCACTACAAGTCTGCAAGATTCTCTGACTAAATTGAATAGCTGTTGTAATAGATATGGTATGAAGGTCGGCAATAAAAAGACAAAGACAATGAAAATAGGCAGAATCATTGAAAATGTCAACTGTGTTGTGAATGGAGAACCTTTGGAACAAGTGAAACATTTCAGCTACTTAGGCACGATTTTTTACTGAAGATGGTAAATTAAATATAGAAATAGACAACAGAATCAATAACGCTGGTATGGTGGGAAGTTAATTGAATAAATTCATATGGAATAAGAGAGAAATTAGTCGGAACACTAAATTAGCTGTATACAAGACAGTGTTCAAACCAGTTTTAACTTATGGATCTGAGAGCTGGGTCAGAAGTAAAACACTTGACCAAAGACTAGAGACCGTAGATATGAGAGTCCTGAGAAAGATTATAGGCGTGAACAGATGGCATCAATGGCAATATCGTACTAAAAACAATGATATTAGGAAAGAACTTGACATTGTCAACATCCAGGAATGCATTACTATACATAATAAATAACGGAAAAACTCATGTAGAAATATTATTTAATAGTATAATTTTTGCCTGTGTGTCACAGGCATCTTCAGTACAATTAGGCACAAAAATTAAACACTAACTGACAATTCCAAAAAGCGCCACCTAAGTAGCTGGTGTAAGATAACTAAAAAGGTCAATAACTTCCCTAAAAAAAAAAAAAAAAAAAAAAAAAAAAATTAATACAATAAAAAGTTAGGAAAGATTAGCTGATTTGTAAAGTACTATCTCCCATAAAGGGGATAGACGTAAGCCGTCGGATCTGTTTAAGTTAGGAGAATGAAGTAGAGTTTCACATGCTTCTTTATAAAGGCGTTCCATGAGAAACTGACTTTTGTGAAGAACTCTTGTCTTTCTCCAATGAACTCTGTGTCTAGTGAAGATAGCATGTTCTGCAAGTCCAGACTTTTCAGGTTTAAAGTATTCAATATAAGATTGGTGTTCTTCTAGCCGAATGGAGGCAGATCTTCCCGTTTGTCCGAAATAACATAATCCACAAGAGCACGGAATCTGGTAGACACCTGGATGATTAAGATGTGGAAGCTTGTCCTTTGGAGAAGCGAGAAAGGTGGACATTTTTCTAAACTGTCGAAAGGCAACAAAAATATTCAGTGGTTTTAAAATTTTTGCTATACGTTCACTGATGCCTTGTATATAAGGAATGGTAATGCGCGTTATTTCCTCTGTGTTTGAAGAGGGAGACATATTAAATCTACTCAAAGTTCTTTTAATGAAGCAATTCTTATAGCCATTAGATAGAAAGGAAGAAGTTATGTATCGTATTTCTTTCTGTAAAAGATCGTCTGTAGAACAAAAGGAGTGGGCCCGATGAACCAGTGTTTTAATAGTTCCTGCCTTTTGACTAGGATGGTGATGAGATTCCGCATGGATATAACGGCCTGTATGAATCTTCTTTCTATAAACTGAGAAATGTAGGTTACCATCTGGTTGGCGAAGAATTAGAAGATCTAAAAAGGCTAACTGCTTATTTGATTCTACTTCTAGGGTAAACTTGATCCTAGGATGAAATGCGTTTAACTTATTGAGAAATTGTTGAAGTTCATCAGAAGAGCCATTCCATACAGCAAAAATGTCATCGACACATCTGAACCAATGAGTAGGTCTGGGAGAAATATTGTCAAAGATACGTTGTTCAAAATGTTCCATAAAGAAATTGGAGATAGCAGGAGAGAGAGAGGATTACCCATTGCTGTTCCTTCAATTTGTTGATACAACTTATTTTTAAAAGAAAAATAACCAGAATTTATTACAAAATCAAATAAGTTTACAATGTCTGAAGGAAATTCCTGTTGTAGTAATTCAATACTTTCCGAAAGAGGCACATTTGTAAATAAAGAAACAACATCTAAACTGATCATGATATCAGAAACGTCCAAATGAAGATCTGAAATTTTATTTTTAAAATCCAAAGTATTTTTTATATAAGTATCAGTTCTTCTAGTTGAAGAGGAGAGTAAATTAGATAAAAATTTTGAGATTTTGTAAGTTGGGCAACCTATACAATCTACGACTGGTCTTAACGGAATGCCTGGTTTATGAACTTTTGGAAGACCATACAATCTAGGTGGACGACCGAAGAAGGTTTTAAGTTTTTTCTTTTGATCTTCATTCCATGTAGATACATTATCTATAAGAGAATTAAGTCTCTTCAATTGACTCCGGGTAGGATCCGATGTAAGAGGCCTATAAGTTGAATAGTCGCGAAGTAAAAGAGACATTTTTCTCTCATATTCCTTCCTATCTTGAATCACTACAGCCTTCCCCTTATCAGCTTTCGTAATTATTAAATTATTGTTATTCTTCAGTGATTTCAATGCTTTAAATTCAGAGTAAGAAAGATTAGGACGAGGAGGCTTGGCATGAAAAAGAATTTGTGCACATTCAAAACGTAATCTATTGGCTGTTTTTTGGGGTAAGGATCGAATCCCCCTGTCTATGTTATGAAAAAAATCCATAATAGGCACCTTATACCGAATATGAGAGAAAAATGTCTCTTTTACTTCGCGACTATTCAACCAGATTCTACCAGATTCCGTGCTCTTGTGGATTATGTTATTTCGGACAAACGGGAAGATCTGCCTCCATTCGGCTAGAAGAACACCAATCTTATATTGAATACTTTAAACCTGAAAAGTCTGGACTTGCAGAACATGCCATCTTCACTAGACACAGAGTTCATTGGAGAAAGACAAGAGTTCTTCACAAAAGTCAGTTTCTCATGGAACGCCTTTATAAAGAAGCATGTGAAACTCTACTTCATTCTCCTAACTTAAACAGATCCGACGGCTTACGTCTATCCCCTTTATGGGAGATAGTACTTTACAAATCAGCTAATCTTTCCTAACTTTTTATTGTATTAATTTTTTTTTTTTTTTTTTTTTTTTTTTTTTTTAGGGAAGTTATTGACCTTTTTAGTTATCTTACACCAGCTACTTAGGTGGCGCTTTTTGGAATTGTCAGTTAGTGTTTAATTTTTGTGCCTAATTGTACTGAAGATGCCTGTGACACACAGGCGAAAATTATACTATTAAATAATATTTCTACGTGAGTTTTTCCGTTATTTATTATGTATAGTTATGTCTACTCACGGTTTACCTCTTTTAAAACTTATAGGAATGCATTAGCAGAGCTAATCTCAGGTGGTATGGTCACTTAAACAGAATGTGCGAAGAAAGATTAGCAAAACAAGTGTTCTCTGCCAGGTTGGCAGGAAAACGACCCAGAGGAAGACCAAGATATAGGTGGATTGATACGGTACAAAGTGCCTTAGATGATAGAAATATAAGATCTGATAATGTTGGAGGTCTTGACAAGTAACAGACTGATTTGGAGGAAAATTGTAGATAGGAAGTTAGTAATGATGTAATTTTTTTCATGTAGTACTATCATATCCTGTACACCCCTTGAGGGTACATGGCAGGAATTTGATGATGAAGTATGGAGTAATTACTTTGCTAAATGAAACAAGCAGTGATGACAGCACAGTGGTAAAAAACACTGACCAAGCATGCAGTCAGGAATACATATCCATACTTGAAGTAGAAAAAGCCATCAAAGGCTTGAAATGTGGAAAGGTAGCAGGAGTAGATGATATTCGACCAGAAATGCTGAAGTATGGTGGTGTAAGATTCTTACAGTGACTGCACTGCATAGTTCAGAAAGCCTGGACAGAGGGACGAATTCCCGATGATTGGAGTAGAGCTCTCATAGTACCCATATATAAAAAGGGAAATAAAACTGAATGTGAGAATTACAGAGGTATTTCCCTACTGAGTGTTCCTGGCATGATCTATGCAAGTATACTTGAGAAACGGTTGAGAAGAATTGTGGAAGAAAAGCTTGGTGAAAAACATGCTGGATTCAACCCAAATAGTGGCTGTCAGGATCAGATCTTCACTTTACGACAAATAGTCGAGAAAGCATGGGAATATAACAGAGATCTGTATTTAAGTTTTGTCGATTTGGAAAAGGCATATGATTAGGTGCCAAGAGAGAAGCTATTCAATACGTTACAGTTATATGGTGTCAATGGGGCATTATATCAAGCAATAATTATCTTTGAGTTGTAAGTCAGCAGTTAGAATTGAAAGAAGTACAGGAAGATGGTTTAATGTTAAATCTGGTGTGAGACAAGGATGTACATTATCCCCTCTGTTATTCATTATCTATATGGATCACATTATGAAGGAAAGTGGTATTAAACATGATATCAAAATTGGAGATGTTAATGTCAGCTCTTTGCTTTATGCGGATGATGTTATACTTCTAAATAAATCCGCTACAAGTCTGCAGATTCTCTGTCTAAATTGAATAGCTGTTGTAATAGATATGGTATGAAGGTCGGCAATAAAAAGACAAAGACAATGAAAATAGGCAGAATCATTGAAAATGTCAACTGTGTTGTGAATGGAGAACCTGTGGAACAAGTGAAACTTTTCAGCTACTTAGGCACGATTTTTACTGAAGATAGTTAATTAAATATGGAAATAGACAACAGAATGAATAAAGCTGGTATAGTAGGAAATCAGTTGAATAAATTCATAATATGGAATAAGAGAGAAATTAGTCGAAACACTAAATTAGCTGTATACAAGACAGTGTTCAAACCAGTTTTAACTTATGGATCTGAGAGCTGGGTCAGAAGTAAAACACTTGACCAAAGACTAGAGACCACAGATATGAGAATCCTGAGAAAGATTAGTGGCGTGAACAGATGGCATCAATGGCAACATCATATTAAAAACGAGGATATTAGGAAAGAACTTGACATTGTCAGCATCCAGGAATGCGTTAGCAGAGCTAATCTCAGGTGATATGGTCACTTAAACAGAATGGGCGAAGAAAGATTAGCAAAACAAGTGTTCTCTGCCAGATTGGCAACAAAACGACCCAGAGGAAGACCAAGATATAGGTGGATTGATATGGTACAAAGTGCCTTAGACGATAGAAATATAAGATCTGATAATGTTGGAGTCTTGACAAGTAACAGACTGATTTGGAGGAAAATTTTAGATAGGAAGTTAGTAATGATGTAATTTTTTTCATGTAGTACTATCATATCCTGTACACCCCTTGAGGGTACATGGCAGGAATTTGGTGATGATGACATTTTGTTTGAATTTTTTTGTAAAGATCATTGTAAACTGCATTGGTCTTGCTGCTTGTGTAGTAACAGTATCCAAGAGTCAGCATAAACAGTATCTAAACTTTGGTCACTATTCTAAAATCCATCCAAATGAATAAGCTTTTTTACAAATCCTTAAATAATTTCATGCTTCGTTTTATGTTTTTAGTATTTGATACTGCTAGGTGCACTTACAAGATGTGGCTTTAGTTTTCAACAAAACTAAGTACTCTCCTATCAGCTGACCTTCCACTCTTTTGATGACCAGTGTTTAGTTCTGCTTTTGATATTTTCCCAAAATTTTCCACTTTTGATATTTGCACAATGTAGAAGTTATGGCTGATGATCAGCAGAGTTTGGTTTCTGTGTGTTAAAGTTGAATATATATTCACTTTGAAACATAATTCATTTTTGAGTTTTTTTATGTTTTTAATTCACAAGATAAGATTAAGAAATTAAATATATTTATTTACTTAGTTACTGATATTCCATAGATTTATATCCTGCATCTTCAGAGAACAAAACCAGTTTGTCACAGTAAGCAAACAGCAAGTCAGGTGTAGTGGGAACTGTTTAAAATTGTAACAAGCAACCACAAAGAAACTGAAGTCATAATTGTCATCATCTATTGTTGGATAAAGAGAGAGAGAGAAAGATTAATTTGATCTTAAAATGACTGTCTCCCAGATTTTTGTTAAAATAATATAGCCTTACTTGTTGAAGTTTGGGGAATATTTTAATGCTACTGCTAATTCCAAAACATTAAGTTCTTTCTTCATCTCAAGAAAGAAGCTAATTACTGCCCTGAGCCATAGCTATCCAGTAAGTCCAAATGAAAAATAAGCAAATTATGTCTAAAAAACGTTTAATTTTCTTGACAAAAAGCTCTGGAAAGACTTTTAATGGGATTATATTGATCATGTGCATATAATAAACAACTGGTTTCACCAACTAAGGCTGTTGGCATCTTCAGGGTACATAACTGATGCAAAGCACTAAAAAGTAAAAAACCTGTTACAAACTATAATCAACCGATTCCAATTATATTAAACAAAGAACAGAGCGCGTGCATGATATCACTTGTTGTTATTTACGAACGTTCTATAGTTGGCACTATAATTCAGTTCTAGCGAGTTGAAGGATCTGATAAGGGTCTTCCAGATCACGGGCAAGATTAGTCCTTGGTTCCTGTTAAGGTTTTGTATACAGCAGGCAACTGTTGTGGCCTCCTTAAAAATTCGGGAGCGGAAGTCCTCCTCCATGTAAGGAAGAATTGTGCTTCTATCCCACTCTATGGTATGGTTCGTTCTTAATTATTCGTTCGTTCGTTCGCTGTATACAGAACCTTAACAGGAACCAAGGACTAATCTTGCCCGTGATCTGGAAGACCCTTATCAGATCCTTCAACTCGCCAGAACTGAATTATAGTGCCAACTATAGAACGTTCCTAAATAACAACAAGTGATATCATGCACGCTCTATGCATGTATTGTACGCGCTCTGTTCTTTGTTTAATATAATTGGAATCGGTTGATTATTAGTTTGTAACAGTTTTTTACTTTTTAGTGCCTTACATCAGTTATGCACCCTGAAGATGCCAACAGCCTTAGTTGGTGAACTAGTTGGTATAACATAGTTGTTTATTATATGCACTTGATCAATATAATCCCATTAAAAGTCTTTCCAAATTATGTCTAAATTAGAACCAGGTGCCTCTCTTCCCATGCTACCAATATCTAGCTAGACATAGTTGGTATCTTGAAAATTCAAAGCCTCCTAAAAAAGAATGTCTTATCCTGAATTAGCTGCACGTAAGAAAGGTGGGGGAAGCAGTAACTTCCTTATTCCTAAACGTTAGTGTTCTTTTCAACTTTTGATTATCACTACCCCTGGATAATTCTCTGTAATTTCTGTTGGTCCAAACTATCAACAGACTTGACTAATCATACCATCTTTTTAGTATTTTTTTAATGAACAAAAGGCTTTGTTGATTTCTTAATTATTTGGTATGCTGTTGTATGATTATTTTTATTAGCATTATCCTCAGTTTCTTTGCATTCTTTGGATATTTTTCTCATAGTTCTAATTCCAAATTTCAACATAAATGTTGTTAGGACTAAATTATAGTCACTTCCATTGTCAGCACTTAGGAAAAATCTAGTTCTTGCTGAGTTTTAAAACAGGATTTATATTTAGTTTTTATAAGTATATAATCAGTTAAGTTCTTCCATCTGGGGAGATCCAGATCCATTTTTGTGACACTTTTATATGGGGAAAGTTTGTTGGTTATGGTAAGATCATTCTGCAATGCAAATTCTATCAGTTTCATACTTCTGTGATTTGTTTCTCCTAATCCAAAAGGGCCAACAAGGAGGAGAAAATTTCTTCCTATATCTATTCTAATTTTTGCATTCTAGTCCTCTGGTACTATTAGAAAGTCTTTCTTGGGTGTATCAGGGATCTGTTTATTGATTTAGTTATCAAAGAGATCTACTTCCTGATTATCATATGAGGTTGTTGGTGCATATGGCAGTGACAGCTAAGAGGAAGGCAAAGCAGAAGTGGGATGAGTCAAGAGTGGAAGAGGACAGAGAGGTGTACAGAGAGAGAAAGCAAGAAGCCAAGAGAGTTGTGGCACAGGCGAAGGCCTGTGCCACAACTCTCTTGGCTTATTGTTTTCTCTATGATCATATCTCTATGATGGCATATCCAGATCTGTATTATCAATTAGAAACAAAGGAAGGACAGAGAAAAATTTACCAACTAGCGAAATGTAGAAATAAAGCAGCAAAGGACATCTTACATGTGAGGCAGATCAAAGACGCTGAAGGAAGAGTATCATGGAGGGATGTGGACATAAGAAACAGATGGAAAATATACTTTGAGGGACTTTTGAATGAGGAAAATGCAAGGACTCACAGAGAAGATGGGCAGCCTTCTGAGGGGATGGTGCAGAACATCAGTAGAGTGGAAGTGACGGAGGCCATGAAGAGGATGAGGAATGGAAAATCGGTGGCCCCCGACAGAATTCCAGTGGAGGCATGGAAGGCACTGGGGAAAGAGGGAATTGACCTGCTGTGGGACCTGTTCATGAAAGTTTGCCAACAGGAAAATATACCCGAGGAATGGAGGGAGAGTACTCTTGTCCCCATCTACAAGGGTAAAGGGGATGCACAAGACTGTAAAAATTACAGAGGAATAAAGTTGATGTCCCACACAATGAAAATCCTAGAAAGGGTTCTTGATGGTAGATTGAGGAAGGAGGTGGAGATTGCAAAGGAACAATTTGGCTTCATGCCTGGTAGATCAACAACAGATGCTATTGTTAGATCTGAAATAGGCGACTTCAAACTTTACTTGACATCACCATTCCAGAATCTAACAATTAAAAAAAAAAAAAAAAACATACATGCATACTTATCTTTTAGCAGTATAAATATGTTTTGTTTATAATAACTTCCTATATGATAAACTGTGAATTTTAAAGTTTTATATCTGAGTGTCTAGCATGAATGTAAGTCAGAAAAAGGGACAAAATAAGAGAGGAATTATTAATGAAATATTTTAAATGAAAGAATGCGTACTATTCAACAACATAGAGTAAAGATCACCACCCTAAATACTGTAAGATCATGGTTAGCACCCATGGGCATCACATCTTAGAAGGCATCATGATGCATACGTTCCCTGAAACAAGAAGTCCCGTATGTTAATCGGTGAAGTCACGCAGACGGAGACCAATGGGTGAGACGATAAGATATTTCAAACTCGGAAAGGTGGCCCTCTAGGAGAGCGAATAAAACCTGCGACACGGAAGTAAATGACCCCCGTTTTTTCTTGTTCCTGAGTTTCTCTCCGTGTACTCCGAGTGTTCGCGGTTCAGCTCTCATTTCTGAGGGCTGACTTACGATGGGGTTCGGTATGACACCGCAGTAGAGTTTCGGCAAGACTAACCGCATGGTGTGGTGAGAAGATCATCGACATAAAACCTAAGCAGAAGGATAGCGTCCAGCCCAGGCGGGCACGTGTAACCCACGTGGCGATAAGGTCGAGTCAACCAGATTCGAAACAAAGAATGAAGGACGGCAGAAAACCGAAGAAAGAGAATAGATAAGTACTCTCACTCGTTCTAGCCCCTTTTGAGAATTGACTAACATTTAAGAGAACGCAATCTAAGATTTGTATTAAAAAAAAGAGTGAAGAATTAAGATCTGTGTGAATGGCTGTTTTCTTGAAGCGAACTTTAAGGACTTTCAGCCAGATAGAGATTCTGTCATGTTTATCCCGAGAGAGGTTATAAAATGTGTTAAAGTACCTTAAGTGTCAAAAAATGAGTTGTAATCATAAATGTAATATGTATTGAGTTATTGAATTTACTGATACTTGGAAGTAAAGTACTAAAATGATTTAAGACTGAGAGAGTGAATGAAAGGTAGAGGTTTAACATTAGATTTGATGATCAATTTAACTTGTATGGCAGTACTAATTGAATTTAATAAATATTTTGATTCTTTAATTATATGTGTTTCTGATCATGATGATTGACCCTGACCCTTCATAAAACATCGAACCTAAGAACGTGTGTGTGCGTGCGGGGAATACCCCAATTGAAAGTAAGGGCACGACTGCAAATAAGAGTAAAATTATGCCAGAGAGCCCACGTTTCTAGGAATTTAATTTATATTGTTAGTAGCACCTGATATTCTATAATTAACCTAAAGGCAGTGTCTATCTCTAACTTTAATGCTCAGGCTGGCGCAATAAAAAAATAAATTTGCCTGAGTGACCAGGATAATTTATAGAATTCAGGGAACGGGTAAACTTCTGGTGGCCCTTAAAGGTTAAGTTACATAAGAAGGAGCATGAGAGAAGCAAAACATAAGGCTAAGTTTAGTATTAATGTGGATCGCATAACAGTGATGCAACCTACTTAAAGTAGAGACACATGCGATAGAACTTGATATTGCGACTGTAATAAGAAAGGCTAAAGTTAAATAAGTTGTCCTGATATATCAATGAGAGAGATACAAGATACTATATAGAAGAGAAGGGACACAACACTATCTTTGGGTTACGGCAGATGATGGAAAAGTATCGAGAGAAACAAAGGGAATTACATCTGGCATTTATTGATCTGGAGAAAGCATACGATAGAGTGCCAAGGCAAGAAGTCTGGAGGTGTCTAAGGGAGAAGAAGGTTCCAGAGAAATATGTCAGGTTGGTGCAGGAAATGTACAGAAATGTGAAGACAAGTGTTCGAACCTGTCTGGGACAGACAGAAAGTTTTTAAGTAACAGTTGGCTTGCATAAAGGGTCAGCATTAAGTCCATTTCTGTTTAATATTGTGATGGAGGTGGTAACAGAGGAAGTGAGAGAAGAAGCAGGAACTAAACTGGAAAGATGGAGATAAGTACTGGAAGAGAGAGAGGTATGAGACTGAGCAGAAGTAAGACAGAGTATATGTGTTGTACAGTGGGTGGTGGACAGGAGACAAATCTGGAGCTGGAAGGAAATGTCATCAGGAAGGTGAGAGACTTTAGATACTTAGGTTCAACAGTGGAAGAAGATGGAGTAGCTGAGAAGGAAGTGGGATGCAGGATACAAGCGAGTTGGAGGAACTGGAGGGAGATGGCTGGAGTGTTATGCGATAAGAGGATGCCGATCAATCTGAAAGGCAAAATCTATAGGACAGTAGTAAGGCCAGCTATTACATATGCTATAGAAACTATGGCCCTGAAGAAAAATAACATCAGCAGGATGGAAGTAGCAGAGATGAGAATGCTTAGGTGGATGTGCAGTGTGACCAGAAAGGATCGCCGAGAAATGACTATGTCAGGGTAACAGTGAAAGTTACGAACTTAGGAGCGAAAATATAGGAGGCAAGGTTGAGATGGTTTGGTCATGTGATGAGGAGGGAGGACGAATATGTGGGAAGAAGGGTCATGCAGATGGATGTGCAAGGAAGGCGGAAGCGTGGGCGGCCAAAGAAGAGATGGAGGGAGCTGGTAGAAGAGGACTTGAGGATGAAGAACTTGGATGTGTTGACAGCCCAAGACAGGAAGGTGTGGAGGAGACTCATTATCAACAGTGACCCCACTTAAGTGGGAGAAGCTACAGAAGAAGAAGAGTTGTTGGTGCATATGTTGGTGTTACGGCCGAGTCGGATAAAGGGAATGGATACACTATGATAATGTTGGATTTTTCTAAGGCTACCACATGATAGGCTATTGTGTAAACTGGAGAATATGAGATTGGAACATAATCTATTGACTTGGATCAGGAGATGGTTGACAGACAGATATCAAAAAGTGGTATGCAGGGTGTGAATCTGCCAGGTTTAAGGTAACCAGTGGTGTATCTTAGGGTTCAGTCCTTGGGGCATTATGGTTCAATCTATACATTAATGACATCAATCAGGGTCTATCATCAGATTTGCAATTGTTTGCTGATGATGCAAAGATAGGTAGGGCAATCAGGGATGCTACTGATATTCAGCAATTACAAAATGATTTGAATAGACTGGAAATCTGGGCAAACGAAAATGGCTGTCAGCTTAATGTTAGTAAATGTAAAGTTATGCACTTGGGCGTGATTCAAGTTCCAGAGGCATATTATATTAGCAGGGTTATGCTACAAGGAAAGTGAAGCGGCAAGGGATCTTGGTGTATTGGTGGATGAGAAATTAAAGTTCGAAGGTCACATAGCAAAAGTTGCAAATACAACTCAGAGGATAATTGCTATGTTGACATGTTAGGATAAGGAATTAATTTTGCCTCTTTATAAGGCTTTGATAAGACCACACTTGGATTACTGTGTGCAGATTTGGTCTCCCATGTTCCAAAGGGATAAAGAAGCTGTGGAAAGGGTGCAAAGAAAAGTTACAAAGATTATATCCTGATTATGGGATTTAGATTATGAGGGCAGATTGCGAGTATGTGGATTACAGACTCTGGATAACAGGAGGAGTGATATGATAGAGGTCTATAAACTTTTGAATGGGTGTTATAGTATTTCAAATGATGAAATTTTTCATTATATGGAAGGTGGGGAGAGAACATGGGGGCATCCATGGAAGTTAAGGTTGATCTCAGTCAAGAAAGGGTTAAGAGCTAGGTTTTTCTCCCAGAGAGCAGCGAGTGAATGGAATAATTTGCCCTTATGGGTAGTGAGTGCATCTAGTGTTAATGAATTTAAGGGAAGGTATGATGGCTGGGTTGGGTAATTTACAGCCTCCCTCGATGAGTCCTTGACTCCCTGGAGGTCTCAGATAATAATAATATGTGAGGATGGTCTGAAAAGTTCTCAGCCTAACAATGAAAAAACGAATTTATAATTTCAAAATTATTTTCATTTTTCAACATAAAATCTCCTTTAAGATTAATGCATTTATTCCAGTTCCATTATCCCGTCCCTGTAGTGGTTCTCAGTAAGATCTGCAAAATATCCTTCTACAGCTGCAACCACCTCTTGATTCAAAGAAAAATGCTGACTAGCGAGGAAGAGTTTTAGTTTTGGAAAGAGATAGAACTCAGAGAGAGCCAAATCTGGGGAATAGGGTGGATGTTCCAACAATTCATAGTGCAGATCCTTTAATTTTCCCATTTCTAAAACACCTTTGTGGGCAGCTGCATTGTCCGGTGTTGTGTCCCTTTCTCTATAAACTCTTAGTGTACCTATGTAACACACGTCAAGTCTCATTCAGGAAGTCATTGGTGTCTCCAAGCACAAAGGAATTGTCTCTGGGTTGAGCCAAGACCAGTGAAGCAAGTTCTTTGGAATCTCGCTTCTCGTAACTCTAGGATTATTTATTTTTTTTGCTACGCCACATAAAGTAATAGGGTTAAATAAGGTACTTTAACCGAGAAGTGATTCCAAAGATATACACCAGTGACTAGTATTATGCCGTCGTGACCTGAATCGGACTTCCTTTGTTTCACGCTTAGATTCGTATATCCTTGTTGCAGGTGGTGCATCAGATTCCTTTACTCAGAAAAAGGCAGGGAGTTAAATATAGCTAAGGTTTATTGAACACACTATGCGATATACAATACAAAATAGCACATACTAAATTCAAGCCACATAAATCGTTCAAGTAAATTTCTAAGTTTGACCCTTAAATTAATGAGAACACTAAAACAACAAATTCCATCTACTACATACAAGCTAAACTCTCTTAGAAATGCACTGCTTTACATTAACTTCAACAACTAAATACATAATGGAACTCATTGTTCAAACTAGACCCTGCTCTATCCTCTCTTAAACATTTCTGCAATACTTTAACCAATACAAGGGTTAACACAACATGGTCATCAGTAGTTAAGGCACTACAGTTCCCTCCTAAGTTCAATCAATGTCTCTTTACTTCATTCACAATTCTTAAGGATCCCTTATACATGACATGAAAAGAAAAGTTCTACATCACCATACACCAGGGCTTTGTTACACTTGTTTAATAAGGTACTTTACTTACCAGCTTCTGATAACCTCCTTCAATTCTGATCATTTTTTGGATCAGATGGATCGATGCGTTCACTTGGATATCTCTTTCCGCTCCTGGGAAATTTTACACAACTCCTGCACTGTTGATCCTCTCTGACTATGGTTGAGGTTATATTCTTGCTCCTATCTCATGGCGTAGGCTGCACACCAAACGGATAGGGATATGCCCTTCTGTATGAGATTAAAGGCACGAATCCTCATCAGCACTTGACCGGCAAATATTATCTGCATTCGTTGGCTGTTGAATAGAGGTCATCTTTGATCATTCTTCATTTGAGCTGCCACCTACGTAATTCGCCCGACGCACAGCACTCCTCCCTTCTGGGTCTTGCTCAGCATCGTATTTCTCTTTCACGTCACGCTACTCCACGTGGTTTTGAGCACGCGACGGCCTAGGGGTTTTCTTCTTCCTTCAGTCAGCACTCCCATGACCTTTGAGCTTTTGTTTACAGTGAATTTTGCAAGTCATTGTATAAACATATAATTCCAATTCTAACCAAAATAAAAATTCTATTTATACGATACTACTGGCTTACACAATATATTTCTTTTATCATCTATTTTTTTTAATTATCCGTATGAATTATTAACCATAATTCATACGGCTTTACTGGCCTTACACAATATATTTCTTTTATCGTCTATTTTTTTACAATTATCCAAATTAACAATAATTCATACGGTATTACTGGCCTTACACAATATATTTCTTTTATCATCTATTTTTTTCAATTATCCAGATTAACCATAGTTCATACGGTATTACTGGCCTTACACATTATATTTCTTTTTATAAAGTTTTTTTTTTTTCTGGTGCTTGTAATTCATACCTAGAAGCAAGCATTTTTCAAATGAGAATCCCCTTTTTCCTTCTCTTGTTAAACGATGATGAACTAGGGTTCCTAGGATCGCATAGTTTAACACTGGATGAAAGATGATTTTTCTTCTACAAACCGGGTATTTTCTTCTCTTTTCATCTAGTCTGATTAAAAGATCGGAATAATATTCCCCGGTTATTGTTTTACCCTTTTCAAGATAATTAATAAACAAAATTCATTTAGCATCCCAAAACACGGATGCCATGACTTTTTCCTGCTGAATGGAACCGACTTTGTCTTCTTTGGCACTGAACAACCGGCTTCTGTCCACTGTTTGGATTATGATGTATAATGGTAAATCCAAGTCTCATCCATAGTAGTAAATCAATGCACAAAATCAGTTTTATTTTTGTTAAAATGCTCCAAGCACTGTTCAGAGATTTTCATGCGAGTGCATTTTTGATCTGCTGTGAGCAACTGCAGTACCCATCTTGCTCAAAGCTTTTTCATTTGCAATTCTTCATGCAAAATATATCCTACACATTCTTTGGAAATCCCTATAGACTCTGAAATTTCATGCACTTTGACTCGCAAGTAATCCAATACCATATCGTGTGCTTGATCAATGATTTCTGGTATTATTACGCTTTTTGGATATCCTTCACGTGGATCTTCTTCGAGGCTGGTACGGCCACGTTTAAACACGGTAGCCCATTCGTTAATTGTCGAAAACGAAGAGAAGAATGCCCATAAACTTTTATGAACTTTGAATGAATTTCTTTTGCTTAAACCTTCTTTTACAAAGAATTTTGTAACTGCATGCTACTCAATTTTATCCATTTCAAGGGATACAGAGAACACTTTTGCTTCAGACAGTTGTATAAAACAAACTACTTGATAGAATGACTTGCAATTTCACATGGATGCTTATGACAGATGTACCAATTTAGAGGGGAAAAAAAATCATGCAGATAGTGTTGCCATCTATGGTCGAGGCCGAGAACTTTTCAGACTACCCTCGTACTTGTATAATAGATATTTAGTGATTTACCCTTTAATCTACTACTGAATGTTGACTGTTCACAGGTTAGAATCTATGACACAGTACTTAATATTCTTTGGGATCAAGGTCAAAGCTGTATAACTGAGAGGAGACCTCCACATAACCTTTAAAGGAATTCGGAGAACCGACCAGGGCTTCTGACCTAATGTCCAATCCTCACCTTCTCGTGGTGCACCCTATTGGGTATGTACTTGGATACTGAACGAACAAGGATGGGCTGGCAATCTGAGATTTAGCCGACCAAATTATATTCTTATTGGTTAAACCAAAATAAAAAATGACAAAATTTCATGCCGGCTTTTCATGCTTTGTTTAACAGGGCGTCGGGTTAAACAAAGCCCCCGTTGTTTTCGCCAGTGAAAAAGGGCGAACAGCGAAAAGTCAGCTACTGGAATAAATCTGAAAACAAACCCGAACTCAACATCACCAGAGTTAAAGATCGGTACTATCAACATAAGAAGCCTGAATGCCAAAGAAATGGAGCTAGCTGAGGAATTAGATAAGTACCAGATCGACATAATAGGGGTGACTGAAACAATAAAGACAAAAACTGGTGAGATCTTTCTGAGCAATAAATACAAAATGTTATATTCAAGCAATGACAATCAAGGAAAAGAAGGAGTAGCCATAGTATTCAACACAAAATACGAGGCTAATCTTCTTGAATGGCAGTCAGTCTCAAGTAGAGTGATGTGGACAAATATGAGAATGGGGAACTGGACAATGAGACTTATTTGTGCCTATGATCTCACAAAAGGTTCTACTAAGGTAGAAGTGGAGGAATTTTTTGAGACTTTAGAAAAAGCAACTGACACAATGAAAAAGGAAAAGTTGGTCCTTGTTGGGGATCTAAATAGTAGAGTAGGAAATGATTGTGAGACATACAAAAATATTTTGGGAAAATTTGATGAAAAGAGCAAAGTTAATAATAATGGCAAATATCGGTTGGATTTCTGCTCAGGACATGGACTGGTTATTACTAACACCATGTTCCAACATAAAAATGTGCACAAATTCACATTGAGAGAAGAGGCAAGGAATAAGAAAAGTCTCAGTGACTATGTTATTGTTGATAGCGAGGTTTTCTCCCTGGTGCAGGACACCAGAGTGTACAGAGGATTTGAAATTGAAGTGATCACTATTTAGTCTTGAGCAGGATAAAATTGAAATTCATATTGAAAATAAGAACATGTAAGAAAGTTTTAAAGTGAATAAAAGTTGAGCAGCTCTCAGATGTGAACTGTAGACTAAAACACATAAAGATTATTGAAGAAAAAATAAAAGAGTTTGAGAACAGGAATGAAACCGTGGAGATTCAGTGGCAAACTCTGAAGAAAACATTGATTGATTCTGCCAAAGAGGCATGTGGTGAGGTTGTCTGCAAGGATAAAAAAATCAGAACTCCCTGGTGGACACAGGAAGTTAAAGAGTCAGTGAAGGAAAAGAAGAAAGCATATCAAAAGTTCCTGTCAAATAAGTCAGCTTGTGCTCTTAGAGAATACGGAGACAAATGCAAGAATTCTAAACACTGTGTAAAACTAGCTAAACAAAAGTCATGGGAGGACTTTGGCAAGAATATAGAAAATAAATATCAAGAAGGTGGCAAAATATTCTGGAGGTTGTTGAAGAAGCTTAGGAATGGAGGAAAGAGTGCTGTAAAAGGAGTTAGAGATGATAAAGGTGACATGTAAACGGGAGAAAACGTTATCCTTGAAGTATGGAGTAATTACTTTGAAAAACAGATAAATGAAACAAGCAGTGATGACAACACAGTGGTAAAAAACATTGACCAGGCATGCAGTCAGGAATACATATCCATACTTGAAGTAGAAAAAGCCATCAAAGGCTTGAAATGTGGAAAGGCAGCAGGAGTAGATGATATTCGACCTGAAATGCTGAAGTATGGTGGTATAAGAGTCTTACAGTGGCTGCACTGCATAGTTCAGAAAGCCTGGACAGAGGGACGAATTCCCGATGATTGGAGTAGAGCTCTCATAGTACCCATATATAAAAAGGGATATAAAACTGAATGTGAGAATTACAGAGGTATTTCCCTATTGAGTTTTCCTGGCAAGATCTATGCAAGTATACTTGAGAAATGGTTGAGAGAAGAATTGTGGAAGAAAAGCTTGGTGAAGAACAAGCTGGATTCAGGCCAAATAGAGGCTGTCAGGATCAGATCTACACTTTACAACAAATAGTCATGAAAGCATGGGAATATAACAGACATCAAGTTTTGTCGATTTGGAAAAGGCATATGACAAGGTACCAAGAGAGAAGCTATTCAATATGCTACAGTTATATTGCATTATATCAAGCAATACTTAGATGAGCATTATATCAAGCAATACTTAGTCTTTATTTGAGTTGTAAGTCAGCAGTTAGAATTGAAGGAAGTACAGGAAGATGGTTTAATGTTAAATCTGGTGTGAGACAAGGCTGTAGATTATCCCCTCTGTTATTCATTATCTATATGGATCACATTATGAAGGAAAGTGATAATAAACATGATATCAAAATTGGAGATGTTAATGTCAGCTCTTTGCTTTATGCGGATGATGTTATACTTATCAATAAATCCACTAGAAGTCTGCAAGATTCTCTGACTAAATTGAATAGCTGTTATAATAGATATGGTATGAAGGTCAGCAATAAAAAGACAAAGAGAATGAAAATAGGCAGAATCATTGAAAATGTCAACTGTGTTGTGAATGGAGAACCTGTGGAACAAGTGAAACTTTTCAGCTACTTAGGCACGATTTTTACTGAAGATAGTTAATTAAATATGGAAATAGACAACAGAATGAATAAAGCTGGTATAGTAGGAAATCAGTTGAATAAATTCATAATATGGAATAAGAGAGAAATTAGTCGAAACACTAAATTAGCTGTATACAAGACAGTGTTCAAACCAGTTTTAACTTATGGATCTGAGAGCTGGGTCAGAAGTAAAACACTTGACCAAAGACTAGAGACCACAGATATGAGAATCCTGAGAAAGATTAGTGGCGTGAACAGATGGCATCAATGGCAACATCATATTAAAAACGAGGATATTAGGAAAGAACTTGACATTGTCAGCATCCAGGAATGCGTTAGCAGAGCTAATCTCAGGTGATATGGTCACTTAAACAGAATGGGCGAAGAAAGATTAGCAAAACAAGTGTCCTCTGCCAGATTGGCAACAAAACGACCCAGAGGAAGACCAAGATATAGGTGGATTGATATGGTACAAAGTGCCTTAGACGATAGAAATATAAGATCTGATAATGTTGGAGTCTTGACAAGTAACAGACTGATTTGGAGGAAAATTTTAGATAGGAAGTTAGTAATGATGTAATTTTTTTCATGTAGTGCTATCATATCCTGTACACCTCTTGAGGGTACATGGCAGGAATTTTTTGATGATGATGGGATCAGGAACGACATGCAGAAATAATCTGGAATTGTAGACATGTGAAATGGCTGTCGGTTCAGTGTTAGTAAATGCATAGTTATGCACTCTGTTGTGACGAGATATCCAGTGACATATTGTATTGGCAGGATCAGAACCGGCGCTAGGGACTTTGGCACCTGCATGCAATTTCCATTTAAGCGCCTCTGTAACGATCTGGGCATGTGTGGTTCTTTCACGATAATAAAAATTTAAATTATTTGAAATTTCTTAAATAAATTTTGACAGGACAGCACACGTTGGTTCGCTAAACGTAATGAACCGGGGGTGTTGAAACCCGAATATTCAAAAAATTCTTAAAAGGTAATGCAAATTTTGACAAAGCAAATTCACTTTAATCGTTATGTATAATGAAACAGGGTTTATATTCGGGCCTTCTCACTGACCCAAATCGCTAACAAACTTAAAATGAATTTTAATTAAAGTTAAAATTTATTTGAACTAAAGTTTAAAAAATTCTTTCATTTTACAAGTTAGTAAATTCTTAGTAACTTGTAAAAAATTTTTAATAATTTTTATAAGTGGAACTATCTTTTAGGAAAATAAAAGAAACTCAAGATAGATGGGAAAATAAGAAAAGAATTCTGAAATAATTAGAACATTTAATATAAGTATTCAAAAAATAACATCTTTACAGAATAACAGAAAATACATTAAATTACATAAATATGCTTGACATTTTATGAATTAAAAATTCAGGGTTTTTCATTTCATATTCACAAAATTAGAAATAATGGTCTCAATGTCTAATTCCGCACATATATCATTTTCAATAGCTATTAACTCCAAACTAACAAGCCTTTTATGTGACATACATGCTCTTAAGTAGGTTTGAATCAATTTCAACTTGGAAAAGGAACTTTCGGCTGATTATCCTTGGAAAAGGAACGTTCACTGCTCGCTGATGTTCGTAGTCAAGTTGTCGTGTCTTCTTTTGTTGGCGAACTCTCGTACCAGTTTTAAATTCTTGTTTTCCATCCACCTCTTCACTCCATCCACCTCTTTTAGAACTTCTTTAAAATTTGTATCTGATCGCTACTCTTGTAAGAATATTTTTAAGTTTTCGATAAATTCTAAAGCAAGTGTAATGTTCGTATTTTTGTCTTGAAGTTTACTCACAGGTTTATTGTGTTAAGTGAATCATGCCAAGTTATACGAGAGCAAATAAATTTGTAGTCCTTTATTTTAGCACACAATGTTTGTGCTTCATACTGAGATTCTTTATTAAAATTTTCATTATTTAAAATTTCAAAAAGTGCATCGTAAATTTCTCCTAACTGATATTGTAGAGGGCGGATTGCATTAATTTTACTTTCCCATCGCATTTTTGATGGCTGTTTCAATGTTAAATTTTTTACAAACTTTAAAAGGATTGCCCAATGTTTGTAAGAGAATGAAAAGAAATTGTATATTTCTTGAATAATTGCAAAGAAACTAATTGTATCTGCATTCACTTTGGCTGCATCGTTAATGATTAAATTTAGAATATGTGCAGCCAATGGCACATATGAAGCTCGAGGATTTTTGTTCAAAAGGAAATTTTGGAGGCCATATTTTTTTCCCGTTCATATTTGCTGCATTGTCATACCCTTGACCTCGCATGTCTTCAATGGGGATGTTCCATTTTTCCAGTTGTTCCATTATTGTTGCGTATAAACCACGTCCTGTGGAATCTGGTATATCTACAAAATCTGAAAAGTTTTTCCTGATCTTGACAATTCCATTGTCACAGGAAACAAAGCGAATAATAATGGTCATTTGTTCTGTTTTACTTGCATCAGGTGTGCAGTCTAAAATTATGGAATAATATCTAGATTTTCGAATTGATAATAAAATTGTATCCCTGATTGCATTACTTAAAGTTTCCAATATTTCCTTTTGTCTGTCTTTACTCAAATAGTGCTCTATTGTTTCGATATAGGGCCCTTTCAACATGATTTTTCCATAATGGGATCAAACTTCGCAAACAGTTCGACTAATTTTAAAAAATTGCCGTTATTCCTTTCATATAATTTATCTGATGATCCGCGAAAAGCTAAAGTTTAGCTTCCAAGGAATTTTATAATTTCAATCAAGCGTTCTAAAACACTCGTCCAATGTTTCTTTTCCATTTCATACATGCTTTGAGTCTGGCAATCAATAGTAGTTTTGATTGTTAAATTTTTATCAAGTTCCTTCCATTTTAAGATATTTTTCATGTGAGTTAAACTAGTCTCATGTCTATGCAAAGTTTTACTTAAAGTTCTCCAATCATTATAACCTTCTACAAGACTACTTGATTCAGTAGGTGCAAAACGTTTGCAACAAAAGCAAAAAACAGAATTTAAAGTTTCGGAAATGAGCCATGTTCTTGGCACGAGCTCCCCGTTTTCCATTTTTCTATTATAATACGTGTCGCCAAATTTACGACCTAATGATCTCTGAGATATGTTATATTTTTCTTTTGAACAGGCCCCATTTCAATTAAAACAACTCGTAATTTTCCATCAATATTTCCCCATTCACCTGGATCTTCTGAATTTACAGAGACTAACAATGTGATAGTTTCGTGGTCAACTACAACTAAATCTTCTCCTAACTGTTTTTCACTTAAATCATGTATCTTGTTATCTTGTTCAATAGTTGCAATAGTACTTTCATGCAAACTGGATGATATGCATGATTCTTCAACTCTGATTTCTGATGTATCAAGTGGGTTACAATCTGCATCAGAATATTTTAATATTTTAACAAATTTATTAAGAGCCCCAGTTTGTTTCTTAATAACTGCTTCTATTGCAGAATGACGCTTACGATTTTGTGCACCGGATAACTTTTTTTTTAAATTTTTGATTCCACTTCTATTTTATACCCACAAGAAATTATTACACAACACGACACAGAGACGAAATAATAGTCCGCACTGCGCTGCTGTCAGTAGCCTACTGAGATGCTTACCATATGACTGGCTAACTAGCAACAAATGTTTTGTACGAAAATTCGTTTCTGCACATAAAAACCATTCACCGTTTCACTTTAGATAGACTGCAATAGAACCAACATTCTTTAGGCAAGCATTTAGCCTGCTCTCGCTGCAAAATTGTAAACAGCCGGCTGATCAAAGAGGCGGCAATATACAATTTTTTTTAATTTTTATTCGGTGTATCTGGCCTTATTTATTTTAATATTGATCATTCTAAGAATTTTTTTGTTTTTATGACAAAAATTTTGTTTCCCAAAAATGAACTTATTAACCATGCCCCGGCAGCGACGTCCCCTTTGTGGCAGCATCTGCATGCTCTGCATGCCCACTTCCGCCGGCCCTGGTCAGGATTATGCTAGAAGAAACTAATCAAACTAGGGATAGAAAGTTTAAGTTCAGCAGTCATATTGCAAAGATTGCAAAATACAACTCAGAGGATAATTGAAATGTTGAAACAAACTGATACAGAAGTCATTTTTTACAAAGCTTTTTTATATGACCTCACCTGAACTGTTGTACACAGATATGGTGAAGAGGGTGCAGAGTATTAAAGATGATATTGGGATTGTTGAATGTAGATTACGAGGACAGATTGAGAAAGTGTGGACTGCAGCCAGTAGCAAACAGGAGTAAGAGAGGTGTTGATATGATAGAGACATAGAAACTTCTGAAATGGAAACCGGTAGATGGAATTCTACCAAAGAACATCCACAGAACCTGAGAATGTATGAAGTCAAGATTGTGTGCCTGCTTACTGCTAGGGAAGTTTGGAGGTCCAGCTCCTTCTATTGCAAAAAACAGATATAAGAAGCTATGTGACCTTAATTGCCTTAGCTGCTATTCCAAAAATTCTTAAGTTGGAATATTCCTTCGACTTGCCTGGCTAGGTGCATTTTACATAATACAGCCATGAGAATTATCATTCAAGTTAACATGACATTAGAAAAAATGGCAGATTCTCTCATAAAACATGTCTAGATTGTAGATGGTAGAAGAAATGAATTAGCAGGTTTACACATTTCAAACCTTTTAATTTCTTTGGTTTGATTAAAAGGTGATTTTGGAATCTGAAAACCCAAATGGGAGCACTCTGTTGGTTCATTACAAGGTGATTTTGGAATCTGAAACCCCCTTCATTAATAGAATTTCTTTCTGTGGGAAAAAATCATTGAAGTTTTCTGAAACTAAGTAGGATACCCAAATTAGTAAAGATAAGTAAATGGAAGACGAATGCACAGCAGTACTTGACAGATTAATTTCACCTATTTCATGTAACAAAATTTCTAAGAAAAAGAATTCTTTTATATTGAATTCGTGACTCTATACATTCAGCTTTCACTATTACCAACTTATTGGAACCTACAGAGATAGTTTATTATGATGGATAGCTTGAAATAGTGAGTTTTCTTTAGAATTGTATTGATCCTATGAAGATTTGGTTTGGACTTTTGTAGTTTATTATAATGGTGTTTGCTATAGTGAAAGTCTACTGGATGTTGAAAACTTGTTTCACAGTAAAAATTTATTTCTATTAATTCCTTTATCAGCTTAATTGTTTACATCGGACTTACTAGGTATAACAGACTACTGAAAATCTCCAAAGTTCTGCATCACACAGTGCTGTTCATAAGGAAATTCACTATGACAAACTTTTCCTGTGATCAGTATTTCGTGTAAGCTGTGCATGTGTGCTCCATTCACACCAATCAAAAAGGGAGCACACACACACCTAGTAACTGCATGCACAAAGTGTTGCTTTCAGGATTTCTAATTTACTGTTTGTGATTTTTAAACATACTATAAAAACAAATTATTTGTTAAATCATACTTCACTTCTTTTATTTAGTAATTTCTCCATTATCTCCACTGCAATATTGCTCTAACGCATTCCAACTTAATACACTCTAATTAATTACTTTTAGCCTACATCATATGGGCAAACTGATGCTGATGTCAAGTTAAAGAAGCATATTTGTTTAGAGTATCTACTGTCTGGACAGTCACTTGAACTCATGCAAGCAGCGATGGATTTTTGTAGCTATGTGGAGTCAAGAAAATTAACTTAATGCTTGCAATTTACAGGTTATAGCTAGACATAAAAAGGGCAACATTAATTTGAGAAATATTACATTAACATGCACATTGAGTCTGACACTGGAAACTTACACACAAAATGTTTTTCATGTGCACATGGGCCAACAGAAATTACAGGGAACATTGCCTGCGTCTCATTCAATTTTACAATTGTGAGTGTTAGCTGTATTTTCTGGCATAATCCCTTCTATGTGGGGCACCTGTTCATGGTGGAGGGGACCTCCCAGTGATGGTACTGGCCCTTTTCATTCTTCCTCTTTTTCTTTGCTTTTCTTCGCTCTACTTCTCCTGAGTCTTTTTTCCAGACCACCATCACTGGGATCCAATGGCGTGTTTGCTGTGGGGTGCGACCCATGGACATCCGGAAAGGGGGGGATTCTGGTGGTCTTGCACTACTTTGGCCCATTCTTCAGCAAGTCGGGCAGTCCTGGATGGTCCAGCCAGGATCAATCAGCTAGGGCTTGCCTGCAAGGGTCAACGGTGTTGCAGTAAGTCTCTCGGTCTGGGGTCAGGATTCTAGGCTTGCAGTAGTGCCAGTATAGCGTCCGGGGTATCCCTGGCATTTCACTCCTGAGCGCAGTCATTGTTTGCCAGGCAGTGGGCATCCGTGGTGGGTGGGGAGCTCTGGCACTGAACCAAAAACTTCTTGAGCATGAATCCTTTATCCTCAAATGTTTCAGGGGCCCTAACAAAGTCCCAATCAAGTACTGATACCATAGATACAGCATATGGAAACTGAAGTAAGAAACAAAAGATATATAATGCTAACATAAATGTATCAACATTTTTAATCATTCATGCTAAAGGTGAAAAACCAATAGGGAAAATGTCACTCTTCTTTATTCAGAAAGGTTTAGAAGGACTGACAGGACTTCCCAAAACTGTTAAGAAATTGCCTTCTGATGATGTCCTTGTGGAAACATTGTGTCAGCAACATTCCGAGAAACTACTGAGAGCAACAACAATGGGTGGAATAGAAATTACGCCAACACCTCATAAAACACTTAACTCCTGTAGAGGAGTGGTAGGTGTGAGGCGCATCTTGATACATAGGGATGGTCGCCTAATTCCAACCAAGAACATCATCCTTACTTTTGATACACCTAAGCCTCCAACATCTGTAAAAGCAGGGTATCTCAGCTGTCCTGTTAGAATGTACATCCCTAACTCACTGAGATGCTTTCATTGTCAGAGATATGGACATGCCCAAACTACCTGTCGTGGTTCTACTACCTGTGCTCGATGTGGTAGTAAAGAGCATGATAACAAATCTCGCTGTGCAAAAAAAGCTAAATGTGTCAACTGTCAGGAAGATCATCCAGCTTACTCTCATGCATGTCAGAAATGGAAAGATGAAAAAGAAATACAAAGAATGAAAACAGAGTAAAACATAACATACCAGGATGCAAAAAGAAAGCTAGCCACTATCACACCTACTCTGAGATCCTCTTATGCTGAGAAGGTAACAATTAAGAAAGTAACAGTAGCAACTCAAGCTTGTGTGTCTGTTCCACCATCTGATAATTTCATCATACCTGTGTCGTGACGTGTTCTCTTGACGTTCGAATCCGCCATCTTGCTAAAAGCCACTTTCATCAAATAAGGAAAACTAATTGCAAATTAATCACTGATCTAAGGGTAGAGAAATTTCTATTATACTGCGCCACTCTATCCTTAGATAAGTCTATATGAATTAGTAGGATTAATTCAAAATTAGTTAGCAGTCTTTTCACTCATTCAGGCCGATGGTATTTATTTTCTTTCCTTCTGGGATTCCCGCTAGATCCGAATTTTTTGTGAACGGTGCAGTAAAAAGAAATTCAGGCAAACACAATATTTAAATTAACAAACAAAACATTTAATATATGGTTATATAACAATTACATAAATTCCACTTCTAAATATGACAAACCAGTCAAGTTAGCACATCAAGTCAAGTCATTCATATTAATCCAATCTTTCAAACTTTCTCAAACAAATTCACAGTTTCAGAATCAAAGTTTCTTTACTCAAATTATTACAATAGAATTTCTTATTTATTCAGTTTCCATGTATCTCTCAGCTACACTCTACGATTAACTCATAACAGGCACTAACCACGGTAGATATTACTTCAATGTCTATATTTTCAACTCTCAGCCTCGATGGTAAGCTACAGTTAATGTTAGAGACAGCGCAACGGAACTAATACTTAAATCTGCATACACTGAAATAAACTAATATGACTGTCCTTACCAGAAATAATCTTCAGTACTTCCAATATTTTGTGAGCACACTTTCAAATTGTATTTATCACACTTGCGAAACACTAAATAACTAAAACATTACTAATCGCGCTTCAAAAATCCAGATAACAACTATAAGGTACATTAATTATTCTTATTTATCATTCATCAACTAGTTTAACTCCGTACAATTCCCTTTCATGGTAGTACAGAAATAAGTCGTAATTGTAGACTGACTGGATTTTTTCAGTATTCTTCTTTGAATGTCCAGTTCTCTAATTATCCGATTACGGCAATAATTTCTTTTTATTACTACGGCTGGTTTTGCTTTCAGTCAACTATAAGATTCACTTATATAAAAAAATATCTACTCAACTACTATCCTTAGGAATCTTTTAATTACTTCTACTTCTTTAGTTTACTTCCTTGCTACCTTATAGTTCCAAAGTTCCGTTCCGACTCCCTACTTACTACTACGTATCTATTTTCTCTTCTCCTCTACAAACGCTCCCTTCACACGCGCTCGTTTATTTCCACGCGTCTCTATGACAACCGATAGACGTAAACATTCTCGCGAATGTTACAGTAGGTTATATAACTACATTCAGTTATTACATAACGTTAATTTTCATGAAAAGAATAAATAGAATATTTGCATTCCAATAAATGCGTAGTTAAATTACAAATATAAGTTCTTACAATATTGACAAAATAATAAATAAAACAGCTTAATAATATTTAATACAGAATCTATTTACCATTAAAACATTTCTTTGATTAAGCAATTAAATATTTGACATAATTAAGGTAGTTATATGATATCAATTACAATTTATGTTATTTACATCAAATAATATTTACAAATATAGTTCTTGTGACGGAAAATCATGTTGGATTCTGAATCAAATAACATTTATTCTATTTTCTACATAATTAGAATCCAATACCTGCACCTTATGAATCCAAGTACTTCTCTGTTGAGTGCATCAATCACATGATCTATGGTCTTACTCCAGACAACTCAAAATGATCCCACTCGATGAAAACCCACTTGTCAAAAAAATTATGGCAAAGATATCACTTAAAGATAAACCACCAGATACTCCCACAGAAAAAATGGATACTTCAGTATCCAGTGAAAGTAAACTAAACTCGCCAACTGAATCTAACACATCGGACATATTGAATACTTTACCAGAGGAAGAGATTTACACTGGCCATCCATACTTCCCCAAAACAATTGATAAATATAAATATGACGAAGGTAAGCCCTCAACCTCCCGAAAACCAGACAAGTCTATAAAACCAAAACAATAGGAAAATTTGTACAATGGAACTGTCGTGGATTTCACCAGAATATAGATGATATCAAGATTTTGTTGCAGAAACAAACCTTTCTGTTTCTGTCTACAGGAAACGTACTTAATTCCTAAAGGACCCTACCTTTAGGAATTTCACTCTTGTACGCAAGGATAGAACTGGAGGTGATCCTGCTCATGGAGGAGTAGCTATCCTAGTGGGCAGTCATATTCCTTTCCATCAGGTCCAACTTAATACTTCTCTGGAAGCAGTAGCGATTTGCTTCTCCATGGGATTTCTTATTATAGTATGTTCAATTTATTTACCACTAAGTGCTGAGTTAAATGAAATTGATCTTGATAATCTTATCTCATAACTGCCTGAACCCATACTTTTGATGGGTGACTTTAATGGTCACAATACTCTATGGGGTAGTGCCAACACTAATAGACGAGGTCGAATCATTGAAAGAATTCTTGATAATAATAACCTCTCCATTTTTAAATAATGAACTCAATACTTTCTTCCATTTGCCTACCCATTCATATTCTGCAATTGATCTTACAATCTGCTCCCCCTTCCATTCTTTCACCACTCATGTGGGATGTTGAAGAGAACATATATGGAAGTGATCACTTTCTGCTCTCTGCACAATGTCTTCACAGGAACCATGTTCACCTACATGGATAGCTATATGGAAAATGGACCAGGCTGACTGGAACACTTTCTCTCATCTTGCAACATTTAATGCTGATGCCATCAGTCAAACGCCTATCAATGAAGTGGTAAAATATATAACAGAGTGCATTGTCCAGGCAGCAACAGCCTCCATCCCAAAAACATCATCTAGGTTTATATTCTATCCAAAGCCTTGCTGGAACCCAAAATGTCAAACAGCCAAAAAAGATCAACACAGAGCATGGGATATTTCATTGATATCCCACCATATCAAACCTTATAGCTTTCAAGTTTGCTCAAGCCAAAGCATGCTATGTGAGGCGTCAGAGTCGAAAACAATCATGGATCCAATTTACTACATCAATTAATCAAATGACCGGTCCAAAAATTATATAGTGTTGTGTCACCTTTTCTTAATAACTTTGATATCTATGCTCTTTACGTTTATTCGCCCCTTGGTGTCACGTGGTACTATCTAAGTACAAAGGGAATTGGCCTGGGGTAGAGCCAAAATCCAAATGTAACAAAGCTTCTGATGTTCTTCTTCTCATAAAATCCTAAGACATTTATTTGTTTTCACTGCGCCACTTAGGAATTAGTTTAAAGGAAAAAATCTTAAACAAGAAGTGAACACCCAACTATACCTCAGTGACTAACAACCGTGCAATCATGACCGTAGACATGCTACTCAAATCTCCCGCTTAGGTTCGCATATTTAGCAAGTGGTGCATCGGATAATACTAACAAACAACTGAATCAGAGTAAGCAAAAGATTTATTTAACATTCTAACATACATACAGTTCATGGAAGTCTGGGAAAGATCATTTCTAAACTACAAACTTATGTGCTATCATAGTTATCAAATATGAACAGTAAATTCTCATAACTCACATAGGATTAACAATAGAGCTGTTCTGTATCACTTCACACATAAGATCCTCATAACTCTCTTAATTAAAACCTAGTAAACATATATTATCATCTCGTATTCACACATCCTAAGGTTATCACTCTTTAAGTTACACTTGTCTACTTTCACAACGTATAATTTGCTACAGTCCTAAGTTTTATCTTTGTTAAGTCCTTAGATCTTGTTTCACATATCATTTGTTTACACTATTTAACAATAAAATTTCACGATACCATATCATAGTTATCTCCTGTGCTTGTTCCTCTCTTTACTCATCCTTAGACCCTCAAATTGATTTCTTTGTGCTGGGATTGGTACCTGGAATTCCTCGATTATATGCTGGCCTATTCGTTTCAGTCGGTTATGCCTTCCTTTCAGTAGGATTCTTGGAGCAAAGTCACTCTTTCGCACGAGTTGCTCTTTTACCTAGATTCTGAGGCCTCTACGCAGACTACCCTTTTCTTCTGGAGTAATGTGATTCACCTCGGACCTTGCGACGCATAACCTTTCTGATGTATACGTGGCATCTACCGTTTCCGTCTGCCGGGCATTAGGGCAGAGATTTCCGCTCACGCTCTCGAACCATCTCTCCACTCGCGAAGTCCACACACCAAAACCACCAGGGAATAAAGCCCCGTGGGGGGGGTCCTAACTCTTTTATATCTCAGCACCTGTCATAATCTTCCTTCCCCCCCCCCCCCACTCATTGATAGCATTCAACACGATATCTCTCGGTAGAGGATTTTTTCTTTTCTGCCTACTTATCATGTGCCATGTGCACACGATACGCTTGCGGCAACTTCCTTTAATCCTCTGCTCTGGCCTTGGATTATGCTTCAATTATTGTTAAAAATTGTGAGTCATTCATCTAAGCTTTGTCTATCTAATTCCTAGAAATGGTATACTGCTTTAATCATGCTATAACGTTCTTTTTCTCTAGAATTTTACCGCCAATATTTAACTAGCTTAAGTAATCTTTCTACATAATGGAATAACACTCCTTTCTTATGCATTTTCACAATTATTATCCTTTTGTTTAATATATACAATTTTGATTACATATATGTAGTTTGCACTCTTAGATGCAAGCAAATTTTCTATTATAGGTTCTTTACTTGTTAAATTATGAAAGAATAAATTCTCTTAGGAATTTTATCAATCACAATTTAACAGTGGTATAAAATCTGGAATATGAAAGGCAGATATAGAACACATTGTTTGTCTACCTTAGGCCCATAATGGAAGTGTTATTGCTGATCTCAAAGCCATTGCAGAAGGGAGAAAATTTTGCCAGAATATCAGCAACAGCTTCATATCCTCCTGTTTTAATTCTGAAAGAACAGCAAGAGAAACAAAGGCTAAATTTTTCTACCAATGTTCTTGAGCATACAATCAGCCATTTGTTAAGGAGGAACTAAAAAGAGCTCTCCTACTATCTTACCCTAGTGCAGTAGGGCTTGATGACATCCATTATGAAATGATAAAACATCTACCATCACTCCCTCTCTTACTGTACAATAGAATACTTTCAGAGGAAGAGTTTCCAAATTCTTGGCATAAATCAATTGTCCTGGCTATCCTAAAACCAGGAAAAGATCCAACACAACTAAATAATTATCGACCCATTGCTCTGACCAACTGTCTTTGTAAGATACTAGAGAAAATGGTTGATGCCAGACTTTTCTGGTATTTAGAAAGCAACAATCTTCTCTCCAATACACAGTGTGGGGTTCTGTAGACATCGCTCAACTTTAGACCATTTAGTTTGTTTAGAAATTTGTATAAAAGATGCATTTCTGAAGCAAAGAACACCTTGTTTCAGTTTTTTTTTTTACATGGAAAAGCTTATGACACAGCTTGGAGATATGGCATATTAAAAAATTTCTGTCCAAGCGAATTTTTCAAGTCAGAGCAGGAAATACACTATCTCGATCATATCATCAACATATAGAGCATTGTCTTCAGTGGGAGGAAGCTGTTCGGTGATTAAGTTAATTTTAACAGTGAAAAGCGTCACACTTAAGACAGAGCCTTGGGGAACACCCTGTTCTTGATGATATGATCAAGATAGCATATTTCCCCTCTGACTTGGAAAATTTGCCTGGAAAGAAAGTTTTTAATAAATACAGGAAGATGTCCTGTATTTATTAAAAATGCATTACTGCCACTCCTGTAACATGAGGGTAATTGAAAGACAACTTCAGCAAGCAATTGATCATTTTTCTCTGTGGGCTCTTAGTAATGGGTTTAGGTTTTCAACAAAAAAAAGTGTCTGTGTACACTTCTATCGAAAATGCACTCTTCACTTAGATCCTGAATTAAGAATGGGATGCACTATTATTCCAGTAGCTACAGAAGTCAAGTTCTTGGGACTGATCTTTGACAGTAAACTTACATTTCCAGCACACATTCGTCAACTAAGAGAAAAGTGCAAGAGAGTGATGAACCTTCTTCGCACTCTATCCTCTTCTGAGTGGGATGCTCATCGAGTTTCATTGCTCCATCTTTATCGTGCACTTATACATTGAAAGCTGGATTATGGGTCTCAAGTCTATAGTTCTGCAACACAGAGTAACCTGCGATGGTTGGATTCCATCCATCATCAGGTATACAGATAGTTACTGGTGCGTTTTGCACATCACCCACTCAGAGTCTTTATGTTGAAGCAAATGAACCAGCTCTATCACTTCGACAGAAACAGTTGTCTCTTAATTATATCCTAAAGATAGTTTCTCCCAGATCATCCTACATGGACTAGTCTCTTTTCTCTGCACTGGGAAGCTCAATACCACACACTTCAAACTGCCATAGTTCCTTTTGATATGCGTGTTAAAGAGACTATGCAAGCTCTTGGTATAAATGTTGACAACATTGCCTATGCTAAACATAACAGCATCCCTCCATGGCAGGTTTGCACACAATCCTGCAACCTTTCACTTTGTCAATTACAGAAATCTCATACTCCATCATCTATCTACCTCCAATTGTTTAATGCACACAGAGCAGCACACTCTGATTTCTTTCCTATCTATACTGAGTTCAAGAACTAATACCTCTGTTGGCTGTGCTGCTGTGTTTCCTGACATTATCTCCAACCAGATCCCACCTGATTGTAGTAATTATACAGCAGAGTTAGTTACATGCCATTCACCTTGCACTTGTTCATATAAAAGAAAACTGCTACCAAAAGTGTATAATTTATACAGACTCATTGAGCTCTTTACAGGCTATCTCCTCTCCTATGTATAATCCTCATCCAGTACTTTATGAAGTGCTACACCTACTTCACAAAATGAAAATCCTTAATTTCGATGTTCAATTCTGCTGGATTCCCAACCACATCAGAATCAAAGGAAATGAGGCTACAGATGCAGCTGCTAAATCAGCTCAAACTTTCTCTACATACTGTTTGACAGTACCATATACAGACTACAGACAGTTTATACGATCAAAGCTAATTGCTCAATGGCAGTCATCATGGCAGGAAGCATTAACAAACAAATTATATGACATTAAACCTGAAATTAAGCATTGCATTCTAGTCAGTGAATAAAGAGAAGAGAGGAAGTTGTTCTTATTAGGCTCCGCATAGGTCACAGTCATCTTGCACATTCTTATTTACTGAGAGCTAATGACCTTCCCATGTGTGAAAAATGCAATACACATCTCACTATTTATCATATACTGGTAGAGTGCCAGCACTGCACAAGAGAGGAATGAAATTTTTGCCTACCTGACCAGACCATATACACTCAGACAAATGCTGACAGGCTCGGGCAGATTGCACGATGTTTTTAATTTTTTACAAAGAATTCATTTATACAAACACATTTGACTGTAATTTTGTTTATATGTAAATACTATATTGGTTCACTTAACTTTTGTACGTATATATTACAAAATATGCAATATTTTGTGATGTATATGTTCAGGAGTTGAGTACTAATGTATATATTATTCATTAATTTAATTTCTGACCAATCATGTATTTCTGTAGCCTTGTATTACCTTGTTGTAATTTTGTTAATATGTAAATACCACACTGCTTAACTTAATTTTTATGCATACATATTGTATAATAATTCCTCTTTAGCTCTATGTATTACTGTAATAACATTTGTTGTAATCTTATTGTAGTAATCTTATATGTAGATACTGCATTCCTCGGCTTGGTGTTGTACATGCATTTTGTTTATTAACTTGTATTGTTGTCTAATTATGTACTGCCTTAAATGCTGCAGTAATTTTGTTTGTACTGCATTGCCCAGCTTAACTTTTGTGCATACATATTATTTACTATTTTTTTTTGACTAATTATGTATTGCTGTAGGACACCTTGCAGATTTGTGTAACCTTCTTGTAATTTTGTTTATATGTAGATACCACATTGCCAAATTATATGTTTATGCATGCATGTTGTATAATAATTCCTTTTTGCCTACTTATGTATGGCTACATCTGTTATCATTTTAACTATATGTAGATACTGCATTCCTTGACTTGGTGTCTTGTACACACATTTTGTTTATTTAACTTGTATTGTTGACAATTTTTGTACTACTTTAACCTTGTGTGTTGCTCTTCCCTCTTCAGCAGTTCTGTTTCTATGTAGATGCTGCTTTCTGGAACCTAATTTTTGTACAGGCATATTGTTTACAAATTTTCTTTAACTGCTTATGTTTAGTTGTAACCTTAGTATGGCACAGTATGACCTTTGTTTTTTGTGCCACATAAACTATAAACCAAACCAAACCAAACCTGGCATAACACTTCTTTGCCAAGTGCACAATAAATTACTCAGTTTTAACCCACCGTTAGTAAGGTGGGGTTAGTAAGGATCTTTGGGGTCTGTGAGACCCCATCTTACTAACGGTAGGTTAAAACTGAGTAATTTATTTATATGTATATAAATAAATTTATATACATATAAATTTATTTATATATTGACTTACATTTTATTGACTTTTATTGAGGAGTTATTGACTTACAACAGGGTAAGTCAATAACTCCTCAATAAATAATGATATGTAGTCCTAAATATTTGTGCAAAAAACAAGAATACAATAGCTAAAGCATGGAATAATTCTAGCAGAAGAAAAGCAACTTAATTAAAATTCACCTAATTATGTATGGCCTAACTATGAGATTTCTTCTTCAATATATTTTTCTTTCAAATGTATGGAACACTCTTATCCTGCAATCTGGTTTATTTTACCTTAATTTTTTCTTTTCTTAAAAATTCTGTATTGCCTAATAACAGAACACTGCTACCAAAACATAGTCATGTTGGAAAAACTTCACTACACTTGCCTTTTGATAATACTCATATCTGCAAACAAGATCAGATTTGATTTCTGTACCTAAACTGTTGCACAAACATCACACCTTCCCCAAAAAATCTTCACTAAGATGTTCTCTTCACTCAAAACACTACCTGCTTCTCACTTCTGCAGTTGCTAACACTGTAAAAGTGTCTTCATAATAAAGTTGTGAAGACATTGCAACATTTTGTCCACATTTGGAAAGACCTGGGTTTCAATCTGATCTAGAACATGAGTAACCTTCATAAGGACTTTGTCAGCCAAAGGTGGGAATACCAAATCTCACACAGAGGCAGAAGGGTTTGAAATAATGTGCTTAAGAGTACATATACTTTGTACTGCTAAATTCATATTACCAAGTAAGTTAGCATGGCACCTCTTAATTACAAACCACAGTATGCTAAACACAAATTGACTTAACTGCAACATATGTTTTGTTTGTCTTTACTAAAGATGTCATTCACTTAGCCAACCAGACTAGCAGAATTGAAAGTTCTTATGTACATTTATATTTAAAAGTGCTAAATCCTCTGAGTCTGTTATTTATTCTCACTAATCATGATTTTTTTCCAGGTGTCAGTATATATTTATGCAAATCCAGACATAACATGCATCTTTCCATTTCTATGTTTTTTTTTACATTGATATATTCTTACTACATTAATGTATTATTATTATAACAATTATTATTGCTAAATGTTCTGTGCATTAAGCAGTAATATATTATTTTTTTCATTCTGTACTTTGTAATGCCCATTTCATTCTTTATAACTAATTATCAATATGTGCAGATTATTTAATTTATGCATGGCATGAAGGCTATCTTGATTCTTAGAGAAATATGAGTAACGTAATATAGTTGTGAAAAAGAAAATAGTTTATAATTACCCATGTTTATCTTTCAGCAATTAAAGTATTACACTCAAATCCATGTGCGTTCGACAAGAGGAAAGAATGCACAGGGGAGAAAGATAAGTGGGATTGAACCAATGCCTGGAGAAGATAAAGTAATTTTTTTTTTTTTAAATAACAAAAAAAAAATATTAAGATATTAGCATGTAATGCATGTAAAAGTAAAATTATTATTGTTAGGCCTACTTTTCCGTATAGATTGTTCTCTTTGCTGTTTTAAAATCAAACTACAGTTGATTCTCACTACAGCATAGTGATAGTTGGCTATAGAAAACCCACTAAATCTGCTTCTTTCTCTTTTATTCCATTGATCTTTGTTTCTCCAGAATGGGCTTTCTCACCAAGTGTTCTCCAGATAATATTGCAACATGCAACTGCAGCATCTTTTGTAGAATTGATATTAAAAAATAAAATAAATAACTTTCTAAAAATAATTGACTAGCATTATGAATCTTCCAAAATATTATTAGTTTAAATTTAGTTACAGAAGTAGATACAAAACTAAGATTTTGTATTCACAATCTGTCTCTAATGGTCAAAATCTTGACACATGTATAAGTTAGTTTCCTAATTGTCTACCTCCAGTCACACAGAAAAAGGACACATGTGATGGATAGCTAACATGAATAATGAATGAATGAATGGCTTGCATGAATAAGTCAGCTTTCTATCATGAATAAGTCAGAATGTCATCAGTCCATTACTTGACCTACTGATGCAAGTAATGGACTGATGACAAACATAAGTTGATATTAATGTGTAAAAATGTTTTCATGGAGACAAAGAGCTGGAAATCACAAAAGATATGAAGAGAAAAACAGCTGTTTGGTGTGTGTGCGCGTGTCGCGCGCGCACACACATCGCTGGAAAATTGATCACGGAGACTATTCATCACTGGAAATTTAATCGTGGAGAAAATTAATCGCATGAAAATTCATTGCTGATATATATGAAAAAAAAATTTCCCATATAAGAAAAAAAAAATTTTAAATATTTTTTAAAAAATTTATGTATAAAGTTATTCATATTCTTTCTTACTACAGGCTCTGTAAATGGAATATTAATTGTTACAGAACTGGGATAGGATGGTGAGGGAGAAAGAGCACCATATTTAAGAATATTTAGGGAGAATAGTTATATCCAACTAATATCGTGGCAATCTTAAGACCTAGCTTTTAGCCTAGTGATTATTATCTAGTAATCAGAAAGGATTATTAAAGATCTCAGATTTCTGACAACAATCAGCAGTTTTAATAATCGAGACTTATTTTTAGGGGATAAAAGAACACCGTAAATGATATTATACATGAAAAGATAATATAAAATCTATTAGTGAAAATTAAAATTATTTGAACTGTTTGTTATCCGCTAAAACACGTTAAAACAAGTGCTGTACACCTAGAAAGCATGAATGTCGTGATGATTCTCTCTCTGTTTTTATTTTATCCCTTCAAATTTGTATTATTAGCCACTTTGAAGGAGCAGTTATTATTCTGTTGTTATTAAAACAACTTAAATTTCTCTTCAAGAGGAACTGGAATTGGGCATCTCTCTATCAATATTTGTATCATGAAAAGGAACACTTTTTATTTCATACTGTTCAAAACGTAGGTGGAATAATTAAATTACTTAACGAGTTTTGATTTGGTGTTTCCTGTCCTGCTTGATTTCGGGTTCTTCGAATAGACTTCTTTACAGAGACATTGCTCAGCATTTGGCCGATGACAGAAGGAGATATTTTTGTGTATGCTTCCATGATAATTCGATGAGTCCCATCATTAGTTGTATGGGCTTGATCTTTAATCTCATTAAGCTGCATTGCTGCTTCAACCCATGCCATGTTATCCGCATGATTATGTTGGTTAATTCGTTTGATAATGTTGCCACCAGCTATATGAATACGTGCATGGCAATGCATTTTGCCAATATGACGTAATTTGATGATTTATATTTATCAGGAAATAATATAAATGAGAAAATATACAAAATTTGCTCATTTGTAATAATTGCAATTTAATTTCAGTATCAGAAGTTATCTGGTTACATATTAAAATATTAATATTAAGTTATCTGGTACAATTACTTTGGAAAAATAGCGAATTCAAATAAAAAGAAGGTGTACACATGTTACTTAGCAGTATTTGTGCATGTGATAGTTTGGAGGTGGGGGTGAGCCATCAAAGACAAAATACAATTTAAATTCTATTATGAAAATTTTGAAAATAAATTTCATTTTGACACATGCACTTATACATGTTTCGAATGATAAGCTGTAAGGAAAGTATCGCTACTTCAAAATTGCTGCATAATATCAAACTTAGCAGAAAATGTGTACGTAACAGTTTACTTCATAATAGCTATTTATTTCAATATGTAATGAGCGATTCCAGGAAACCAAGAAAGTTGAAGTGCAAGAACTACAGATTACGTTATAAATATTATACATTATGTGATATGATTCAAGATTTACATGTCATTATCTATAAGGTAATATCATAAAAGAGTGAACCTTCACGCAATCTGTGAATTAATTTTCTAATTAAGATTATGAATAAAATATCTTCAGGACTGTAGCAATGTGGTGCAACTCGGAGCAAAGGTGGACCAAGCTTTCATCATTCCTTGTCTTAGTATCTCTCACCATGCAAAGCACATGTCCGCAAGGACATATATAATGCTATGCATTGAGGAAAGGGCCACTACCCAGACCGGTTTCAACCTTTATTGAGGTCTCGTCAGTGGGAAGCAGACCCAGAAGTGGTGACACTAAGGCAGAAGCAATAGAGAGGTCATATTTATCTATATGAGTTGCCAACCGGTGTACCACCTTATTATTAAATTACTCTGGATTTAGAGAAAGTGTTGGAAGTTTATTTTTCACTTGGTTAGACTATAATAAATTTAGTTTAATCCTTTCCCACTGACGAGACCTCAATAAAGGTCGAAACCGGTCTGGGTAGTGGCCCTTCCCTCAATGCATAGTATTATACATGTCCACATGGACATGTGCTTTACATGGTGGGAGATACTGAGACAAGGAGTGATGAGAGCTTGGTCCACCTTTGCTCCAAGTTGCCAACAGTTGTACCACCCTGCTACAGTCCTGAAGATATTTTCAGGTGCAAACTTTGTTTGCTCGCACTTGGATAAAGGATTAAACTAAATTTATTATAGTCTAACCAAGTGAAAAATAAACTTCCAACATCTTTCTCTAAATCCAGAGTAATTTAATAATAAGGTGGTACACCAGTTGGCAACTCATATAGGTAAATATGACTTCTCTATTGCTTTTCCTTTAGTGTCACCACTTCTGGGTCTGCCTCCCACTGATAAGACCTCAATAAAGGTCGAAACCGGTCTGGGTAGTGGCCCTTCCCTCAATGCATAGTATTATACATGTCCACATGGACATGTGCTTTACATGGTGGGAGATACTGAGACAAGGAGTGATGAGAGCTTGGTCCACCTTTGCTCCAAGTTGCCAACAGTTGTACCACCCTGCTACAGTCCTGAAGATATTTTCAGGTGCAAACTTTGTTTGCTCGCACTTGGATAAAGGATTAAACTAAATTTATTATAGTCTAACCAAGTGAAAAATAAACTTCCAACATCTTTCTCTAAATCCAGAGTAATTTAATAATAAGGTGGTACACCAGTTGGCAACTCATATAGGTAAATATGACTTCTCTATTGCTTTTCCTTTAGTGTCACCACTTCTGGGTCTGCCTCCCACTGATAAGACCTCAATAAAGGTCAAAACCGGTCTGGGTAGTGGCCCTTCCCTCAATGCATAGCATTATACATGTCCGCAAGGACATGTGCTTTGCATGGTGGGAGATACTGAGACAAGGAGTGATGAGAGCTTGGTCCACCTTTGCTCCGAGTTGCCAACGATTGTACCACCTTGCTACAGTCCTGAAGATATTTTTAGGTGCACGCTTTGCTCACACTTGGATAAAGGATTAAAGTAAATTTATTATGAATAAAAAATAAAGAATATAATGTGTAACAGATGAAGGCTGTATTTGTGTTAAGATTTGGATTTTTATGAATTTATAAAAGAATTGTTTGACAAAAATAATTATCTTGAATCAAGTTCTGGGAGAATAAAATGTATTGGCAACTATGATAATTGGCAAAAAAAAAAATGATAGTGGCATTCTCTCCAGAGTGATACAATCTTAAGTGAAGAAATATGAAAAGATCTCTTATTTGCACTGGCATTAAAAACTATAATTATATATATAAAACAAGTAGCAAAAATAAATGTAACTTGTAGGTAATATAATTTAGATTCCAGTTACTGAGCAAACGGCAAGTAACTGTATTTCTGGCAATAGGTAACTGAACGTATATTTATGTATGCGAGGTAATCTGGTTAAGTGTTCTTGTCAGCGTGAAGGATTATCACACCTTCTAATGTATATGACAGTCAAATGCACTTGATATCCATGTTTTTTCAACAGGTGGTCTGACTCGTATCTAGGATTTGCTAGACGTATATATACATACTGGCCGGTTGAGAGGTTAACCCTGCAGAGGTCGTGGTCAAAAAAAATTGCAGCTTAGGTCGATTGTATCCAAGAGATACATTCATTACTAGTATGTTCTGAAATGCGATATAACTTTAAAAAAAAAACACTACAAATATAATACATGATGGTTTATTTATTTTCAGTTACAATCCAGAAATTATTGAAGAAAAGAAACAAATAAAAAAAAAAAACTAAACCAGTACTATACTGACATCGGAGTTCGCAGTGTCTCTCAGATACAATTTACTATCAAATATCACTTTCAATTCTATCATTCTCGTCATCGGACTCAACTAACATTCGCTGAATCTCTTCAACATCTGATGGATTATCCTGTCAATATATTTTTCCAGCCATTTTCAACTGTAAATTTAAAAAAAATAAAAGAAACTGAACCAATACTATACCGACATCAGAGTTTGTGGTATCTCTCAGATACGATTTACTATCAAATATCACACATCTCTACATAACACGTGTTAAACCAAACTGACTTCAATTTTCTAGCGAATAACGTTTTCAGCTAATTTTTTCTGCGATGATATTTCCTGCAGTGAATTTTTCCTCTCAGTGAGTTTTCCTTGCAATGAATTTTTCCCACAATGAATTGTCCATGAACCTGTGTGTGGGTGGGTGTGTGTGAGAGAGAAAGTTAAAAGAATTAATTTATCCTTAAAGGGAGCTTTTAGTGCTGATATGCTAAAATTTAAAATTACACACTTTAATTCTCATTCCTTGCAAAAGTATTTTAGTTGCTTAATTGTGATATATTTGTAACAAAGTTTCAAGCAAAGACATTATTCATCTAGGTTCTTGTTGCTTATATTGCAGAAAGTAGAATTACAGAAATACCATGTCAGCAAAAATTACTGAAACTAAGAAGACAAAAATAGATTAGATGTTTTTCATTTTAAAAATTTTATGGAATTTACAACCGTGTTAAAAAAACTGTTTTTATTATCCCGACATTTCGATCTTCACATCAAGATCATCATCTGGAGCATACATAAATATACAGAACAAGCTGAGTTACACATTATTAACTGTAAGCTAGAGAAACAATGATTTGATCACATGTTATTCTACTGGCGTGACCTCTGGTGGAAAAAATAAATAAATAAAATAAAAGAAAATAAAAAATAAATTTTTACATCAAGCTAAATTCTATTTTTACAATGACAGCAATAAACATTCTTTTAGATGGTTTTCTTTCAGAAACAATTGGTGTCCTATTTTTAGTATTACAATTCTTATTTTTGATTTACAATACTGGATTTTCTATAGTCCTCTTTATAGTTGTTCTTAGTGAGGAAGGTCGAATATATACCTTCCATATGTTTGGGATTTTTAAACCATCATTGTTGTTCAGATTGGGGTGGTTGCTGATAATCTCGCAGGCTTCCTTGAATTTCCGTTCATACCATGTTCTAGTGTGATGTAGACAGCTGGTGGTTTTCCAGTCAATTCTGTGTAAAGTATTCAGGGCATGATCAGAAAGGCCAGCTTCACCATAATTATTATATTTAATGTGTCGTTTATGTTCTTTTTGTCTAATAGGAATAGTGCGTCCTGTTTCTCCTATATATGGTATGTTGCAAGTACAATAAATCCGGTATACTCCAGGGTGAGCTAGTGGAGGGAGTGGGTCTTTGGATGAGTTGAGTAAGTTTTTTAATTTTGCAGGGGGTTTAAAGGGGGCTTTGAGGTTGTACTTTTGTAGTACTCTGTTTATTTTCTGATATTCCTTAAATGTAGGGAATGGTTATAGTTTTACTGTAGTCTGGTTTGTCTTTGTTTTTTATTGTGGTTTTGTAGAGAATTTTGTTTATAGTGTTTTGGCTGTATCCGTTTTTTTTGTAAGTTATTACTGATAATTTTAAATTCATCTTTCAGTGCCTGTTCACTGGAACAAATCGGCTAAGCTCTGTTTTTTAGCATGTTAATGACACCTAGTTTTTGTGTTGGGTGGTGGTGGTAGGAGTTTATGTGTATATATTGTCCCGTGTGTGTCGGTTTTCGGTAAACAGTGAAGGAAAGATTGCCTGAGGGAAGACGTGTGACAAGTGTATCTAGAAACACTTGTTTCTAGATACACTATTAGTACCATGAATTATATATATTATATATACCACTAACAATGGTACTAATACACTATTAGTACCATTGTTAGTACCATGAATGGGCTAAGGATTTTTTATTCTGCTCTTTCATTAATTTGTTAATTTTTTTTTGTATTTTTTTAGATGGTCTAAAAACTCTACTGATATTTGAAAAATTTATCTTTGTGTTTACTCTTGGATACTGTAGTTACTTCCTTCCTTTTTTGATCCCTAATGCCTGATTATTTTATCTTATTATTTAGAAGAATCTTGGCTGTTTTCATTTTCTTTATCTCAGTAAAAAATTATATCAGCTTAACATTCTTGTATTCCTCAACTGACTACACTTATTTTAATGGCACCTGTAATCAGTTCTCACGGGGTTGATTTTGTTATAGTACTTGATTTTTTTTTCACTGTTAATCCTTCATTTTTCATCCTGAATTTTTAGTTTTATATTTATTTAAAAATAATCTAAGTTTCACAAAAATAAAATTGTGTGAAGCTTGTATTAATCCACAAGTATTACTCTATAAATATTCTTTAAGACTTTGTTGTGATCAGTATATATATTATAAAGTGAAAACTAAAATAATTTCAAAGCTCAACTGACATTTTTTACCTCCCCAGATACTTGTAACATCCAATGATTCCCGGATCCGCTTATATGACTTACGTGACTTATCTTTGTCCTGTAAATATAAAGGATATACAAATCTCAGTAGTCAAATAAGGGCAAGTTTTAGGTAAGTCAGCTATACATTTTATGTTATATATGACACTTTAGTCTTGTATATGTATATTCTTCATATAAATGCAATGCTAAGGATTTTACAGAAAATGACATAGATTGCAAAACATAGCTCATAAAAAGGGGGGGGATAAAAATTTTAAGCAGTATAAAACTTGTATAAATCAACAATATTATCAGAGAATCATTCTCATTATAATACCTACCTGCACCTGCCAAATGGATTTTGTGCCTTCGTGATTCTGATTTGTGTAAATTATAAATAATCTAGTGTAATAAACTTATTAAAGCCACTGATCTAAAGATAAACTGCACTTTTTGTGTGTTATAGATAACTATATTGCAGAGATTACAATTCAGAACCAACAGCATGTTTTCATTTAATTTATGGTATGGAGACCACATGTTTCTGAACAAAAACAGATTTATTAAATAAGCATTATAACCTGACAAGTTTCATAAGTCATCAGACTTACATCACTGGGGATATAACACACATAAAGAAGAAGAAAAAAAATTAATTACACACTGCAGATGTTACAAGAACTTCAGCACTAGTACATATAAACAGAGTGACCAAAAAAAGTATTAACTGATGTGCAAGGATTCAAACAGTATTAGTTGTCGCTATGTGCTCACGTTCTGCACTTGTTATATTTTTGATAGAATGCAGGCCTAACTTGTTGTAGGATTAAACTTTGGTTTTTGTTACATTGTGTGAGGATATGGAGCATTTCTGTTTTCTGCCAAACTACTCGATAACCTGTAATTTGTTGAGTGGAAGGCTATTATCGATTTATACTTTTTTTTTAACATCCTTTACGTGTTCATATGTGTGTATCTCTCCAGACCATCCCATATGGCCTGCATAGCAAATGGCACAAGAGCAGTGAATTTTGTGTTCTCTGGCTTCCTTAACAGATGCGGAGGTTTTGGTGGATGTAAGAATATCGAAATCTTATACATAGGATTTCAAAAGAAGAAAGAAGCCACTATAATGTTGTAATTATGAAGCAACATTGCAATTTTATCTGTAACGTTCTCCATGTAAGATAATTGCATTTTTGAAATCTTGTTTATTTGAAGGAGTTGTTGGAAGCATATCAAGAATTTTGTTAATTGTCTTCATTTCTTACCCATCGAGAGAGAGAGAGAGTATGCCTTCAGTAATGCAGGTCTTCATTTTTTTTCTGACATACAGGAAATGTGGGCTCTGTCCCGTAATGTTTTCACCATGCCTATCTTTTGTAATGGATGGTGATGTGAAGTGCATGTAAGAATCATCCACTTGTGGTTGGTTTGCCAACATCAGAACACACAAGAACAGCACTGACATGGACACCTGATGGTAAAAGAAAAAGGAGAAGACCTAAGAAACAAAACTAAGAGTGCAAGCTGACTTATTTGCCAGGAACTATCAATATGCTTTCTTCTTTTCCTTCACTTCCTCTTTAGTGAAGTGAAGGAAACATCACGTGTCCACCGTGGAGTTCTGATTTTTCTATCCTTGCAGACAACCTCACCACATGCCTCTAGCTGAATCAATCAATGCTTTCTTCAGGGGTTGCCACTGAATCACCAAGGTTTGGTTCCTGTTCTCAAACTCTTTCATTTTTTCTTCAATAATGTTTTTCTTGAATACATTGTATATTTTAGTCTACAATTCACAAAAGACCATTCATTTTTTTATGCATTTCCTCCCAAGAAAAATAGTACACCTATAGTATATTATACCGTGGGCAGGCTAGGATTCTCTTTATCATTATTGTTTTATTTGATTTATTAAAAAAAAAATATTTTTTACATAATACAGAAACTTTGCTCTCTTAAACAGTAGTGCGTGATGGGAATGGATTGCCTTTGAGGGTCACGAGAAGTTTTATTCGCTTTAAAACTTTTGTACGTGTTCTTCTTTTCAAAATTAATTTAATCCAGCTCAAGGACTAAATGATGATCAGTTCCAATTTCAAATCCTCTGTACATTCTAGTGTCCTGCACCAGTGAGAAGACATCACTCTCAACAATGTCTGAAGATGCTCAGAGAGCGAATATACTGGAAATCTCAGAGAAGTTTACAAAATTATAAGACAACTTGGAGGAACCTACCAGAAGAATGAATATGGGGTTAAAAATAAAAACAGTTAACTGTTAACCAGTGTTGCCAAATGAAAATTACTAAAAACAGCTAAATCTCAAAAAAAAAAAAAAAAAAAAGAGTTAAAAAATAAAAATTTGAAGCTAAAATTTTAAAAGTAGTAGCTGATACTTTTAAGTTACTTACTTTATTCAAGTTGAAGTGATACTTGCATATAAGTGTCTAAATATATCTTCCATGTGGTCTTCTGCGCTTAATTCACCCACGTTTTCACTTAGATTTTCAGCTTTATTATATGTGGTCATCATTCCAATATTACTCAGTGTAGATGCTGTAAATGATAGTTTGTACAGCACTTGTTGTTACGCCTGAGGTCACACTTGACTGACAAAATAGCTGTCAGCATTGGCAATTCTATTTTGTTTCTTAATTTAGTTTTAACTACATTCATAGAACTAAAAATTCGTTCAATTTCTGCATTAGAATTTGGCAGTATTAATAAATTTATTGCACGCTGTGCAATTTCTTTAAATGGATTCATTCCAGATGCATCTTTGTATTCTCGTACTTTCCAGAATAGCTCAGTGTTTTCTATATTTGTCCATTTATTTAAGTGGATAGTATTGTAATGGTATTCAGCAGCAGCAACATCTTCTTCTGTTTTCAGCATTATTTCTAAGATGGGAGTAATAGGTTCTTTTATATGTTTTAGGGTATTGTCAACAGAAAAAGAAGAGCTCATTCATAAAATATTCAAGTTTTCAGGTAACCTTTGCTTAAGCTGTTTGAAGAGACCAAGAAGAAACTGTCTTGCTCTACTTCTAAGATTTCGCTCATCATTTTGCGTTATTTTCTTTTGTATCATCAACTCTGAAATTTTTCTTTAAAATCTGTAATCAAGATTTGGATTGGGATCCAAATAATCATCAATCTCTGACTCTAGAGGGTCGACTGTGGATGATGGTAGCACTAACATATTAGCAATAGAGTGAATCAAACGAGAAAGGTCTTCAAATAATCTCATCTTATCCACACTGTTAGATTCGAAAATTTTGTTAATTAATTTGCTGAACTTGAACTAGAACAGGATGCAAAAATAAAAGGTACAACCGATTCCTTTCATATTTGTACATCTCCCACAAAATTTGAGCTTTGTAACATTTCTCAGTCACAACTTCGAAGTGAGTTTTTAATTCCAACCACTGGCTGAGAATTCTGTCTACTGTAGGTTCAATGGAGAGCCCCTTGTTGCACAATTGTTTACAATTTTCAGAGGAGCATCATTTTCATTGATACTTTGATACAGCTCTTTGTATGTTGCTTGTCTTGAAGAAGAATGTGGAAACCACTTAGACGTTTCGGCAACTAAAAATTCTAATTTTCTTGGGAGAGATTCTGCACAAGTGTGAGACATTGCCAGTTGTAATGAATGGCATACACATCTAATTAAAATTAAGGAGAGAATATATGCCTTCAGTTGTTCATAAACGCCATTATTGACACCATCCATAACACTGGTGTTGTCTGTACAAATTGCAGACAATGCCAGTTGTCTGCAATTCGTACAGACAACGTGCAGCCACAATACCACTAGTGTCACACTTTTCTAGAACCTCCATGCTCAGAAATGTATGCATAATTTTGTTAAATTTCTTGCTATAATAAATGATGGCCATTCCTAAAATCTTATTCACTGTGATATCATTCAATTCATCTATTAGCAAGCTAAAATATTCATCTCCAATGTCTGCAATTAGATCTTCTTCAAAATGCTCACTTAGAATATTCTTTACAATTGCAGAGCACTTAGTTCAGTGCATTTTTACCTTTGGCATAATTTGACTGTCTGGGATGATATTTTTGCAAAGATCTACTAGATGATCGCAACTGTTGAATGATGAGTGACAACAAAGAAATAATGCTAACCTACCTTCAAAGTTCGCGGTCTCATCAGACTTTTTCACAAGCATATTTGTAATAGGAACAGCCTTATATGGAACTGCAGCAAGATGTTTCTTAATTTGGCTATGCTTTACAAGCTGACAATATTTAGCAGCTATATCACATCTGCAAAACTTACAGTGGCGTTTTGTAGCGTCACCAGGAACTTCACACAACCATTTCCTAAACATTCTCATTTGCAACCACTCCCTCCTAAATTTTTGCTTGTAAGCTTTATTTTTCTCTTTGCTCATTTTTGAAAAAGGGTATACAACTCTTTACTGCAACGAATTACGATCAGCCTTTAAAATTTCCCACTCGCTATTGTAACTACCAACTGGAACACTGTGCAAAGACTAATTTGTAGCGGTGCTATCAACTTTAAGGTGACAAAATGGCAGACTGTTGGCCACGTGACTGACTGACATCATCATGTGTTTGAAACGTGTAAGATGCTTACACCAAACGTATAATACAATTCCTTATCAAATGCGAACATCTGGAAAACATTTAAAACAATTTCTTTAACAGTAAGTTATAAAAACAATTAAAAAGAGCTGAAACTAGTTTTGAAGGAGCTAGGTGCTAGATTAAAATTTTTGGAGCTAGGGAAGAAAAAAAAGAGCTAGATCTAGCTCCAAAAGAGCTAAATTGGCAACCTGCTGTTAACTCAAGAACAAGAAGTCCAACAAAGATGGAAAGAGTACTTTGAAGAACTATTAAATGTTAAACATGATTCTATAAATCCAAATATTGAGTCCCCTTTCAAGGAGATACTAAATGAATTCTAACTTGATGTAAACATGGGGAGATCACAGTGCAAGAAATCATGGCAGCAATTAAGATCCAAAAGAATAGAAAAGCAAGTGGAAATGATAACATTAGTGCTGAACTGCTCAAAGCTGACCTAAAAACATCAGCAATACTGTTTAATTTCATGTGGACATCTGAGAAGGTTCCGAGTACCTGAAAAGAATCACAAATAGTCAAAATTCCAAAAAACGATGATCTTACAGATTGCACCAACTGGAGAGGAATCAACCTATTGTTAGTACCATCAAAGATCTCCACTAGAACCATAATAAATAGAATAAAAGATAGCACTGCGAAAATACTAAGAATAGAACAAGCAGGTTTTAGAAATGGAAGAAGCACATTGAATCAAATTTTTATTCTCAGAAACATAATTGAACGGTGTTGAATTCAATTCAGCTATATATCTCAACTATTGATTTTGCTAAAGCATTCAACAGCATAGACAGAAAATGTCTATGGAAAATCCTGAAAATTTATGGATTCTCTGACAAAATAATAAATATAAAAGATTTGCATGATGGAAGTAAAGGACAAATTTTAGTAAATGGAACAACTTCCAAAAATTTTGACATCAAAACTGGTGTTAAGCAAGGCTGTGTCATGTCTGGAACACTTTTCATCATTGTCATAAATTGGATAATGCAGCACACCCAGAAAACCTGAAAACTGGAATAAGATGGAACATTGACACCACATTAGAAGATTTGGACTATGCTTGATGACATTGTACTACTATCACCTAGATTTGAAGACATGAAAATTAAGACAACAAAGCTAAGGAAACTGCTAAACAAATAGGCTTATACATCAATGAGAAGAAAACCAAAATATCAAAAATCAAATAAAAAAAAATTAAAAGAATGACCCAATCTTTATAAATGGAAATGAAGTAGAAGTTATTTATTTAGCATGTGATGTACAGGTCTCAGGATAATACATACAAATTACATAAAACAGCATAAAAACAATTGTAAAAATCATATTAAAAGGGGTACACTAAGTTGAAATGATTAAACATCAAAATTAAGAATCAGGAGTCAGAGCTTAATCCTTAAATCCTGGATCCACTTCAGGTATTCTGGGGTCAGTTTAAAAAAGTCCTCTTTAGAACCTGAGAATGAGTAGATAGGGCACTCAAGCACAATGTGATTGATAGTCTGGATCCCTCTTCTGCATTCACAGTTTGGAGTATTGGACCAACTCCATTTATGCAAGAGATGCTTACATCTCCAATGTCCTGTTCTGATCCGATTTAAAGTGGTTCAGACATGTCTAGGGAGATTGAAGCCCTCCAGACGAGATGTCAGATTTGAAATGGGAATTTGAAGATTGGAGGTACGTTGAAACCAATACTCTCCCCATGACTCGCATAGGTCGAAGTTCTGGTCGTTTATTTGTATTGCACTCCTCCAAGCAGGGTGCCTGGATTTCAGTCTTCGTGAAATATGGAAGGAAATGTCTTGGTGGATAGGCAAGGAACTGTTTCCAATTATTTTTGTCCATAATTTGCTTAAGGCTTGGGTCCTGCCGAGCGAGAGAGGGGCTATATTACTGACAGTTGGGAGCCAGTAGCCAGGAGTAGATCTTAAAGCTCCGGAGATTATCCTCACATTGACTAAAGAAGCTTGTGTGCTGTTCAACCACACGGGAGCACATTACTCTGCTGTAAAATAGACCAAAGACAGTGCAGTGGTATGCAGTGTGTTGGCATCGGCACCCCAAGAAGTACCAGCAAGTTTATGCATTATATTATTATGAGTTTTTAATTTTCTAGCAATATTTTCTAGATGATATTGAAATGTCAAACTTCTGTCTAAGGTAACTCCTAGGTATTTTGGATGATTGTTAAATTTCACCTGTTTATTTCTGAAGTAAACTTTTGGGATATAGTTGGCCTGGATATTACTTAAATGAAAGGATGCTACTTCAGTTTTGTTCAGGTTAGGTTGTAATTGCCATCGTCTAAAGTATTTATCAAGTACAGCCAGATCTTCAATTAAGGTGTTCTCAGCATTTTGGAATGTTGAGTTGCAATGGCAATATTCTCAGCATACATGAATCTCCGTGATACTATCTCTGGGATATCACTAATATATAAGTTAAAAAGCAATGCTGCAAGAACTGATCCCTGAGGTAGGCCATTTTTAATCTTAAAGTAGAAGTGACAAACACTTTTAATTAACTTGGAGCAACTGTCAACACGAAGGTGGTACCAGCAAATACATGACAATCAGAATTAAAAAATCTTGCTATGCATTTAAAACTTAACTTCTCCGAAAATTTGGAAACCATCAAATATAAAATTAAAGGTGAAAATTTTTAATTCAACTGTTAAATCGGTACTACGTTATGGAAGTGAATCATAGAAATTAACCAAACAAAATGTCTTCACAGAATTCTCAAAATTTACTGGCCAAATAAAATTTCAAATATTGAAATATACAACAAAACAAAAGGGGTGCTTAAGGGTCAAAGCTGTATAACTGAGAGGAGACCTCCACATAGCCTTTAAAGGAATGCAGAGAACTGACCAGGGCTTCTGACCTAATGTCCAATCCTCACCTTCTCGTGGTGCACCCTGTTGGGTATCTACCTGGATACTGAACGAACGAGGATGGGCTGGCAATTTGAGATTTAGCCAACCAAATTGTAATTCTTATTGGCTTAAACCAAATTACAAAATGATGGTACAACATGACAAAATTTCATGCCGGCTGGGGTGTCGCCCGGTTAAACAACGCCCCCGTTGTTTTCACCTGGTAACCAGGGTGAAATAGGCAATGACAGTCAAGGAAAAGAAGGACTAGCCATTGTATTCAACACAAAATATCAGGCTAATCTTCTTGAATGGCAGGCAGTCTCAAGTAGAGTGATGTGGGCAAATATCAGAATGGAGAACTGGACGATGAGACTTATTTGTGCCTAATCTCACAGAAGGTTCAACTAAGGTAGAAGTGGAGGAATTTTTTGAGGATTTAGAGAAAGCATCTGACACAATGAAAAGGGAAAAGTTGGTCCTTGTTGGGGATCTAAATAGCAGAGTAGGAAATGATTGTCAGATATACAAAAATATTTTGGGAAAATTTGGAGAAAAGAGCAAAGCTAATAATAATGGCAAATACCTGTTGGATTTCTGCTCAGGACATGGACTGGTTATTACTAACACCATGTTCCAACATAAAAATGTGCATAAATTCACATGGAGAGAAGAGGCAAGGAATATGAAAAGTCTCATTGACTATGTTTTTGTTGATAGTGATGTTTTCTCCCTGGTGCAGGACACCAGAGTGTACAGAGGATTTGAAATTGGAAGTGATCACTATTTGGTCTTGAGTAGGATAAAATTGAATTTCATATTGAAAAGAATAACATGTCAGAAAGTTTTAAAGCGAACAAAAGTTGAGCAACTCTCAGATGTGAACTGTAGACTGAAATACACCAAGATTATTGAAGAAATAATGAAAGAGTTGGAGAACAGGAATCAAACCTTGGAGATTCAGGAAATTCAGTGGCAAACTCTGAAGAAAACATTGATTGATTCTGCCAGAGAGGCATGTGGTGACGTTGTCTGCAAGGATAAAAAAATCAGAACTCCCTGGTGGACACAGGAAGTTAAAGAGGCAGTGAAGGAAAAGAAGAAAGCATATCAAAAGTTCCTGTCAAATAAGTCAGCTAGTGCTTGTAGAGAATACAGAGACAAATGCAAGAATGCTAAACTAAAACTAGCTAAACAAAAGTCATGGGAGGACTTTGGCAAGAACATAGAAAATAAATATCAAAAAGGTGGCAAAATATTTTGGAGGTTGTTGAAGAAGCTTAGAAATGGAGGAAAGAGTACTGTAAAAGGAGTTAGAGATGATAAAGGTGACATGAAAATGGGAGAAAAAGATATCCTTGAAGTATGGAGTAATTACTTTGAAAAACTGATAAATGAAACAAGCAGTAATGACAGCACAGTGGTAAAAAACAGTGACCAGGCATGCAGTCAGGAATACATATCCATACTTGAAGTAGAAAAAGCCATCAAAGGCTTAAAATGTGGAAAGGCAGCAGGAGTAGATGGTATTCAACCAGAAATGCTGAAGTATGGTGGTATAAAAGTCTTGCAGTAGCTACACTGCATAGTTCAGAAGGCCTGGACAGAGGGACGAATTCTCGATGATTGGAGTAGAGCTCTCATAGTACCCATATATAAAAAGGGAAATAAAACTGACCTCAACTGTTTCTCAAGTATGCAAGTATACTTGAGAAACGGTTGAGAAGAATTGTGGAAGAAAAGCTGGGTGAAGAACAAGCTGGATTCAGACCAAATAGAGGCTGTCAGGATCAGATCTTCACTTTACGACAAATAATGGAGAAAAATAATGGGAATATAACAGAGATCTCTATTTGAGTTTTGTAGATCTGGAAAAGGCATATGATAAGGTGCCAAGAGAGAAGCTATTCAATATGCTACAGTTGTATGGTGTCAATGGGCTTTATATCAAGCAATACTTAGTCTTTATTTGAGTTGTAAGTCAGCAGTTAGAATTGAAGGAAGTACAGGAAGATGGTTTAATGTTAAATCTGGTGTGAGACAAGGATGTACATTATCCCCTCTGTTATTCATTAATCTATATGGATCACATTATGAAGGAAAGTGGTATTAAACATGATATCAAAATTGGAGATGTTAATGTCAACTGTTTGCTCTATGCGGACGATGTTATACTTATCAATAAATCCACTACTAGTCTGCAAGATTCCTTGACTAAATTGAATAACAGTTGTAATAGATATGGTATGAAGGTCAGCAATAAAAAGACAAAAACAATGAAAATAGGCAGAATCGTTGCAAATGTCAACTGTATTGCGAAAGGAGAACCTGTGGAACAAGTAAAATATTTCACCTACTTGGGCACGATTTTTAGTGAAGATGGTAAATTAAATATGGAAATAGACAACAGAATCAATAAAGCTGGTATAGTAGGAAGTCAATTGAATAAATTCATATGGAATAAGAGAGAAATTAGTCGGAACACTAAATTAGCTGTATACAAGACAGTGTTCAAACCAGTTTTAACTTATGGATCTGAGAGCTGGGTCAGAAGTAAAACACTTGACCAAAGACTAGAGACCGTAGATATGAGAGTCCTGAGAAAGATTAGAGGCGTGAACAGATGGCATCAATGGCAACATCATATTAAAAACGAGGATATTAGGAAAGAACTTGACATTGTCAGCATCCAGGAATGCGTTAACAGAGCTAATCTCAGGTGATATGGTCACTTAAACAGAATGGGCGAAGAAAGATTAGCAGAACAAGTGTTCTCTACCAGATTGGCAGCAAAACGACCCAGAGGAAGACCAAGATATAGGTGGATTGATATGGTACAAAGTTCCTTAGACGACAGAAATATAAGATCTGATAATATTGGAGTCTTGACAAATAACAGACTGATTTGGAGGAAAATTGTAGATAGGAAGTTAGTAATGATGTAAATTTTTCATGTAGTACTATCATATCCTGTACACCCCTTGAGGGTACGTGGCAGGAATTTGATGATGAAAATGATGATGAACAAACCCATCACAATAGAGTGAAATAAACACAGATGGACATGGATAGACCATGTGTTGAGAATGCCAACATCAGAACACACAAGAACAGCATTGACATGAGTGCCTGATGGTAAAAGGAAGAGAGGAAGACCTAAAATGACATGGTGCCAAATGGTATTTGAAGAATGAAACCAACTAGGATGGTCAAGCTGGGGGAGAGCAAGAGAGGCAGCACTGGAATGAAGATGATGGCTCGCTAAACTCGTGGCCTCATACACCTGATAGGTATAAAGAGCAATAAGCAAGTAAGCAACACTGTGTTTAGCATTCTTACATTTGTCTCTGTATTCTCTAAGAGCACAAGCTGGCTTATTCAACAGGAACTATCAATATGCTTTCTTCTTTTCCTTCACTTCCTCTTCAACTTCATGTGTCCACCATGGATTTCTAATTTTTCTATCTTTGCAGACAACCTCACCACATGCTTCTCTAGCTGAATCAGTCAGTGTTTTCTTCAGAGCTTGCCACTGAATCACCAAAGTTTGGTTCTTGTTCTCAAACTCTTTCATTTTTTCTTGAATAATGTTTGTGTATTTTCGTCTACAGTTCACATAGGAGAGCTACTCAACTTTTATTCGCTTTAAAACTTTCGTACATGTTCTTTTCAATAAAATTCAATTTTATCCTGCTCAAGACTAAATGATGATCAGTTCCAATTTCAAATCCTCTGTACACTCTAGTGTCCTGCACCAGTGAGAAAACAACAATAACATAGCCAATGAGACATTTCTTATTCCTTGCCTCTGCTCTCCATGTGAATTTGTGCACTTTTTATGTTGGAACATTGTGTTAGTAATAACCAGTCCATGTTCTGAGCAGAAATCCAACAGGCATTTGCCATTATTATTAGCTTTGCTCTTTTCTCCAAATTTTTCCAAAATATTTTTGTATGTCTGACAATCATTTCCTACTCTGTTATTTAGATCCCCAACAAGGACCAACTTTTCCTTTTTCACTGTGTCAGTTGCTTTCTCTAAAACCTCAAAAAATTCCTCCACTTCTACCTTAGTAGAACTGTGGGACCATAAGCACAAATAAGTGTCATTGTCCAGTTCTCCATTCTGATATTTGCCCACATCACTCTACTTGGGACTGCATGCCATTCAAGAAGATTAGCCTCATATTTAGTGTTGAATACTATGACTACTCCTTCTTTTCCCTGATTGTTATTGCATGAATATAGCATTTTGTATTGATTGCTTAGAAAGATCTCACCAGTTTTTGTCTTTTTTTCTGTTTCAGTCACTTGATCTGGTACTTATCCAATTCCTCAGCTAGTTCCGTTTCTTTGCAATTCAGGCTTTTATGTTGATAATATCGATCTTGAACGCTTGTGATGTTGAATTTGGATGTATTCCCTTGCAAATTCCTGCTTATCGGAGGCTTGAAAAAGTAAAGTAAAGTAGAACACAGAGACTAAACCAGTTGCTCCAAACTTGCTCACCCATTAAATTTGTAGCAGTAAAAAGTACTAGAAGTTTACAGTCTTTCTTGTTTGGAATTATCATTTAAAGGGAGGGAGGTCATAGTCCAATATCCCATTTTGAAATTTGTCCACATTTCTTTAACTTGAAATTACTTTCCATTCAAGATGTTTATCTTCACACCCAACTCTTGGTCAAACACCGTTATAGCAACACTTGAAAAGTTGGCGTTGGTGTAGATGAGGCAGTTCTTTGTAGTTGGTGAGTTGTATAGTAGGTGTCTGCCCTTGATGTGTCCTTGTACCCCTTGGAGGTGTCACATAATAATAATGTCCTGACTGAAGTCTCTCCTAGTCATAATGGTGTTATAAAGAAAATTCTCTGTAACTAACTGTTCCCATAGTCCCTAAGAATTTACTGTAGTGAGAATTGACTACATTTAAAGAAAGCTACCCATTTCCTTTCCCTGATCTTAAATCTCGGAATAAATTATCATATTATGACCTTCCACCATAATGTATAACATCATACATCTCCTAGGAGATGAGCTTTACCAACCTTTGCTATGAGTTGCCCTAGTTTGTACTACGTGCTTTAGCTTACGCTAGTATCCACCGATACTTTTATAGTTTACTATATTCGGCATGAAACTCTGATTCCGATCTTTAAGTTTCTTATTCAGTTTGAAACAATGTGGGATTTAATATCCCTTTAATTTAAATATTATTCAGTGTTATAAAATATTCTGTATTCTATTATTACCCTGCTTTGTCTTTGTTTTCTTTATTTAGTATTCGTGAATGGTCGACTGCCACCATCTATCTATTTCTACTATAACTTATGTTCTCACACTCTATGGTCTAACAGATTTATTTGTTTTACGACTGCACCAGTTAGACTATATATTGAGTACGAGATTATAAGATTTTCAGCTAAAGATCCATTTTGGATGGACTGAATTGAGCAGTGAAGAGGTTCTTAAAAGATTCAAGGTGAAAATAGACTTTATGGCTAATATCCAAAGAAGAAAAGTAGTGTTTGCAGGAGATTTGATGAGGGGTTCTTCTGGAAAGCTCCCCAGAATAATATTGCAGAGCATGGTGGAATGAAGGAGAGGAAGACCTCGACTGCAATGGAAAGACAACATCAAAGACTCGATGGGCAATCATCTTACAGAAGCAAGAGATAGAGAGGCATGGAAGCAGCTGTAACCCTCTTAAAATGGTGTTTATAGTGTATGGGTGTGTGTGTTTATTTTTATATGACTGTATGAGAGGTAACAGAAATTCTATCCTTCCAGTCATTGCAAGTCCAGTGAATTGATTGATAAATAATTAGAACATGCACATATTGGCCTTTCCATGGAGTTACCCTCCCCTTTCCTCAAATCAACATTTAATAACTTAAAACTGCAGTTTTAGAAAATCTAAATGGTCATATGCAATTTATAATATAATATAATATACGTAGTGTTATTTCAATATTGCTGGAATGGGAAATGGAGCTACTGATGGTTATGATTGCCTTTTGTTGTTTTTGTAGATAATGTGGGATGATATAAAATTGAAATATCATTAGATATTCATATATACTTCGCTAGGTGCAGAAGCACTCAATTTATGTAATATAGCAAAACAGAGACTGCAACCTTTATGATAGTTCACAAATATTAATTTTACACAAAAATTGAAACTGTCATGCAAGATATATTAACAAATTTATAAAAAAATGTAAAAAAAAAATATCATTTTTGAAGTGCTGATATTTGTTTACTATAATCCAATAGCCGTATCTAATGTTAATACTTTTGTTAAAATCAGATTGAATCAAAAGTTTCAGTGCATTACATTGATCAACTTTTGTCTTATGTATTTGAGACGTGTAATTTTGTTTTGCCTAATTATTCCACTACAAATAGTCCAATTGAAACATCTTAATAGAAATGCTAAATACCAAAGATCATTAAATTCCATTCAGTAAGTGTAGTTTTGAGATATTATTTTGATTCGATTAGCATTAAAATAGAAAGCATGCAGGCATTACTCATTTTATTATGCTTTCATTAAATTTTACCGAGTAAATGTTCAATTATTGCAATATATGATTTTCCAATATTGTAAGGATTCCAATTACCAAATTTTATTTATATTTATTTTATCTTATATACTCTTATATACAAATTTCTTAGCATTGTCCCATGTAAACGGACTGCACACTTAATTTCCTCCATGCTCACTGAACCTTTCTTTCAAGTTATATTAAGAAATAAAATGTCCTGACAATGAAAACTTAATAATGGTCTTCCACAAGGGTCAGTATTGGCACCCTTACTTTATAACCTATACATATATGACTTGCCTGGTACCATCTCCCACAACTTCTGTTGTGCTGATGACACTGTAATTGCCATTCGACATGAAAACATGAGTCAGGCTGAAGAGGTACTTACAAAAGATCTCAAAACAATAGGTGAATATTACAAAAAATGGAGGCTCCAGCTCAATCCAGGCAAAACAGAAGTATCAAGCTTTCACCTTAATAATCACATGGCAGATGTCACTTTACATATCTTCTTTGAAGGATGTTTACTACGACTCGATAAGTTTCCAAAGTACTTGGGCATGACCCTGGACCACACGCTCTCTTACAAACAACACCTAACAAACGTTTCTGCTAAGTTAAGAACCCATAACAACATAATACAAAAACTAATAGGCATGACATGGGGAGCAACAGCTAATAATCTGCAGATTACAGCTCTTGGTCTAGTTTTCTCTGTTGCTGAATATTGCTCACCAGTGTGGCTAAATAGCACACATGTTAAACTTGTTGATAACCAACTAAATAATACGAGACTGATTTCTGGCACATTTAAATCAATGCTCACACACACACACTGGTTTCCAGCTCTTAACAACATTGTTCCACTGAATCTGCACAGGACTAAGGCTCTCTTACAGCTGTATAAGAAAATCGTGGAGAACACAGCCCTACCAATACATTTAGATCTCGAAGACTTAAGTATACGACAATTGAGATCAAGGCATCCACCACTGCAATTAGTCCAACTACTACTACAATCTAACTTTGATCTGAAGCAAAAGTGGCAAGAACAGTGGGAGAGCCAGACAGATGACATCACAAAATTTTCTCTCAAACAATTACAAAAAAGTTTTGATGCTTGCTCACACCTCCCACGAAAATCCTGGACTCAGCTTAATAGAATACGAACTGGTCATGGTGTATGTGCGGACATGATTTTTAAATGGGGTAAACGACCATCCCTGCATTGTGATTGTGGAGCTCAAAGACAAACTGTGGACCATATTGTGACTCTGTATTATCTCAGAGCATATTCAGGAGACAAATTGGACTTTTTAAGTGCTACACCCGAAGCTATGAACTATTTGACCAATATGGATTTACATCCATATTGGTCAAATTCGTTTTAATTTTATTGGTTTTTAAAATGACTTTTAATTTTATATGTTTTTAAAGTGACAGTGTATTGTACTGCATGTTTGGTTATTCATACCATACGAATAACTAAATTTTAATAAAAATCTGTCCAAACAGCCCCAGAATAACTTGCGTACAGACAGACAAAATGAATCTAAAAGTTGGCTGCGATGTTGAAGCTGCTTGATTAATATTATTGTTTTAATTGCTGTGAATGTAAACCTTCTTCTGTAATAGCAGACATCAGCAATACAAGAAAAATGGAAGCTGAAATCTTCATTTTAAATTACATCAAGCATCATTTGGGCTCATTGTTTTGTGAACTGCAACATTCCTGGCAGTTATATGACATTTCTGTATGGCAAGGTATTGGGGAGGGCTCCCAATACACCATTCTTCATAAGGAGTGGATCAGTTACATATAAAATTTATTTACTACAATGAGTGAAAATAAAATCTCATATTGACCTTGAGCAGAGACAAGCAAGTTATTGTACTTCTGTACCGAGCCTTGATAAGACCTCATCTCGACTACTGTGCCAAGATTTGGTCACCTCAGTTCCTTCTTGATGGGGGAGGAGGTGGAGAGGATCCAAGGGAGAGTGACTAAGATTATAGCAGGTCTATGGAATGAACCATATGAGAACAGGTTGAAGATTTGTGGGTTGCAGAAACTAGTTGATAGGTGGAGGAGGGGGGATATGATTGAGACATTCAAATTGCTAAAGGGATTCTATAGGATTAATTCAGAGGATATTTTTGAGATCAGGACTGGTGGTGGGAGAACTAGGGGACACCTATGGAAGCTGGGCAAGAGTGTGGTTAGCAGGGGTGTTATTGCTGGGTTCTTTACTTTTAGAGTGGTAAATGAGTGGAATAAGCTGCCAGAGTCTGTTGTGGGTGCTATGATGGTGAGTGAGTTCAAGGCAAGGTATGATAGATACTGTGAGAATGTCATATAGTTGTGTGCACATGATGTTTAGGGCCTCCTTCAATGAGTCTAAGGACTCCCTGGAGTTGCCCAAAATAATAATAATAATATTCAGAAAAAATGATGAGTCAGATTTACTGATTTATGCCCACTGCACGCTGTGTATACATAATAATATTATAATAGGTAAATTATTTGTAAAAATCAGACTTTATCATGATGAAGGCTTCAGTGTGAAGAATGAATTCTTTTCACTCTGACCACCAGAAAGTTTGTGTTCGCATGCGTGCACGTTTTTTTTTTTTTTTTTTTTGCAAAAGTTATTGGATTGATGAATGATGATGCTACTGTTCTGGTAAGTGCTGCTTGCAGGTTATAAACATGGTTACCACATTATGACCTTTTTCTTGACCACTAGTATTAATAAATTAAAGACTTAATTCTATATGTTAGTCAAGTAAATAATAGTTTAATATCCGACGTTTCACTGACTAATATCTGTCGGCATTTTCAAAGGATACACTGGTAAGCAATAGAAAGTAACAAAAACTAGAAAACTAACCGACAATTCTAAAAATTATATAAAGTTTAAAGTTATCAGTTATCATTCTTATTTACTTGACTAACATACAGAATTAAGTCTTTAATTTATGGTTACCACATTTTATCCATATTTATAATTGAATGTATGAAATGTGAATTTCAGTTATTAGAAGCTAATAACAGATTGTTACAATTTCCAAGTAAGTTTGACCACATCTGTCTTTCTTTGGATGACTATACTGTCATCATTCATTTCTTTGTGAGACTGAGGTACTGAAACCTCATTTAATCTCTTTAGTTATAGTAGCAGTGATTAGTCAAACACAAGATTTCAACTTTATTGAAGAATTCTTCTTTGTCTATCTATGAACATTACTTAAACATTACTGTGATGATTGTGATATTCAGTGTAATATTACCTGTTTAACTAGGGGATAGCCAAAGGGTATTGACGTTGAATGGACCTCTTGTTTATGTATAACAACTACATATATGAGATTGCAAAATCTTTAGTACGTCAGTTCCACATGTAAGAAGACAGACAGATATGTTTTTGAATTGCTGGATATTGTAGTGAAGAAAACAACGTAAGGCTGTTGTTGAGAATAGCGGTAGATAGAATAAAAGAGAACAAGAAGTTAAACCAGTAAATTTGAAATTGAACCTATGGATGTTGATCAGCAGCTGCTCATATTTTTACAGGCTTCAAGGAAAGTGGAGGAATGATAGTAACTATTTTAGGAACAGCGTAAACTATAGAAAAGGCATAAGTTAGAAACAAAGTCTCTCAGAAAAAAGTTAGAGAGAGAGAGAGAGAAGGAATGAGTTGTCTGTTAACCAGATTGCCATTCTCTGGCAGCATGAAACATTTTTATGGTGATTTTTGGTGAAACTGCTAAATGTGAGAACACTTCTAAGTTGTGATAGATTTGGGATTTATATAGTATTGGCATTTGTACAGATGAAAAATCATTTCTTCACATCAGTGGTTTTTTTTTTTTTTTTTTTCAATTTAGAAGATTTTATTTATTATTAGCATCTTTAAAATCAAAGGCAGAATATCAAATTCAGTTGATTCCATTTAGCTCTACACTGAGCTAAAAAAAATAAAAAAATAAAAAAAATAAATAAATAAATAAATAAATAAAATAAAAGCGAGCCTGTGTAGCTCAGCGGATGTGGCGTTTGCATACCGCCGCGCTTGGCCGCACGAAGGAAGACTTGGTTTCGAGTCTAGTCGGCAACTAGAGGAAATTTTTCTAAGCCTTTTTTCGACCGGTTCCCGAGTTAGTCGATCTCTGGCATGGGCAAGCAGGTTTTTCCTCCCGGAAACTTGGGTTTTTCGTCCTGTAAACTCAAGAAAATCGACCGTAGAACCCACATTATTTCAGACATTAAATATATTGTGTTGAGGTTAGGGACCACGAGATGGCGGCACATTTGAGCCGTCTCTCTTCACTGCGTACCGCTTAATTAGTGATAGCCTTGGGCCATCTGTCTCTGATTGGGTACCAGTGGAGATTGAACTGCCCACTCAGTCTCCAAAAGTTAGATAGGGCTAAATGGCCTCGCCTACTCCCGTATACGGGAATAAAAAGGCGTTAGCTGATTTTTTTTTTTTTTTTTTTAAATAAAATAAAAAAATTAAAAAAAAACTGCTCCAAATCTAAATTATGAATTTTGCATTGCAACTAGATTGATTGTTTAATTCATCTCTTCATAATAAAAATAATAATAATAAACTCTTTAGAAATAATTATACTTCTCATTTTCCTCTTGCATGTCAGAATTAGTGGTCTGTGGCAGCCAAGTAACTTGGCTTCTTGTAAATCTAATTATTGCTCTGATAGGGCAGTTATTTGTGAGATCCCTCATTTGACTCTCAACTGCCTGTTTTTCAGAATGAAACATAGTTATTTTTTTGGAGAGAAAAATAAATATTTTAAAGAGACTGGATATCTCAGTTGAAAAGCTCTGATAAAGGTTCTCATCCTAGGCTGGATTCACACCCAGGTTGTTCAAACCAGAGAGCATTGTTAAAACTCCAGATGCTCGGTTCGTTATGCTTTATTGGAATAAATGTTATATATATATATATATACACAACTATCCAATTGGTAACTTTTGGGTGCTTGGTATCTTTCATGACATATCTATTTTTGAAATTTAGTGGATATAATTTTTCTTTCAAACTGATGCAATTTTTTGAACTGATAGTAAAGAGTCGTATTTACCAAAATCGTATTTACTAAAAATTACATAATATGAAGTTTACCTATAAGATAAAAACTTCTTTTTAGTCCTTATTTGCTAAGAGTGCATTTCACAGATGCATCCTTAAAAATTAGACAAACTAGAATATAACATTTAAAAGGTGAGGGAAAATATTCTGGTAAATTTTTTTATAGTCACACATCAGGCAATTAATAAATCTTAGTGGTGGGGGAGGAGAAAAGGGGTTAAGCCATTTTTTAAAAATTCTTTTTTGTCTGACTTAATGTTGCCATATCAGTTATACAATGATATTCTCAAATGAATGGCATTTTTATTTGTAAACCATCTCAGAAAATTTCATTTTCAGCTGTTTTACTTGGAAAGAACACAACGAACAAAAAAAAGATGATTGTTATAATAAGTAGCAGATTTGTAATTATTTTCTTCCCTTCACCTCATTCCTTAATTCACTGGTAATAAGTATACATTTTTTTGTTTGTTTGTTTGTATTACTGTGTATCAAATTTTTCAGTTTCTTTTGAACCTGAATTATTCATTGTTTTTAATTATAAGTTTCCTTTCAGTCATGATGGAAAATATATAATTAGTGGCTCAGAAAATCAGTTCATTTACATATGGGAGACACACCACGAGTATGCAAAATTCTCTTCTGCTCGTCGAGACCGTAATGACTTCTGGGAAGGAATAAAAGGTAAAAATGAACCATTACTAAGATTATTTTGTTTGTACCTTCAAATGTCCATTTGATATATATGCATTGTTCTATTTCGCCTTTCAATTCCTTACTCAGAATTACTGGGATTAATCTTGTTAGTTTCAGAAAAGTTAGTAGTTTCTAGGAAGAAAAGATTTTAAAAAAAAAAAAAAAGCAGAAGAAGATGGTGGTGGTCAGTTAAAACTTGTCAGTGTAGAATATTCATGTAAATTTTGTTGTATATTGCACTTTGCAACCATATGCCTGGGGAAGGAATGTCCTAGGTTCGATTCCCATCTACGACGTGAGGAGCTCAAGGATTTTCCTCGGCCATAGCCAAGTTAACTGGTCTTGAGCATGGACAGGGGGTTCCCCCCCCAGTTTATCTGGGGTTTTTCATCCTGCAAGCAGGCCAACCTGGCTCCATGAACATGCAGGCTACAGTCATAGGATACCTCCAGGAGTAAGGAGTAACCAACCTATTCCGTAGGATTTCGGTTCTGAATGCCTACACGGTAATAAGTGTAGGTCTACGCATGAGCGTAAATTAGGATAGGATTGTGCAAAATTTAATGTATCATAGCATCTAGTGATGTAGTACAGTAAATCTCATAGGTAGTTGTTTTTCACTAGTGGAAAGTAAATTACTTACCAAGCTGCCTCTTATTTACATCCTTTTTTCCAAACATGAGCAACAAGAGAAAAAAAAAAAAAACTGATGAGATATCATCTAGGCTGCTTGTATATAGAACACAATTGACTGCACATCAAGTTATCCTCTGCATTCCATAATGCAGAGTACATTCCCTTCTAGGTTGCATATATTGCAAATATGCAGAGAGTTGCCGCTAAAGGGATTCGTAGTGTGTTCGTGAAAGCTCCAGATAAGATAAGCGTTATTTTCAGTTATCGTTGATAAATTTACTTTAATATTGCGTAGTTTTGTTTGCCTTGCGTATCTTAGTGCATCTGTTTGTGTGTTTTTGGTGTTTATAATTTATAATTTGATAAAATATGTTACTAGTAAGTATGGCTCCAGTACGAAGGAAAATGGCGGCCAGTAATGATGGTTCACCATCTTCTTTCAAGAACGGTAATGTAAAGGAGATGATTCAGTGTACTATCTGCGAAATGTATGCTTTGCGTAGTGCGGTCAGAGTGTGGTTAGATGATAATAAAGGAGTGAATGTGTGTAGAAAATGTAGGGAGAATGAGGAATTGAAGTGTATTTCGGATCGTGAGTGTGATATTTTTGTCAAACTTCAGAATGAAGAAAATAGGGATATGACAAGAAAGGGCAAGGTTGTACCAGAGAATTGTGAGAGTGTGAATGTAGAAAGTGTGAATGATAGTATTAATGGTTTTACAGAGAATAAAAAAGATGAGATAGATGCAATGAGTGAGATCGCGTTGTTGAATGGTGCGATACAAAGGGCAAAACAGCAGCTAGAGTGTATGAGCAAAAGTCGACTGAATGAACCAACAAATAATAAAAAGTATGACAGGAAAAATAGGCGTATGAGTGTGAACATGAACAAAATGAAGGATAGAGTGCTGTATGGAGACTCGTTAGTACGAGGTGTGTTAGTAGAGGATTTGACAAAATCGTACCAACCTGGTGCGACCATAAAGGATGTAACTGAGTCTCTTAGAGAGCAAAAGGAAGGGGTGAAAGAAATGATTGTTGTGGCAGGTACAAATGATTTGAAAGCAGATAAAATGGAAATGATAGAAGACCTGAATGAATTGTTTGAGGTAGCAAAAGAAAAGAGTGAGAGAGTTAGAATGATTAGCCACGGTATGACAGTGAAATGTTTAAAAGGAGGGCCATAATTGCGAATGACTTTATGCGTGGGTTATGTATGACGAGTGGTGTGGAATTTGTGGACGTGTGGAGTGAATTCGATGGGCGAAAGGATCTATATAAAATGGATGGCTTGCATTTGAATGGTTACGGTGTAAGAAGACTTGAGAAAGTGCTGCTGAATGTGGTGGATGTGCAAATTCAGGGAAACTAGATTTATTAAGGGGGGGGGGGTAGATATACAGTCCTTAGGGAGGCAGTTGAATGTAAGAATGAATATAATATGCCCGAGCAAATAAGGACAACAAATCAGAGTGAGATAGTTAATATAAGGCATCAAGGTAGGGTTTGGGCTAATGGGGGTCTTAAATTCATGTACACTAACGCTAGGAGTATTAGGAACAAGAAGGAAGAGTTTTTGGCCATGGTTGGTACTTCCAGACCACAGGTTATTGGTATTAGTGAATCATGGCTGACTGTAGATGATATAGCTAGTGGGATTGAATGTGATGGGTATAGTGTGTTCAGGAATGACAGGGAGAATAAAATGGGGGGAGGAGTATTGTTGATGATAGCTGATGAGCTGCAGCCAAGGAGAATAGAAGTTGAATTGTAGGATAGAGAAAAGAGCACATTTGAGGCCATTTGGTGTGAAATTGTGGCTAGCAGAACTAAATATACAATTGGATGCTGCTATAGACCAGGTGATGGAAAAGATGGTGGTGACAGTATGCACAAGCAAATAGAAGAAATGAGTGGAAGGAGGGTGATTATTATGGGAGATTTCAACTATGGTCGCATTGATTGGAGTGAGGAGAGGACACACGGGAGGAAGGAATTGGATTTTATGCGGTTATTAAGGGATAACTATCTGCGACAGCATGTAATGGAAAATACTAGGGGTCAGAGAGTGCTTGACCTAGTACTTACATCTGAGGATTTGGCTGTAACAAATATGACCACATTGCCACCAATTGGTGAGAGTGATCATAGGGTCTTGACTTGGGAGGTGGGTAAAGGTGTGGAATTTTCAATTAAGACATGGTACATGTGGAATTATCGGGCTGGAAAGTATGACAAACTTAGGTGTGTGATTGGTTCAGTGCCATGGCATGTACAACTGCATGGACTAGAAGTTGATAGTGCATGGGAGGCAGTTAAGAAGTGTTTGCATGAAGCAATGGCTGACTTTATACCTCGAGTCCGAATAATAAATCAAGTAGGGATTAAATGAATGAATAACACCATTAAGCTTGAGCTGCAAAAAAAGAAACAACTATGGAGGGAATTTAAGGAGAAAGGTGACCGGCAGGCATATGAACGGTATAAAGCGCAAGCTAGAAGGGTAACGAGTGTGGTAAGAAAAGCAAAAAAAGATTACGAAAGAACATTGGCCATGCAGGCTAAAGAGAATCCTAAACATTTTTTTAGATATGTAGCAAGTAAAAGGAAAAATGTACATGGCAGAATGATTTTAAAGAATGCCAATGGTAGGGAGGTAACTGAATCAGTTGATATAGTTGAGTTACTGAGTGAGCACTTTGCAAGTATATATCATCCAGGTGGTGACATTGCAGAAATGAATAAACCAGTAGATTATACGGGAATTGTGGTGAATGAAGTGGAGGTGAGTAGTGTATTGCATAACCTCAATGTCAATACATCCGTGGGATTGGATGGTATACCTGCTCATGTCATACGAGAAGCAGCTAAAGAATTGTCACTACCCTTGACCATTTTGTTTAATTTGAGTCTCGGGTCTGGGTTAGTCCCGAGGGGGTGGAAAGAGGGGAAAATAGTTCCACTTCATAAAGGTGGTTCCAAGGCTGCTGTTGTAAATTACCGACCGATTAGCATATCAGGAATCATTGTCAAGGTCTTAGAAAAATTAGTCAAGAAAAGAATACAGGATTGGATAGATGGAAATGGGATATTGTATGGGGGACAACATGGTTTTGTGAAGGGTAGATCATGCCTCAGTAACTTGCTCACGTTTTATAACACAGTGATGGCTGAACTGGATAGGGGTAACGGGTTTACAGTGATACTACTGGACCTTGCCAAGGCCTTTGACAGGATACCACATGGAACCCTAATCAGTAAACTGGAGCAGATGGGGATAGATACAGGGTTGGTGAGATGGATAGGAGGGTGGTTGAAGGAGAGATACCAGAGAGTGGTTTATGCAGGAGTGGAGTCTAAAAGATGGCTTGTGACTAGTGGTGTGCCGCAATGCTCTGCTCTTGGACCACTGCTGTTCAATTTGTTCATCAATGATATAGGAAAGGATTTGAGAGGAAGTGTTTGCTTGTTTGCTGATGATGCAAAGTTGGGTAGAGCAATTGTGAGTGCACAGGATGTCAGAATTTTACAGGATGATTTGGATAGTTTGGAGGACTGGACTAGGAAAAATGGATGTCAATTTAATGTGGCAAAGTGTAAGGTTATGCACTTTGGGGTGAAAAGAATAGCAGCAGTATATCGCATTGGTGGAACCGTACTCCAGGAGATTGATGAGGCCAGGGATTTGGGAGTGTTGGTGGATAGGGAATTGAAGTTTAGGGGGCACATTGCAAAAGTGACTAAATCAGCTCATCAAATCACTTGTCTTCTGAAAAATACTTTAACATGCAGAGACAAACAAATTGTTGTTCCTCTGTATCGAGCCTTGATAAGACCCCATCTGGACTACTGTGCCCAGTTATGGACACTAGGGTTTCTTCGTGATGGGGAGGAAGTGGAGAGGATCCAGAGACGAGTGACCAAGATGATAGAAGGTCTGTGGAATGAACCTTATGAGAATAGGTTGAAAATTTGTGGGTTGCAGAGATTGGACGATAGGCGAAGGAGGGGTGATATGATTGAGACATTCAAATTACTGAAGGGTTTCTATAAGATTGATCCAGAAGATATTTTTGAAAATATGACTGGTGGTGGGAGGACTAGGGCCATGCATGGTAGCTGGGCAAGAGTGTGGTTGACAAGGGAGTTAGAGCTAGGTTTTTTACTTGGAGAGTGGTGAATGAGTGGAATAAGCTTCCATAGTCTGTTGTGGGTGCTACGACCGTGAATGAGTTCAAGGCAAGGTATGATAGATACTGTGTCAATGTCGAATAGTTGTTCTTGACATGATGTTAGGGCCTCCCTCGATGAGTCTGTCGACTCCTTGGAGTTGCCCAGAACAACAACAATAATAATAATAATATTGCTATGTTTTTTTATTATTATTACATGACACCTCCAGGGAGTCCAGAGACTCATCGATGGAGGGCATTTACTCTACAACTCTGTCTCCACCACCAACTTTAATGAACTGCAACTACACCAATGCCATCTACCACCCATCATCAACACTTTCACAGACAATCACAAACATACATGCCCACATCTGGATTCGAATTCACAGCCTTTTGGCTGGAGAGTGGATACGCTAACCCAGGGGTGGCCAATCTTTTATAGTTCATGCATCAATTTTTTCATTTTTTAGTTAAGATGCGCCATAAAAACTTGTACCACTTTTCAGCCCTTTTAAAATATGGTAATATGGATATATTTAACAATTATGCATAAAATGATTTATATGGTAAAATAGACACTTCTAGCAGTTTTAAATAAAAGGATTTCATATAAAGACAAGATAAACATTAATTATTTTATTGAGACTTTTGAAATTGCTTTGCTTTTGCTAAGCTTGTAATGTTTGGAGTTAAATCAGTTACAGAAAGCATCAAACAGTTTTTCAAATTTGAATCAGTCAGTTGCGACCATAGTTGTTCTTAATCATTTTCATTGATGAAAATGCTTGTTCGCATCTGTATGTAGTTCCAAAACAACAGATATAACTGTGAGCAAATTTTCTCAGTTCTGGAAAATGTTCACAGGGCAACGATCGCCAGAAATTAATTATATCAGAAGCATCTGGGAGTGATGGAAGTTCATTAAATTTCAGTTTCAATAAAGAACTGGTTTCGAGATCAATAAGTTCCATTTGTATGTTACTAGGCATCGTCAAGAGTTTTTGTTCAGTAAGTGAAAAGGGGTTTATAAATGCAAGTATGCAGTCTTCTTCTTCCGCAAAATCGCTAAAACGACTGTTAAAGGACTCTTGCAATAATCTGAGTTTCTCAGTATATTCTGTAAAGTTGCCTAATATTATCTTCAACAGATTCACTATGTTCTTTTAAATGTGGAAATTGACTTAAATCCCTGTTTTCTAACTGCGAGATGAACAGTTTTAATTTCATTTTGAATGCACTCATGTCATTTACTAAGCTAGGAAACAATTTGTTCTTGCCCTGCAGTTTCAAATTTAGATCATTGAGGTGGCTGGTAACATCAACTAAAATTCTAAATCAAATAGCCATTTCTCGTTAGACAACAGGGCTTGTTCCTCATGCAGCTCATCCTTCTCTTCCAGAAAATTACAAACACTTTCTTTCAGCTTCCAAACTCTACTGAGACCTTGTCCTTTAGAAAGACAATGCACCTCACAATGACGGACGAGATCACCATATTCCATATCTAGCAGTTCACAATATGCTCTGAATTCTCTTCTGTTTAACCCTCTTGCTCTAATTTTATTCACACACTTTACAACTGGTATCATAACATGCTTCAAATTTAGAGTTTTTCCACACAGGGATTCTTCATGTATAATACAGTGATACTTTAGTAGAGAACGACCTAAAAACCTTCCAAGTAAAGTTACAGTCCCAGAAACTCTACCTACCATTGACAGTGCTCCATCAGTGCAAACACTGATGAGCTTACTAGAATCTGATTTTCTAGACATGACTTTACATTGTCAAATATGTCTGACCCTCTGGTTTTGCCATGAAGTGACTCAAGACCGATAAGTTCTTCAAAGATGTTAAAATTATCATTTCCTCTTATAAAAATGCTTAATTGGGCTACATCACATATGTGCGGATTCGTCCAAGGCTAAAGAAAAGAAAGAACAAGCATGAACATGGTCTTTCAATTGCTCAGTAACATCATGGGAGAGTTCTTTGATGCATCTTGTAATTGTTTGCTTGGACAGAGAAATTTGATTTACTTTTCTTTCAACATTCTTATCACCAAGACATTTTGCAAATTTTTCGAGACAGGGCTTAACAACTTACTCTCGTCAGCGAAAGGCTTGTGTTTTTTTAGCCAACACAAAGGCAATTTCATAAGACGCCTCCAGCATTGCCACACTTTCACAACTTCGTTTCACAAATATATTTTATCTCTTTTTTATTTCTTCCTTTTTCTTAGCCATATGTTCTTTCCACAACTCAGACCCAGGAACTAACTTCAGTTTTTCTTTTAATTCAGCGTGATGTTTTCTATAGTGTCTGTTAAGATCATGTATTCTGTTATCTGAGAGAGTGCTTTCACAAACAATGCACAACGGTTTTCCTGAAAGACCCGCAATAAATAAAAACTCATTTTCTCACAGTTCATTAAACTGGTGCTTGCTATCACCTTCTGCTTTTCTTCTGCTCATTTTCTTTTGCAAAGTAATGGGTAACTGACTGTAAAAAAAATTATTTCAAAAAGTAAAGCTTATTATTAAATAATTTATTTAAATTATTTTATCGTTTTAAACATTATGAACATGCAAAAACAATTCTACAAGTTTAAGATAAGATTCCTGTTTTCATGAAGGCCTAATACAGTTCTATAAGTTTAAAAATCATATATATATTTTTTTCATAGAGAGTTTTTGTCTCTCTCTCATAATATATTATGTCCAATGAAATACGAGATCGCTTCCTGCCATAAAACAGTCGATCAGCTGGCAATCATACACAACCCAAACATCCTCATTATGAAAGCTTTGCTGATGATCAGTTAAATTTTAGGAATAAACCTCCTATATGTAAATAAAAAGGAAAGATACTGTAAAAAAAAAACATAAAAAAAAAACAACACACATACAAATACAGCGAATAATTGCAGGTTTCAGTAATCAGCAAATTAGAGGAACAGGCAAGAACTTGACATACGCGTTCAAAATGAAAAAATTTATTTTTAAATTTACAGAACTATATTAAGCCTTCATGAAAACAGAAATCTTATCTTAAACTTAAAGAACTGTTAATAAAAACATATAAGTTTGAAAACACAGAATTGTTCACTCACATCGAATCAGAAGTTCATCTAACGTTATGACACGAGAGTCAGCTATAAACTGATTGAGTAACTAGTGACGCATGTCAGCATTTGTTGGTGCCTGTTACTTCAAGATCAAACAAGTATAATAAGTGCGCACTCTAGAATTCAGTGGTAGGTTAATTGTGTGTCTATTTATATATATATATATAAATCGTATACAAAATTTTTTATAAATTTTTCTCTGGGGTTCAGCGTGCCACTTCTAATCATGCAATGCGCCATAGGTTGGACACCCCTGCACTAACCACCAGGCTGACTTTCACATTATAGTGAAAGTCGTTACCCAGTGAGAGAGAGATTTCATACTTTATTATGGAAAAATGCTAGAAGTCATTTTGTCATAAGGAAGGAAACTTAATTATACTTGACAAATTATAATATAACAAAATTACACAATAACACAGCAATACATTTTGATGAAAGTACAAATCTTTTATTATTTGACACCTCCAGGGAATCCTAAGACTCATCGAGGGAGGACCCCTACTCTACATCTCTCTGTCTCCACCACTCAACTTCATCCACAAACTGCCTCATCTACACCAATGTCATCTACTGTCTACCATCACCACTATTATTTTCACAGAGAATCACAAACATCCATGCCCACTGCGGGATTTGAACCCATAGCCTTTTGGCTGGAGAGTGGATACACTAACCACTCTGCCAACCAGTCTGGCTGTACTATTATTTTCAGTATTTCATACTGAAATAATAGTACATTATCAATGTGTGGAAACAACAAGCAAAACTGTCAATTTTTAGGGAAAAACAACGTATACTGTTATATTAATTTAAAAAAACTTTAATTAATACTTCCTTATATTTCGGTAATGTTACATTACCATCTTCAGGGAACATAAAATTAATATGTGCACATAGGCATTAGCACTGAACAAATATGGCTGAAGACAACAATTGAAGTCAGTCCTAGAGTCCTAAAAGGTGCCACCTAATGGGCTAAATTGGGTAGTAGTCTTCCCTAAAAATTGACAATGTATCACCAACGTATAAGTTTATCTACAAGAAAAACAACAAGCAAATCAAAAAACAGGAATACAAGGTATATGTAACAATCAGTTTACCAATTTAAAAACAGTTGTTGTGTGCTAGAAAATAATGTTAATAAATAAATAAATATTAAACCTGTTGTTGGAATTTTTTTCACTTGGTTATACTATAAATTAAAGATGCCAAGAAATTATATTTTTGGTTTAATCCTTTATCCAAGTGTAAGCAAACTAAAGTTTGAACCAACTAAAGTATTTTCTGGACAGGGCAACTCGTATATAGAGGCTAATGACTTCGCATCACTTGCCTTAGTATCCCATAATGCAAAGAACATATCCTTATAGACATGTATAAAGATATGCATTATGGAAAGGTCATTACCCAAACTGGTTTCAACCTTTATTGAGGTCTCATCATTGGGAGCCAGACCCAGAGGTGATACCATGGTTGAAATAATGTAGAAGTAGTCAAAAGGCCACACCTTATTATTAAAATACTCTGGATTGTTTTTCTTCTTTTTCCAGTTGAAATATCCTGATTGTATAATAAATTCAAAAATTTTCACACCAGTAGGGAAATCATCATAAACGAATGTTGGAAAATGGAGAATCTGACTCTTGTACACATAATTAATACCATGTTGGACCTCCTTTAGCCTAAATTACAGCACATATGCAGTTTGGAATAGGCATAGATTCCACAAGGTGTCATATTGCATCTATGTCTACAACATGCCAGGCAGTCTTTTAACTGGCTCAGATTGTGCAGAAGAGGACTTTGCTCCTGGATCTGTTTTTCTAGCATGTCTCATAGATTCGCAATGTGGCTCAGAATCATGGTTTGTGGTGGCCAGGGAAGATGGTGGAAGTTGTTGAGTCAACGTTGCAGAATGAACTTGATTCAACAATGTTCTTGGAGGACATCCAACCTTCCAGCAATATCTGGGGACCATTCCATACCAGCAGAACATTTCCCCCACATCATGGCACCACTTCCAAAACCTTGAGTTGTGTTAACAATGCAAACTGAGTTCTGGGAGGTCCTGCCTACTTCAGTACAGAACAAAGTGTACTGTAGCTCATCGGACCACATGACTTTTTTTCCAGTGTTCCTGACACCGCTGTAGATTCCGATTCTTTGCAGAAATCTGTGGTTTCCTTATAGGCATGCGAGTGCCTATCCTGATCCTCTTCAATTCCATGCACACAGTTTGGTGAGTCAGGAACAGCCTTGATTAAATGCTTCATTCAATTGCTGCACACAGGAAGTTCTGTTCATCTGTACATGCCTTCTCAGATGACAGCGATCTCATTGCTGACAGACTGTCTTAGGACCACGGTTACATGTCTTAGATAAGCAGTGTGGGTTATTTTCCACTAATTAAACACCTGGGATATCTCACCTTTTGAGAAACCAGTCAGTTCTGCTGTTTTCAAAATCATGGCTCCAGCCAAACAGGCACTCACAATAAGCCCTTTATCGAACTCTGAAAGATCCTTTGTTATTCCCATTGTGATCATCATTATTGATGATTACTAACTAGTAGCATTCTTAAATAGTTGCCTAGAACATGTGATGCATGTGACCAAGTATTTTGCATATATGCTGTGTAAACTGTGGTGCTATTACTTGCTATTTATAAGCTACTGTTATTATTAATTTTTTATATATATATTCCTTTCTTATTCTCACTATTCCATCTTACTATTGCGTACTTAGGTTATCTACCTTTCGCACTACGAGTTTTATGTCTATGGATACTAGAAAATTTATTTGATAAGACTGCGCCACCGGTATCTTTTAATTGGCATAAAACTCAGTAATATGGCCAGTTGATTTCTCTCTCTCTCTCTTACTCTAACACAAATTCCTTCAGTAAAACTTTACACAATATTTGCACTTAACTATATACTTCGGCTATCTTACTTGGTTTCTCCCTCTTAAGTTGGCGTTTATTTAGGAACAGTGCATTGTAAAATAAACAATCAGGCGGCACTCTATTGACGTATAATTAAAACACATTTATTTACAATAAAAACAAAGTACATTAAATAAGCGATAGGGAGGGTACACTCTCTCTCTCTCTCTCTACCTATCCTTATACTTTTGGTATAAAGAAACAAACTTTCCCTTTTCAATATTAAAAGACTATACAATATAATTACTCTGTTACTTCTCTGCTAAAAATTATTAAATTGCCGAGACTAATTTACTCATAAAGAGATTAGCTAGCTATGGCAAGTTATCTTACAATTTATAATCCGGTTAACAACAAATCAGAGGACTCTCTTATTGATATTTCTTATTACTATTTCTTATCAGTCCATCCATGACATATCTCCTAGATTACAAAAGAATGTACATAAAAAGACTGGGCACACTTACAGAGGCTCTTTGTCACGACACCTTCCAAAGGTCCTGCATCAAAGTCTCTGTGGTTTTTCTTTCATCTCAGGCCTTAAGTTTCCATCCGGAGAGTCTTGTTTCAGGGGGCACTTCATCGGAATATCAGCGGGTCTTGAACTGCAATCTTCTGGTACTCAAAAGTTCAGGCAAGAAGTTTCAGCATTCAGACTTGAGATCGTTCTGCGGCTTTTGGTTTTGGTTGACTTCCCGCAGCACTAGGACATCCGAATGGCACTTGGCATCAGCTGCTCTCCCAATTTTTTCCCTCTGGCATAGGTTCACCGTGAAGTCTGGCCCTCTGGGTACAGCTGCTTCTGGTTCTCTGCCAACTGCCTCTGGCTCTCATTTGGTAACTGGACCTCGCCTCTGCTCTCTCGGCAACTGGACCTGGACTCTCCTCTCGATATTCAGCTCAGTCCCCTTTTATTTTCGCCTTCTCAGGACCTTGCACCAAGGGTTGTAAACCCTGAAGAATCGGCAGTTCTCCTTGATCTTTTTGTTGAGGCCGGTCCGTTCTTTCTTCTCTTCCGTGTACTCTTTTTTCCTTGTCTTGTCAGGCAGCGGAAACTTCTCTGAAACTAGCGGATTTCTCCAATACTAGCTTTGAAGGTGTTCATGCGCAGTGCTCACAAACAACTTTCTCGTGCTCTTATACATAGCTATTATACAAAACTTCCGATGGCAAAGCATTACCTTTGTTTTTGACATTCTATTTATTTACATTACAGGGTTATTTACGTTAATCTTTAACATAAAATACATAGAGACAAACAAGGTTATTTTTGTACCAGTTCTCATTAGACTTGACCTCTGTAAAAATCGATGTAAAGCACTTTGGTATTTCTAAGCTACATCGAATTTTACAGCTGCATAAGTGATATTTAAATACATCTGCATAAAGGTTTCTAATTCAGTGGCATGTATGTAATTCTTCATGAATGATCAGACAAATATCTAGCATGATTACTAGATACCATCCTTTGCATCAAAAACCTTGCTGCTATCAGTAAATCTTCTCATACTTTAACAACTAATTTAATATATAAAGATTTTGAAAGCCCTGACCTCAGATCTCATCTAGGACATGAAGAATCTTCAATGAGAACTTGACAACTGAAAGCGAGTTAGCCAGTCTCATACAAGGGGCTTGGTTTTTCATTTTGCAAACCAACCAGTGAACAAAGCATACTGGCCTTATAGCATTAATTGCGTTAACTCTTAATTGCAGTCAAATCAATATCTAAATATCTTTGCAGAGAAAAAAAATTAAACTTCTTAAATAATACCACGTGGGAATGGCTTATGTGTTCATCACACATGTCGAATTGGATTTTAATGGTATTGACGCGAACACAGATCGATAAGAAAATAACTATTTATTAACTTAAAAGCTGATATTTTGCTGGTATTATATCCAGCATCTTCAGAGCACACAAACAAAGTTTGTTACAAATGCGAGACAACCACAATCCAGTGTAATAGTGGGGCTAGTATAAGTAATTGCAGCATGCAACACAAAACTAAAGTTCTAATAAGATGCCATCTAGGTTTAAAAAAAAAAAACAGTTGTCCAAAGTTTTGAGAAATAAAATAAAATAAAAATAAATAAATATTAATTTGGTCTTAGAATGACTGTCTCCAAACCTTAACAAATATGGCTGTATAAATCTACCAAAGATTTGGAGACAGTCATCCTAAGCCAAATTAATATTTTTTTTTTTTCCAAAACTAAACTTTGGACTACTTTTTTTTTTTTTTTTAAACTTAGATGGTGCCTTATTAGGACTTTAGTCTTGTGTTGCACGCTGCAATTACTTATACTAGCCCCACTGTTACACCGGATTGTTGTTGTCTCGCATTTGTAACAAACTTTGTTTGTGTGCTCTGAGGATGCTGGATATAATACCAGCAAAATATCAGCTTTTAAGTTAATAAATAGTTATTTTCTTATCAATCTGTGTTCCCATCAATACCTTTAAAATCCAATTCAACATTCTTAAACAATAAATTACCATAGAAACAATGATCTTCAACCTTGAAGATACTTGTTTCTGGTTCCCTTCCCCAGGAAGGCATTTCAAAATGCCTTCCTGGGGAACAGACTAATAAGAATAATTGCCCAAGACAAGAAACATCCATCAACTCTCACAAAATATTGAAGAGTCCCATGGTATCATTGTTATTCACCTGAAAAAAAGATTAGTTATAGCTATTCTGCAGGTATAACTAATTTTTTATTCATATATCATATACAGTTAAACTGTATATTGTGTGTTGCAAGTCAGCAACACACAATAAAGGATGCACAAGAAATAAAAACTAAAATATCAAAACCTAATTTTTATTTACATCCTATCCTTGTTTTTTACACCTTTTCTAACAAATCTTCACTGTAACAGTTTCATTGATCATTCAGATGTTGGTAATAGTCAACTGTATTAACCAAAATTTTGAAAACAAACATTTATCTCTTTCATTTACAGCAACAAAAAAGGCAATTTAAATTCAATGAATTACACAGCATCAGATCTTTCAGCCTTTTGACTATTGCTTAGTTCTGTTTTTATTATACAATGAAACCTGTGGAGAATTCATGACTACACAAACACACATAATAACCACAGTAAAAAGTTTTAATAAGTAAATATTTCATTCTAAGTATCTTAGGACATCGTCAGTACAGTTAATTCAAGCAATACTAGGAATAACATACAGTTAGTGCTCATGATTACAATGGAATCCCAATATGTGTGCAGTAGTGTGTTATAGAATTAAATTAAAATATATCTGGAGGGAAAAAAAAAAATAAAGATTGCATTAGAATAAGATAACATATATAAAAATTATTTTACACAATTTTGTATGACAATTTCACATGCTTTAGGAATAGCACAAACGTCATTACGGTTTAGATTTGGTCTGTGAAGTAGGGCTTCAACACTTTCTTTATATAAACATTCATGTTTATATGAAGATCTGTGTAGAAGTTTGGTCTTTTCCCAATGGATCCTATGGTTTGGGTTTTCAACTCCATGTTATGCGAGGCCAGATTTCTGCGGTTTGATAAGACAGATATGGTCTTGATGTTCAGAAATGCGTTTATGAACAAATCTACCTGTCTGTTCATGGTAAGACAATTTACAGGAGCATGGAACCTTGTACACGCTAGGTAGCATCAGAGGTGAGAGTTTGTCTTTAGGAGAAGGTAACAAGTTATAGATCTGGTTGATTGGTTTGTAGGTAGTAGCAAGTTTGTATTTCTTCATAATTTTTGAAAGACGTTCGGAGATGCCTTTTGATATAAGGTATGGGAATCCTATGGGCTTGTTCTTGTCTAGGTTGATGTGTGGGGGTGACTGATAATTTTTTTGAGTTGTTTTAAGAATTGTATCCATTTACTATGGCTGTATTTTTGATTATTTACAAATCTTGGTTTAGAGATTCTTCAGAGCAGCAGAATCTGTGTACTCTGGTTACTAATGATTTAATGATGCCAAATTTTTGAGATGGATGATGAGCAGAAGAATTGTGAATGTAGCGACCTGAAAATGTCGGCTTGCGATAGACAGAGTGGAGATGGAACCATCTTCTTTTCTTTGGATGTGTAAATCCAGAAAGGAGATACCCTGTGGAGATTCTTTTTCTAGCATAAATTTGATGCAAGGATGAAGACGGTTTATTTTATCTAGAAACAGACGTTGTTCTTGTTCGAAATGACCCCAGACAGCAGAGACCGTCATCGACATATCGTAGCCAAAATTTTGGTTTGGGTTTAAACATGAAAATTTGTTCTTCAAGGTATTCTAGAAAAATGTATTGTTGACTTATCTAGCCACCCACCAACAGAAGATGAATTAAATGTTCTAGCAAGAGGTCATAAGTTTGCCATTTCACCTAAATGCTTTCCATAATTAGATTTTATACACAACATTGAAAGAAACATCGGCCTTCTTTCCAGTATTGAAGCCAACAGACTTCCTTTCGAAATAGCCAAAATAATCTATGATGCCAAACCTTCGAACTTAAATATCCCACCATGAGAATTGAAAGCTCTTACCTCCTTAAAATGTAATAAAATCATAATCATCACCAGAGCTTACAAGGGAACAGAAAAATGAATTTACTACTCCAAGATCGAAATACTTATGCCAAACTTTGATATGATCCTACAAAAAGACAGTTCAAGAAACTGAACAAGTTACTTGATGAAACCACTTCCTTAGATGAAGAAACAATAAAAAAACTCAGGACATACCATTCCAGGCCTCCTAGAATATATGGTTTACCTAAGCTTCACAAGAATAACATTCCACTCAGACCCATCATGGATTCTATTAGCAGCCCAACTTACAAGTTATCAAGATTTTTATCTCACCTTCTCCATCCTCATGTAGGCCACGCAGCCTCATCAATTAAAAATTCCACAGAGTTTCACGCAAAAATAAAAGACATTCAACTGTTGGAAACTGACATGCTAATTAGCTCGACATTGTCTCCCTCTTCACTAATATTTCCCATAAGGAAACGGTAGACTTGTTAATTCAAAAATTTCCATCTGATATTGTTGAATCATTCAAATTTTTTATTACGTCCAGTTACTTCACTTGGAAAGAAAAAAATTACAAGCAAGATGAAGGAACAGCAATGGGGTCTCCCTTATCACCAAACTTAGCAAACCTGTTTCTAGAATACCTTGAAGAAAAAATTTTCACATTTATACTCGAACCTTCTTCATTCTCGCTTCAAATTTACACTAGAAAAAGAATCTCCACAGGGTATCTCCTTTCTGGATTTACACATCCAAAGAAAAGAAGATGGTTTCATCTCCACTTCTGTCTATCACAAGCCGACATTTTCAGGTCGCTACATTCACAATTCTTCTGCTCATCATCCATCTCAAAAATTTGGCATCATTAAATCATTAGTAACCATAGTACACAGATTCTGCTGCTCTGAAGAATCTCTAAACCAAGATTTGTAAATAATCAAAAATACAGCCATAGTAAATGGATACAATCTTAAAACAACTCAAAAAAATCATCAGTCACTTTCCTACACATCAACCTAAACAAGAACAAGCCCATAGGATTCCCATACCTTATATCAAAGGCATCTCCAAACATCATTCAAAAATTATGAAGAAATACAAACTCGCTACTACCTACAAACCAATGAACCAGATCTATAACTTGTTACCTTTCCCTAAAGACAAACTCTCACCTCTGATGCTACCTGGCATGTACGAGGTTCCATGCTCCTGTAAATTGAATTGTCTTACTATGGACAGACAGGTAGATCTGTTCATAAACGCATTTCTGAACATCAAGACCATATCTGTCTTATCAAACCGCAGAAACCTGGCCTCGCACAACACGGAGTTGAAAACCCAAACCATAGGATCCATTGAGAAAAGACCAAACTTCGGCATAGATCTCTATTATAAACATGAACATTTGTATAAAGAAAGTGCTGAAGCCCTACTTCACAGACCAAATCTAAACCATAATGACGTTCTTACTATTCCTAAAGTATGGGAAATTGTCATACAAAATTGTGTAAAATAATTTTTGTTATCTTATTCTAATGCAATCTTTTTTTTTTTTCCTCCAGATATATTTTAAATTAATTCTATAACACGCTACTGCACACATATTGGGATTCCATTGTAATCATAAGCCCTAACTGTGTGTTATTCCTAGTATTGTTTGAATTTACTGTACTTAGGATGAAATATTTACTTATTAAAACTTTTTACTGTGTTATTACGTGTGTTTGTGTAGTCTTGCTTAGTTCTATGTTTGGCTTAATGAAGCAGTTGCAAACAATTAGTTTCATTTTTTTTAAATGGTAATAATTGAATAATATATATTCACTGTTTCATATAATTGTACATTGTACCCCATCTGGGTGGGGGAAGTCATGGTACATCTCTTGCTACTCATAACTATATTGTCTCTTTGTTATATCCCATCATCTGATTATTCCACCTCTAGTCCAGAGGTGGTCAGATATCATCTAACTTTCTAAAATTGAAATTACATTTAAAACTTTTTGCCATAATTATTACTATAGTATGGATGCATTTATGTAGAAATAATTAGTTATCCCTGTTCTGCAGTATAAGTCAGAATGTGCATTACCATTCCTGACATTTTTTAATCTTATGAAATGGGAAATGGCATTTTCCATGAATTTCTGAAAATTTTATCGATTTAATATTAGCAGTTTATCTTAAATAAGAATTTTTGTGTTTGTTTATTCTAGTGATAAAATACTATAATAATTTCACCAGGATGAAATAATTTAGTTACCGATTTAAAACATATTTCAAAGTTATTTTTATGGCATACAGTACTGAACTGTTTCCATGTACGCTATGTTCCAAATTTCCCACCAAAATTTGTCGTCTGTTAATTACATAGCATTTTGCTGATCATAACTTGCTCTTCCTTTGCAATTGTTTTCCTTACTATTTTATTTAAAAGTATCTTCCCAACCTTTAATCATGAGTAAAAGAATTAGTGAGCAAAAAAGTGGAAGTGTAAAAAAGATTCGAAAAGTAATCTCATTGGGAGAAAAACTTGAAATAATTAAGAAAAATTAACAAGGCAAGTCCAGAGCAAAGATAGGACAAGAAAGCTGCTGAATATAAAGAGAAAGGTAAGGCTGCTTCAAGTTCATCATACATGCAGAGCACTCAAAATCAAAGTATTATAATGATTGAATTAGAGAGACTTCTTTCTACATGGATTGAAGATTGTAACCAAAATGGATCCCGCTAAGCACTGAGCTTATAAATCAAAAGCACTAGGTCTCTTTGCAACCTTGAAAGAAAGAGTTATCAATGATGGAAAAGAAGAATTCCGCGCTAGTGCTGGGTGGTAAGGCAAGGAATTATCCGTTTCAAGCTCGGCAGTAAACTTAATACTTTGATGTTGACTATTGAGATGTTCGAGGAAAACCATAAGGGATTCATGTCCATGGCTCCAAACAATGAAGACATCATCCACATAACGTTTCCAAACTTTAGGTGTTAAAATAAAGGAAGAGATAGCCTTGGTTTCAAAATCCTCTAAGTAAATATTTGCGAGTACAGGGAATAAAGGATTATCCATAGCCAGTCCATGATTTTGTTTGTATATATTATCTTGAAATTTGAAGTAACCAGACCTGATGCAATGTGTAAGCAAGGCTAACATTTTTTTGGATAACTTGTCCTTGAGTAATGTTAGGACTTCATCTGTAGGGACATTTTCATCAACATCATTTTCATTAAGTTTACTGCTGAGCTTGAAACGGATAATTCCTTGCCTTTTCTTGATGTCAAACTGACTCGCTCTTCTGGTAAACTAAAAATATCGATATATAGAAAGCCCACACATACCAACAGATATCTGCACAGTCAGTCTCATCATTTCTCTCCTCATAAGCTTGGAATAATTTCCACCTTGGGACATAGAGCCCGTTCTCTTCTTGATGACCCAAATGAACACTGCTTACAGAAATAAACCATCTGAAAACTTCTTTCGAAGTTAATGGATATTCCAAGAAAATCATTGACAAATTCCTTCTTAATCCTCCTAGACATCACTCAGAAGAAACAAATAGATTCAAAGGAAATATATCTATTCCTTACATAAGTACTGTTTCACACAAATTAGCAAAAGTTCTAAGAAAATACAATATCAGAACCTTGTTCACTCCACTTCCAAATATCCGTTCCTTAATTAGCCACCCAAAACCTTGTCATCATCAACTCAAATACCCTGATGTATATAAAATATTATGTGACCGCGATATTCCTTATTTCGAGCAGACAGACAAATCTGCCGAAATGCATATGGAAGAACACATGAGAGACATTATTTACAAGAGACAGCGAGCGAGTGCATTATCAAGTCATATCCTTTTCTTGGCTAATCCTAATGATGATAACCAAAGTCACAAAGTCTGCTGGGAAAAATCTACTAACATCTTCCGTTGCAGTGACGTGACGAAATAGAGAGAAAAATTGTGGAATCTAGAGAAATCATCTTCAATCCTGTTCATCTAAATAACAACTTAAGCTACAACCTCCCAGATAGTCATTCAGCTGTAATCATGTACTGGTGTTCACGTGATGCAGCAAACACGCACTCTCCCAACAATGCATCAAACGAAAGAACAGCTTCAAATACGACTACAACATTTTCATGCTAATTATGTATAAAGACTGTCTGTGTTGTTCATAGTCTTTTAACCCTCAATGTTTAGTGTTTTTTCTTTTATAATGTCACCTGAAGAAGGCTGTTACAGGCCGAAACTAGTAGTGTGCTTATATTAAAACCTTTTTACTTAAATCTTGGTTCTAGTCATTTAATTCTTCATAAAACTATGTATGTTAACCGAGTCAATGATCATTCTGTCATATATACACACACACACACATACAGTAAAACCCCTTTTTTACGTTTTCCTGCCATTTACATCATTTTCCGTTGGTCCCGTCTTAAAGCCTATTCTTACGGTGTATTGTTTTCCCGCTATTAACAACTTGATGGGGACATTATTTCCCGTGATTTGCGCTTTTTTCTCGGGTGGCAACACTGATTTTCGAATCGATTTCTGCAGAAATCTGCGCATTTCTGTTCCCTGATGGCGTTGCTTTCGGCTGTAGTTTCGCTTCTGCCATGACGGTGACCTGCACGATTGCAGCAGTAATGTAGTGATGAACGATATCATGCTTTTTCAATCACAGTACGAATTGATATTGCAGATATTAAATTTTGATTGATATTAAATTTTGTAATCGACTAGGTAGACTCACATACTAGTAGTAAGTCATATTTTAGCCTTTTTTAATGTTTTTTTTACATTTCCTGCTATTTACGCTTTTTTTCCATCGGTCCCCTGAAAAGTGTAAAAAAAGGGGGGGGGTTTACTGTATATATATATATATATCTTGCTATGTCAGTTTTTAAATCTGCTTTTAATTTTCCAAGATCATAATTTCTATTTGTTCATATTTTCTGTTTCAAACATTTACTGAAGTAAATTTTTTTAAAAATAAAAATTCATTCCATTATTGATTTGACCAATCGTATAATTTCACTTTTATTCGCCATAACACAAAAATCATTGTGTACTTCATTTAAAAAATAAGTGATACTAAGACTTTGTTTAAAAAGTGGCTGTTTAGTTTCTTTGAAAAACCTCTTACTTAAAACAGAATCTTAATGTTTTTCCAAATTACAAAAGAGGAATCTAAAAATTCCTTCGCTTGTTAATAGATTTGTGTTATGATTCCATAGTGCTTCAGCTGCAGGGTTTTAAACAGTTTAATGCTTCCTCATCATTGTATTTATATCATCATCATTGTAACTTTTACTTTTGCTGCTGTCTGTCATTAGTATTGCTATCTTTAAATTTTTTGACATAAAACAATTTTATCACAGGAAGATGAAGTGCTAAAGATCTTTAAGGATACCAATCTTTCTTTAATCAAAGTATAGGCCTTTGCTGTAGAACAAGTACTATGAATTCTTATTAACTTATTATCCTTATTGGTAACTACAAACCTCTTTTAGAGAAACTTTCTCTAATAAAATCACTCTTTACATACAATACTATTAATAGAAATTCTATCTACTGCTACAAGTTGGCAATTCATCTATTTCTAGCATGTGCTATGTGACAAATGAAAATGTTGGTTTTCATTATTTTTATTTATTTTATTTATTTATTTATTTATTGAAGTGGACAGTATTTGCACGTCATTTTTGCTGTTTTCTTTCTTTTCATGACAGTAGTATGTTCAAAGTGACAAAGTCCACTTTTTTGATGTGAAGCTTTGAACTACAATGGTTTGAAACATTTGATTTCCTTCTACATTTTACTCATTGTTAGGGATAATTACAACAAAGTGAAGTTAGTGTATAAATACTTATTTATAATTATTTTAAATAAGAATATTGTGTATTTCATATTGCATGAGTTCTATATACACAAAAGGACTGGGATTACAGTGAACTATGTCTTAGAATTATGTCTTATATAGCAAAAACAGAATTTCAGATTGGAAAAGTTTAGAAAAAAATTTCTAATTTTCCAGGAAATACTTCTACTATTCTTGGCAGTCAGGAATTTTAAAATTACAAATTTTTTCCTGGGAATTCTCAGGAAAAACCTAGTATATAGTATATGATGTAATTTGCAAGTCAACATTAATGAATGCACAAAAAAAAAAAATAATAAATAAAGTATAAATTCTCATATCCATCGTGATTTTGCAAGCAAGCAGAAATAGCTCCCTTAAAATTTTATTGTAACTAATATTTGAATATTTTGCATTTCATTTCGTTTTTTCAGAAGTAGAAAAAATTTTCATGTTCTTTAATTTTGTTTTGTTTCTTTGTCATCTATAGCCCACAATGCTGTGGTGACATCTGCAGTTTTTTCTCCTACACCAAGTCTTATCTTAAAACAGCTTGAGCAAACTGAACATGTGCCACTCTCAGCCAGTCCTGTAGTTGAAAAAGGATCAAATTCGGGATATGTCATTGTGAGTGCTGACTTCAGTGGTGCTATCAAGGTATTTGTACATAGGCCAAAGCCCAAATCTGCATCAGGCGTCACTGGTCTTCCACAATCTCCACCTCACTAGTCATATGAAACTAATCATGTACAGTACAATTATTTGTAAAGCTGCTTGCAGTATGGCTTTAAAAAGGTCTTTCATTAATTCACATATGTCATCTAGATTTTGTAAACTGTTAAATTTTGTAAAGGTTTTCAAAGATTATTTGCTCTATGAAATGCTATATTTTATTCTTTTTATGACAATGTTGACATGACTGTAAAAATTATAAAAAAATGTAAAGCTTGTACGTATCTTTTTGTTTCTAAAATAGGCTAATAAAATAATAGTTCTTTTAGTCTTTATTTGCATCAGTACTTCCCTTGACGATTCACAGTAATATTATTTATTATTATTTTTACAGTAGCAAACAAATTAATCCAAACTCACATTTTAAAGAAAAATTTTAATTTTGCAAGAAAATAAGTACAAAAATTAAACTCCAACTTGACTGAATAATTTATGTGTTTCTCTGTTCCTAATAAGTTCATTAATTTGCTTAGGCATAGACTCTACCAACATAGAACACATTTTTCTTATTTCTGCATCTCGAAATCATACTTTCATAATGGATTGTATTAAGTTATCCTTTGTATCACAATTTGATTTTCCAAGTTTCTTTGTTGCTATGGCCCACAAATTTTCTATTGGGTTAATGGCAAGGGAGTTACCTAGCCACTGAAGTAATGTGTTTTTGAGGCACTCTTTTTGAAATGTTGCATGGCGCAAGAATCTGTTGGAAGATGTGTTCTTTGTCTCTTGTGATCTGTGGGACCACTCTTTTCTCCAATATTTTTATGTATTGGTCACTTTTCATAAGTCATGGATGTGTGCTGAGAAAGAGTACATATTTTTGAATGCTTTCTTGGATATGTATCCATTTTATAGCTACACAAAATGAGTAATACACTACAAATGTCAACTTGTTTAAACTATTAATGTTACATCATGCAGCACTCAACCAAAATAGTGAACTGAAACAAAAACCAAACCAAAAACTTTACAAAAATTCAACTTGTTCTGATTAATTTGTTTCCTATTGTATTGATGCGGGTACTCCATGATGTCAAAAATCTAATCATGGGAGACCTACACTATCCATTAACACAATTCCTGTCATACATCTCATTAAAGTTATTCACTGTTGGGGTGCTGACAAAGACCTCTGGCAATCCATTCCACTCTTACACAACTTTCAAGTGTGACCCCTTGTTTTCCTTCTCCTCATGTATTGAAAACTTTCTTTTTGCCAATCTTATAGAATCCCTTTAGTGACTTATAAGTTCCTATCATATCCCTTCTCTTCCACCTGTCAGCTAAACTCTGCAACCCACACACCTTCAATCTATCCTCTTAGAGAACATTCCACAGACCTGTTACAAGCTTAGTCAGTCATCTCTGAATCCTCTCCACCACCACCTCCCGATCCACTAGAAAATACAGGTGACCAAATCTATGCACAGTAGTCAACATGTGCAAAATCATAGTGTTATAAAGAGAGATAATGACCTCCCTATCTTTACTTGTCAATGTGTTCTTCAGTGTCCTCTGAACTGTTAACTCTGCAATATGTCCTCTGAATTTCAAATCTTTAGCCTCATCAATTTCCTATAATTTAGTACTATCAATATGATATGAAGTATGTAATCCTTTCATTCCAAAGTGTATTACCTTACATTTTATATTAAATTGATAACCATTTTCCTTTGCCCACACTGCCAATTTATTTAAGTCACCTTATAAAATATCTATCAGCCTTATCAACTGTTGCCCTCCACAATTTTACATCATCAGCAAACAACTGAATATCTCCCCTCCCCTTCAAATTATCTATTTTATCATTAATGTAAAAATCAAATCAAAGAGGAGTGTCCCTAGTACAGACTAATGGGAGCACTCCACTGGTTATCTCCATTCGCCTTGATTCCACCCCACCATACACCACCCTCTGATGTGTCTCTGTCAGTCATCCTCCTATCCATGTTACCAACCTCATTTCCATTTGTTCCAACTTGTAATAATTTTCCATGTGGTATTCTGTCAAATACCTTTGCAAAGTCCAGCAGTATCATAATGTAGCCATTTCCTTTATTCATTTCTGCTGTCACCTTATTATAAAAAGTGAATAAATTACTGATGTAAGACCTACCTTTATAGTCTGACCACAGAAGCGTAAGGTGATGAATTGGTCACCAATATGCAAAATCACATGCTTTATACGTAAAATTTTCCAACTGTTATACAAGCAAAATAGTTACCACTTTAAAAACTACAATGATCATAAAAGAGAAGTTAATTTTCCGATGTGTAATAATAAACAACTCATTCCACAATACAGATTGATTACTCTATAATCGGAATGGATTCTCCTTGTCATGTGCAGAAGTGTCAAAGGGTCTTTCATCTGTGGGCATACTATCCAAAGCCATTCTGTCCCCTATAGAGTATCATATTCCTTTCCACTCATTCCTGAATTTTACTTTTAACCAACTTTTCCAATACTTTAATCATTATTCCAGAGATACTAATTGGTCTGTAGTTTGTTACTTCTCTTGGAGCCACCTTTATGAAATGGAACTATTTTACCCTCTTTGAATTATCTTGGAACCTTGTCAGAGCTGAGACTTAAATTAAACAACTTTCTAAGAGATACTTCCAGTTCACTTGCACATTCTCGTAGCACACGAGCTGACATACTGTCCAGGCCCACTGCAGTATTCACATTGATATTTTTCAATATACTGAGTACCTCCAGTTTGTCTACCTCAATTCTCATATCAGTAACTGCAAAGTCCTTGATATATCCTTGCAGAGTGCTTCTGTCACTTTTCTACCATCAACACTGAATAACGTTATCTTTCTATAATCACTTTCTCTTACTTGCTACATAGCAAAAAAAAAAAAAAAAAAAACTTTTCCATTTAATTTCACCTGCTTAGCTAATTTTCTCACAAAATTGGATTTAGCCTTCCTTACCATACTAGTTACCCTTCTTGCTTCTGCTTTATATTGCTCATGAGCATTCTGATCACTTGTTTGCTTTATATTGCTACTCATCCACTTAATCCTTACTCAGTTTATCCTCCTGACTGGGTGTTTGCAGTCTAATATGCTTCGCTCAAACAACTCTTGACTGCTTCCCATGCACTGACATTCATTCCGTGTAGTTTCTTATGTCATGGCACTGCCCAAGTTGCCTCCTAAGTTTGTCGTAATCACTAGCTTTGTAGTCCTACATAAAGCCTTTCTTGACTGAAAATTCCACATGTTGAAGAACCTCCCAGGACAAGACTGTATGGTCTCCGTCCCCATTTCCCCAGCCAGCCTGCTGGGCGAGTGGTTAGCGGATTTCAACCTGCAGCCTTTTGGCTAGAGAGCAGATCCGCTAACCACTCGGCCATGGGCATGGATGTTTTTGATTGTCTTTGGAAATACTAGTGGTGGTGGTCAGTGGTAGATGGCATTGGTGTAGTTGCAGTCAATTGGTGGATTGAGCAGCGGAGGCAGAGTTGTGGAGCAGGTACCCTCCCTCGATGAGTCTTTGGACTCCCTGGAGGTGTCTAATAATAATAATAATAATTTGTTGGTAGAGTTGCTACCTTAGTTATAGATTTAAGTCATCTTTATCGTTTGATACTATTACCTGATCCAACATTCTCAAACCTCTTGTTCCGTCCATCACATGCTGTTTCAGGTAATTATCCCTTAAGTAACCGTATAAATTTCATTTCCATATTGCCATCTTCTCTTTCCTCCTTCCAATCTATATCTCCATAGTTGAAGTCTCCCATGATAATTGCTTGTCCTGCAGTTCATTGTGCTAATCTGCCGATGCACATCATCCACTTCTTTTTCTGGACTAAATGGACTAAACTCTCATTGAACAACACTTTCTCCAAGCATCTAACTCCAAAACTATTCAAGTACAGTCCATCAGGCATATACAGGTCCTTTCATCCATCAACTTTACTCCCCACATCTATAAACACACACCATTCCTCTAGGTCCCAGGTCTATAGTAGCAACCAACAATATATTTTGTCCTATGGACTTCTGTCTCTTTTCATTTGAGGCCATCCACTAGATGGCCTCAAATGAACCATTTCCTTCATATCTACAATCTTCCTTAACTTCTTTTTTTGTTGGTTGAAGTTCTTCAGCTATCATTAATAATACTCCTGCCCTATTTCCTCTGAAAATACAATATCCATTACATTCTATCCTTGTAACTACATCATTCTCTGACAACCAGGTCTCACTGATGCAAGTAACTTTTTGGCAGGTCAAAATGACAATCCAAAAACTACTCTCCTTTATTCTGATACTTTGGGCATTCCAACATCCCCTTTCGCCCACAGTTATTCTTATATAATGTCATTACCTGCCCATTCAGATTCAAAACCTGGGAAACTGTACCTAGCTCTTCAGTCATTCCTACATTCATAATTATCTGTCCCAATGGTGACTCCAAGTATCCACTTCAGTCATTCCTACATTCACATTTGTTCCACGGTTGGCTTAAAAGTGTATCTAATATGTCTGTGCCATGAATCCAATTAGTAAGCATGCTTGATTGCTTCCTCCCTAATTTCTCTAGTTTCCCTGGTTTTGCACTTCTAAACTCTCATTGAACAACATCTCCAAGCATCTAACTCCAAAACTATTCAGGTACAGTCCATCAGGTATATACAGGTCCTTTTATCCATCAAATTCACTCTCCACATCTATAAATGCACACCATTCCTCCTACACAATCTTTTCCCATTGGCAGTCATGTCCCTTCTACTCAATTCTGTCCTATCATACCAAGGCAGCAGACTCAGTCTTTTTTCATATCCTCCTTACATAACAAATATGCATCTATTTATTTACACAATAAATCATGAAATACACAACCATAGAACAATTGGCTCCAAATTCTCAGAAGAGAGAGATCAACATTTATAAAAGATTCAAGAGTGCATATTATGTCATTGAACAAATGACTTGGATTCACCATTACTGGCGAAGTGTTTACAAAGAATAAAATTATGAAATTGCTTAATAAAAAAAGTTTCAGATTAAAACAAAAGTGAATGTTATAAGTGTTCTCAGAGCATTAGCATTTGAACATTAATTGAAGTTTCACAGTGTTTACTTCCCTTCAAATTTGTCTTCACAGTATTACACTAATAGATGTTGTGATGAATTCTACTCCCTAGACATGTCTATGTCTAGGGTAGGAATTCATTTTAAGAAGAATGGATAAAGGTTACTAGTTTTTGGGTTTAAAGTGATATAAGGATTATGTATGTTTCACTGTGCATTGACTTTTTGTAAACAGAGAATGATAGTGAACCACTTGAAAGATGTGACTACAGTGGCGTAATTAGAGCAGTTGCCACCTGGGGCAGCCCCTGAGTTTTCCACCCCTCTTAGTACACACCAAAAATACTACAAAAAGTCAAAACAACGTATAGGGAAATAAATTAAAACACTGTTTATTTTTGAAGTAAAACTTTAATTTCAACATTCTAAAATGTTATTTTTCTTGCTTTTCTGTTAGCAAAATCGTCGAAGGCATTTTCGAAGTCTATTTCATAGTAATGTAGGTAATTCTTAATCAGATTTTATTTAAAAAACTCCTTTCACAACTAGCAACACTTACAGCAATTGTGAGGAAAATTTGCAGTAGTATTACAATATGTGGAACTGAGTTCTCTAGACTATATTTTGGAATTAACTGCAAAAGTTCAAAAAGGTTCAAAGTGCAGACTTCCTCCTCCGTGCCCCCTAGCTACACCATTGTGTGACTAATATGTCTAGAAAGAGCAGATAGTTGTTAATCTTTTCCAGTCAATATGGCCTGGTTTACAATTGTCATTCACCTAGATCTTTGTCTTCCTCTGGGCCTTTTTACTTGCATATACACTGAATGTCACAACACATTCAGGTAGGTAACATTCTCTTGGCATCTGCTGGTCTGGTTGGCCAAGCAGTTAGCATATCTGCTCTCCAACCAAAAGGCTGCAGGTTCGAATCTCACCATGGGCATGGATGTTTGTGAGTGTGTGTAAATACTAGTGGTGGTAGATGCCGTTGATGTAGTTGCGATTAGTTGTAGTTGGTAGTTTGAGTGGTGCAGACAGAGAGATGTAGAGTAGGTGTCCTCCCTCGATGAGTCTTTGAACTCCCTGGAGGTGTCACGTAATAATAATAATAATAAAAATAATATACCATGCCTGTTTTACTTAATTTTCCTTTTCCATTCTGTTTAAGTGACCGCACCCTTTGTGCTCTCACAGGTGTTCAGTGGGGTTAAGATCAGAGCTTTGTGTGGGCCAGTCAAGTTCTTTAACACCCTATCTCATCAAACCATTTCAGCATAGACCTCACTTAGTGGATGTGGGCATTGTCATGTTGATACAGGAAAGCCTTCACCAAACTGTTGCTATAGAGTTGGAAGCAGAGAATTGTCTAGAACATCATTATATGATGCAGCATTAAGATTCTCCATCACTGGAATTAGGGGACCCAGTACAAACAATGAATGACATCCCTAGACCATGATGCTTCCTCAACTAAACTTCACAGTTATCACAACACATTCAGGCTGGTATCTCTTGGCATCTGCCAAATCCAGACTTGTCCATCAGACTGCCAGATGGTACAGCACGATTCATCACTCCAGAGAATGTGTTTCCACTGCTCCAGTGTCCAATGGTTTAGAGCACTCCACCAGATGCTTGGCTGTACTGAACAGCCCTTGCTGATGTTAAATTTTTGTACAACCAAGTAGCCATGGAAATCCATGTTCTTCAGCTCTTGATGAACAGAGTTCTGGTGCAGACATTGCTTGTGGAGGCATCAAGAACTTGGTAGAGAGTGTTTTAACAAAGAACAGGCAAAAAATGTAGGTTGTGATTGTGCTTCGGAATTTCCATTTCACAATAATATCACTTATAGTTCATCAGAGCAGAAATTTCATGGAACTTTTGTTGTTGCAAAGGTGGCATCTCTGATGGTGTGCCAAATCAAAAGTCACTGAGCTCTTCAGTACAGCCCATTTTACTGTTAATGTTTGTCTGTGAAGATTTCTAAATCATTTGCTTCCTTTTTACTTGTATGAGCCATGATTGTAGTGGATATTTTTGATTAGGTAGTGTATGTGCAGAGCCTTGTTCGGTTGGTATTGATGATGTTATTTGGTTGGAAAGAATTGGGCTTAAATCCCATTTAGGATGCAAAGAACCTTTATAAGAGTTGTTTCTGTGGGAAGATGAGTTAGCTTATATCAAATGAACTCAGGTTTTCATCCTCTTACAAAATAGGCAAACTGATAAGATACAATGGCCTTGCATTGGTTTTTTTATTATTATTATTCAAAGCAACAATTCCCTATATATGCTGTTCTTAGTTTTAGAAATAGGAATGTTCTGCCATCTTTTAAGGAAACCTTGCCTATTCAGTGGTGTGTCAATTTTCATTTCCAAAATTGGATGTTATCATATGAAGTTTACAAGTCTGAGAGGCTGTTTTTGTAGTCAGCAATAAAGCACATGTTCAGAATCTCTACATACACAGCTGCATTAATTTACACAAAATTTGGAACTCATTTCAAAACCTGTTTAACCACCATAGACTTCTGTGTATCCAGTCTTGATAGTACCATGATAGGATCCAAAGTCTTTTATCTGTTACAGTTTGAATTGCTTCCACACAATATCAATAAATTATTGTTAAAGGGATTCGAAGAAAAATTCCTGAATACATCATCAGCAATAAAGCACATGTTCAGAATCTCTACATACACAGCTGCATTAATTTACACAAAATTTGGAACTCATTTCAAAACCTGTTTAACCACCATAAACTTCTGTGTATCCAGTCTTGATAGTACCATGATAGGATCCAAAGTCTTTTATCTGTTACAGTTTGAATTGCTTCCACACAATATCAATAAATTATAGTTCTTAACCCAAATGTATGAAAACGATAAGAAATTATTGTTAAAGAGATTCGAAGAAAAATTCCTGAATACATCATCATCATCATCATCAAATTCCTGCCATGTACCCTCAAGGGGTGTACAGGATATGATAGTACTACATGAAAAAAATTGCATCATCATTAATTTCCTATCTACAATTTTCCTCCAAATCAGTCTGTTACTTATCAACACTCCAACATTATCAGATCTTATCTTTCTATCGTCTAAAGCACTTTATACCCTATCAATCCACCTATATCTTGCTCTTCCTCTGGGTCATTTTGCTGCCAACCTGGCGGAGAACACTTGTTTTGTTAATCTTTCTTCGCCCATTCTGTTTAAGTGACCATACCACCTGAGATTAGCTCTGCTAATGCATTCCTGGATGCTGGCAATGTCAAGTTCTTTCCTAATGTCCTCATTTTTAATATGATATTGACATTGATGCCAACTGTTCACGCCTCTAATCTTTCTCAGGACTCTCATATCTGCGGTCTCTAGTCTTTGGTGAAGTGTTTTACTTCTGACCCAGCTCTAAAACTGGTTTGAACACTGTATACAGCTAATTTAGTGTTTCGACTAATTTCTCTCTTATTCCATATGAATTTATTCAATTGACTTCCCACCATACCAGCTTTGCTGATTCTGTTGTCTATTTCTATATTTAATTTACCATCTTCAGTAAAAATCGTGCCTAAATAGCTGAAATGTTTTACTTGTTCCACAGGTTCTCCATTCACAACACAGTTGACATTTTCAATGATTCTGCCTATTTTCATTGTCTTTGTCTTTTTATTGCTGACCTTCATACCATATCTATTACAACAGCTATTCAATTTAGTCAGAGAATCTTGCAGACTTGTAGCGGATTTATTTAGAAGTATAACATCATCTGCATAAAGTAAAGAGCTGACATTAACATCTCCAATTTTGATATCATGTTTAATACCACTTTCCTTCATAATGTGATCCATATAGATAATGAATAACAGAGGGGATAATGTACATCCTTGTCTCACACCAGATTTAACATTAAACCATCTTCCTGTACTTCCTTCAATTCTAACTGCTGACTTACAACTCAAATAAAGACTAAGTATTGCTTGATATAATGCCCTATTGACACCATATAACTGCAATCGTATTGAATAGTTTCTCTCTTGGCACCTTGTCATATGCCTATTCCAGATCGACAAAACTTAAATACAGATCTTTGTTATATTCCCATGCTTTCTCGACTATTTGTCGTAAAGTGAAGATCTGATCCTGACAGCCTCTATTTGGCCTGAATCCAGCTTGTTCTTCACCAAGCTTTTCTATCACAATTCTTCTCAACCGTTTCTCAAGTATACTTGCATAGATCTTGCCAAGAACACTCAGTAGGGAAATACCTCTGTAATTCTCACATGCAGTTTTATTACCCTTTTTATATATGGGTACTATGAGAGCTCTACTCCAATCATCGGGAATTCGTCCCTCTGTCCAGGCTTTCTGAACTATGCACTGCAGCCACTGTAAGACTCTTATACCACCATACTTCAGCATTTCTGGACGAATATCATCTACTCCTGCCGCCTTTCCACATTTCAAGCCTTTGATGGCTTTTTCTACTTCAAGTATGGATATGTATTCCTGACTGCATGCCTGGTCAATGTTTTTTACCACTGTGCTGCCATCACTGCTTGTTTCATTTAGCAGTTTTTCAAAGTAATTACTCCATACTTCAAGGATATCTTTTTCTCCTGTTTTCATGTCACCTTTATCATCTCTAATTCCTTTTATAGCACTCTTTCCTCCATTCCTAAGCTTCTTCAACAACCTCCAGAATATTTTGCCACCTTCTTGATATTTATTTTCTATATTCTTGCAAAAGTCCTCCCATGACTTTTGTTTAGCTAGTTTTACACAGTGTTTAGCATTCTTTCATTTGTCTCTATATTCTCTAAGAGCACAAGCTGACTTATTTGACAGGAACTTTTGGTATGCTTTCTTCTTTTCCTTCACTGCCTCTTTAACTTCCTGTGTCCACCAGGGAGTTCTGATTTTTTTATCCTTACAGACAACCTCACCACATGCCTCTCTGGCAGAATCAATCAATGTTTTCTTCAGAGTTTGCCACTGAATCTCCAAGGTTTGATTCCTGTTCTCAAACTCTTTCATTTTTTCTTCAATAATCTTTGTGTATTTTAGTCTACAGCTCACATCTGAGAGCTGCTCAACTTTTATTCGCTTTAAAACTTTCTTACATGTTATTCTTTTCGATATGAAATTCAATTTTATCCTGCTTAAGACTAAATACTGATCACTTCCAATTTCAAATCCTCTGTACACTCTGGTGTCCTGCACCAGGGAGAAAACATCACTATCAACAATAACATAGTCAATGAGACTTTTCTTATTCCTAGCCTCTTCTCTCCATGTGAATTTGTGCACATTTTTATGTTGGAACATGGTGTTAGTAATAACCAGTCCATGTCCTGAGCAGAAATCCAACAGATATTTGTCATTATTATTATTAACTTTGCTCTTTTCTCCAAATTTTCCCAAAATATTTTTATATGTCTCACAATCATTTCCTACTCTGCTATTTAGATCCCCAACAAGGACCAACTTTTCATTTTTCATTGTGTCAGTTGCTTTTTCTAAAGCCTCAAAAAATTCCTCCACTTCTACCTTAGTAGAACCTTCTGTGGGACCATAGGCACAAATAAGTCTCATTGTCCAGTTCCGCATTCTCATATTTGCCCACATTACTCTACTTGAGACTGACTGCCATTCAAGAAGATTAGCCTCGTATTTTGTGTTGAATACTATGGTTACTCCTTCTTTTCCTTGATTGTCATTGCCTGAATATAACATTTTGTATTTATTGCTCAGAAAGATCTCACCAGTTTTGGTCTTTTTTGTTTCAGTCAGCCCTATTATGTCGATCTGGTACTTATCTAATTCCTCAGCTAGCTCCATTTCTTTGCCATTCAGGCTTCTTACGTTGATAGTACCGATCTTTAACTCTGGTGATGTTGAGTTGGGGTTTATTTTCAGATTTGTTCCAGTAGCTGACTTTTCGCTGTTCGCCCTGGTTCCCTGGCGAAAACAATGGGGGTCTTGTTTAACCGGGCGACGCCCCAGCCGGCATGAAATTTTGTCATGTTGTACCATCATTCTATATTTTGGTTTAACCAATAAGAATACAATTTGGTCGGCTAAATCCCAAATTGCCAGCCCATCCTCGTCCGTTCAGTATCCAAGTAGATACCCAACAGGGTGCACCACGAGAAGGTGAGGATTGGACATTAGGTCAGAAGCCCTGGTCGGTTCTCCGCATTCCTTTAAAGGCTATGTGGAGGTCTCCTCTCAGTTATACAGCTTTGACCCTTAAGCACCCCTTTATGTATTCCTGAATACATAAATCATTAATTGGTTGATGGTTTGAATTTATGGACCAAGAAACTAACGGTATGAGACCAATGTATTGCGTAGGCCTGTAAATTGGGGGTGTTCTTCTGGTCGGTTTAACTAGTTTGCGAGATGAAAAACTGGAGTTTTGGGGAGGATAAACTTCCAATCATTGTAATGTAATATGAACAATTCATAATGTCAGGATTATATCATGTAAATATAAGTAGATACACAAATATACATGTAAATATGAATCTACATATAGGATGTAAATACGAATACAGATATATAAATGTAATCTAAACAATATGATTTAATATTTATATACTACATGTAATATATGCAATGGAGCAGGTAGGAAATAATTAGCTCCTAGCAGGGTTACTATTGTGAGGAAATACACGCACACATCTATTCGCTAAATTAGGCTGGAGACATTTGAGTATTTACAACCCTCATTGCACTGTTATAAATAGGTTTCTTCTTTCTTAATTCCTGTCCATACAGGGTACTGTAATAGTACTACATTAAACAAGTGGATGGTCTGGCCAGGATCAGTTGGCTTGTGTGCTTGCTGCAAGGGTCAACAGTTGAAGTGCTCCCTTCCATATGATCTGGGAACAGGGTTCAAGGCTTGCTAGCATGCCAGTAGAGCATACAAGGGTAGCCATGCATTCCACTCCCAAATGATTACCAAAATGCAATTATGTACCTTCTGTTTTTTGAGTCAAAAATTACACCGCTACTTAAGTCATGATTTGAAACTGCATATCGTGCTTTCCTAACATGCATAATTCTTTTCAGGTTATTTAGCTGAAGCATCTAATCCTGTGAGGCAAGTTTAGCAAATTTCATGGTAGGTTCTTTGAAATTAGACAAAATATCATCAGCTCAGTGAATTACTTATTTGTGCTGTTGTGTCAGTACTATTTAAAAAAAAAAGTCATTTAAATGATAGCATCTATGCTTTTTACACTCTGTTAGAATTATCAATAACCCAACTTGTACTTTCAGAAACACAGTTTGTACCATGCAAATATTTAAACATCACCCAAAAAACCATCTTTCCTATGTCTTCATAATAACATAACTGAGCAAATCCTCAATATTATTCCACACAAATGGTATACATGAGAAGATTTATAGCACATTAGGGAAAAAAATACTATCCACAAGCTCAATATGAAACTCATAATTTTCCATTATCATCATTTATGTAGGTGCCTCCAGGTAGTCATAACTTACTGAGGTCTTTGCTAGGACAATGCCTGAATACCTATCACAACAACGTCCACTCAACATATGCTATTAGTGTGTTGAGTGGACACATTAATGAAGAATCATAAACTTTATGACATGACATAGAGATTAATTGAACTAATAAAAGATTGCTGTTTGGGTTTTTTTTTTTATTTATATTAAGAGAGAAATTAGTTAATCATTATTGGAATATACTGCTGGAACATAGTATATAGAAATGTATATTAAATAAGGTTCTTAGACAAGTATTTGGGGGACATTAATTTAGTGCAATTGCTATCCGTTATGAATGGTACTTAAATATATTTAATTAGGAATTATTAGTGTACATGATCATCAAGCAAATTTTACACTTAAGAATTGCCTGTCCTTGCATCAGATTTAATGCTAATATTGATACTAATAATTATATGTACATGTATTACATTTTGTGACATATTTATCATGGTTAGCATAGAAATGTTTTTGATTTTGCAAATGAAAAACTACGTACAAAGTTAAAAGGATAAAATATTTACTTTTGATAGACAATAACATGGACTACACAAACTGAAATGGTTTGTATTTGTTAATGGAACAATAACTCTTAGAAGAGTATAAAACAGTAATCTAGACACTGGATGATCTACAACTCTGCCATACAAATCATTGCTAGTATCCTGATGGATCTGCATTGAATCTTTCGAAATGTGCGTGTTTCAACTTCTGAAAGAAGAAATAACGATAAATATTATAGTTACAAATATTTTGTGTAATAAGAAAAATGGTTTGTTTAATTAAACGAATTTAAAACAGTAAAGTTATAAAAAAAATTTAAACAGTTAAAAAGTTCATTAAAGTTAAATCATCTTGATGGGAAATGAAATTTTAAAAAAAAAATATCAAAATATACCAAAATTATATTTATTTTATATTTCTGATTAAAAGATTTATTGCATTACGATATCTTTATTATAATATGTAATATTCTTAATATTAATAAAATATAATCAAAGAAAAAAGTAAGCACTTACAGCTTGTTATATCCTTTCATGTTTACATGAGTGATCGTTGTTTATAATCTCCTGCAGAGAAACTTTTAATTCTTTCATTCGAGCATCCAAATTATCTCTAGTATTCTACATAAAAAGTCATTCGAAGCACACTCAAATAACATCAAACCAAAACCATTCATTTGTATCTTTCATTCACATCAGTCACACAAAAATAAATTCAGCACAAGGAACAAATTTGTATGAAAGGAAAGGAAAAAAAGAAGTATTGAATGGTCAAACCTTTTCTTATTCAGTTTAATCCCGTTTTGATGGCTCATTGCTGAAAAACTTTTTTTAAAAAAATACTTAAAACAATCACATTCAGTAATTTTTAGATAGAATATGAAACTGACATAGTCAATTTAATATTGATTAAACAGATTGAAATATAAGCATATTAATTATTTTTAGCACGTCAAAACTTATCTAAATATTTTGTCATCAAAACTTTTAGAGCTTCCAACACTTTAACTTTATAACATTGTAATATAATTAGTTTTATATTGTAACTAATGAAAAATAGATTCAAATAACAGTTTCTAATAAATTGAATATTTAAAATATATTTTATATAACATTAAAGTTAATAATAGTCAAACAGCTTATCAGAATAACATGATAAATGTTAAATAATTGACCTTTATGATATCAGATATGTCAGTTAACAGCATACAAATAGCAATACGCATGCATAGTAGATTTTTTTTCTTTTCTCCCCCCCCCCCATAATTCTAGCCTTCACATGACAAAGAGTGTTGAAAATTAATGCCTTATTTTATTTTTATTTTTACAAAACATCCACGCACTCATTAACAAAACCACCTTCATTTATTTTCTTGTGTGAGATTTGCATTTTATCTCTATAAGTCTTTCAATTGTAGCAGTGAAATTGTTGCAAGTGAGGAAACAATGTTGCGGGTGAAATATATTGTAGTGATTGAGTTTCTGATTACAGAAATCAGTGCACAAATTCATCCTTTTCAGCAGTAGCACACTCGGGGTTTAATCTTGGGGGGGGAGTTGAGTCGACGATTTGAGAATGCACACTACGCATCGCATACGACCTATGACTGAGCATCTGCAATGATCGCTACTTCATGAGTAGTATAGAAATAGAATACACGACACAACGTAAATTTAAAAAAATGAATTTTATTAATTAGGAAAAGATTTTTGGAAAATTTTTCTAGTGTTTTCTTTCGGGGGGGGGGGGAGAGAACCCCTTGGGTGTGCCACTACTTTTCAACATAAAAACGAAAGATTACTTATAAAATGTAATCGAAATGTTTGTCGGTACAAAAGATGTTCAAGACCATTTCCTTTCTCTCTTGAAACGCGTGTAGTTAGTGTGTTCAAAAATTCATGATTTCTGACACCAATTTTTACTCTGCGAGATTCGATAATACACTGTAATTGAAGATGTGGAATGCAAACCTCACACAAGTGCACGAACTAGTGCAGAGTTTCAGTGTCATAAGCTACCCGTTATACAGTCGTGGTATAGCTCTCATCTCTTCTTGAAACTGAAAGAATATTTGAGAGGACATTGCTTCTTGTACAGTGTGGTATGATGTGGTTCTTTCAACAATGGTCATTTTTATGATGACATACTCATGTTCTTGGTAGACATATCTGGACTGCAGAGGTAAAGAAATGGTAATAATATAAAATTGCACAATAAAGTTTGACGCAAGTACTTTTTTTTTTCATTGAAATATCGCTTCCATTACAAGGAAAGGAAAAATAGAAGGTATCATTTTCAACTTGCCTATATATATATATATATATATATTAGTACTGAATATAACAATTGAACTGAAGTGCTAGTTTTATTATATTTCATAGCGCTAGAGAAATTTGGTTCGAACACTCTGATATGCTATTTTTATGCCACTAATTTGGAAACTGATATTCATTAATAATTTGAATATGGAACAGTACGATGACAACAGAAGGTAAAATGCAGCTTTAATCAATAAACAGGTTATCAATGTATTATCATTATGAAGCATCAAATAATATGACGAATCCCAAAGCACTCTAAATCTGGAGTTACAATAAATTGTTTCACTTCAGTTACTGCATTAAATTCTGATAAGGAAATTCTTTTCCATGGTAGAAAACTTTTAGTACAAAACATGAATTGAATTATTGATATTCATTCACTGTTAAGTGTTACTGAAATTTACTGTTGTGTTTTTGTCTTAATATATATTTACATATTAATATCTCTACTTGGTGTGAATCTAACCAATAAATTTTATAATGCTTTTGAAAATTATCAGGCTTTTCGACCAAAAACCTTATGTAGAATTAAGAATTTTAATTAAGTGTTAATCAGTATTATTCCTTTTTTTTTTTTTTTCAGGGTATGTAGATGTATACAAAGACCGACACCTTTGTTTCAGAAAAAAGTTTGTTAATTAAAATACGAAAAAAAAATTTTTTTTACTATGAATAAACTTATAAACTGTAAGAAATTTAATATAAATAATTTTTCCCTATGTGACCGTCAAATCTGTATAATTGTAGTACCTCTTATCTACATAATACAGCATGCTGTTCCATGTAGTCCGAGGAATTACAAATCATTGGCATTTTTAGCATCACAACGCTAATCGTGACTGGTAATAAATTATAAGGATAAAAGATTTTAAAAAGTAAATGTTCAGTTGATCGTATCAGTAGTAACTATTTATGATGGACTTAACTGATTGTTGTATTTGCTCGATCTTGTGATTTAGTAAGTATTTAGATTTGCCTCCTACAATTATAGAATGTGATCAACTCAGCCAATCAACTTACTCTCTGCAAAGCACAAGACCTGCTGCAGCTTTTTATCCCTCTCCATCAGGTAATATCCTGGATGAGTGATTCCGACGTTCACCAAGTCATCACAGTTTCTGGCAGTTTCTTTATAGAATGCTAAATGAAATATATTGTACAGATTAAAAAAAAAAATCATTTAAAATGAGCATTGCTTAGTATAAATCAGATAAAAAAAAAAAAAAGAAGCAAAACTAGTATTTCTTAAAATCATTAACAAGATATCAATAATTCGGAACGAAAGAGATAGATCCAACCAGATGAATGAAAGTGGGACTTTTTTATGACCAACTATGATGGTACATAAGAGTCCACATGATATTGAAGTCTGCATAAACATTCCTTATTTCGTTTAGTTATTAATGAAATAGTATGCAACATTTCTTGTCATGTGTTAGAACAATAATAATCTAGTAGCGATTATTCGGATACAGGAGAAATCTATTACTTGATAGCTTTCTCCGAATTCCAGCTTATCTGAATGAATTAATGCAAATTGTAGTTTTTACTATACCACTTCTAGTTGTATTATTTCATTTTCACTTCGATTCTTTCAGAATGGAATGCTGCTATAATTCACTGCTAGCATTTGGCAACTTTGTACATTTCTTAGAATTTTGTTGAATCGATATAATTAAGTGTTACTCCAACGTGCTGCAAGACAGTTATCTTTTCCAATTAACTAACTATTGCTAAAGGATTTGAAGCAGACATTTTGCACATCTGTTTCAAAACATCCTCTAGAACAGAGAGTCTTCAACGCATGGTCCCCGGGCCACCTGTGGCCCGCGGATCTCTTTGCCGTGGCCTGCCGGCCATTTTGAAAAAATAACTACTTAACATTAAAACGCGATTAAATAAAAAATTTCAATGAAGCCCGCGGGCCACTAAGCTATACTGTGGTATTTAGAATTGTAAGATGCTTTCCAGATTCACAAGGAAAGCTGTGCATTTGATACTTTAGATAAAATCCTATAAAAAAATATATTAAATAGACATGCTTCTTCAACTATCTACCAGCGCCAAGTGGTACTTAAGTACTAGTACTAACGTTGCAGGTCTGAAGCAGTAGTTCGAGCTGTCTATGCCTTCCAAATACATCTAGAAGGTTCTTGATACTTCGTTATTTTCATATAAATACAAAAGGATCTCATCCACAGTCAGTCGTGAACAGTGTGATATTCGTGTATAAGCGCACACAGGTCGTGTCAGCCATAGTCTATTGTGGTTCTATATTGCTAGACTTTTTCATTAGTGCGAGACATATTCCGTAGATAATTACCGTTACACGGCCATTTTTGGGTTCACTTTCCATCACTATAGAAAGTGAACCCAAACCCTGTAACATCGAGGAAGCATCACCAGTGCATTTACTAAACTGTATGAATATTTCCAAATGTGAACACTATAACAACCCAGAAAAGGTGCTGTATAAAATACATGAACTTGACCTCTATGATCTGATATAATAATATCATGGGATAATAAAAAAAAAATAATAATTATTAAAAGTATTTTTAGTTTTCAATATTTTTAAAATGGTATTTTTAATTGTTTACAATAATTATTTTTTAAATTATTTAAATGTGTATAAATTGTTGAAAAAATTAGTTGCATAAATTCTACGTATTATATTTGATTAGCTTCAGGTCTTCCTTGATATTATTAAACTTCATGGTTTCGCTCTGTGTGTCTTTGCAACTTCATATCATTGTGTGAGTTAAAAACCTGATTTCTTCTGCTAGATAAGTCCCAATTATTTGCTCCAAGGTTCAAAAACGATCTCTGGGATCGGCGTAAAAAAAAAAAAAAAAAAAAAAAAAGAAAATTTCTTCTACTCAGTTACTAAATTCAAACCTTACAGCATCTTTCTTCTGATGACCTTGCATTATAATAGTACCATGAGATTACACAGACAATAGAAATGATATCTATCATAATGGAATGCAATTAAATAATTTGCTAGCTATAATTATTATTTACAAGCCCCGTTTCGATAGCTTAGGCTAGCATTATCAGAGATAATTCAACAATATACACTCAAGCAGGGCCGACGGAAGCGAGCATGCGGGCGCCGCTAGGAAGGGGGCGACCCCACCGTGTTACCATTCATCAGTTCATTTTTAAGAAAAAACTTTTATCATGAAAACAAAATCTTAGAATGATCATTATTAAAATAAATATTGGCCGGATACACCGAATAAAAATTTAAAAAAATTGTATATTGCCGCCTCTTTGATCAGCTGGCTGTTTATAATTTTGCAGCAAGAGCAGGCTAAATGCTTGCCTAAAGAATGTTGTGCCTGCTGCAGGCTCTCTAAAGTGAAATGGTGAACGGTTTTTATGTGCAGAAACGAATTTTCGTACAAAACATTTGTTGCTAGTTAACCAGTCATATCGTACGCATCTCAGTAGGCTAGTGACAGTAGCGCAGTGCGGACTATTATTTCGTCTCTGTGTCGTGTTGTGTAATAATTTCTTGTGGGTATAAAATAGAAATGGAATCAAAAATTTAAAAAAAGTTATCCGGTGCACAAAATCGTAAGCGTCATGCTGTGAAAGAAGCAGATGTTAAGAAACGAACGGGGGCTCTTAATAAATTTGTTAAAATATTAAAATATTCTGATGCAGATTGTAACCAACTCGATACATCAGAAATCAGAGTTGAAGAACCGTGCACATCATCCAGTTTCCATAAAATACCATTGCAACTATTGAACAAGATAACAAGATGCATGATTTAAGTGCAAAAATAGGTAGGAGAAGATTTAGTTGTAGTTGACCACGAAACTAACACATTGTTAGTCTCTGTAAATTTAGAAGATCCAGGTGAATGGGGAAATATTGATGAAAAATTTAATTGAGTTGTTTTAATTGAAATTGGGCCTGTTCAAAAGAAAAATATAATATATCCCAGAGATACATATGGTCATAAATTTGGCGACACGTATTATAATTGAAAAATGGTAAACGGTGACTTCGTGCCAAGAACATGGCTCATTTATTCCGAAACTTTAAATTCTGTTTTTTTTTTTGCTTTTGTTGCAAACCTTTCGCACCTACCGAATCAAGTAGTCTTGTAGAAGGCTATAACGATTGGAGAAATGTAAGTACAACTTTGCATATACACGAGACTAGTTTAACTCGCATGAAAAATTTCTTAAAATGGAAGGAAGTTGATAAAAATTTAAAAAACAAAACTATTAATCGAGAGATTCAATGGAAAAGAAACATTGGACGAGTGTTTTAGAACACTTGATTGAAATTATAAAATTCCTTGGTAGCCAAAATTTAACTTTTCGCGGATCATCTGATAAATTATATGAAAGGAATAACGGCAATTTTTTAAAATTAGTTGAACTGTTTGCGAAGTTTGATCCCGTTATGGAAAATCATGTTGCGAGGACCCTATAACGAAACAATAGAGTACACTATTTGAGTAAAGACAGTCAAAATGAAATATTGGATACTTTAAGTAACGCAATCAGGGATACAATTTTATTATCAATTCGAAAATCTAAATATTATTCCATAATTTTAGACTGCACGCCTGATGTAAGTAAAACAGAACAAATAACCATTATTATTCGCTTTGTTTCCTGTGACAATGGAATTGTTAATATCAGGGAAAACTTTTTAGGTTTTGCAGATATATCAGATTCCACAGGACGTGATTTATGCGCAACAATAATGGAACAACTGGAAAAATGGAACATTCCCATTGAAGACATGCGAGGTCAAGGGTATGACAATGGGGAAAATATGAAAGTGAAAAAATATGGGCTCCAAAATTTGCTTTTAAACAAAAATCCTTTTTACGTGCCATGTGCTGCTCATGCTCTAAATTTAATCATTAACGATTCAGCCAAAGTAAATGCAGATACAATTAGTTTTTTTGCAATTATTCAAGAAATATACAATTTCTTTTCATTCTCTTACAAACGTTGGGCAATCTTTTTAAAGTTCGTAAAAAAATTAACATTGAAACAGTCATCAGATACGCAATGGGAAAGTAAAATTAATGCAATCCGCCCTCTACGATATCAGTTACGAGAAATTTACGATGCACTTTTTAAAATTTTAAATAATGAAGATTTTAATAAAGAAACTCGGCTTGAAGCACAAACATATGTGCTAAAATAAAGAACTACAAATTTATTTGCTCTCTTATAACTGGACATGATTTACTTAACAGAATAAACCCTGTGAGTAAAATGCTTCAAGACAAAGATGTGAACATTACACTTGCTTTAGAATCTATCGAAAACTTAAAAATATTCTTACAAGAGTAGCGATCAGATACAAATCTTAAAGTCTAAAAACGGCAAAAGAATTGAGTGAAAGGTGGACGGAGAACAAGAATTTAAAACTGGTACGGAAGTCCGACGACGAAAGAAGACACGGCAATTTGACTACAAGCATCATGACGAAACGCCACAATCGCCAGAAGATAAATTTAGAGTGAATGTGTTTTATACACTTCTAGACGTTGCAATGTGTTTGTTAATAGAACGTTTTGAACAACTAAAAACCTGTTATGATAATTTCAATTTCTTGTATAGATTGCTACAAATTAATAACGAAGATTTACTAAAAAATTATGACGATTTAGAGTTTCTCTTGAAGGACGGCGACAATAAAGACGTAAATGCAATAGAACTATATGACGAGTTATGTACTTTCCGGGATATTTTTCGGAAGGATAATTTAAATATATTCAAAACCCTTCCGATATTCTTAATTTTATTTTGTCCAATAATTTATCTTTCCCTAACTTTTCAATTGCTTTAAGAATACTATTAACCTTACATGTTAGTGTAACGAGCGGTGTACGTTCCTTTTCCAAGTTGAAATTGATTAAAAGTAGATTTTAATTTAAAACCTACTTAAGAACAAGTATGTCACAAAAAAGGCTTGTTAGTTTGGCGTTAATAGCTATTGAAAATGATATATGTGCGGAATTATACATTAAGACCATTATTTCTAATTTTGTCAATATGAAATCAAAAACCTTAAAATTTTAATTTAAAAAAATGTCAAGCATATTTATGTAATTTAATTTATTTTCTGTTATTCTGTAAAGATGTTATTTTTTGAATATTTATATTAAATGTTCTAATTATTTCAGAATTCTTTTCTTATTTTCTCATCTATCTTGAGTTTCTTTTATTTTCCTAAAAGACAGTTCCACTTATAAAAATTATTAAAAAATTTTTACTAGTTACTAAGAATTTAGTAACTTGTAAAATGAAAGAGTCAGGCCACCTGAGATGCGTTTGCGGTATGCTGAGACACGAAAAGCTGCTGCTAAGACAGTAAAGACAGCAAAGCAGAAGGCTTGGGAATCCTTTGGAGAAAGATTAGACTCATCCTATGCAAATGCAAACAAAGTATTCTGGCAGACCATCCGCCGCCTTCGAGGGAGGAAATCGTGCACAGCAAGGGCAATTAAGGCCTCTGATGGTGCACTTTTAACAACCGAGAAGGATATCCTCCATAGATGGAGAGAATATGTTGAGAGCCTTCTTAACCCGGGTGGCCCAGCAGTTGTGGACATCCAAGAGGTGCAGATCAGGGCAATGACTAGTCTCACAGCAAAAGAGGTCCATTTAGCAATAAAATCGCTAAAATCGGGCAAGGCTGCTGGCGATGATGAAATTCGGCCCGAAATGCTAAAAGCCTTAAATCGAGACGGTGTTCTCTGGCTAATTCGAGTGTGTCAGGCTGCTTGGATATCATGGCGAGCACCAAAGCAATGGCAGACAGGCATAATAATACCAGTCTTTAAGAAGGGAGACCAGAAGGATTGCAGTAACTATCGTGGCATCTCTCTGCTCAGCCTGCTTGGGAAAGTGTATGCTAAGTGCTTGGAAAGACGGTCCGGGAGCATAGTTGAGTCAAAGTTCCAGGAAGAACAATGTGGCTTTCGTCCTGGTAGAAGCACAACTGACCAAATCTTCACTTTAAGGCAAGTCTTTGAGAAATCTTGGGAATATGCCAAGAATGTCTACACATGTTTTGTGGACTTGGAGAAGGCATATGACCGGGTTCCTTGGGATAAGCTTTGGCAAGTAGTACAGGAGTATGAAGTGGATGGTCAACTATTAGCTGCCATCAAGTCCCTGTATGAATGCCCAGAGTTTTGTGTCATGATAAACAACACAAAGTCAACCTTTCACAGTCTCCGTTGGCCTCCGTCAAGGGTGTGTTCTGTCACCCCTCCTTTTCATAATATTTATGAACTGGGTTGATAGGCACAGCCGAGGCAGTGAGTGTGTCAGAATTGGAAAATGTAGTATTGGACGTCTGCTTTTTGCAGATGACCTAGTTCTGCTTAGCTCTTCCACAGATGCCCTCCAGCGAACCCTGGATAGGTTTGTAGCTGTTTGTGCAGACGCCGGAATGGAGATCAGTGTGGCCAAAACAAACATTTGTGGTCTCAAGACAACCATCCCAGTGCACTCTAAATGTAAGTGGAGTCCCAATGAGGCAGGTAGAGAAGTTTAAATACCTTGGGTCCATATTCACGAATGATGGAAAATGGGACGTAGAGCTAGATACTCGAATTGGCTTAGCAAGCTCAATATTGTGGGAGCTTGGCCGTTCGGTAGTATTGAAGCGGGAGTTAGGCCAGAAGGGAAAGCTGGCTGTCTTCAATACAGTCTATGTCCCCATCCTCACCTATGGTCATGAGAGTTGGGTAATGACCGAAAGAATGCGGACACTAATCCAAGCAGCTGAAATGAGGTTCCTTCGAGGGGTTGCTGGGCTGACAAAACTCGAAAGAGTCAGAAGCTCTCTGCAATTCAGGAAACCCTCAATACTCAACCGCTGCTTCTCCGTGTTGAGAGATCACAGTTACGTTGGTACGGGCACCTGGTCAGAATGCCACAAGAGAGGCTCCCTCAGCAGGCCCTCTTTGCCAAGCCAGAGGGTGGGAGGCCACGTGGAAGGCCAAGGACTCGCTGGATAGATTATATCCAGAATCTTGGGTGGACACGTTTGGGAATCCCACCAGAACACCTGAGCTTGGTGGCAGAGGATCGTGACCATTGGAAGTTCCTCTTGCAACTGTTGCCTCCACAACCCAATTAGGAAGAGTAGGCCTTGAAGATGTATGTATGTATGTATGTATGTATGTAAAATGAAAGAATTTTTTAAACTTTAGTTCAAATAAATTTTAACTTTAATTAAAATTCATTTTAATATTGTTAGCGAATCGGTTCGGTGAGAAGGCTCTAATCCCTGTATCATTATATTCAACGATTAAAGTGAAGTGGCTTTATCAAAATTTGCTTTAACTTTTGAGAATTTTTTGAATATTCGGGTTTTTAACGATTATCCTGCTTAGTCAACACCCGCAGTTCGTTACATTTAGCGAACCAACGTGTGGCTGTCAAAATTTATTTAAGAAATTTCAAATAATTTAAATTTTTATTATCGTAAAAGAACCACACAAGCCCGGTTCGTTACAGGGAAGCTTAGATAGACATTGCATGCGGGCGGCAAAAGTCCTAGCGCCGGCTCTGCACTCAAGCAAGACACACAACGAAATGATCCGAATAACAATGCAGTCACGTGTATGAAAGGCGACAGTGGCGCTCCTCGTGGTGATTCCTGTTATTAATGCTAACGGATAGATAGGGCGGTGAGTCAAAATATATGTATGATCGCAGTTAACCGGGTTCTGTAGAACTTCTGCCGCTTCCGAAAATTATATTTTTCACAAACATCCATGTCCGCAGCGAGATTCGAACTCGCAGCCTGTAAGTTAGAGAGCGGATACTCTAACCTTTCGTCCAATTAGGCCAGCACCTCGTCAGCAAGAATATTCAAATATGCGGCATACTTCATATTAATACTTTGTTTTCTTCCAGTATTACTTATTTTCGGAGTGTTAATTGTATAGTGCGAAGCGTTGTAAAATGTTAACTGTAGTATAGTGTTGATAATAATTGTATTATAAGGATTAATAATAAGGTACTAGAAGTATAAATCATCACACGTATATCCCAAAGAACATTATGGGAAAGATGCACTAATACTGAAACACCAGCTTGCCTGCACACGTATACATTGGAGGGAGAGAGAGAGAGAGAGAGAGAGAGAGAGAGAATATTCCCAGCTGGCTTTTATAATCACAGATAATTCAATAGCTACAGAAGCTTATAACTCACATATATTATAGACAGCAACATGATCCATGTTTCCACAATGTTCCTTCTCACACAGCTCAGCACATTTCTGTTGGGGCAGTTCTTCTAATTCGTCCAGATTTTTCCTTTTAACACAAAAACACTTTCCGGTTGAGATGCCAGCCAGCTTGTAACCTCGACCCCTGCAGTGTTCCATGCATAACGTAACACTCATGTTGTCTAAATGTAACGTGTGTACTCCTAAAGGATGACCTTTGTAACAGGCAACGGATTCTGTAAAGACAAAGAATAAAATAAAAGATGAATTTCAGTTTATAAACAAACCATTAAAACTTTCTTATGTTTGCTTTCATCTTACCTTCCTCCCTCCTGCAAATAAACGGAGCCCTCTTCTCACAGATGGCATCTCTCCACTTGAAACTATCACTACCATCCAGCTGAACACACCTCTCGTACATGTTGTTCGGTTGGGAACTCATCCAATTACGAAACCTGGCTATGCTACCATCTAACCATCGGTATTTGCGATTATCCGTAGAGTTAAATTGATAAACTCCAACATACCATCGCACCCGTTGGTAGGAGGATCCCATCTGCTGGATATTCTGAAAGGAATACAATAGTTATTGTAACAAACTTCAATTTTTTTTTTTTTTTTAATTCACAACTTTCGCTGTATTGGAATATTTGTACTTACTTTCACAACGAAATTGTGCTCCCCACTGTTTCGTATACTGGCTATAATTCCACCCTTCTGATAGCAATATTCCTGAGCTTTCGGGAAGGCCAAAGTGTTGACCCCGGAGAAAAAGAAACAGATTCCATTGTATGGCTTCCAGGATTCTGCGCACTTTGTCCAGGCTAAAGAAAACAATGGAAATATATTCGGTGGTTACATGATAAATTTTTTATCACCAGCAAGAAAGAATAGCTCTTACTTACCTGTAGGAATAAAGAAGAGGAAAGAAAACCAACAAAAAATGGCAGTGGTCAATAGTTTATACGTCTGACTTTCGATCTGAAAGATATGGACAATTACTGTTGTACCTTCTGTTGTAATTTTTATATTTTAAAATTATGTCATTGATATCAAATATAATTTAGGATATGTTTTGTGAATACTGGGAATCTTAGAGGAAATACGTGCCAACAATACTTTTTTTGTCAGTTATGGTTAGTTCAAACATCAAGCAGTCTTTTGACGCTCGCGTGAGAAGAACATAAATTGTAAGATTTATCGCCAATAAGTGAAGAAAAATCTTACAATTTATGTTCTTCATATTCATTCTTCTGTTCATTTCTTGTCTATAACAGTGATATCTAATCGCTCCAGTTTTTGAAATTTTCCTTGAGGGACGATTACTAGGCTTGTGGCGCACAATATATAGCTTCTCCAACCAAATCAAATCCATCTTCCGTGGGATCGTCTGTTTTCATAAGCGGGGATCTATCAAGCCGAGTGTTGCGGCCTTGATAGATCATATCGTCCCTATCTCTAAGAAATGACAACTAGACTTGTAGATAAAAAGCCAAACGGCTATTTTTTCTGGCGAAGTTAATTAAATTACGGGGATAAAAATCCCTTATTATTTTACAGCCAGTATGCAAAACTCCTTAATTTAGACCAGTAGATGGTATTTCTTCCAGCCTCGCCTATTGAAACATACACTATCACACTGCTTATGGGAAGCATCAAGTGATTATTGTTTTCGTTTTCAGAATAGGGCCTCCTGTTTTTTGTCCATCCCTTACTTCACACATAGTTCGATTAATAACCTTGCCAAGCGCACTGTTCACACATGAATTATTTAATTCATGTGTGGAATTCGGTTTCCACAGACCGTCCGTCCGTTAATACACAGGACCAACCTGTTAGAAACGCTTCCCAAGCAGCTGGACAATAATCCTGCTGCTACTTACTCTGCCAAATTGTGTCTAGAGGGAACTCGAGTATATTAGCTTGCAGGCGGTAGAATCGAAACCACTTTTGAATTAGGGTTCTGGCATTCCGTATCTTGTTCAGAAGTTCTTCACTCTGTTGTTCATGCCTCTGCAAATTTTTATATTCTGTTTTCATGATAACAAAATTAGTGTTATTTAGGTCAAAAATAAACTTCCACAAAAACGAACATTAAAAAAAATTTAGATATATAAACAGAAAAACCTCACTTAACGCGAGGTTGTTCTATATATCGCATATCGAATTCGCTAACTGATTATCGCGAATTCGATTTGCGGGATAATCAGTTAGCACGATTGACTAAAATGATACTATTTCTCGTTTTAAGTGAGTGATTAATCAGCTAACGCGATTTTTTATGTTACGCGAAACTTTATCGCCAATCTGCAGCGAGTGGCAGCACTTGTTGTGGCAGCCAATGGGTGGTGGCAGTGCAGCGGAAGGTGGCCGGCGACACTCGGCAGTTGATTCAAAACTATCTTCGCAAGAGCACGTGCAAACTCTGTTCTCTTGCTCAATCACTTTTACTTCATTTTGCTTCATTTTGATACCTATAAGGCTTCGGTGATTCAGCTTATCCTTAGTCTACCCCTTCTCTTTGGTGGTTTTCCCGTTCCTGTAGGGTAATGCAAGGTATTCTCTGTTGATTCATTCTGTTCACCAATATTAAGAAAGCTGCTATGATCAACAGCCTTCAAGATCTTTCAAGAAAAACTTCATTAAGAGAGGAGTGTAGAAGATGGACTCATGAAGTACTCAACCCATCTTGACGGAAGGCTTTATTATATTCACTCCCTGATATGAAAAATAGAAAGACTGATAAATAAAGCGGCAGTAATAAAAAAAGAGAAGAAAAGGAATTACGTTAGAGGAAAAGCGGGAAGTCATTAAGAGACATGAAAGTGGCGCTAGTAATTCAATGACTGTGCCAGACCTGGGATACAGCGAGTCTACATTTCGGACTATATTAAATAAGAGCAAAGAATACAAAGAACAAAGAAGAGTTGCTTCTGCTTCTTTAAGCATTACCCGAAATAGAAGCCATTTAATGCCCGAGATGGAGCGTCTTCTATCACTGGATTGAGGATTATAACCAAGAAAGAATACCTCTTAGTACAAGCAATATTCAGGCAAAAGCTCTCAATATTTTTATATCATTGAAAGAGACCAAATTTCAAGAGGAATGTGAAAGTTTTACTGCGAGTTTACGATGGTTTGACCGTTTTAAAAATCGAACTGGACTGCATAACGTAAGAATAACTGGGGAATCGGCTTGTGCTGTTAAAGATTCTGCGGCCAAGTTTTCTGAAAAATTGCAAGGATAATTCTAGAGGGTGATAGGACAATCGTCAAATATTCAACGTCGACAAAATTGGTCTCTTTTGGAAGCATATGCCTACAAAATCTTTCCTAGCTAAAACTGAAGCATCTCAACCAGGATACAAACTATCTAAAGATCGTTCTTACGCTTTTATTAGGAGGCAATGCAGAAGTTACTTTAAACTCAAGCCTATGTTACTTTATCGTGCGCAAATCCAAGAGCTAACGTTATTGAAGAAATCAGCACAAAAACTGGAAAAGAACTTGGATTTAATGAACTGGATAATGAAGATGTGAGAAACTTGCTCGATTCCCATTCAGAACAGTTAAGCGAGAATGATCTCCTTCAACTAGAAGAACAGCGTGCATATGAAGAAGGTAAGGAGTGCGAACAAGCAGAGAATGTTACGACTAAGAAGCTAACTGCAAAAGAACTTCAGCTAGTTTTCAATCACATTGAGTATGCTAAAAAAATTTTGTTTGATGCTGATCCTGATATGGAACGAAGCTTCGAAGTCCGCAGAAATCTTGATAAAGCGATCGCCAAATATCGCAAATTGCATGACAAGATGAAAAAGTCAAGCACAATTCAAACATCTTTACTTATTTATTAATTTTATTTATTTATTTTATTTTTTTGGTAAAAAAGTAGCTCAATCAAATGTTTAAATATTAAATAAAAATTTAAGCAATTAATTTTTATTAACTTTGATGATTTTATCCTCTAATATAGCTTATACTGTAATTTTTTTTTTTCAAATTTACGCTGATGGATGAATTATAATTATTCCTATTGTTTATTGTATTCGCTTAACGTGCATTAATTGATGGGTTAATTAATCGGGTTAAGCGAGGTTTTCCTGTGTGTGTGTGTGTGTGTGTGTGTGTGTACAGGAAAACCTCCCAGAGAAAAAAAAATACGTATATATATATATATATATATATATATATATATATATATATATATATATATATATATATATATATATATATATATATATATATATGATAATATATATATATATCTTATATATATATTATCATATATATATATTATCATATATATATATATATATAATATATATCATATATATATATATTATCATATATATATATATATAATATATATCATATATATATATATATATGCGTATTTTTTTTTCTCTGGGAGGTTTTCCTGTACACACACACACACACACACACACACACACACACACACAGGAAAACCTCGCTTAACCCGATTAATCATATATATATATATAATATATATCATATATATATATATTATCATATATATATATATATGATAATCTTCCTTGGAAATTTCAGCTTAATTCAAACTGGCTCCCGCTTCACTAACTTCATGAACCAAGCGGGATGAGAAGCTAAATTGTTTGCTGTTAGCAATGATCTGGTACAAGTCGTTGAAAAACGCAGAACAATAGCCTCATCATCCTCTCAACACCCTGAATCTTTTTTATTAACCAGCTTTCCTTGCAAATATACCATCAATGTTAGTCTCCTCTTGGCAACTCGTAATAACCTTGTCCATTTTTTTTTTTTTTCTACTGATCGTCCTTCTCGAAACCCAATTCTTGGGAATTACAAGAGTGCTATTTGGATAACATTCCAGATTTCTTTGCCTCTTTCCATGGTCTGATTATTGCTTTTAAGCACTTGCTTCAATCGAATTAATGCAATTATTCTTTGCTGGCATGCGTGTCCTTATTCCTCACTTCACTCAAAACGCCCAACCAAGTCCTAGTTCTCCCAGAAATGTACCAAAGCGGTCCAAGACAAAAATTAAGCATGTACTGAATGGTCGAAGTTAAAAGCTTCAGCTTTTCACTCTGCTTACACTAGAGCAACCCATAACTGTAAAAATCATCAACAAATCCAAAACCGATTTTGTAAAGGCGCCAAAATGCACTAGGCTTGCTTCTTGTTCAAATGGTAGTCGAGCTTTCTGGTCTCTCCACAATTTTTGCCTTTCACTCACATCGCGATAGTACAATAGTCATGCCAGCCTTCAAAAAAGCTTGACATTATTTTTCTTTCTAAATAATACTTCTCTTCCGCTCAACTCCTAACACATTATAAATCCTGAATCCTTCTGACTTTGGAATATTGTTCTCACATTTGGGTGGCTCACAACCCCCCCCCCCTCAGAAGACTTGATTGTATTCCGAAGATGTATATATTCGCTTAATTAATGATCCCTCTTTCGTATCTCTTCCATTATTTTCCCGTAAACTCTTTCTTTCTACCTTCTCATCCTGCAAAACAGACAAATCAGGTCTGGGAATGCACTCAATTATCTGAAAATTTTAAACCCTTAGTGCCTTGACATCATACCTCTAAAACAATCAATCAAATTATACCCATGAGAAGCCTTTGCTTTTTTTTTGTTTCACTATTTATTAAGTTATTTTAATAACTTATTTTACATAGGAAAAGTGAATATTAAATATCCAACATTATTTCAAAGCCGGATGTTTGTAGAAACTTTCGTAAAATTTGACCTGGGAGCTTACGAGAATACAATCCTCGGCATTGGATTTGCCTTAGCTTGCACTGCTTAAAAGAATACGACTGCTGCTTAAGCGCCCATATGTTCGCTTTTATTAGTGCGTTTTAAAAAGGTTTCACACTGGCCTGAGAGGAGTCCGCTTTTCGCTAAATATCCACTTTTCTATGTAATTTTAAATCGTCGAAATGAAGCTGTATGACTCTTTCTTTAGTAATTACTTTAAAACCGCGACCGAGAGTTCACTTACAAAAAATACATTTCTCTGACATTTGATTTCTTTAGCACTAAATGAGAGTTTTTTCTTAAGGTTTTTCTGCCTGGCCTCTGAAGAGAACCAACCAGTTCGAAACAGCTGTCAGGCCAGTGAAGCGTTTAGAAAAAATGCACTAATCAAGGGTGAACATAACGGGCGCTTGAACAGCGGTCCTGTTCTTTTAAGTAGTGCAAGCTAAGGCAACTCGGGGATGCCAAGGATTGCATTCTCGTAAGCTCTCAGGTTGGGTCAAAATTTACGATACTTTTAGTTTCTATAAACATTCGGCTTTGAAATAATGTTACATCTTTAATATCCACTTTTCCTATGTAATTTCACATCGCCGAAATGAAGCTGTATGGCTCTTTCCTTAGTAATAACCCGCCAGCCTGGTTGGCCGAGTGGTTAGCATATCCGCTCTGCAGCCAATAAGCTGTGGGTTCGAATCCCATCATGGGCATGGATGTTTGTGATAGATGATGATGACGGAGAGATGTAGAGTAGATGTCCTCCCTAAGAAGTCTTAGGACTCCCTGGAGGTGTCGTGTAATAATAATAATATTTCACGATTAAACTCCTCTGTGCAGGAAACATGTTATAGCCATCCATGATTTAATTCTCTAATTAAAGGAAAAGTCTTCGAATGTTATCGAAATCTTGTTGCTTAGGAGGAGGAAGGATTTATGCCGCTGTACTGTCATGTGGCGCAGAATAACTGAGGTTCCGGAGCTCTGTTATTATCATTCTTTGGGATTTTTTTTTTTTTTTTAATCCAAAGATAAAAAGAAGTTCTCTTGGGCAGGAGCTATCTAAGGATTACTTAAATCAGTCAACAATAACGAAAGTTGAGATATAATTAGTAATGGCAACATTTAGGTGCCAGATGATTTTCACCTACTATATATATATGTAAAGAAATCCAGCCATGGAAAACTTACCATGAAATTATGAGTTCTCTGCTTATGCCTGATATTGCGTTGAGCATCAAAGAAAGCCGAAAATATGGACTCGTCTCACACATAACTTTCCTTAGACTGGAAATTCACTGATTGGAGACTATATTTGCGGGGGGGGGGGAATAATAATAAAAGAAAATCATGGAAGTTTCCTCAAGATTTATATTGCGAATCATTTTATCCTTCATTATTATTATTATTTATTACTTTTATTAATAATGTTAATAAAATATTTATTAATCTAAATATATTGAAAACATTGATATTAATATATCAGGTGCTTTAGTATTGGTCCCTTTATTATTTAATCCATGCATTTAAAGTTTTTTTCCAAACTACTTCTACATATATAGCAGTACACGATACTTATATTACTAATACAGGGGAAATGTCCTCAGAATATCTCGAAAAAAACTGAAAGTAATTTGAGAAATGATTATTGTTTTAAACTTCGCCTGAAATCGCTCACACTACTGACCAATGTATTATGTCCTGTTAACTTCGTGTGTTCTTCTCGCTGGTTTTCCTGTTTTGCGGGATGAAAAATCAGATGTTTGTGGAGAAAAAGCCCTTAAAACATTATTAGCAAGATAGGAACACTGAACAGGAAGCAAAATTTCTTTAAAAGTATTATTTGACGGGCTGAAGCCTTTGAGGCACGGATCAAACTTTGTAATAATAATAATAATAATAATAATAATAATAATAATAATAATAATAATAATAATAATAATAGCTCTGAGCCAATGCTTCAAGTGATTACACAAGAGGGCCTTCTAAGATCAACAGGAAACAAATTCGATTACAAAAGGAGCAACAAAATAACCGATATGTGGCTGGAAAAATAAACCCTTTCTTCGAGATATTGAGGACAAAATTGACGTGAACAAGACGTGGCAATGGCTACAATATGAATATATTAAAAAAAGAAACAGAAGGGTTTATTCTAGCAGCTCAAGAACAGGAATTACAAACTAATGCAATGAAAACATCAATAATAAACAGCAAATGCATATTATGCGATCAGAAAGATGAGACTGTAGAACATCTAATCAGTGCCTGAAGCAAGATAGCCCAAACATACTATAAATACTGCCATGATCAAGTGGCCAAAATAATTCATTTTCACGTGTGCAAAAAATATGGCTTTCTCACTTCTGATAACTGGTGGCAGCATAAAATAGAGACAGTATTGCAAAACGAAACAGCAAAAATTCTCTGGTACTTTAGAATACAAACTGATCGACATTTGGAACACAATAGACCTGAGGCAATTCTTAAATTCTAAAATACGTACACATGAAGAAGCTATCCAGCTATTTACAGCAATTAAACATCAACGAAGTGACTCCATATGACCTACAAAAAACAGCATTACTTGGAACAGTCCATATTTTACGACGCTACCTGACGGACTATTCTTAGATTCTTGGGTAGAATCTGAATTGTTCTGTATCACCAGTCAAATTGTTGTTTAAATGATATCTTGTTTTGACTGTGTATCAATTATGTGAATAAAATAATAATAATAATAATTGAAATAGCAAACAGTTATCACGATTAATAATACTTGTATCAGATTTCATTGTGTAAATGTAAATATAAAGATTTTTGTGTTGTACTTTAATTCTTATTTAAGTTTGTATCTATTGAACTTCCTTTGTTATATCTCAATATTATTTATTTCTTTTATGATAAACAGTCGTACTCCGAGTATAATCACGTTGCTTGAAATAGTCTATCAATTTAATCCCCCCCCCCACCTCAAGGTCGTGACTATGCTTCTTCATGTGTACGTATTTTAGAATTTAAGAATTGCCTCTGGCTGGAGCCAATTCCTTTGTCTAAATAGCTGGCTTTTTCTCGAATTGATCTCTGAAATTTTATTTGTATTTACGACTGTGCCATCAGAGATCGCGTAGAGGAATTGTATATCTTTCTTATACATACATACAAGAAAACACCCAGCACAACACGGAAATATCTCTAATATTTATCTCTAAGTCAAGCAACGTTTAAATCTACTATTCATCAGTCGTGGCTACTTTTACTCTTAAGGTCACACAGATTCTATCTTTTTATGAGAAGTGCTTGGTCAGACAGAATCAGGCAAGTTATTTGACAAATAAAATAATTTATTCATGCTAAATCAAGGTACATATAAAAGTTAATACTACACATACAAAAAAAATTTCAGGCTCTAATTCACTCAGGAAAATTATCACGGAAATACTATAAATCCAAGTGTCTGGTTCTCCACTAGATTAAATAAACAATTCTCACGTAAGCTAAATGACTAATGCAATAAATATGCTCACATACAGATCGGACATGGAAACAGACCTGTACACACCTTACATTAATATAACTCATGCTATAAATATCATTAAGCATACTAAAACTTTCTCATACAATAACGTAAGCTAATTCCTCATAACTCTGCAAACTACTTCACAACTGTTTTAACAAACGACCTTCCGTCTTTACTACTGTTCTTAATGCTAACAGATTATAAAATCAACAATCTTTGCCATAAATCTCACATCCAGGAAAGTCCTATACAAAAGGTCTTACTTGCTACTTAGTCATCATCATCATCATACGTATCAAGGATTTAGGCCTAGTATGGCCTGTTCCGGCCTTAGAAGTCATCGTTGAATCGTTTAAGAGGACGTCCTGGTTTTCTTTTTCCTAATGGCTTGTACATTAAGGCTTGTTTTGGTAATCTTTCTGTTTTCGTTCTTTGAACGTGTTCCATCCATCTATGTTTATATTTTTTAATTTTTTCAATTACTGGTTCTTGGTTTAATTCTTTCATAATATCTTCGTTTCTTTTGTGATCAAATAGGGTATACTTTGCAGTTTTTCTCATAAACTTCATTTCTGCTGTTGTTAATCTTTGTTTGTCTTTTTGTTTTATTGTCCAGATTTCGCTTCCATACATGAAGACCGGTAGGGCTAATGTGTTGTATATCCAGTCATTATACAAGATCGTTAACACCTTCTTCTATCTTCCAGTAACACACGGGCACTTTATACGACATCGATGATACTTCACACGCGGAGATCGTCAAGAAACTTAGCGGTGGGAATTCTGGAATAGACCGTCAATGCTCTTACGAACCTCCTATCATCGTCGGGCTTCTGTTGGTAGGACGTGGAGCCCCGTCCTTGGAACGCAGGACACACGGGAAACTCCTCATAGCGAGAGCAGGAACCGAGAGCGGGAACAGAAAGAGCCTCCTTTATACAAATTCTACCCTACAGTTCTTCTTTATGAACTGGTCAATAACATCGTCATAAAAAGTTGGTTGTAACTTCATTTTCCCAAGCAACACGCACACTTGTAAAGGCTGGCTGAAGCTCACTGGCTACAGCTACTTTGACTGCGTATGGTCTGTGTTTAAGACGACATGAAGGGAGCGGAAATGGCTATGCACGCGCATGAAATCACACTGCTGTAACGAAAGACCTGGAAGCTCCCACAACGGAGCAAGCCAAAGTAGCTTTGACTAGACGAGCAAGCATCGGCCTTCGATACACAACGCAAAGCTCTATTATTGCCGCACAAGCTTAAGACGTTTTCTGTCTACAAAAATAAAAGCCTAAATGGAATGCTTATAAATGCATGCATTTATTAACAAATAAATATTACTTCTCTCTAGTAATGAGCTTGCACAGCAAGCATGGAGAATTCGCCCCTGCTTCACAGCCACCCTGCGGTCGCTGAGTCAAGGCGGGAAACCCGTACTTCGTTGACCTTCGCGAGTTGCGATAGCCTCAGGTCTTACATTCTTAATCCCGTCTGAGTTATTTCTTTGTTTGTACAATTTTCTTTTACAATTTATTCTAACAGTTTTATCCGGTTTAGTACAGCAAAAGTGAGTAAAGTACTGTATTAATCAGATTACAAATATATTATATTGATTTCATTTCCCAAGTAAAATCGGTATAGAAGAAATTTTTTTCTAAATTCCTTCCATACAAGATTTTACAATTGTATTATTAGAAATAATTAAGACATTGCACATCACAAAACTACACAAACTAGCAAATTACAAACCAAACCAACTTACAGATCATTTCGCTTGCTATCAAGGTATATAAAATGCAGATATTTTAAAAAATGGATTTCTTATACTGAAGAAATAATTTAAATTTTTAGTTAAAATTAAATTATTAAAAAGAATATTAATAAAGTAATCAACTTTAAATTATAGGCAACCTACAAAAAAAAAGTATCTGCACTGTCACTTTTCGCTCTACGAGTATCTTAATATTATGCAAATGTTGTTAATATTATACACAGGTAAAATGAATATTACATACCAGTCAACAATAAACATGCACATAAGAAAAAATATCATCATCATATATTTTTATTTTAAGGAAGTAGTCGTCGTCCTTGACCTTGGGCAGATTGATCGAATCTAATTTCCACAGCGGGGAAATACATCAGGAAATTAGCCAAGTTACAATCTACAAAACAAGTGCTAAAGCTAAAAGCAATGAAATATTTCAACACTCAATAATTATATCAGCTAACGCCTTTTTATTCCCGTATATATAGGGAGTAGGTGAGGCCGTTTTTAGCCCTATCTAACTTTTGGAGACTGGGTGGGCAGTTCGATCTCCACTAGTACCCAATCAGAGATAGCTGGCCCAAGGCTATCACTAATTAAGCAGCACGCAGTGAAGAGAGATGGCTCAACAAGTGCCATATCTCGTGGTCCCTAACCCTAACACTCGTATTTAATGTCTGAAATAATGTGGATTCTACGGTCGATTTTCTTGAGTTTACGGAACGAAAAACCCGAGTTTCCGGGAGAAAAAATCCGCTTGCCTGTGCCAGAGATCGACTAACTCGGGAACCGATCGAAAAAAGGCTTAGAAAAATTTCCTCTAGTCGCCGACTAGACTCGAAATCAAGTCTTCCTTCGTGCGGCGGTCTGCAAACGCCACATCCACTGAGCTACATAGGCGGTCATATATTTCGATATAATCGAAACCAAATATTTGGTTAGAAATAAAACGGAATTCACTCAAAATTTCCAGTTATATTGTATATACATTTACTTCCAAGATGTTTTATTCAGACAGAGAATTCGGTGCATTTTTGTAATGTAGTGCAGTAGTGCAAATTACTTAACAGAAGTAATTTGCACTACTCAATTTCAAGATTAATTATGTAAAAAATATGACATCGTTACAAACACCAGCACTAAGTGGAATATTTTCAATTCATCACTTTTATTCGACAGATTAATTTAACGAATAGAAGAAATGGATAAATTTGATTTGAACATCGTGAATACATCTAAACTCCTAAGCAATTGGAATTCCCATCTAGACATTAGATAGTTGCATCACTTAAAAAAGGACTGGCTTAAAGGGGCGAAGCAAGAATGCTTTTCATATTCTCCATTATCTGTAGAGGACAGTGTAAGGATAAGGTGTTATTGGGCTATAAGCTCTGATCATGGCAGGATGGTAACAGTAATAGCCAAACCTCAATTAGAACTTCATTGGCTACAGCATTGCCATCCATTATCCTCCAAGGGTATTAATCATCGCATCGCACCACTTAACAGTCCTTATAAGGACTTAAAGGGGCAAAGCAAGAATGCTTTTCATCTTCCCCGTTATCTGTAGAGGACAGTGTAAGGATAAGGTGTTATTGAGCTATTAAAGCTCTGATCATGGCAGGAGGGTAACAGCAATAGATGAGCCTCAGTTAGAACTTCATTGGCTACAGCATTGCCATCCATTACCCTCCAAGAGTATTGGATTGAATGAATCAATCGGATCCCAACGACCACTTAACAGCCTACAAACTTTATCTTATAAATAAACTTAAATAAATAAATAAATGGTATCTTTCAATATTTATATATATATAAATTAATTCAAGAAATAAAGAATTTAGAAAGTGCTTTTAGTTGAATTATTTAGTTTGCATTATTATTTTATCTAAAATCATTTAAATTTTAGTTAAAATTAAATTATTTAAAAGAATGTTATTAAAGTAATTGACTTTGAATCATAGTCAACGTACAAGTGGAATAATGACCGTTCTGATTGGCCCGAATGGATAACGTATTCGCTCTCCAACCAAGACAATTCAAATCCCGATGATTGAATTGTGTTGGTTGATTGCCTTTAGTTGGGAGATTAATTTTATCACCACCTCGCTTATTGGAGGCCCGAAGTTGCTTGAAAAAGTTCCATATTTAATCTCTAAAGCAGGATGTCCAGATTACGTAAAAATAATATAAACAAATATAAAAATTCAACAAAAAAAACAACCTTTCACGCTACTATTGTACTATAAATTTACAATCTTTCGTGGATGGGAGTTACATTAAAAACAAACGTTCTATTTCGTGATGTGTACTTGGTTCTCTTTTTTTACATATTTTATTTATTTATTTATTATTTGTTAAGGAGACAGCATATTCATCCTAGTTATGTACAAGCAAGATGATATGGAATTTTTTTTAGTTATCAAATGTTAAGTAAATGAACACTCCTCACTTAACAATAATAAAATTAAATAAAATCTGCTAACACCTTTTATTCCCCAAGACCGAAACTCTTTTAAGACACACTTTAAGAAATCGGTAGGCAGCTCGCCTCCACTCTTAATTATCACCGATGGCTGAGTTTCGTAGCTATAGATAATTTTGAAGACTTCAAGTCGAGAGTACGGTAGACAATTGTTGTCATCTTGTGTTCCTAAAACCTAACTAGTATATTATTGTCTGGAATAGTATACGATCTATAGTAGATGTTTCTAAGTTACAAAGTTAAAAACTTCGAGTTTTTTGGAGAATAACTCTAATTGCCAATGCCACAGATCGATTAACTCATACCCCAGATGAAAAAGGGCATAGAAAAAGTTCTTTTAATCGGTAACTAGAATCAAAACTTCTGCATCTGTCTTCTGCCAGTCAGCCTAGCATTATGGAACCAGAAACATTACCACAAGCGCGACTTAGTCGCTGTTCGTCTGTCTAACTGTTTTATGTTTAAGTGTAGCCTCACAGTGTGTACCATGCAGGCTTTCAAAACCATTCTGATGGAATAGGATAGTGTCTTATGCCTATATGGGGTTTGCTCTCTGGTTGGTTTGTCTGATGGAAAAAACCAAATTTCCGGAGGAAAAAAATCCCAGCACCTGGCACCTAACTCACCTTCATTTCAAATACCCTGACAAAGGTTTTCGCCTCATAAAGCGGATTCGAACGCAGGTCTTTCCGATAGAAGGATATTAAATTTTTTTCTAATTGTAATTAAAAATATTACATTACACGGAAATCAGGACGAAATTCTTCGAGAGTTCTAAAGTCAAAACAGCTATAAAACGCCAACAATTACTGTTTCCTGTTTCATTATTTCTAGAGTTCATGAAACATCCACGTTGAAAATAAGTAAGTTGCGAAACGCGTCGCACAATTTTTTTACTTATTTTTATTTAAAAAATTCATTCACAAAATTAGAATAAATTCAAAATATATTTCAAAAGTTCGAAATGACTCTAATTTTGTGAATGAATTTCTTGAATATTGTATATCTATCATGGAGGGGTCGATATTTATTCACTTAAGAATTCAACAGGAAGTATTCTATTAGTTTTTTCTATTAGGCGTTATCATATCTGTGAGACTACTAATTATGTTCTTTCTGAAATAAAACTGCTTATCTTTTTTATATTACTGTTAATAAGCATAAATAATGCTGAAGAGGGGGAACTATTCACAGGAGACTTCATCAAGATTACAGGAGTCTTAGCTAAGTCAATAACAAAGACCAGCGTTCGACTTTTCACGTGAAAGTGAGTTAACCGGTATTTTAAGTGGAAGGTTTTCCTTTCTTTCCCCTCTCAGAAACTGGGGATAAAACAAACGCAATTAATAGACGTAATCACCAGCAGGATGCTTCCATGATGTACTCGACAATGCTGGTTAATATTGTATTACTCTTTCTTGGGAAGAAGACTATTTTTGTCCTAATAAGCAAAGGAAATGTTTACAATACGGAGTGTGTTTTTTAATCTCTACAGAAAGGGAAAAAAAACTGTTGCTCACAGATAGCGTGATTCAAATTGGTAACAACTGTGACAACACTAGCGCTACGGTACGCTATCCACGTTGATCACGGTATTCGGGTGAATAAACAGGCGACTTGTTATTAAGGAAAAAAATAGCAGCCAGCACGAACGTTGTTCACGAACGTTTCGTGCTCTGTAATGACTGCGTCTCGTGCTCGGTAAGATTGCGTGCAGTGTGTTATCCCACAGATGTCAGAACTAGTTTCGGTTGATATTTTCCTAAGCATTAAGAACGTTAGTAGGAAAGAATGCTTACAGTACCGATCAGATTTGAACAATGGCAGTATGTAACACCGTGATTTTCAAAGTCTGGAACTGGAAATAACTGGTGTACTTCTCAGTGTCATGACTATATGCTCCAATACTGATGAATCACTGCTAAATGTCAATAACAGACTTTGGTTTTGCCGAATATTTGTCACATAAGCTGTGTTAACTCTAGCACAGAATATATAAAGTATTGGAAGCTATCGTGTCGATTATTATTCCATCCACTCATAATTATTGTTCATAGAACTGTCAGGATATTATTAGAGAATTGGGATGCCGATCTGACCATCAGCAACTCACGTATATACAAGTAAATAAATGCAATAAAAAAAATAATAAATGGAGTTTCTTTGTCATTTAGTTCACTCATAGAACAAGCAGCTTGCAGTTTTATTTCTCTTCTGAAAAAGAGTATACTTCTGCATAGTACAGATCAGGACCCCGTGGTTTCTTCTATGTAATTTTCTTTAGGATTTTCTTTTTGTGATTTCCATTAAATTTTATTTTATTTTGTGACTCCAGCCACATTTGGCTTTAGTACATTAGTACAGCCAAATGGGCATAAATTTATTGCCAGCAAACTAATGAATTACATGTATATTACACAAAAAATGTGTTATAAATTTCATACAAATTAAATTACAATACGTTTTTGACAAAAGTTACAAATTTCCTAAGGACATTGTTAATGAATTAATGTGTAGTGCTTGCAGAAAACTATGCGGAGAAACATTTCAGTATGGAATATATGCACCCCGAACTGAGATGTAGATCTCACAACGTTGTACCATTCTTAGCACCAAGTGATTCACGAGTTCTTAAGGCAAACTGGCCCACTCCTCCTTCAGAACAAAGTCAAAGCCTTCTTTGTTTTCTGGAGGGGAATTTCGAGCAGCAATGCGTTTCTCTATTGCATCCCAAACGTGTTGTATGCGGGTGAGATTTGGGAAGCGTGCTGGCCACTCGATTCGATTAATATCATCAGTCTCCAGAAGTATCTCCACTACTCGTATACAATGTAGTGTGGCATTGTCATCCACAAAAATGAATTCTTCGCCTACAGCACCACGGGACAATCGAACATGGCATATTGAAGAACTTCGTTGAGATATCGTTCACAAGTCACAGTCCATTTTTTCCAGCACTTGTAGCTCGGTGCGTCTACTAAGCATAATGTCTCCTCACATCATGACCCAGCACCGCAAGAACGTTCTCGCAATGGTAAGCAGTGCCACTTTCACGCCAGATCAAGTGTCGTCTAGAATCTGATAAAAGACTAAAACTATTCTCATCAGTAAAGAGTACATTAGCCCATTGGTGTCTTGGCCAATTTTTATGGATACAACGCCACCGAAAACGTGCCCTACAATGAGGTGTGGATTAAAGAGACGTAGATTAGACGCCCTTGGACGTATAGGACTACTTATCACAGACATCCCGAGCACCTGTGCTTGAATGGAGCTGACTTGCAAGCTGACCTGCGGTAGTACGTCGATTACGTTTTGCTGTTATAACAAAAAAAAAATCTCTGTCTCTTCATGCTCCGTGATAGAGCGAGGGCGACCTTTTAACAAACATCTGAAACGCATTCCATGAAACGCTACCCAGAGCCTGGATACAACACTATGTAAGATTCCGAACTATCTGCCAATACAGTAATTCTGCGTCCTTTTTCAAGCTTTTCAATAATTCTTCCCGGCGTGAAATCATCAAGATGATATCTTTGAGACATTACAAGACATCCAAGTTTGCAGCTTTATCTCTTCACGAAAAAGAGCCTTCGTGAAGCCCAATTCGCTGAGCACAGCTTTTTACCTTTTATCCTGTTAAATGCTACTACGTGACTTCCTTGCGGGGCTATTCGAAAATTTGAACGTATACCCGCTTTCTACACGAAATGATCAGTTATTGTCTGTTTTTAGAAAAGAACAATGCTCTTTTCTACAAACAGACAAATAATCATAAGGAAATGCTCAACTGCTATGATCAACTCCAAGATGGCTTATGTCTTTAGCTGTTCTGGCATGAATACAGTTAGTGTTTGGCTAACTGTTCAACTGGATAATTATTTAGTATTTAGTATTTAGTTCAACTGGATAATAGACAATGATTACAACACATACATGCTGCACTTATTTTAGCTTTAATAAATATTTAAGACAATATCCTTTCAAATTTCAATACCAGCGAGCCCATCCTTTACAAATTATAAAGTCGCTAGCAAATATGCCATATAATACTAATATGAGTTAAGAAACGACCAGTTTCCAGGAGATTGCCTTGTTCGCTTGATAATTAGAATCAGAGAACCATTTCCATCATGAGAAGGATACGTGCTTAGCCCTTGATCAATCCAGCAAGAACGTCCAAGTATATACATCTTTTTTTTCAGATAAACAAATGCAAGAAAACTTCTTACCTTCTCTTTCAATCACTCCTTTCCTGACTTAGTCTCCTACCCGTTAAATGTATCGGGTAGTGAGAATATCTTCAGTATTTCGCCATGCAAACTGAGCTTCAACTGGCAATGATGTTCCTAAACCTGTGCATACATCGATGAGTACGTGCAGTCAACCGATTGTTGTGTGAGAGTTGCTAGGTGATTGGGGAAAATTCCGCTTCCATGACAGTTCTCGTTGCGTCATTATCACTCCTACACGTACATATAACGATTAGAAGCCCCAGGAATGTAAAAAGGGTTTTTTCATTAGTTTAGCTACTGGGAACGCCTTTTTCAATCTTGTTCGACATGCCAAACTGTTTCTAAAGGTCAAGACAATCAAACAACAAAACAGAAGTAGGGAAATTAAAACATCGCTGCAGAGAATATTGATTAATACCGAAAATATTGAATACATTACTAGAATAGTGACAGTGAGAGCCTGTTAAGGCAAACATTGCAGAATTCAGTGCATATCACAGTCTACTAACGCACGTCATGCATGTGTGCGTTAGTAGACTGTGAGAGAAGCCTTTAAAGGAAGGAGATAGAATTCTGTTTTCTAGAAACACAAAGTTAGACTACTTAGCACTAGAAACATTTCTACTTTTTGCGATCGCTATAACAAGCTAATTATTTGCGTTGAATAAAATATTTCTAATTGTAATTTTTCACTTTTCTGTATCTCCAATGGTTTAAGTGAAATGAAAATTTAGTTATCTCGAGAGAAAAAAAACATTGTAAGGGCCGTAAATATTGAATTTGAATAAGATGAATGACTGCTGAATTAAATTCGTCCAGTCAGAATCCAATAATAATTTGCATACAGAACAAATCAAGCGGATACATAACACATTTTGCGAAATGTAAAACCTGTTCATAAAGATGCTCTAGTTTGGCAACCTCTTCGAATTTTTTTTTTTTATTTATTGTATCACCATCCTATAGAGTTCTTTGAATACCACAAATTTGTCCCAAGCATCGAAATTATTCTTACGAAAACAACTGAAATATCGATCGTAGAAAATTCAAATCTGAATTTTCTCTATATTGTAATACAGAATTTCTTAATCTTAGGTTCAAGACCACTTAAGTATTTTTTTTTACTTGCTATATTTTCAGTTTAAGGTTCAAAGATTGTTGATGAAGAACCCTTTTTTATCGTTATGAGTGCAAGAACACGACGGCAAAATTATTCGAAATGATCTCTCTGGCTGGATGGACTTTATTGATATTTCAAGTCACTACATGCCCCCAATAAGAAGAGTGGTGATCTCACACCGGACGATGAAATTCATCAATATCCTAAGGATATTCAGAAATATTCATGCTGATGCTGAGATTTGAATCTACGGCTCATATTGGTTGAAAAGCGTAGACGATATTCACAGGAAGGCAGTGTTGATGAATCTGTTCACTCTGTTGCTATGCTGGTATAACGGTATGTCCTTTAATAGAAGATTCCAATAGTAGAATTTTAGAAAACTTTTCAAAGGAATTGAAAAGTTGGCTTACAGGTTATAAGTAGGACATGCTTCATTATTATTTCCAAGAAAAATAAAACAAATTCTACGGGTGAACCATACACGCGACATCATATCTCTTTCACACTCAGACTATTCAAAACAAACATTTTCATAAATATCATGCCACTCAAGGGAAAAAAAAAAAAAAAAAACGAATGAAACCAAGTCTAGGAAAAAGTGGATATTCTTTCATTAATCTCATCTGTAATACTAAATATAATTTACGGGAATTTTTTTATTGACGTATCTAATCCCCAGTTTTCACCATTTTTTTCTATCAGTGGTCCTAACAGGCACGTAAGCGTCCATGACCTTTCCAAGTATTCTTGGACTTCGCAACGCAACCGTAACTCGAAGATAAGGTAATTAGCCCTATGTCTCCCGGTGTGTGTTCACGGGGAACGGTTTGCCTGTTCTGGGGGACAATAAACCCGAGTTTCTGGGGGGGGGGGGAACCCTCTATATTCATATGAGACCGGCTAGCTCACCTTTCGTCGAAAGAGACCAGATAAAGGTTCCTCACGTCACGGACGGGAATCGAACCCAGGTCTTTCCGACCAAAGGACTTGGTTTACACCAACTCACCCTTATACGGCCATTATTGAACAGAAGAAGAAGAAGATAGAAATATAGAAAATATAGGAATTATATAGGAATACTAATCAGCAGCAAACTAAGAAAGCTATTTCTATTCAGATTTAAAAAAAAAAAAAAAATTACATTCGCAGATTCAAGTATGGTTTATAGTAAAGTTTCATGTTTGGTCTCTAGAACAGCATTTCTGGACTATGTAAAAGAATAAATTAAAAATACAAAAAAATCTTTAGCCCACCCACGGTACAATATGTAGTACAGGTTTGCAAATAACCTTTCGCTTTATTAATAAAAAATTAATAATAAGCATCGCAGTTTTTTTTTTTAATGTAAATTCCATTCACGGAAGGTTGTAACCTACATTACTACTGTGGATGGCATAAGAGTTAGATAATCCTTGCTCTAGATACTTTTCTTCCAAGACATTTCATATCTCCAACAAACAGGAGGGTAGTCTAGCAGATGAAAATATCAATTAGGTGGTAGATTGGACTTTCATAAACGTCCGTGTCACATTAAGATTCTAACCCGCAACTTGAAAAAAAAAAAAAAAAAAAACAGTTCGGTGCACGCAATTTAATAATTATTAATTAAAACAAGGGCTCAGAATTCAAATAATTATGCCCGAAGAAAAGAGCATTTTTAGATCATTAATTCATGAATTAAATTTTATATCTACAAATAAATAAAATGCTTGGTGACTTACTAAACTCAGTAAATGTTTCAATCAGAACAGATAATGACATTTAATTTGCATTCAGGCGATTTTGGAGAATACTAGGTTATACGATATTAATCAACTACTGTTGGATGATAAGAAACACATACAAAATATGCCATATGATGATGCATGGGGGAAATCTTATCTAAGAACGGCGTTACGTAGTGGTCTATTACATTCATAAGTGATGCTGTTTTTGACATGCAGATTAGGAAATTGATAATGTACGATAAAACGGGCTTATGTCGTCCTTTATTAGCTCTACAATCCCCAAGCTTATTTGATTTAATAACATACCTCTCATCAATGTTTGTAACAGTTAAACTTATTAGTACGTTAGTGCCGTAGGTGGGCCTCAGAATTTTCTTAAAAATTATTTATTGTATTTTGACATCATCTGGAAAAACCCATGCTCTGGAAAAATCAGACCTCATCACACCTAATACGACAATTACTTTACAAGATTAGTTGGAAATGCCTGAATTTGAATGCTGTGTAAGACGCGAAAAGCTTTGGTAAGGGTTCTTGTGAAAGTGAGTTAGTCGGTCTCATGCGAAGGCAATAGGGTTTCTAGAACTGAACTAACCAGCTAAAAGAACACACATACATTCAATTAACAGACATAAATTATTGCTTCATAGCCTTAGTTGTTTAGGCCATAATTCCTTACAACAAGAAGCTTACAAGACGAGACGAGAAAATTTCCATGTAACCTACAATAACTCTTAATGGGAGAGCAAATTAATCTTAACAACACTTTAAGAACAGTTACGACACACCTCTCAATTACAACCCCCCCCAAAAAAAAATGATCACGTTAAATAATATTTCCATGCTATCCAATAATTGTTCTCAAGGGGATTGCAACTTTACTATGTACTATAGATACAATTATTATTAAACAATTACTCCATATCCCGTATAAGCCAGGATAACGGCCAGCATAGAATATCGGCAAGAAACATCCATGCGAACCACTTACCATCTGAAAAGTAATTGTTCTTCCTCTGGGAGCATTTCGCTCCCTGACCATTCTCTCATTGACATGCCAGTAATGTTCCGATGCGTCACTAAATCCAAAGAGTGTTTCTCCATGTATTTACCATGATAAGTCCCGCCCATATGAAAAATACCAATTGGTTGCACAGAACGTGCGCGGTCTTCTCCAAGCAAAATTCAATACCGAATAATTTTCTGTTGCTATGGTGAGTGTTTGTTCTGAAACAAACAAAACCACAGGCACGTAGCAGCGTGTTTCATGAACATGATCTAGTGTGATAATTTACTCCTTTTCAGGATTTCTTCATCACCGACCAGTCACAAGGGGGCTCTTTCGTTCACTGTGACAAAAAGTATACACGGTGTGACATTAGGACATTTTCTCCACAGTGGGAATTGTCTGGACACATTGTTTCATGTGTCATTTGTTAGCGTACAAGCTTCTTAAACTACTCTCATATAAATAGATTTCTGCATTTCGTTTATTGACAGAGAATGGATGTGACGTTTTATCATGTGTTGCCATGTTTCCATAACAACCATTTTTTTTAAATTAAATATCCACTCTACTACTTCTGAGTTCGAATCTAACATACGCCATATATAAATAGAGAGTTACATTCTTTATTATTATTATTATTATCTTTTTTTTCCATATATATTTTATACTCAAACACATCATAGCGGCATTTTTTTAATGTAACTCCTGCCCAAAAATGTTGTAAACCTATCGTAGGCAGTAGAACAGAACCCTGAGACACTGTTGAATTGGTGGAGAAATCTAAAGAGAAGAAGGCTTCGATTATAATAAGCAATAAACAACCACAAACATAAAAGCCATCCCATAATGTGACACCGTCACATTATGGAAACATGCATTGATTACTGCTATCACAGAGAGAACACCTCTGTTTATTCAAAAGCAACCATATGAACCCATTTTCTTACATTTAGAGAGAGAGAGAGAGAGAGATTTAAAGATTTATATAATCACAAAATAAATATCAAATATTGGAAAAAGAAAAAAAGTAGTTCACTTTTGTGAAAGCGGTAGGTTGGCTACGATTCAGTGGCTACTGACTGACTTTATTTTTAATTACAATTAGTGGAATTGTTATTACTGCTGTGTTATTGTGTTAGTGGAATTTCATAAGAGCATTTAAATTTTTAATAATTGCGATAATATTGTCAGTCACACAACCAATTGGCTTATTTATGAGATATCACTGTTTATAGATATGTTACATCGAGATCACGGGTTTCATGTATTTTCGATCACTGCAGGTGCCCAGTCATAGGTCGTATGCAATACGTAGTATCTATTCTCAAATTCTCAAATCGTCTACTCAACTCGGTTTTTAGTAATACAGAGCCTTATCAACTTTACCTATACAAGTTGCAACTTGTATAGGTAAACTTGAACTATGTTTCAGGCGCAAACTTAACTGTTTGCTTACTTGGGATTAGGAATTAAATAACCAAGCTATGTATATATAATTAATTTTTTAATTTGGAGATACTGTATATTAGAGTTACCAAGTAATTTTATAAGCTTGGTTATTTAACTCCTAATCCCAAGTACGCAAGCAATTAAGTTTGTACGTCACCAAGTAATTTTATAAGCATAGTTATTTAACTCCTAATCCCAAGAACGCTAACAATTAAGTTGGCGCCTGAAACAAAGGGTTTCAAGGTTTTAGGGTCTAGCTACTCACTCAGGCGACCTCGAAAAAGGTTGAAACCGGTCTGGGTAGTGACCCCACCCATAATGTATTGCAGTATACATCTTTTAGTGAGATGTGCTTTACATTATGGGAAAATACTAAGAATAGTGATCAGAGCTTGACCCACCTGTACAATTAGTTTCCCTGGTGTTGTACCATCTTTAGATTTGAACTATGTTTCAAGCGCAAACGTAATTGTTTGCATACTTGGGATTAGGAGTTAAATAACCAAGCTTATAAAATTACTTGGTCCTTATAGTCCTTATAAGGATTGGCTTAAAGGGGCGAAGCAAGAATGCTTTTCATATTCCCCGTTATCTGTAGAGGACAGTGTAGGGATAAGGTGTTATTGAGCAATTAAAGCTCTGATCATGGCAGGAGGGTAACAGCAATAGCCGAGCCTCGGTTATAACTTCATTGGCTACAGCATTGCCATCCATTACCCTCCAAGAGTATTGGATTGAATGAATCAATCACCGCATCTCACGGTCGATTGATTCCGATCTCCGAACCCTAAAAAAAAATTACTTGGTAACCCTAATATATATATGTGAAGAGTTTTTTATATATTATATATATATATTATATATGTGAAAAGTTTTTTCCTTGGGGATAATATATATTAAGGATACCAAGTAATTTTATAAACTTGGTTTTTTTACTCCTTCTCCCAAGTAAGCAAAACAGTTTGCGCCTGAACGTAGTTCAAGTCTAAAGGTAGTGCAACACCAGGCAACTCGTTGTAAAGGTGGGTAAAGCTCTGATCACTATTCTAATTTACTAAAAATGTATTATTAAAAACCTTGATATTTCTGGGTCTCACTACTCACTGAGGAGACCTCAAAAAGGGTTGAATCGATCTGGGTAGTGATCCCCCCCCCCACCCATAATGTATAAAAGTATACATCTCTTAGTGATATGTGTTTTACATTATGGGAAATACTAAGAATAGTGATCAGAGCTATACCCACTTTTACAATGAAACAGATTTATCTGTCTGGCCAAAATAAGGTCGACCACAGTCGCACATAACTTTATAAACATGAACACCAGGAAAATGCAGTTGGCCAGATAGATAAATCTGTTTTACTTCGTCTTGAGGAACATAGACGTGACATCTCCTACAGTAGAACACGAGTGAGCACCCTTAGCAGTCATGTGCTCTTCTCCGCAAACTCTAACCTCGAAGAACGGCAACACCAAGTTGATTGGGACCGCACAACCAATTTATATATATGTAAGGATGAATTTGAAAGACGTATTATAGAATCAAAAGAAATAGTTCTGGACCTTTCGCACTTGAACAACAATCTAAGCTACAATTTACCTGATTCCCATAGCGCAATAATCCAATATTGGCGCTCTAAAATTAGCTGTCGCACACATTCAACTCATGCCAACAGTAGCATGCGGTCACCTATTCAAATATGACTGTTACTATTCTGCTTCTTTTTATTAAGCTGGAAAGTCCATGTGTTTTGCCTTGTTATTTTTATGTCTTATGTTATTTCTTACTCACCTGAAGAAGTCGGAACACCGATGAAACTAGTCGATTTATTAAAGGTTTTTGTTATACTTTCTCGGGTTCTAGTCAGTTAAATTTTAATCTTATAAATGTATTCATCCCGAGTCAATCCTAATTGCAACAATAAATATCTACCTTCTGACGAGGTTAATGCACATCATATCAAGGATTATGAAAAACTCTGGCAAAAATTGGACTTTTTATTAATTGGTTAGTTTTTCTGAAAAGACGCAAATTTCACTGTGTCATCCCAAAGTTTTTAGAGTTCAAAGATATTAGCAAGGCTAAACTTGATTTATGAAATGAAAGAATAGCATATACCAAGTCCACGTTAGCTTCTTTGTTTTGTAAAAGACATTATTTTGAAAATATCTTAAGTTGATCTTTAGATAACGGGTCCTGGATTGATATTAAAAACATGAGCTCTCTCCGTGCTTCTAGATCGCAACTCTCCAGCAAATTAATTCTTATCAGAAAATTCAACCAACTTAAACAGGAGCAAACTCGCCAACCCCATATCAATTCACAAAATCTAAAAAATGTTGTGATTAACAAATCCTCACACACTCTTTCTCTTGCAGAACTTAACGTTCTCTCTAAGGGTCTTAACTTCGTTCCTTCTCCCACCTCCATTCCTAAGGAACTCTTTCTTACAAAAGTTGAAAAGGCAGCTGCGCAATTACCAAAACAAAATGCGAATCTATTTAGGATCGATGCCATCTTTACTATAAACAACATTCGTCGTCCTATAGATAATCTATCTCCGACAGAAAGAAAAGCAATCCACCAGCTTCGTAACAACAATGACATTATTATCTTACCTGATGATAAAGGGAATGCAACTGTAATCTTAGACAAATCTGACTTTCGTTCAAAGATTAACAACTTATTAAGTTCTGATACCTATTCTATTCTAGAAAGTGATCCCACAAGAGAACTTCATGACCGTACAAACAATCTTCTAAAATCTACTTCTGAACTTCCTAGACACAGAAGACTATCTCTCCGCTCTCCCCGTCCCCTCATTCCTCGTTTGTACGGCCTGCCTAAGATCCACAAGACTGACCCTCCTCTAAGACCTATTGTGGAAGGTATTGACTCACCCACGTACAATTTGTCTAAATATCTTGCAGCTTCTTTAAAGCATTTAGTTGGAAATTCCTCCTCCTTCATCAAACACTCTGAAGATTTTATCTCAAAAATTAAAAATTTAAATCTCATAGACTCTGACAGAATGGTGAGTTTTGACATCGTGTCTCTTTTTACGAATATACCTACAGATGAAGTTCTAACTCTTCTTAAGGACAAGGTTTCTAAAAAAATATTTGCTCTTCTAACTCACTGCATCAATTCCGGCTATTTCTGCTATGAGGATAAAATATATAAACAAACTATGGGCATCCCTCTATCCCCAGCCTTAGCTAACATTTTTTTAGAAGATTTTGGAGAGAGAGAGAGCAATTTCTATAGCTACTTTAAAACCTAAACTGTGGTTACGCTACATTGATGACGTCTTCCTTATCTGGGAACATGTTTTGGAGGAACTTTAAAAATTCCTAAACCATTTAAATAATCAACATCAGAACATTAAATTCACTTCAGAACTAGAGATTAAAGGCGTTCTCCCCTTCTTAGATCTAAAGATCAGTAGATCACCTGACTATCTTAAATTTTCAATTTTTCGGAAAACTACCCACACTGATAGATATTTGCATGGCTCTTCTCGTCACTTCCCTCCTCAGAAACTGAGCATCATCTCCACCCTTGCCCATCGAGCAAGATATGTCCCTTCCACATATGAAAACCTTCAAATAGAGCTTAACTTCCTGGAAAACACCTTCTTAAATAATGGATATTCATCTCGTTACATCATTAAACGTTTGAGACCACTCCAACAACCTCGACAAGAAGATGAATCCAACCCTATCACTCATATACAGTTACCATTTATCAGCTCTCTTATCCCAAACCTATCTAGGATTATGAAGAAATTCAACATAAAGACCAACTATACTACTCTGCCAAACCTTCGTTCTTTTCTGAATCGACCAAAACCAAAACACAACTAACTGCATTTTCCTGGTGTTTGTAAAGTTATGTGCCAGTGTGGTCGACCTTACTTTGACCAGACAGATAAATCTGTTTCACTTCTTCTTGAGGAACATAGACGTGACATCTCCTACAGTAGAACACGAGCGAGCGCCCTTTCCAGTCATGTTCTCTTCTCCGCAAACTCTAACCTCGAAGAACGGCAACACCAAGTTGATTGGGACCGCACAACCAATTTATATATATGTAAAGATGAATTTGAAAGACGTATTATAGAATCAAAAGAAATAGTTCTGGACCCCTCACACTTGAACAACAATCTAAGCTACAATTTGCCTGGTTCCCATAGCGCAGTAATCCAATACTGGCGCTCTAAAATTAGCTGTCGCACACATTCAACTCATGCCAACAGTAGCACGCGGTCACCTATTCAATTATGACTGTTACTATTTTGTTTCTTTTTATTGAGCTAGAAAGTCCATGTTTTTTACCTTGTTATTCTTATAAGTCTTATGTTATTTCTTACTCACCTGAAGAAATCGGAATACCGATACGAAATTAATAACTGAAAAAACTCACGTACAAAGATTATTTAATAGTATAATTTTCGCCTGAATTTTCATCGGAATGCCGATGAAGCTAGTTGTGATTTATTAAAGGATTTTGTTATACTTTCTCGGGTTCCAGTCAGTTAAATTTTAACTTATATATATATATATATATATTACCAAGCTATTTTAAACCTGGTTTTACTCCATTTCCCAAGTAAGCAAACAGACAAACAAGTCAAGTTTGCGCCTGCAAGTGTTGCAAGTCTAGCTGATCCTGCACATAGTGCAAGACCAAGGCAACTCATGGTAAAAATAGAATAAGCTCTGATCACTAATCTTAATATTTACCCTTAATGCAAAGCACATCTCCTGGAGGAGATGTATGATGCTTTGTATTAAAGGCAAGGGGCCACTACCCAGACCTCTCTAAAAATTAGGACGATCCCTAGACCACTCCATAGTGACCGTCCAACTCAGCCTTGTTTCACTCAGTGACAGGCTCACCCCGTCACCGAGAAGAACTTCTCAGCATTGGCTCTACCCAGTGGCAGGCTCACCCCACCACAAGACAGAGCCATAATCTCAGCGGTGGCCTACTCAGAGATAGGCAAAAACCTATCCCCAAGCAGAGCCTCTCAAAGCCAGCCTCCATTAGTTCCTACCCCTATCGAGATGTATTTAAGTAAAGACCTCTCTAAAAATTAGGACGATCCCTAGACCACTCCATAGTGGCCGAAAGACCGTCCAAATCAGCGTTGTTCCACTCAGTGACAGGATCATCCCACCACCAGCCAGAGCCATGATCTCAGCGGTGGCCCTACTCAGAGACAGGCAAAAACCTATCCCCAAATATATATATAGCCTCTCCAAGCCAGCCCACTATGGAGGTCTCATCAGTGGGAGCCAGGCTAGAAATATACCAAGATTTTAGTAATACAGAGCTTATAAGTATTTTACCAGAACAAGTTACCATAAAGTGTTTTAACCTTATTAAATAAAAATCTCAGGAGGAGATATAAATGTAGAAAGTATTTTACCTTGGGTATAATAAATGTTAAAGATACCAAGCAATTTTAAACCTGGTTTTACTCCATTTCCCAAGTAACCAAACAGACAAACAAGTCAAGTTTGCGCCTGCAAGTGTTGTAAGTCTAGTTGACCCCGCACGTAGTGCAAGACCAAGGCAACTCATGGTAAAAGTAGAATTAGCTCTGATCACTAATCTTAATATTTATCCTTAATGCAAAGATGCAAAGCACATCTCCCGGAGGAGATGTATGATGCTTTGTATTAAAGGCAAGGCGCCACTACCCAGACCGGTTTCGACCTTTATTATAGGTCTCATCAGTAGGAGCCAGGCTAGAAATACCAAGATTTTAGTAATACAGAGCTTATAAGTATTTTACCAGAACAAGTTACCATAAGGTGTTTTAACTTTATTAACTAAAAATCTCAGGAGGAGATATAAATGTAGAGAGTATTTTACCTTGGGTATGATAAATGTTAAAGATACCAAGCTATTTTAAACCTGATTTTACCAGGTTTAAAATATTTAAATCTTTAAATGTTAAAATGTTTAAATCTTTAACATTTATTATACCCAAGTTAAAATACTTTCTACATTTATATCTCCTCCTGAGATTTTTATTTAATAAGGTTAAAACACCTTATGGTAACTTGTTCTGGTAAAATACTTATAAGCTCTGTATTACTAAAATCTTGGTATTTCTAGCCTGGCTCCCACTGATGAGACCTCAATAAAGGTCGAAACCGGTCTGGGTAGTGGCCCCTTGCCTTTAGTACAAAGCATCATAAGGAGATGTGCTTTGCATTAAGGGTAAATATTAAGATTAGTGATCAGAGCTTAATTCTACTTTTACCATGAGTTGCCTTGGTCTTGCACTACGTGCAGGGTCAACTAGACTTGCAACACTTGCAGGCACAAACTTGACTTGTTTGTCTGTTTGCTTACTTGGGAAATGGAGTAAAACCAGGTTTAAAATAGCTTGGTATCTTTAACATTTATTAAAGATATTTATCTTTAATATTTATTAAACATTTATCGTGGATGTAATGCATGATGCATAGTCATTAGTTTTCTACTTTTGAGGTCTAGTTTGTCCAGGTCTTCTTTTTTCCAATTTATTATGCCAGCTGTATATCGGATCACTGGTATAGCCCAAGAATTCATTGCTCTAATTGTGTTTAATCCATTTAGTGTTGTTTTCAGAATATTTCTAACTCTTTTGATATATTCTGATGCTGCCTGTTGTTTAACTTTCGAGTGGAGAATATCATTGGCTTCTAATATTCCTAGGTACTTATAGTGTTCGTCAGCTGAAATTGCTTTTATATATTTCTTTTGATCAAAACTAACATTGCTAGTGTCATTAATTTTTCCTCGTTTAATAGATAAAATTGCGCATTTATCTAAACCAAATCCCAATTTGATGTCCTCACTGAAAATACGAACTATGGTCAATAAAGAATCTATTTGCTGGGTCCATATAGCTTCAAGTCATCCATATACAACCGATGGGAAATTTTAATATTACATTTAGGAATTTCATAACCAAGTTTTGTTTTGTTCAGAATCATAGATAAAAGTATCAAAGAAATGTTGAAGATGGTGACAAGGAATCACCTTGGAAAATTCCATGTTTAATGCTGATATCTCCAAATCTTTCATTATTCACTATTAATGTTGTTTTCCATGATTTCATTGCAGTAGCCAGAAACGAACATATGTTTTTGCTAATTCCAAATATTTTTAGTGATTTTAGGATCCAGGAGTGTGGGAGGGAATCGAATGCTTTCTTGTAATCTATCCATGCCATGTTTAAATTAGTTAGTCGTCTTTTTGAGTTTCTGAGAAGCATTTTATTAATACGGATCTGGTCTTTTGTTCCTCTATATTTTTGAAAATTGCATTTTTGTTCAATCGGATAAATCTGATTATCTGATTAGTAGTGGTATATGGAATTTGCTATGATTCCAGTAAACAGCTTAAGCATAGTTGGTAGGCATGTTATTGGACGATAGTTACTTGAGTCTGCATCCTTATCCTTATCTTTCATGAAGAGAAAAGTGCGCACAGATATCATCCAGTCTCTCACTGAGCCAGACTGCAACAAATAATTAAATTGTTCTGCCATTCGATCATGTAGACTAGTTAGATGTTTTAACCGAAATCCATGTAGTTCGTCTTTTCCAGATGTACTCCAGTTTTTTAATTTTCTAGCTTGAGAACTGACCATTTCTTTGGTGATAATGACATTTTGCATTTGTTTTTGTTTCATTTCTGATTCTATTTCATTAATCCATGAAGCATCTTTATTGTTTTCAATAGGATTATCCCAGATTGACTTCCAAAATTTGAGTTTTTCTTCTTTTCCGGGTGAATGATGGTTTGCATTTGTATTTCTCTGGAGAGACTGAAAGAACTGACGTTGGTTCTGTCGAAATTGCTTATTTTGTACATATTGGTTTATTCTTGCTTCATATCTTTTAATTTTCTGTGCAGTCGCTGTAATGCTTTGTTTTAGGTCTTCGGTAACTTCAGCAATTGTTTTGTTGGCCAAATTATATATTTTAATCAGTTTGTTTTTGATGTTATTATTTTTCAACCCTCCATTTTTAAAACTCTTCAAGTTGCTTAGATCAGCTCGAAGCCTGTTGACCTTTCGTTCTAACCGGATTTTCTATGGTGCAGATTGTTTCATCCTCGGCTTTTGCTCTTTCGGTTTGCAACCAAGCTTCACTGTAATGATATAGGCTGTGCTGTATGGGAGCTGATTTGTTTCCTTTATACTGTTGGTTGGGATGGTTTCAATTGCAGCATTTACGTCTAAGAGGAGCTGTTTTAGCTTAAATTGCTTTTAATGGTGATAGTCTTATACGGTCGTTTATGGAGTTCATATGTTCCAATATCCCTGACTTCATTTTACGCTTCCCTTCTGTCAAAACATTCTGAGATATGTCGTCAGCTTAATGTTTACTGAGTTGAATTCCAAAGTTTGATGTATCTACCTCCTGATGATTTTCTGTTACTGGAGTTGTTGGTTTATTACGTAACTCTTGCAGCTCAAGTTCAGTAAATATTTTGTTACGGAAAATGAAATTCTTTTGGTCCATAAGTCTTTGTTCTGTTATTGCAGATTCTGGGAATTTTTGTTTCCAAATTAAATGCATACGCTTTCTGAAACCTCGTTTTTTTGGTGTTGATCTGTAAAAACATTTCATAATTTTTCTGTTTTCTTCTACAGTCCATTTTTTACGTTTGGTTTCTTCCAGTCGCTTTTCAGCTTCCTGCCCTGATTGCCCAGCAAGGAGAGCTGGGTCCTGTAGCTCACTTGTCGCCTGATGCCCAGGATCCCCAACATCTGACGCAGTCCTTGATGACCCGGGCGTCGACTGATCCGGTATGGATCTCTTCTTCCTTTTCACCATTAAGATGGGGGATGGAACACTGTTAGTCTGGCTCCTCAGTTGAGACCTGCCTGACAAGGGTGGCCCTGCTGGCAGCTATGCAACCGCTAGAATAGCTCTCAACATCACTGAAGCACGCAAGCCCCTCCGCCACGACAAGGCCGTGTTCCTTCGGGGGGATTGTTATTATTATTATTATTATTATTATTATTATTATTATTATTATTATTATTATTAGCTAATAGAGTTCACGGTCAAAGAGTAACAAAAAACATCCAACAGCATAATAAAATCTATGACTGGCAGCTGAGTCCAATTCGGACCTTATCCAAAGGCCTAGGAATCGAATAGATATCGTCGTGAAATGCGAGATGTCCCTAAGCGTGTTTCATAAATACTCTTGACATCACTCCTACCATCCTTCCAATATGGAGTGCTTTATTCTTCCAATCTTCTTGTCTTTTTGCCATTTATTCAGGACCAATTGTAAGGTTTTTTATCCCCAAAAACTAATTAGGTACTTTTTTTTTTATTATAAACCCATGTTCTTTTGAATTACTTTTTGGAACTGTCTTTAAAATTCTACGTGTTACCTGCAGACATTTTTGAGTTATACACTACACGGCATGAAGTCTAATTGAGTTTGACATTCATTAACTGATAATCGCACATTAGCATTTCTATTATGGAAATTGTAAAAATAAATAAATAAATAAAACTGTAGTCGATGCTCTTGGGCAAAATTTAATTCTTTAGACTGCATCATTGACCGAATATAATATAATCGGCAAAGAAAAAACTGGCCTGTATGGGGATCGAACCCACGACCTTCGCGTTATTAGCACGACGCTCTAACCAACTGAGCTAACAGGCCATTGCACATCTGCTACCCGACACCTTCATTGTAATGACTTCTGTTCTTTAATATGGGAAAAAAAAAAAGTCTAATTACGATTTGGGTACTAAATTTCATTGACGACAGCTGTTCTAATCAACAGTGACTAGAAATAGAATCAAAGAATATAAAATGTATTCTTAGCAAGTCTGCCTGATAAGTTTAGGGTAAAAACGACAGAGATAAAATCCTTCCATTTCTTAATTTCAACCAATGTTGACTTAAATGTTAAAAATTCATTGATTTTAATGGATTTTCAAATCCATTATAAATGTTCGTTGCGTGCTGCCAGACTTGAATCCGTGTTATTTCGAAGGAGGTGTTACAGATACAGTTACAAGCTTCATTCCCATATTTAGACACTACTCCCAAAGTCGATCATTTTGCATTCCTTTCTTAAAAAAGAAAAAAAAAATTATTTCGAATTATCCCTCTATAACCTAATCCGTTGAAGCCAAGTTTTGGGAATTAATGTTCCTGGTCCACTTGGAATCCTGCTCCGCTTTCCGCAACTGACATGCATCTCATTTTACGATAGATACGTGGACGATGTCTTGCGTATTTGGGAAGGAACAAATGCATTATACTACAACTATTGGTTCGCTCAATAATTTTAGCTAATTTTATAATCGAATATGAAAAAGATAAATTTAGATATTTACTGAACTAACAACATGCGTCTTAGTAATGTAGCATAGCATGGACTTTGAAAATAAAAACAAAATAATTCAAAAAAGATTAGTACCAAAGATCTTCATCATTTTTTTTTTCAATTTTAATGAAAACTTTAAAACATATGTTTGGAAATTTCATAAAGGCCTGTTAGCTCAGTTGGTTAGAGCGTCATGCTAATAACGCGAAGGTCGTGGGTTCGATCCCCATATGAGCCACTCAATTTTATTACATGTACATTACAATCAATCAGTTTTACTGTTTGAAGAGTAGTTTTGTCCAGTAGCATCAGTTTCCGTGTTATTTGAAGACTCAAATTTCAAGCCATCTCTTGATCAGATATAAGGACTTAGTGAATTGGTTTCAGACTCAGACCCCATTGTGAAGACTGTTTTTACATCATAGTTGTTTCGACAGCTTGCTGATCTTTTAAATTCTTTTGCTTTCGATGTTTCTACTTAAATATTTATCGTTTAGTTTAGAATTCTGATGGTATCTTAAATTGAACCCAAAATTTTACATTTTCATGCAATATTGATGTTATATGAGAATCCGTTTCTGAATAAAATCACAAATCAGCGTCAGGAATGATTTGATTTTTTTCTTTAGTGTTGTATAACTAACGATAAAAGAGAGAAAAAACACACGAATTATTAGCCTAACATTTCATAAAATGTTCTTTTAAATAAGCCTCCATGTATAGTGACTAGTTAAGTGAAAATCTTTTCTTCACCCAAGACTGGAGGCAGAGGAATTTTCCTAGTTAATATGATTTGTAAAACTAAATACGTATTCATTGTTAAACTATATTTGGTCACTCAATTAGATAATTTAAATTGAAATATGTTTAGGTTGGTTTTTAATTGACCAGTGATTTATAAACATACAATGCCAACAAGTTTCGCCAACGGAGCTGTTCGGCTTCTTCACAATCTTAACAGAAACCAAGGAATGATAATAGCTGACATATGGAAAATCTTAATAAGATCGTTCAATTGCAGGAATTTCATTTCTCTCATAACTACAGAACGTGCTCTCAAAACAGTGACTAATACTAATACAACACGCTCAAAGCGTGTAATGTTACACGTTTGTTTAAATTTTTTTTTAATTTATACGATAGTGTTACTCCATTTTCTTTGTATTAGCCACTTTGAGTTTTCTCTTACCGTTATAAGCCCTGAAGAAGCCGAACAGCTTCGTTGGCGAAACTTGTTGGCATTGTATGTTTATAAATCACTGGTCAATTAAAAATCAAAATATTTCAGTTTAAATTAAATACGTATTATCTTTTCTTTACAAATTATAATCTAATATAGTGGTTCTTAACCTTTTCGAAATCACGGAACACTTTTGATTATAAGAAAAATTTGGAGAACACCAGAAGCATTTGGATCATAAAGTTAACAATAAAAATATGCATGGACTTGCCTTTTATAAAAATAGAACTCATTTTAATGCGATACTTCAGCTTGTCAGCTTCTGCGGATTATTATACCCACGATACTAAGTAATAGGTTAACAACTTTTCGTGTGTTGGATTCATATAAGAAAGTACTTTTCCTATTTCAGCTATCGGGTGGGATGACGTAACCAGTGATGCGGTTGTGACTATGTTGAAACTTGCACGTTGAGAACCGCTCCCATAAGCTAATGATTAATACGGATTTTTCTGTTATTAATTATTTTATTTTCGTTTGCTGGTGTGGCTCAAATTGACTTCCAAGCCCACCTTCCTTCTTACAAGTAAAACAGTTTCCTTTAAAACATCGATTTCAGCATGCGTCTTGCGCAAGAAAGCCTTCGCTGTTTAATGAATCCCATTAGCTTTCTTAATTAACCCAGATACGTCCTTAGTATGTAGAAACATGGAGGAAGAGAATGCGATTTAAAAACAGTAGTCCACCCTTGGGTTATTTATACTGTTTTGGATTTACTGGAGTTGTGTAATAAGCAGATCCCATTTGTATAACTCAAATGGCAGGTGGTTTCGCGAAATACTTATCACCGAGAGTTATTTAAATTTAAATAAATCTAGGTGATAAGTTAAATTAATTTTTTTTTACATTCTACAATAAACGAACGCGTTCAAAATGCGTTCGAACTACTTCAGACAAACAATGATCGGGATGGTAGTGTTTCACTATCACCCTAGCAAACTACCGTTTCCATAGAAACATTATCTCTGTTTCCATAGCAACAGTAGGTTTTTGCTCCATACCAAATTGCAGATTAGTCAGTGTATAGATAACGCAACAATCACAATCTCCTAAGTTTAATTATTCATGGTTAGTTTAATATTAATAATAAATGCAAAACCTTTTACTACAAATTTGTATTAAATAATTAATACATTATAAATAATCATTATGATTTAATTAGTAAGTTATACTTAACTATTTAAAAAATAATATATTTCGTTAAATAATTCTATATGTAATTCAATATTTTTAATATAAATTTGTTTGTTATTTCAATAGATTTTTCATCAATATTTGACCTTTCATAAATGTTTATTGTAATACGTCATTATCTTAAAGAAATTATTTCCCAATTCTCGAGTTTGGTAACGCTGGACTCGATTTATTGATATTATTGAGACTGCGCGCTAACCTGCTTAATTTGGTTTTATTACTGTTCTGTTGCATTTACGCACATAGGAAAGAATTCCTTATGAGACATTCAAGAGTATTTGGCTTTTAAGAAGTTTGTTTCACATTCTGACACCTATGCTATATAAGATTTGCTTCTTTCATCGGATTTAAATACTAATGAACAACATACAAAGTAGGCCAACATCCAACAGTTTTAAAACATTTGCTGAATAGTTAGCAAAGTAAAGCCTATTTTATTTGTATACAGGTGAAGATTACTGGTAGGAGAGTATAAATACTGTTGCCATAACAACGATGTGGATTACAATATTAAAATAGAATCAGCTTGTCATTTCAGAACCGCGTCACAAGTAGAACAATACATAGCACGTTTCGAAGCCAATTCATAATGATTGCACCAAATGAATAACGCAATAAATAAACAATCAAATGTGCAGTAAGAAAATGTACTCCAGTTTTCTTAGTGTATTGAATAGTCAGTTAACCGGATGTAGAGTAATGAGACTGTGTGAGTGACTGTCTCATTATAGATAACAGCTATTGTCCGTGTTCTGTAGGGAAGATTATGCAAACTAGGTTAGGACCCTACTGTGAATATTGTCCCTACTTCTTCAAGAACCGCTAAACGACACATACATGTCAAACATTGCGATGATAAGACGTTTGTCAAGGGGGTAGACTTACGTTCAGGTGACGGAGTGGCACCAACCCACTAAAGATGTTTTATCTGTTTCCACTGCAAACTGGAGCGTGTGTTGTTAGCAAGAGATAACTGGGTTACGTACGCCACAATGGATTCCGATCTGTACACACTTGTAATACTGCGAAATTAATTTGAATGCAGGATTGGGAATGTTTAGCATGAAAAGGAAAATCGTGAAGGGGGGAGGAAAGCAGCTGACCAACATTTAATTAAAAGATTATGGTATGATCATCTCTCCACCCTCTCTCTTGCTATCATTATTCTATCTCTCTATCTTTGTCGCTTCCTCTTTTATTCCCAACTATATCTATTTTTTTCTTTCCTGTTTTTTAGTTCTCCATGCTATTTCTCCTTCCCCACTCTAATATTCTCATACTTTATTCTCTTGTTTTTCCGTTTTTTTTTTTTTCTTAATATCTTTCTTGGCTTCTGCGTGACGATTCTTCGTAGTTCAGTTGGTATTGACAATGTCTTTTGTTCGGAAAGTTCTGTGGCTGAATGTATGTAGGACGCCAAAAACCTTTATACATAAGGATCTTTTCAGCTAAAAGTGAGTAATCCCTTGTTATACGAATATGCAAGATTTGTTATTTCTGAAACAAACAAGACAGCCACGAAGCATATCCAATAAACAGACATAATATGCTGGCTATCCTCTGTTGTGAACTTCAATTCTAAAACAGCCAAAAAAAAAAAAAAAAAAAAAAAAAGCCTCTGTGGGCTGTATTTTGGCAGACGTAATTGAATTTTGGGAGCATTTTTCAGACGAGATCTGAGCAGAAGTGGGACTATCCCCCACCCCCTAATTTTTCTTCCAACAAAGGAAACTGTCTAGAGAATGGCTTCCGTTTGTAGATGGATACCTCATTACCTTAGTTGCCTGACGATACTTCTGCAGTACCATCCAGTGTGTGTGCATGTGTGGAGAGAGACAGAGAGAGAGAGAGAGAGATGCAAAGTTCAGCATTAGCAACTGTTCCAAATTTGACCTCATTCCAGTTTTCTCTGACCGGATGCAATCCTCCCGTTGGCCTTGTACTAGACGGAAGCTGTTTCGTTTATTCAACTGTACGGGAAATTGAAAATTTACTTTTGACCCTTGACATGGCGACTAACATTGAATTTGCGTACACTTTTTTTTTCCCTGTTTTTTCCTCCCACACTTTTCACTTGTTATTTACTCCCCGCCTTTTCTTTGTTTTAAAAGCCATGTCGAGCAATTAAACCCACGTCCACCACCCATCGACTTTCCTCTTGTATTTTTACTGGTGTCGTGCGAACTACTAACTTTCCCTCATTAGGAAACGGAACCGCAAAAGAAACTTGCGGAGAGCCCTACTTCGATTAAGAATGCTCTGATTATACGGCAAGTGACGTGGAGGTTGTAATCTTTGGAAACACCATACAACACTGCGACAGATAAAACATTGAGAAAGTAAAGGAAAAAAAAAAAAAGCTCGGATAACCCGACTGAGTAGCTCGTGCCGGGAATTAACCTACATAAACGAACCCACATCGATAGCAACAGGATCTCGCCTAAAAGAAAGCGAAAAGTTCTTTATTCTTGACATGCGTTACAATTTTCTTTCCAGTGAACGAAAACCACTTTTTCTTCTCTGGATAATTGAACCCCACCCTTCTTTACAAAAGAGATTGTTTACAACGCGAGAATTGATTAACTATAAGAAAAAATGACATCAACTAGTGGTTGTCAACCTTGTTTTGACGAGTATAGTTGACTGTGGTAGTACTGAAATTGAAAGATAGGGGCGCTACTAACGATTGTAAATATCGATGTAGTTGAGGAATTCAGTTTAGTGAGTTTTGTTGTCTTTCTCAGAACATCAGAAAGGTCTTTTATTAAATATAATGTCAGCCAAGTAGCCGGAATTTTCGTAGAAAATGTTTCGATATAAAAAGTGAAGAAAAGAAAAAAATAAGAAAAGTAAGAAAATATACGGAATGAAAGAAAAGCAGAAAGAAAAGGAAATTACAAAATAAAGAAAATTAGATAAATATTTTTATATATTTTTACACACAAAATATGTAATTATGTAGATTATACAGAGATGTATAGAAATTTGTGGGACATCAGTATGATGAACTTTAATAGTTGTATTGTCGCGTTAAGCTTCATATGCGTTTTGAATATTCTCAGGCCACTTTAGCCACCAGTTTCTTCACTTCTTCAATGTTTACGTATCCCATTTTCACCATCTGTGTATCGTTTCCGGGTTACGATGTTGCTATCTGTCATTGGAGTACTTAGCTGGTGTGTGGAAACAATGAACTACTTTCTTTACAATCTACGTTTGCTCTGGCAAAAAAAAAAAAAAAAAAATTGCATTTCAATTTCGTGGCTTTTTCTTCTTCTTTTTTTTCTGTGTAGCATTTCTCGTTCGCAAAGAATCAGAAATTGGTGTTGTTATGGCAACCTAATGCACTATGATTAGATAATCATCATAATTTCGAGACTGACAGCGCGTGTGCGTGCATGTATATTTCCGGTTACTTCTCGTCAAAAATTCCTAGTGCTTTCAGAAATCGAGAAATTCATCACTAAGTAACTTGTAATACGAAATTTTGATGTGTTTTTCATTCTGGGAATCTTTCTTAGTTGGAATATTGCAACATATACCCGGGAAAAAAAAAGGCCAAGAAAATTCATTTTTCAAAAATCCCAAGTCGGCCTGCAATCACTGACCCGTTTCTTGTGACATTTTTTCCTCCGAGTGTTGCCTACGATGTTTTCTCTGTTTCCTAGGCAACCGTCTGTTATAATAATGACGTCATTTGCATCACAAAAGTCGATATTATGAAAGAACTTTTCACTTTCAGATCTGAACGTATGTAGGTTGTCTGTATTTGATTGGCATTCGGTTGATGAACTCTAATAAGTGTTTTCTTTTGTAAAACGCAATCAGCCCTGACCGAACACGCAATCTTAGAATAAGAAAGTGCTCTTTTGTACCCGATAACACAACCAAGTGTATGAACATAATAAGTGCACCAATTAAACCTCTTTTCTTTTTCTTTTTTTTATTTTTTTCGTCCTTCTATTAGCTAGATTTTCCCATGACTGTTCGAACAATGCCAAGACATACACAATACAAATAAACCACCATGTGAACTCCGAAACGAAGTTACTACGTAAATGGCAGTCTCTGTTTTACCTTTTCCACACGAACAATACATATTAAATCTGTAAGGAAAAGAAGTGTTGGAGAATATGCGTTGTGTTGTTGTTAAGGTTGATGACCCCACTGATGGTTCTACTTGCGTGTACCAAATGACACCAGTCGATAAAAAATAAAGTGATCAATGAATCGTTAGGGAAAGTTAACTGCACGTAAGCTTCCGAAAGCCGAGTGGAACCTTGACAGAGAAACTTAGGTTTAAACCTCCAACAAGAGATATGTGAAGCTAATTTCATGGTGTGTTCAGGATTCACGACTTTACTTTACAGACAGAAGAGAAAGATGAATAGAAAAAAAAAAAAACTAAGAAAGAGATATTCAGATTGTAACTAAATTAAAACTAAAACCAGAAAAAATACAAACAAATAAAATTAAAAATGAGAGAAAGAGAGAGAGAGAGAAGGATAGAAGTGAAAACAGAAAGAGTGAAGAAAAGAATGAGGAAATAGAAAGAAATGAAAAAAAGAAAAATGGAATTTGTTATTGTTTAGATGTAGCAGCTATGATCAGGATGAGAGAGAGAGAAAGTATTATGTTTATCGATTGTATGTGTTCTACTGAATTTGTCTATTTTGTAGGGGAATAAAACTCGGATTTTAAGGATTTAAAAAAAAAAACGGGATGAAAGAAAAAGAAATAATCCGAAAATAAAAAAAAAATAGTGATTTAAACTAATGAACTGTAAATAATGTAAGAAAGAAATATCTTTAGCAGAAAACCAGAAGAATATAGTAAAAAGAAGAAAGAAGGAAAAACTTTCAAGGAATAAAATGACATCTTGAACAGCTGAGGGCAGTAGTATTTTGGGAAGGGAGAGAGAGAGAGAAAGAGAGAGGTATGTTGTTTCGAAGAACAAATGTAGAATTTCGAAGAATTCGTAGGTTTCGAGGTGGACACGAAATGGATTCCAACCATTGGCACTTTTGCAATCTTATAGCCGCCCTTATTCCTCAAATAAAGGAATGATAGTGGCTAGTTCAGTAGAATATTGTCCATGAAAGTACCTTTAGAAGAAGCATAACCAGAAAAGGAACGTCTTTGAGAGAGTGAATAGAGTGAGGGAGGGAGGGAGGGAGGGGGAGAGAGAGAGAGAGAAAGAGAGAGAGAGAGAGAGAGAGAGAGAGAGAGAGAGAGAGAGAGAGAGAGAGAGAGAGAGAGAGAGAGAGATGATCATCAATTAATCCGATTGCCTTCTTCTGGATAGCATCAAGCATTCTTAAAATGGCGTTAGGTGCACCAGTTCAAATGTGTAAACAGTATTCCAAAGTTGGCTCATTTAGGATAACGTGCATTGTTAGCAGTTGTACAGATGAGAAGTACTGTTTGAACGGAAAAGTATATACTGCGTTCCGAGTTATTTGAAAGCAGAAGAGGTTGTGACCGAAATATGTTTTGTGCCAAAAGAAACTAAAAGTGTAAATCAACTTCTGAAAAGTAACCACAGACCTGTCGTGTTTCTTGGGAGAAATAAGACAGGTCTGTGCTTTGGTAGCTTTGAAGTTAACAAGGCTAACCTCGTCTCACTGTTGAATATAAAGGGAATCATAGATTAAGATAATGGTTATGGAAGATCTTGGATCTTCAAATTTTGCATTGCAAGCTTTGTCGAACCAAGACGAGGAATGAAGTGAACTGTCATCAGCAAAACTAAGATTAGGATTTTGTAGAGTGTGGTAGAGAATGACTTATGAACAGGAGGAAGACAGTGAGTGAGCCATGAGATATTCCAGCATTGATGGGGAAATTTAAGATGCAGAAGTCGCTGTGATATCTAGGGAGTGGCTAGAAGGAGAAATAGAGAATAATAATCATAAATCATGAAAGTCCTTTTAAACAAAAGAATTGCAAAGATAAATCGAAAACTTGAGAGAAAAATAAAAATGAAAGAATGAAAAAATATTGAAAAGAGAGAACATCAGAAAGACAGGAAGAGAAATATACAATGCATCAACAGAGAGAAAGTTAAAAAATATATTGTGAAAAGACATAGGGAGTGTATATAATGGTGTCCAAAACCTAAAGTCGACACTATTACTGAAGATTAAAACCGCAAATTGAGACGAATCAGCTTGTGGCAATTTTTAAAACTGGCGATTTCGAGTAGAAAGCGGGTACACATGAAAATTTTCGAATCAGGCCCAATGGAATCGCGTGGTAGCACTCTACATTAAAAGGCAAAATTCTGCGTTAAGCGAATTATGTTTCAAGGAAACGCTTTTCGTGAAAAATAAAATTTTAAACTTGGATGCCTTGTAACGTCTCAAACACATCATCTAGATGATTTTACGTGGGAAAGAATTATTGGAAAACTTGAAGAAGGCCGCAGAACTACTGATATTGCAAGAGAGTTTGGAATCTCACACAGCGTTGTATCCAGGCAATGAAATGTATTTCAGAAGTTTGCTAAGAGGTGGCCCGAGCACTACCACAGAGCATGAAGACAGATTTTTTGTTTTAACAGCAAAATGTGGTACAGGTACGCGGATATTTCGACAAACGGTGGCAAGACTTTTGCGACAAGTAGGTCTATACGCCCGAAGGGCTGTAGTTTGCGTCTTTTTATCCACAACTCATCGCGGGTTTTCAGTGGTGTTTAATCCCTAAAAATTTGGACAAGAAACCAGTGAGCTAATAGTCTTTACAAATGAGACGCGTTTTAGTCTTTCCTCCGATTCTAAATACTTGATCTGGCGTGAAAGTGGTACTGCTAACCATCGCGAGAATGTTCTTCAAAGGGGATAGATAAGGCGGTGCTGGGGTCATGGTGTGGAGAGGTATTAGGTTTAATGGACGCACCGAGCTGCAAGTGCTGGAAAAAAGGAACTATGAACGATATTGCAGCGAAGTTCTCCAGCGTCATGTTCGATTGTTCCGTGGTGCTGTAGGCGGGGTAATTTTTATGGATGAAAATGCTACATCACACCGTACATTAAAAACTGCTTCTGGAGACTGAGGATATTAATCGAATCGAGTGGCTAGCAAGTTTCTCAGATCTCAACCCCAAAGAACACGTTTGAGACGCAACAGGGAGACGCATCTCGAAATTCCCCTCTAGAAAACAAACAAGGCCTTATCCTTGCTATGAAGGAGAAGTGGGTCAGTTCGTCTTAAGAACTCCGGAATCACTTGGTGCTAAGCATGGTACAATATTGTGAGAGCTGTATCGCAGGTGGACATATTCCATACTTAAACGTCTCTCCGCATGGTTTTCTGTAAGCACTGCACATTAATTCCTTAACTTAATGGCTGTAATCACGAAAAATGTTTCTATACAGGTAAAAATGTAGTTCGTCCTTAGTTTTGGACATCAGCGTGTATATATATATGAAAGAATGATCATTGACTGACTCGGTTAACATACATATTTTTTTAAAAAGAATTGAATGACTAAAACCGAGATTTAAGTAAAAAGGTTTTAATATTAAAACACGACTAGTTTCGGCTTGTAACAGCCTTCAACAGGTGACATTATAAAAGAAAGAAAAAAGAAAAAACACTAAAACACTGAAGTTAAAGCACTTATTTTGGGCAGACAGACAAATCTGTCGAAATGCATATGGAAGAACACATGAGAGACATTACTTACAATAGACAGCGAGCCAGTGCATGATCAAGTCATATCCTTTTCTCGGCTAACCCTAATGATGAAAGCCAAAGTCACAAAGTCTGCTGGGAAAAATCTACTAACATATTCCGTTGCAATGATGAACTAGAGTGAAAAATCGTGGAATCTAGAGAAATCATCTTCAATCCTGTTCATCTAAATAATAACTTGAGCTACAACCTCGCAGATAGTCATTCAGCTGTAATCATGTACTGGCGTTCACGAGATGCTACTAGCACGCACTTTCCCAACTATACAACAAACGAAAGAACAGCTTTAAATACAACCACAAAGTTTTAATGTCAATTATGTATAGAGACTCTCTATGATGTTCATAGTTTATTTAAGCTTCAGTGTTTTAGTGTTTTTTCTTTTTTCTTTCTTTTATAATGTCACCTGATGAAGGCTGTTACAAGCCGAAACTAGTCGTGTTTTAATATTAAAACCTTTTTACTTAAATCTCGGTTTTAGTCATTCAATTCTTTTTTTTTTAATTGAATGACTAAAACATTGATATAATGTATAATATAATATATGATGTAATAAAAATATAATATAAAATATAAATTGATAAACTATACATTGGAAGGTAGGCAGCAAAAGGACCATTTACACATAAGCATATACATTACAAAAAAAAATTAAAAAAAAAGGATTCTCCTTTCAGATATACGACAGAAAGGAGACAAAAGGTACATTAGTTGTAGAGAGGATTTGTCTTTTTAGTAAACGAGTCAACATAACAGTTCAGCATCACTTTTAGTTATCTTTCAGATGTCCGCGCGGTTAGCCAAGTGGCTGTGCGCTTCGCAAACATATGCCTGGGGAAGAAGTGTCATAGGTTCGATTCCCGTCGCCGACGTGAGAAGCTTAAGGATCTTTCTCAGCCATAGCGAAGTTAGCCGGTCCTGGGCGTGGACAGCAGGGCTTTTCCCCCAGTTTATCTGAGGTTTTTCATCCCGCAAGCAGGCAAACCTGACCCGTGAACACACACGGATACCCTCAGGAATACTTTAGACAATCCCTCCAGCCATAGGTCTGAATTGTCAGTTATGCCAGTCCCGAGCACGGATAAAAATAGGGGGGGGGGGGTTTGAGGTGGTGCCGTACCTCCTCGTAAAGGGGACTAACGGCCGTTGAATCACCATACGAAATGAATGAATGAATGAATCTTTCAGCTGAAGGGTGTCGTCGTCGGTAATCCGGAACAGGGTACCAGTTGAACTCCACTCCTCTTGAATTTCGCGACAGTGTTTGTTTCTTTATAATAATCTGCTATATAGTTTCCGATATAGGCTACACTTGAAGATTTGTGCCGATTTGGTGATGGATGGGTGCTGGTTATTTCTTGTGTGCGGTAGAAGCTGTAGATGACGGCCTTGGCGCAGATGAAGAAGAAATTGCATATTCTGTGTCTGCTCTCTTCTGTATGGACTAAATTCCAGTAGTCTTCTTGGCTGTGTGTGTGTGTGTGTGTGTGTGTGTGTGTGTGTGTGTGTGTGTGTGTGTAGTTACAGGCGCTAGAGGTAGCAGTCAGAGGCTATAATCGCCTTGTTTGCAGGACAGGTTAAATATGTGTGCTCTAAGGTACCTAAAACTTCACAGAAGAGACACAGATCCGATTCTCTAAGATGAAATTTGTAGAGTTTAGTGGGAGTTGGCAAGATGTTATTCCATAGCCTCCACTGTATGTTGGAATCTGGTTTGGCACACGTCGATTTATGTGGAAGATCCCACTTAAAAATGGGTGGCATGTGCAGCTTTGTAGATCAGCGCTTCCCAAACCTTGAGCCGCGACCCCCTTGGGGGCCGTACGTTTTGTTGAGGGGAGCCGTGAAATAATGAAAACAAATTTAAAATATTTTAAGACTAAGTAGATTTTTTTAATCTTAAAAGAAACGTATTTAATTTTTATTATTTATTATTTCTTTTTTGTTCTTATATTTTAAAGGAAAAAAATCATACATTGGTGCGGGTTCACAAATTTTGTTTCTTGCGTATTTCGGAGTTTATATGAATGCTTATTCATATAAGTTTCATTTCAAAGGTATTGATAAGAAGCACAAAAAAAAAAGAGTAAAAACTCAAAATCTTGAATATAAATTGTATTGAAAAATACAATAAATATTATAATATATGTCTGTATTACGATTTTTTTTTCGATGGGGACCATTAAATATTTTAATTTTTCCAAAGGGGACCTTGGCATCCATAAGTTTGGGAAGCACTGTTGTAGGTGATAGGGTTAAGGGTAAATATACGAAGGGCGAAGTTGGTGGCAATGACATAAGGAAGGGGTATATTTTCTTGTAGTTGGAAGGAAGAATTGGAAGTGAGGCTTCAGATGATGCAAGATGAAAGGTAGGGTCCCCGCAGTTTCTAGAAGGAATACGGATTCCCTGAGGTATAGCGATATCTGAATAGGCTTTTATAATAGAAGAAATTTAAGAAATTTCTGTTAAGAAATTTCTTAAATTAAGAAATTTCCCTCGTCTGCGACTAGAACTGTTTATAAATGTCTTTCTTTTGGAGGTCTAGCGCTACAGAAGCTAAACAGTTTACTCCACAATATAAAATAAAATAAATAAATGAGGAATAAAAATAAAAATCTCACTCACTTTATACTTATGTCTCTCATTTTCTCTCTCTCTCTCTCTCTCTCCAGAAACTGGAAACGAAAGCGAAAATAAAAAATGAATGAAATTCAGTTAAAGAGTAAATTGAGAAACGTAAACGTAAATCATTGAGAAATAGAAATAGAAAGAGAGAAAAAATTGAAAAGAAAAACAGAAAGAAATATGATAAAAATAAAATCAAGTATGATTTTATCAAATCAAATATAATTAAAAAATTAGAAACAAAACATAAAAAAGGAAGGAAATGCGAGAACGAAAGCAATATAAATCATCCCCGATCATTAGCACAGCGTTTGAGTTTCGAGACCAGAACGGAGTTGTACGCAATATTCCAACGACAACAAAATTGCTACTTTCAGTATATTTTTACTGCTTTCAGCCTATTTTTTGTTCTGCTTGTGCTGGGATTTATCGGCTCAGGAAACAACAGTCCTAAATTAGAAAAACGTTTTTCCACTCGATAGTTCTAAGTGGACCAATTCATTCCATCCTGTCACGTGGCTGTAATTTGGGTGCACGCCCTTTCCGAAGTTGGCGGTTTAAAGGCTAAAATAGCCGGCAAATTACCTTTGGAATATAATTATACGAATCAGTGTGATTCATACAAAATGGGTTAATACAAAGAAACAATAAAAAAAAGTAAACGTGCTAATTTACGTATTAAAACCAACCCAACCTACGAGCAGCTTGCATTAGCTCTTTCCTTCGTGTAACGTGCTACGACAGCAGGGAAACTTTGAGGAATTTCTAAGATTTACGGTATGGAACTGCTGCATAAAGGTAAGTTATAGATTTAGCTTATGGACGTGGATGCATTTCATTTGAATAGCAAAATGAAGCCGTTTTGATTATTACAATTTAGTATAACCGATGTTATTGTTTCTTTCTTACTTAAAATCCATCCGATTCATCAAGATTCGATTTAAAAATGTCGATTATTGTCAGAAAAACAGAATATAAATGGACCATTAAGTCACGAGTTTTTCGTGTAATCTAAAATCATGATAAGCACGATGTTTCATTTTGTGTGAACAGACGAAAACTATGATTAGCAGATGACTTTCGTCTGCTTAGTAGACATTATGTTATCTTCAAAAATTAGATTTCCATGATGTCTTTCAATGGAAAAAATTTTCCTTTTGAAGCTGTATAAATACATTTCCTTTCTACGTGATTTTTATCACGTCTAAATTTTGCAATGTAGAAATAGACATGATTAATGTAGAAATAGACATTATGAACATCTACCAAATAGTGCTGGAGATAACTGTTTACACCCAATTTGACATTACTTCCATTACGGAAGATACCCTGACGCATTCTTGAACAGCTACACCGAATAACGTGCTAGAGATCAGAGACTCGGTTAGACACTGGTGTCGATCGGCGTTTCTGCATTCCACATGGTCCCAGAAATGTTCGATGGGATTCAAATTAGAAGAATTAGTCCAGTTGCCAGGAGAGCACACGGATTTCTTGCAAATGCTCTTCGACCCATTCTTGTGCAGTGCGAGCCTTGCGACAAGGGGGCGTTATCATACTGGAAAAGCCCATCGGTCCAGTCCACATTGTTATTTAAGACAATACCTGATCCGATCGATACCAGTGCCTAGCTCAGTCGCTGACCTCTGGCACGTTATTCTCTGTAGCTGGTCAAGAATGCGTGGCATCTTCCTTAATTTAATGGAGGCAATGTCAAATTAGGTCCAAGCAGTTATCTCCGCCAAAGGAGGTCCAACACTATTTGGTAGATGTTCATAATGGTTTGACTCACGAGTATATATCGCGTCTATTTCTACATCTAGATAAGAATCAGATGTGAAGATGTGTTCAGTGGGGATGAGAGGATCCGGTGAGGTCCATAAGAACAATTCCTATACCAGGATAGCACCGGTAATGGTCTATTTCCACTCAACCGTTCAGGCTGGTTGACCAGGCTGGGCGGTCGCAGTGGTTTGGTTCATGGTAAATTAGATAGGAAGCACCTTCAAGATCAACTGAAGATCCACACAAAATGTACGTTGGTAAACGACGAATCCTAGATGACATTCAATAAACGAAAACTCTGATAGTTTCGTATTAATGCATTTATAGTATTAATCAATTGATTGATAATTTATTACTATTATTGCGTGTCACCTCCAGGGAGTCCAAGGACTCATCGGGGGGATGACTCCTGCTCTGCAACTCCACCACTCAATCCAAACAACTACAACGAACCGCAACTATCGCCATCTACACCAACGCTACTACTGCCCACCACCACCACTAGTATTTTCACAGACAATCACAAACACAAACAAAAGGCCGGCAATTTGTGTATTCTGATTATATTGCTAGGGGTGTTAAATTGGACGTCAATTTCTTTAAAAAGTTCGTTAGTAAATTCTGTTCTAACTCAACTAAATGATTTAATTTTGTCTTCCCTAACGTGCTCACTAAAATGATCACTCGTCTCCGTAGGGATACACGAAGAACCTTTATAAGGGTTTTTCAACTGAAGACGAGTTATCAGACAAGGCGGAGAGTACAGTTACTGGAAAGAGGATTTTTGCTTACGTTTGACAGTCAGACAAAGCTATCAGCAGAACACAACAACTGATAGACAGGGTAGGCTCTTCTCTTGACCTGATTTGTCTTGCTCCGTGTCCAGTTTGACTTTTTAACACGGAATTTCAAATCTCATTGCTACAAAGTCAAATTGGAAATGGAAAAAAAAATACATAAAAATAAAATTTGAAATAGATGGAATGGTTAGAGAGTCATAAATAGACAGAAAAGAAGAAGGGGACGAGTAGTAGGTGGCAAGATAACAAAAATTTGAAAAGGAATGTTCATGTCTTTGCTGGAGGACTAGGAAGGATATAGTGGGATTCGAAATGGGTCCTAGATAATAATAATGTCTGTCGTACTTTCCCGGGCAATCCATGGCATTCCTTTTCAAACGCATTATCTCTCAATTAATTCTAATTCAGTTTTTATACTTTACAAACTTTACGTATGCAGATTAAAATAAGAAAATTGGAAAAAAGGTAGAATCAAAGGTTGTAGCGTATAATAATTTCAATAGTTCTATAAAAAATATTTATTTTCCTCACATTGATCAATGTTTTCTTCCCCCCCCCCCAGAATCTTTTATGCAAACTCCCATAGGGATCACAATCCACAATTTAAGTACGCTGGTGTAAACCAGCGTTCGCGGATGCACTGAAGTCAGAGGATCAAAAATTCAAGCGGTCGTTTCAAACGTTTGAATAAACGATATTTCACGTTGAAATTATATGAAAACAAAGAAAAAAATTGCTGTATGAAATTATCGTAGAATCCTAATTCCATTTTCTTTTAGGTATATCTGAAATAAGCAGTTGTTTTTTCTTATCTTAACCTCTCCACTTCTTGTTGGTGACACCAAGCTCTCATAAAAAATAAATAGAGGAAAAAAAAGCATTGTTCTTCCTTAGATGGATTCCATTGACATAAATCAATCAGCACTTAATCTATGCACTAGTAAATCCTCTTTCGGATGTGTTCTCTATCTAGTTCTTCCCCCAATTCCTTCACACCCCCACATACCCACACGCGTACGCAATCCTATTCCATACCCAAATCATGCCGACTTTAGCTGTAAATAATAGCCTTCAAATTAAACCCGGGCAGAAACAAGGGACGCGTAAAAAAGTTGGGCGAGGGATTGTAATGACCCTAACCAATGGTTACAGATATAGGCCGTCGTCTAGTTCGGATTGTCTCTGTGGTATTGTCTCCGGAGTTCTAGGTCGCATTTCCTCGCTCTGTTGCTCCTCCATAAGTGTTCTACTTCTTCCGTAAGGCCGAGGTAGTCGGGGTGGTGTAAAAGCGAAAAGGTGGGGGTAGGGGGGGGATCAAAAGAGAGACTCTCCACCTAACATAGGCGATTCGACAGTTAAACAAAGGTCCGTAACAGGCGTGTCCCCGCCCATGTCTTACGGCAAAAATAGTGACCTTTAACCTCCATGTTACGCTGACCACTTTCCTTCACTCTCTCTTTCTCTCTTCCAATGGAAAGTGTCCCAAATTTTGGAAGGGGAGGAGGCGAGGTGTTGTGTAATGTGGGGCAACAGGAAGTCTCACCGTGTACCCGTATATATATATAGATATATAAAAGGTTTATGGTGAATGGAAAGTGCGTTTCTCTGTCATTTGTCAGGTGAACTTTATCATAGCAATGATCCCCAAGGTAAGTGAGGAATACGAAGTGTTCTAACTACTTTCTAGACTTTTCCATGTATTTAATTACATCCCGTGGTTCTAAGAATATAATTAAAAATGAATTAAATCTGCTTAAGTAGCATTTGCTAAGCTCACATTGGTGACTATAAATGATCAATTTTGAAATTCATTTGCTTGCTATGAGTATTAAGGACCTTTTGATTTGGATATTAGTGTTGTTGGGAATGGAAAGGATTCCTTCCTATTCTCTGGCCATTGTACAGTGCAGTATTAAACTAAATGCAAATAATTGTGCAGGATATTATTCTATGTACAAATTATCAACAAATCATATTAGTAAACACCGAACGCAAAGAATGTACTATCGTTAGTGTCACCATTCCATTTCTGTACCCCCCCCCCATATAATCTGTATGCTTAACTACTGAGTTGACCGATCTTATCCTTCGTTGGTTCTTTGCATAATCTACCCCCCACTCTCTATGATGCATATTGGATTATCGTCATTTCCTAATCTACCCTCATGGTGTGAACGGGATACTATGACAATACTATACGATTAGGTTTGCATTATTACTTTGGCTTTTTATCGATTATTTTCTTCCAAATGAATCTGTTATTTGTCAGAACTCCAGCACTTTCAAGTCTTGCATTTAGGTCTTGTGGTATGAAGGCATTTCTAACTGCATCAACCTACCTAAATCTTGGTTGTCGGCTGGGTCTTTTTCCTATCGTCAAACTCCTGTTGTTGCCAGGTAAAACCTTGTCTAACATTCTGCTTTGATAAGACCAGCTTACAGTGGTCGAGCTCACAATTCTTGAATGCCAGCATCAAGTTCATTCTAATATCTTCATTTGTAATACAATTCCGCCATTGGGGGGAGACTCTAATCTCCGATTAAGTGTTTTATTTCTAATTCAACAAGTTCAGACTGGTTTTGAACGCTGTTTTGCATTCTGCTATTTTTTTTTTAATATCTAATTTCCCTCTTGTTCTATAGATTCATTCGGAAGAAGAAATTTGTTGGAAAGGGCTTTCTTTCTTAAATCAACTCGCATCAAGGATACATAAAAGGAATTTCTAAACATGGCTGGTTTGAATTATAAGTAAAGCAACCAAGACTCTGAAGCCAGTATTTCTTTCTTTCTTTCTTTCTTTCTTTCTTTCTTTCTTTTTTTTTCTTTCAGCCTATGTATTCCCCGTGTTGGATAAAGGCCTCTCCTACTGCGGAAGGGTTGGGTCTACTTCTCCCATGGTGACTCATTCTATCTTGGGAGATGGATTGCACAGCTTGCACACTTGTATGAAGGCGAAAGACGATCACAAAATCACAAAACATCCTGCTGTCCACAACAGGATGTTTTGTGATTTTGGCTGGAGAGCGGATGCGCTAACCACTCGACCAACCAGGCCGGCTCTTAAGCCAGTATATTGTCTCTTAATCGAGCCTTGTGTACATATGTATTGTTCTGCCACTTTGTGTATTTTGTAAAGTGAAAAGCGCAAATTTCGTGATAAGTTTGTCAAGGTGACAGTAATTTAGCAAAAAACATATCGTTAGAGTTTATCCTTTTTTTTTCTTTTTTATAATATTCCATCTATATATTAATTTTTCTAGTGTCTTTTTACAATGAAAAAGGTATAATTTTTAGTTTTATAAAATATTATATGATTTTAACAGTAAATTAAGTTATAATAGTATATTTAAATGTTATTTATGATGGTGGCCATACGATGCAATCCTTTATTATTTTAAGTGATACTCCGTAAATGATTCTTATTAATCTACCCTCCTCGTTTTGGAATATTTCTTTGTATTATTCATGCGTAGTGAAATTCATTCGAGGGTCAGGCTACGCCAGTTCACAGTACGCTACGCCAACTCTATTCTCGAGAATCATCGTAAGGTCATGAAAAGTTTTTTTTATACGAATGTCTTTTTTTTTTTTTTTTAATTTTTTTTTTTTTAAGTGATTATTGCTCACTAAAAAAAATTTTACTTGTAAACCTATTGTGCATCGGTACGATAGTGGGATAAGAATTAAATAATCCGAAAATCTACTCCAGAGACCAAATAGAAATATATGAATGCGAACTTAAAGAAGACAAACTCAAGTAAGAATGAAATGATACAAGATATGTAGAACATTTTAATACTCTGAAGACTAATGAAGTTGATCAGTTGCAAGAAATGAATACAATAGCGCTAAGAATATCTAGAAGCAATTCCACAAACAACAGTGGAAGGAGTCGTCAGAAAACTGAAGAACAATAAATCCCCCCCCCCACTCTCGATACAAGCAGAGCTAATTATTAAAAAAAATAAATAAAATAAAATAAATGCTGGTGTAGAATTTTCACAGCTTTGCCGACTCATTCCCAAGATCTGGATTAAGCAGTCCCAGAGGAATGGAATGTGAGCACCATACGCCCTATCCCCGAGGAAGATAATGATCTGTTCCAGTTATTACAGGGGAATAAGTCTTATGTAGAAACTGCAGATTTTTCTACATTTTATTCGAGCGATTTTTGGAATTGCAACACACCACCACTACATCGATTTTAGAACGGCATATGATGATAGCGTGGACGTAATTTATATATTGCCATGGCGCAATTGCAATCCCACTTATTAGTCTAGTTAAAGCTGCAATGAGAGATATTCAGTGTCCGGTTAAATTTCAAGACATGTTTGGTCCCATACATATAAAAATATGGTGTTCAACAAGGGGATGCATAGCCTACGACTGTTTTTAACATAGCTCTTAGAAAAGTCACTAGTGATGTTGGTACTGTGTTAACATAAGGGGAACTATCCTGTACAAAGTCAAAAAGTAGCAAATAAAATTCAGCAGATAAAAATATACGCCAATAAGTAGGAAAGTTTGAGTTTTGATAATTCGTCTCAAAGTCAGTTACTGTAAATTTTGAAATTCCTGAGTTTTACAGTGTTGAGATCGAAAAATGTACATCTTTCTGCAAACGGATGTTTCTTTGGACTTAAGAAATGCACGCTTAATCTCGGTGGGGAAAAAAAATTATGTACAAAATACTCAAGACCAGTATTAACATGTCTCTGAAAAACCTGGATATTATCCAAGACAGGATTGAAAAATCACTAGGGTTTATTTCAAAGACGGGTCTTTAGATAAATTTTGGAACAATACAGGAGATTTTTTTTAAAAGATATAACCATGAACTATGCAGATTACACAGTCCAACACAATTTTTGCTGACTTTTATATGAGACTTGTTTTTTACTCATTTGGGTGCGCTGATTTCAAATATCAAACCCATTTTTCTCTATCACATCAGGTTTTCCCTCTATGGCATTTTCTTTTTGCTAATTTGTAAGTTTTTGATATTTTTAAGGAGGCAGTACTATTTAGAGGATCAAAAAAATCGATATTTTTAATATTATTTTCTGAAAGTATGTACTTTTAAAAATCTGTTCCTAACTTTTTATCAAGAAATTCGAAAAATTCCCGAAGATATAGCCTATTATTCAAAGCGGTGCGCAGATCAGAATCGGAGCGCTCACCGCTCTCACTTGTTAGTAAACGAATAAATGCGTAAGAACCCCAACGGTACGTACAGGCTTTGAATGCGAGAGAGGCCGATAATTAGATACATAACTACTTAACAATATTCATTAAAAATTACAAGAATATTTATAAAAAAATAACAATTTTATTTACACATGAGTTTCAGGGAATAAATTTTTGTTTCTAGCAATTTCTGCTGTGTGTTCTGTTTTGGCAATCCCTTTGAATACTCCAACAGTAGTCGGCCATCATGTGAAAATCCCATCTTCCTTGGTACCGATCTTCCATAGTTTTTAAGTCTTGACAAGCGAGAGCGGTGAGCGCTCCGATTCTGATCTGAGCACCGCTTTGAATAATAGGCTATATCTTCGGGAATTTTTCGAATGTCTTGATAAAAAGCTAGGAACAGATTTTTAAAAGTACATACCTTCAGAAAATAATATTAAAAAATTGATATTTTTGATCCTCTAAATAGTACTGCCTCCTAAAAACTATCAAAAACTTACAAATTAACAAAAGGAAAATGCAATAGAGGAAAAACTTGACGTTATAGAGAAAAATGGGTTTGATATTTGAAATCAGCGCACCCAAATGAGTAAAAAACAAGTGTCAGATCATAATCATCAGAAAAAAATTTTTTTTTTGTTGGCCAGTGTTATTTAATAAGCTTGGTATTATCAAGTACATTTAAAATCACATTTTGTTTGGATTGAACATATTATTATGAATAATAACAGGACAGTTAAGATGTTCAATACCAGACCAGAAGAAAAATTGGAAGATCTGCTCTGAGATGGGAAGATAGTGATCCAAAGATATTAAGGGTCTGGGAATTAAAAAGTAAAGGATTTTAGCAATGAATAAGGAAGATTGGCAGAAGTTTCTGAAGATGATTAGGAACCCACACAGCTTGTCCAGTCAGTGATCTCTCGCATCAGACGATGGCCACCTAAGGATAAACACGCCACATATTCGAGTCTGTAGATTGCAAAAGGAAATTTACGTTCTTATTTTAGTTTATTTTACAAAATAAATATTTTAATAATGATTTTTCTTTAAATTTTTATTATGTTTATTCCTGTTATTCAATTTTCTCAGAAAACTATGAAAAGACTGTCTATTTTAAGTTTGGTTTCCTTCACATCCGAGGGATCAAATTAGGTATAATGCCAGCATTTTTTTTTGTATTATTAAAGGAAAAAAAACGACTGATTTCTATTATTTTGCCAAACATCATTGTCTGTCATATCTTGGATTAGCGACTCATTGTGTAAGTAAAATTGATCCAAGAAATCAAATGCAACCTGATCTTATCATTTTCTGTTTTGTATCTCATTATCAAATCAAAATTTTCCTCCTTCCTCCCATTTGCCTCAGGCACTTCGGATAATTAGCCTCTTCATAGCCTGTCAAACTAATATAACATCTATGGGTAAGTTCAAGTTACGCTTATCAGAAAGATTTAATTTCATTTTTGACTGAATTTCACGTTTCGCTCGTAAACACAAATATAATTATTATAATTTCCTTTTAAAATGCCTTCAATTCTATAGAAATGAATTTTAATAAAGAATTTTGTTATATCACTCTATGAAAATCCACCTTTTTTTTATTAATATGGAATTAAAATATATTAAAGGAGATGGGAAGTTATTATTTATGGATTCCAGAGGGTAACCGATGGCAATGCTGTAGCCAATGAAGTTTTAAGTGAGACTCGGCTATTGCCTTTACCCTGCCATGACCAGAGCTTATAGCTCCATAACACCCTATCCACACATTTCCTTTTACAGATAAGGAAATGTGTGGATAGGGTGTGAAGGTATTCTTGCTTCACCCATCTAGCCCAACACAAAAATAAAAAAAACTGTTATTTATATTTTTTAAATCGTAATATATAATAATAGTTTTTTAAAAAAAAATCGTTTAAAACATTTCATATATAAATATCTTCAGCTGCAAAATTAATGCTTTTATAACTGTTTCTGCTTTTAAAATTTAACTTCCAATTAAATCCTCCTCCTTTTAAACCTTTTTTTTTTTATTATTCACGAAGAATTTTAAAATGCATTTCTTGATTTAGGCAAATCAAAGACTCTTTTTTTTTTTTTTAACAAATCTGAGATTTTGAAACGATTTTCTAAATGGCTTTGTATCTAATAGCGAATGGTCTTAATTACATAATAGACTTAAGCCATCTTTGACAGGAACCATACTTAGTATGGCATTACTTCAAGACCGAATTTTTAGTGAAGAAAACGTTTGCGTTTTTCACTGGCATTTTCTAAGTTAAAAAAAAAAAAAAAAGATTGCAAGCCAGTAGGAAAAATCATGGGTTCTTCCTGTTTATTTTTCTGCTAATGAAACGGATTTTTTTTTTCTTTTTATTAAATTGTTTCTGGAAGGATGAGAAATCTAAGATAATTAGATCTTATTAAAATGATTTCAAAAATAAATATGCTTCACAATTTTTTATGCTGGTGGAGTAAATGCTTAAATATTCTCCGAGGCTCAGGATATGTTAGCAATGCTGTTTTTTGATCCGGAAAAGCGTTAAGATAGATGTCGTTTTCGTCTGAAGTTCCCCATCCCCATTGAACTCTCCTAATGAGGAATTTTCAAGTATGTATTTTATGACTAGATCTGTGTGTTCATGAGCCGGTTTGCCTCTTCTGAGGGAAACCGGCTCACCTCCACGCTGTGTGAGACTGGCTAATTCACCTTTTAGTCGAAAGAGACCTCATAAAGGTTCCTCACGTAATGGACGGGAATCGAACCCAGGTCTTTCCGACCAAAGGGCGTTGTCTATACTGACTGAGCTACGGAGACTGTTAAGATGACTATCATATAGATTGACAATTTGTGGAATGCAGACGCTAGCAAACAGAAGAAAGCGAAGGGGGATATGATAGACCTACAGACCTCTGAAAAAACAGTTATGGCGGGTGGGGAGAGGACATCCATGGAAGTTGAGAATGAATGCAGTGTCAAAAGAAAAGAAAGAAGTGAACTAAACTTTTTCATGCAGTTGTGCAAACTGGAATGGCCTGCCTTTTGAAGGGGGGGGGGGGGAGGATGCAAGCAGCGGACTGCCTTCAAGAAATGGTATGATAGGTGAAGTGAATAACACGTAGCTTCCCTCGACGAGTGTCTAACTTCCTGGAGTCTTATTTAATAATAATTCATTTCAGAATTAAGTCTTTATTTTCAAATTTGTATTTTTGAATCGTATACCTCAAGAACTGAACTGTTGCATGCGATAAAGAAAGTTAGCCAATGACATTATCGGTTTTTATGTCTGAGCTCTGGTAGAAGGACAGAGAGAATAGAGAATATTTTTAACCTGGAAAAAGATTTTTGTTTCAGTAACTATATATAAACATATAACTTTGTTTCAGGTTCTGTTAGTAAACTTGCTGATTGTAGCAGTGAATGCTGCTGGATATGGTAATGGACCGAAGTCTTATGGCTACATCTACCCTGCATATGCACACCAAAGTCCTGTCTATGATTCTTATGTAAGTTGACTTTTTGTTTCTATACTTTACTTATAAGAGTATCCTTCATATGCATTATAGTCAGGTTTACAAATGTAACCAATATTATTAAGATGTATCTGTCTTTTCTGCTATAAACATATCCATAGCTTCTATAAAACGTCTTCAAGTCACTGCTTGAGGTATAAAAAAAATTTGTATTTTTTTATACCTCAAGGTACTGTGTGCTTCAAGTACATTAAAAATTCTCTGAAAATGTTTGTTGCTGTTTAGATGTCGGTTTGCGTAATAGATTGTCTGTCTGTTACTCGCAGATTCATTCCAATTTCTCAGACTTTTTTTTTTCTTCTTTTTCTGTAGTGTTTTTCATGTTCGCTGATCTACCAAACCGATCACTCAGTCTTTAGACTGATCACGTAAAACCGTACAACACGTCTTAGCTTTTGAAAAACTTTTTTTTTTTTTTTTTTTTTTTTTTTTTTTTTTTGTAGATGCTTGAAATCGAGGCTATTTATTTAGTTTAATATCAAAATTAAACGCGAAAAGTGTAAAGTATTTTCTAAAAATGCTGAAATAAACTGGAAACCATGAAGTATGTTATATATCATGCTCACCCCTTTTATACTACAAAATATAAAGTACGCGGATTTTTTTTGATTTTTTTTTTAAATATAATCAAAAGGTCAGAACGCGTGGAGGAGTTGATAGAAAATTGTTTAATACAACTTAATAACGCCAATTTAGGGAACAAAACTGGGTGGGGGAATTTGACAAAAATACCGAAAACACTCAGAATTATGTTCTTGTTGCAGCGTTCATGTTTTGTGCCAAGATATTTATTTTAAATGCTTCTTATTATTATATTTCAGTTTAAAAAAAAAAACGGCGAATGTTATAACATCCAGCACTAGTTTTAAATGAAATTTTAAATTCATTTTAGTCAAATGACCAATGCCATAAAATAGGAAGCTTGTATCGATTTGCACTTAAAATGGTTTTCAATGTATAAAAATTATATTTTACATAGGATTAGTCATTTTATCGCACTTCTTGTCGGGTAGTGGTGTTTTGTAGAGGTATGCATGCCAAAGTTAGTCATTCGGTAAGATATGAACCAATAAAACGCAATACTTTTAATGAACACAATCGTGATTTTCATTTAAACACACACGCTGCTAACATGGATTACTCTTGTAAAGAATTTCTTTTGTTTCTGAATATTGTTTTCATGATATCAAAATTTTCTTGTGGTTAATTCACCTGAAACTTTAGCCAAAACTTTATTTTTTTAATGCGAACAGTATTATGAATGAAAAAAAAATGCTATTATCTGTCCGAGAGATGTCGTAATGTCTGATTTGTGTGCTAACTCAGAAAATCAAATCTAATGTCTGTTGATATAGATATTAACACTGACTTCGTAGCTTTTAATAAAATTTCGTTTGGCCAGTAAAATATCTCTAAAGACCTTCAGAATTTTTTATATAAACGAGATAAAAATTGTAGAAAATGTTTAAATTGTTTAACATTTCTCCCATTTCAATCCTCTGCTAGCACATAATTCTTTTTGATAAACTGTCTGACCATAAACTCATATACATACGGAATAAATATTTGTGTTATTTAACCGTTTTAATTTCAGATTTAAGCTTATAAAAACTATGAAAGAATAAAAATGTATATTATTTAGTACTTTTTATTTTGCATAAAAAAATATTTCTTATGTAAAATTTAAAATGTGTTTGTACACCTTTTTTTTTTTTTAAATTTCATCTAAATTATATAGAATTCTGATAGAAATAAATGTATTTAAACTCAGGGAGAGGATACTGATTACGGGGAAGATCCTAGTCCTTTTTAGGACGTCCAGGTTAACAAATGGCAATGCTGTGGCCAATGAAGTTTTAACTGAGGCTCTGATCTGATATTGAGCCTGATATCTTTTTAAGAACTTTAAGAAGTATTTAAATTCTGTAAGGTAATATTGTACACCTATCTTATATGTTTATGTATTTTTTCTATATTTTTTCTATTTATAGGATGCTCCTCAGCCTTATAGCTTTGGCTATGACTCCAAGGATGAATACGGAAACAGTCAGTGGAGGCAGGAAAACAGTGATGAACACGGCAATAAAAAAGGATCTTACGGTTACACCGACGCTCACGGAATTTACCGTCAAGTAGAATACGTAGCTGACGCTCACGGATTCCGAGCATGGGTGAAAACAAACGAACCAGGTACAGCTAACCAGGATCCTGCCGATGTCAAAATAGCTGCAGAAGATTCTCCCGTAAAGCACGTCGCTCCCGCATATGCTACTCCGAAGTTATACAGCGTTCCTGTTTACGAATACAAGCCTGCTTACTCCCCCTACAGGTCAGCAGCCCACAAAGTCCCATATTATTACTAATTCCCTGCAAATGCTAGCATTTTCCGCAGGTGTAACACGTGCCAGCTGTAACATATTACCATCCGAATGGTTATGTCGTCATCTACCTTCTTTACCCCTTTTGTTTATCCCCTAAAAAAGCTACTGTAATTTATTTCCTATTAATGACCTGCCAGAGCAAAGTGCTTGTAGTGACGTCGCTTTGTTGTATTTTGCAATCCTGAAGAGTGGGTTGTATGTAATGCATGAATTTTGTAATCTAATGTAAAGATATTTTTTTGGATTAGTTTGGTGTTTGTTTCCATTTTTGCACTCCGCTGTGACTTTTTTTTTTTTTACATAACCTTGGAGTGATCAAGTATTTATTAAGGAATCTCCATCTACAAAACAATTATTCACACAAATGTATTAATGGGAAGAATAAATATATTAGTGGAGAAATCGGTGGAGAGATGGACTAGTGACTCGTCCATCAGGTCACGTGTCTTTTACTAATAGAGAAATTATGTAATGGAATTGATAATGTAAGAACGGACCATGCAGTTTAATTGGTAACGATGGCGCCTAAAAAAAAAAAAAAAAAAAGTCTAGAAACGAACTCATATTCATTAGCGTCATACCAAATAGTATCTCTTGACATTTCTTTTCTCGTGGGATTCTACATATACACCATCGGCTGGAGACGAGATTTTAATCCAGTAAAATTTGACAATGTCCTGTTGCTTTATCCTAAAGAATTAACACGACACGGTCACTATGCTGTAGTAGCTCATCACCAATTTTGATCTTCAATCAGATTATTTGACGATTCTGCATATGAAAAGAAGAAAGCGATCACATTTACAACAAATAAAATGAATATAAATAATTTATTCCATTCATTGACAATCAAACAAAGTTCACTTTCGCTCGTAAACCCGTTCCTATCATTGAGTCATCAGCAAGAATGAGGATGAGCAAGTTCCCATTGGTGGAATACTTTTTGGTTCCTGGGGCAATGTCGGTACCGCAAAACCTATAAATAAACAAATAACAATCAGTAATTCGTATTAAACATATCTACTAGATACAGTGTTTAGATGTCATAAATATTATCCTACTATACCATTTGCATCCAATGATTTTGTTGCAAATTGCACTTTATTGTATTAGATATTATATGACAAGACGAACTACACCCTTATTAAAAAGCTTTTCGACTGAAGAATTGGGTATCGACTCCTAGATCCTATTAGGACCCAAACAAACTAAAGGACAAATGCCGCGATAGGGAAACGCTGTCCATCAAGGATGTCACGTCAATAGTTTTTGGCGGTATACCTTAGTCATATTTTATTTATTCTTTAAATTAAATGTAATATTATTTCCACCACGAAATTCACAGATGTATACTTAAGATAAGGATGCGAAAATAAAAAGTCCAAAAGAAATTAACAGCAAAGTAATAACTGAAATATACAGTTTTCAACAGATTTTTTTTTAAAATCACTTCACTGGTGGTCACAGGAAATTAAGAACCTTGATTATATGTCATATAATTATGTCCAACCACCACAAGAGGTTTACAATCTCTTGTGAAAGTTGCTTAAAAAAGGACAAACTATATAAATGTAAACAAGCATCCGCAGGCACATATTAAAAAAATGCAATTTGAATCTTATTCTCACACTTGAATTAATTATTTAGTGTCAATCTGGAACGTACAATTTGATATCGTTTGGCCTCTTATAATGTCCAAAGTTCATCAAATTGAAAGTGGCATTGTCCAGTGGTACTCCTAAATATCGGATTTCATTACATCTGTCCAATAAAAACGAAGTTGTTATATGTGTATATGGAAGGGCAAAAATAATCTAACAGGAATCTATATATTTAGATTATGTTTAGACTTATTTTGCAAAACGCATTTTAAAATTGAAATGAAAATTCGCCATTTAAAAAGGTAGTAATTAAATAATAATGAAAAGCTAATATTCACTTTTATATGAATTCATATAAATACAAAGTATAACTAATGATAATAATTATAGTAAAGTATTTACTCAGGGCCGTACTTATGCATAGTCATGAGGCTCCAGCTGGGGGGCCCAAAACAGATAGGGACCTGGAGCACTAGCTCCTCGGGAAACGTAAGTGCGGCCCGGTATTTATTATAATGCTATAGCTCACCCTATTACAGGCATTAATGTTATTGTTAGGGTTTCTTCTATAACTTGGGCTGCTGATTATCGCTGAAGGATAGATACTGACTCCCTACTTGTATTCAAAAAAGTTAGCTATGACTAAAGGAGCCCTGCCTTTTCTCTTTGGAGAATAAAACACGTTAGATGATTTTTTTATTATTATTTAGATAAAAAATAAGTGAATTTTAAAGCTATAAGATAGTATATTGTCTGTTAATTGCGTGTGGTTTGGCTGTTTCCAGATTTGTCTGTCCTGAGAGATTTATAAGACAGAAAACAAAGTTTCCAAAAACAAAAACCGTGTTACCTCCCTCTAAGATTCATTTTCTGCTGAAAAGTCCTCAAGTGAGATTCTATCGCAGAGGGATTCTAATTCACAAAAGTCATGGCCTTCAAAGGTGCTAACCCAATAAGAAGCAAAATAGTAATACAAAATAATAGACCAAGTGAATATATTCAAATAGGATGCACGATGTCATATGAAAACGAAGCAGATATAGAACCGAAACCATCAAACTTTTTAAAAGTAACAGACATTATAAATAAAATTTTTAAACCCGATTTTTGTACAAAAACACACGAATAAGAATCTACAATACAGTAGCTAAACTTACCTTACTTTATGGTAGTGAGATATGGACAATAAATAAAAAAAAGCAGATGAAAGAAGAATTGAATCAGCCGAAATGAAATTTCTGCGCAGAACTGAGTCACAATAATGGACAAAATTAAAAGTAACGAAATCAGAAAATAAACTTGGATTTACAAACTCCCTAAATGAAACAGTTATTTGCTACAGAGAAAAATGGAAAGAACACGTGCTCAGAATGGGTAGAAACAGAATACCTAAACAAATTCTAAATTACCACCCAAAAGGTACCCGATGCAGAGAAGACCCCTAAAAAGATGGAATTGAGTCCGGAACAGGCCACTTTGCCTATTAAACCTAGAAAGGAAAAAGAAGAAGAGTATAGGTGCACGAGGCTCTAGCTGGGAAGGGGGTTAAAAAAAAATTAGGGCCAATTTTCCATCTATATATCTACCCTATATATATACATATAATGATAAGCCTTTTTATGTCACGTTTTTTGAAACTCAGGGACTACCCTGAGTGTCGAGTCATCGGAATTCAAGGAGAACCTGCCCACCAGCCCGGAACTGGGGGGTTTGGCGCCGTAGGCGCCAGGTGGGCGTAGCCCCCTAGTATATATATATATTAAAATACAGAAAAAAATTTAGCCCTATTCGTCTTAACCATTGTTCAAAAGTTTGAGTTCCGCCATCAAATATTTACTTACATTTCCCCATCGTATAAATCAGATGTTCGAATTTCCACAAATTCATCGACACAGCGTTCGAAGTAAAGACTATAAGTTGAATTGAAGCGAGGATGGAAACTGAAGTCTTCAAATTCCACTTCTGCTTCTTTACCTGGTGGAGCCTGGTTGGGAAAAGAAAAAAAAAAGGGGGGAAAACACTGAAAAAGGAAATAATGACTAATAGAGTTATGCCTAATGCTAGACTAATTCAATCTGACAATAAAATAAATAAATTATGCAAATGCCTTTTGATGTAGAGGAACTTCATTATGGACACTACCTCTGACGAAAACAATGTGAATACTCGTGTTCTAAATTTTTACGATTTAATTTTTTATTCATTTATTATTATTATTATTTATTAGTGTGAGTGTGCGTAACGAAGGAATAAATAGTACTTCAACTGACGAGCCACATAAGCATCACTTCACTTGTCATATATCGCAAAAAAAATCAGTCTCGTTACTTTATTGTCAAGATTTCTCTGTTGCTCTGAATTTACTGATCATTGACTTTATACTCATACCTGTATCCACCAGCTACAACTTTCATTGGGATATTTCCTTTCTGGATAATTTGGCGTTTCAATCACCCCTGGCTCTGTTACATTTCCGCCACATGGGAGAGGACCTAAAAAAAAAAAAAAACCTGGTCAGTCGTGAAGAAGATATCATACACCACTGTTTAAAAATTTTGTTTAATTCATCTGGATAGCACAAATGCACAACAAAATTTGCTAATATAATATATAACTTCGATTTGAATATCAAATGCTGTACCATAATAGTCTCCAATTACGGTTTGGCAGAGTTCTCCAGATGTATACGGCGGACAGATACAAGGACAGGACTGATCGTTATCTCTGTACGGAGCTAAATAGCCACCATTTCGACAGAATGTAGTTCCTTTGTTAGGACAGCCTTCTGTAAAACAAACAAAACACGTGATAATTAGTAAATTTGCACCTTATATTCACTCAGAGCTTCTTTCATTGACAGGTAAGATGCCCTTCCTTCTTCCATTTCAAAAGCAGAGTTAGGCCTAATTAGGCTTCACATCAGGAGTAACTTTTAGTTAAGCCTAATATTTAGGCTTAACTCTAAGGTTGACATTTAAGCATACTTTTTAGTGTTTCGATTAGACTTCAATAAAGCTTCATTTTTCTTTCTTTTTTTAAATTTTATTTTATGTTATTTTACCAAGTACGAGTATATGACAGACCGTTCTAGAGATAAAGTATTTCAACAAGAAGAGCAATGTCCGTATACTCACCATCACAATTGTAGATCATATTGGCTAATTTTCGATCCCTAAAACTAAGACCATCTCGTCTTCTGCCCATGAGCGATTGGTAATGAGGATTGAGAGAAACTAATGCATTCTTCTCGTACACTTCTCGGCTGAAAGCCTGTGGAATGAAATATATGTCATTAGGTGAGTTTCAGTTGTATACCATTTATGATGAATGTGTAAAAAAAAGAAAAAGTGAAACGCTCACCATCGGATCATAATGCATTATCGATGTGAGATCGTACTCTATTCCATGAGGGTTGTCCAGTCCTCTCCAGAATTGTGTAATGCCACCAAGTCGGACGTTTCTCCATAGAACTTTCACAAATTGATTTCTATCTCGCCTAGATTGCTCGTGGTCGAAGCCAAGAGCGTGACCAACTTCGTGTATCACAACGTATTTCTGGAACAGATATCATGATTATTAAATAATTTCTTTAATAAAAAAAAAAGCCCTCTATCAAGAATTTCATTGAGGTTTTCTGGAATTCACGACAGAGGGCGCCACATGTAAACTCTAACCTACAGACTTTTTTAAAAGTATTTTTGTTTATGTTTATTTTTTTAAATAAATATTTTCAGATTTTTATATTTAAATATTTATTTTATTTTATTTATTAGGAATTGACACATTTGCAGTTTATTTTCGGATTGCCTGACCACTAAACTTTGAAAATTACCTTTCCACACCGTTCTCCAAGAGACAGATCTTGGCCCATAAGAGGTAAAAGTCTCCTTCCAAGAGAAGACCAGCATCTGTGAAATATACGACAATAATCTGTCGCATCAATACGTTTAAAATAGGGATAAAATTCAACATTAGTCAGGAGGAAAAACGTTTCTATTATTAATATTATTAATAAGGCTATAATGCTTTTAGAGATATAAAGGAGGCACTAGTGCTGAGAATTCTGCAACACATCAAAATAAAAATACCATAAAATTATATAAATCACATATTAAAATATCATAATATTCATTATAATAATAAAAAGAAATATTTTATGTACTGTATCCCTAAATTTGTGGCAGGTTTAAGTATACTATATACCAGAAATTTAACAATGTACTGGTATTTGTCTAAGTTCAAGTTTTTCCTCATTAGTCTTTGGAGTTTAGAGTATAAAAGTGACTCTGAGATTCAACAGTCAGAAGAGAAAGAAAAACAGATAGAGTGAGATAAGGCCGACTTCTTCATACGGATGATTTTTTGTCACATCTGCAATTTCAGATGTGACAAAAATACTCAAGTTACCAGTTCTGGCTGTTGACCCAGCGGGTACTTCTGAAATGTTGGTTTGACTTTTCACTGAATATTTCGTGTTCTCATCATAACTAATTACGAAACATAAATTCGTATCATCATCGTCACGAACCACTGGCTCACTGCCCGTTCGTTTCCGATGCCTTCTTAACAATCTTCTTCCCCCTTTTTTTGCCCAGTGCACATGGTCGCAGTTTCTGTACACCCATTCCACACCACTCCTTTATATTTTGTCTATTCAATTTCTGTCTGGTCTATCTCTTCTGTTTACACCATCCATAATACCAGACATGAATATATCTTTCGGTCCTCACTCATTCTGCAGATGTGTCCAAATAATTGCAGCTTCCATTGTATAATCTTCTGCATTACATTCTCCTTTGGTTGTACTTTCCGATAGAGCTCTTCATTTGTAATTTTCTTTCAAATGCCAAAATTCGTTTTCTTGATTCTTTAGTCATTACCCATGTTTCAGATCCATACAGTATAGCAGAGTTTCTGAAACTTTTCCTACGATGGAACACTTCACAAATCCTGAAATTTTAACGGAACACCTTAGTTAGAGTCGAGTATTATCGTTCTCGTATTCAATATAAAGCTAAGCACACACTATCGACGCAGCAGGTTGTGTCTCAAAATTACGACAGCGCACACTACAAGCGCGCTGGGCCGCATCGCATCAACCTTGCTTGTGACCGCACGTTTCCTAGAATAGATACTTCCGTACTTCACTCCCGCTCGGAGGTGTGAACAGCCGCGGGCGGCTGAGTCAAGGCCAGCGCATGCTGGCCTTAATAGCACAATCCACACACAAAGTGAGGCGCACCTGATTTTCAAGCATGTTTGAACTTGTCGCAGCATTTAAAACCATTCCAAGCTCGTATGAATTTTGATAATTTTTCACGGAACACTTATTCACTGAAAATACTATATATATTATTATTATTTTCATATATATATATATTATTATATATATTATATTATTATTATTATATATTATTATTATTTTCATATATATATATTATTATATATATTATATTATTATTATTATATATTATTATTATTTTCATATATATATATTATATTATTATTATTTTCATATATAGTCCTTATAAGGACTGGCTTAAAGGGGCGAAGCAAGAATGCTTTTCATATTCCCCGTTATCTGTAGAGGACAGTGTAGGGATAAGGTGTTATTGAGCAATTAAGGCTCTGATCATGGCAGGAGGGTAACAGCAATAGCCGAGCCTCAGTTAGAACTTCATTGGCTACAGAATTGCCATCCCTTACCCTCCAAGGGTATTGGATTGAATGAATCAATCCCGATCTTATTGTCTAATCTCCTTTCATATATATATATATATATATACAGTATATATATATATTATTACTCCCTATACGAGAACAACATAGGTGTTAGCTGATTTATTATTATTATTATTATATATATTATGTTATTATATTATATATATATTATAATTGTGACCTACACAGAGGGCGCTGTGTAGGCAGACGGATGCACTTACGCTGTCCGCTGCTCCTGGTTTTATAGGTTTAAAGTGTTAATTAATTCATCTTTCTAACTTGAAAGTGCTACTATTTAATTCTACTAGTCACGCTGAAGACAGGAACGTTCAAATTACCAAAATCGGATAAGTAAGATTCAAATTTTCAGTGTTGGAAGTTCATAGAGTGTACTGCAGTCACCAGCCAACGAAGAACAAAGGACATCGCCATTTTAAAAGTCGCACTATAGTCGCTAACGCGAAGAAAGGCTAAAGTTCACCGAGACTGCGAAGTTCAAGCAAAATGAGCTGTAACAAATGCAATAAGCCATTAAGCGATGAAGGGGACGGGCCGTATTGTTCCGGATGTAACAAAAAACAACACTTCCACTGTTCAGGGATCTCAGAAAGCACGTGGAAAGCAAAAGGAGCCATGAAACGGACCGAATGGCGATGTCAACAGTGCCGTGAGAAAACGAAGAACAAAGACCAGACACCAAAGAAGAGTAACGACGCACATCAAGGTAAGTCGCTTCCGGATCCTAAGACTTAAGCAACATAATGCAACTGATCGGCAGCAAAATTGGAATTCAAATCGCAACCACATATATCACCTATATCAACCGAGGCCCACAAAAAAATAAAGCGAGACCGTCACCAATCATCGCTCGTTTTACCAACAGAAATCTGAGAGACTCCATTCTTACAGCAAGCAAGAAAGCAAGGCCGACAACAACGATCCTAACTGATAAGAAACTCCCAACACTAATCTATATAACGGAACACTGGACTCCATACTTCAAAAATCTTCTATACCAAGCAAGGAAGGCAAAAACAGAGAAAAATTACAAGTTCCTGTGGACAAAGAATTCCCAGATATTTTTGAGAAAGAATGAAAACACTCGAGTATACATAATTACAAGTGAATCCGACTTACACAGCCTACCAATATAAAACACTAACTTTTCACATCCTTAAGAATAAGATTAGAACTCATTTAAAAACTATATAATGGAGATCTCAAACATAGGCGAACATATCCAGTCAGACAACATAAACTTCTTTGACTCTTTGAAGAAATGGTCAGACAACATTTTCACCAACACCAACTTCACTATCATACACACAAACATAAGGAGTATAAAACACTGGCTTACATTGATAACACAGCTCAATTATACCATGATAAACATAGATGCGCTAATATTGACCGAAGTTGCAATAAACGACATAGAAATTTACGCATGCAACATAAATAATTATCAAACCTACAACTTATGTAGACCAAACAAAAGAGGAGGTGGCATTGTGGCATTTATCAAAGAAAAATACAATGTGACAGAAAAACAAACTCACTTCGAACATGCGGAAACACTAATTTTGGAAATCACAAATAGCCACAAACATAATATCAAATACACAATAAACACAATATACAGACCCCCAGATAATAATGCACTCAGTTTTCTTCACGAATTAGAAACATGGCTAAGCGGCATCGAAGCGCGTACAACACACAAGCTCATCATAAAAGGAGACATTAACATAAATACTCTTGACCACGCTTCTTCAACCACTAACATATATCTTGATATACTAAGTCAGTACAACATAAATCCTACCATTAACTCTCCAACAAGAGAAGAAATACTCACTAACACAATCATGCATTGATCATATCAACATATGGACTCCCATCCATACATATACATCATCAGTAATTAACGTAAAAATTGCCGATCACTACTTTGTCTCAACTTCGTTTTATTACGTTTCCTACCCCCCCCCCTACCACCACAAAAGTCGACAAAACTCGATCATACTAAAGAGCATCGTCGATAACCAAGTAAAAAATACAGATTGGAATTCTCTACTTAAAATAAACGATCCTGTAACACAATACGAGAATTTTCAACTAAAGTTCACAGAAATATACAAAAAAAGCAACAAAACCTACACAGACGAGGCGACAAACAGACAACAATTCATGAATAAATGACGACATACTAAATACTATTACTGAAAAAGAAAATCTATGGGAAAAAAAAAGTCACCCAGTAACACACATTTACAAATCTTACACAAAAACACAGGAAATAAACTAACAACAAAATTTCGTAGGGCAAAAAGACGCTATTACTTCCAAAAATTCATGGAATATAACGACAACATTAAGCAAACATGGACTACTCTCAACGAATTAGTAACCCGAAAAAAAAAGAAAACTTCAGCACAATATTTTATTACAAAAAGCTTCGGTCAGGACACAAACTAAGAGGAACTAGCAGACTCATAAACGCTAGCTACATTAACTGTGCATGTGCTAAAATTCTAAAATCATCTAAAATTCGAATACGGTCGAGAAACAAGCTTTGAAAGATTACAGTATAATTTATTTAAAATAAAGAGCCAAGAGGCTTGAATTTAAATGTATACTTAATATTTAAATTAACTTCCAGAAGATCAAAACTTTTTTTATTAAGTTAATTTTCATAAATTCCGACTCGTATTGTGCACAAATTATTATTATTATTATTAACCATCGACTGAAAAAAAACTCAATAATTACATCTCTCTCTCTACAAAACAGACAAAAACAAGATGAACATTAAGAATCCGGCGACGTAAAAATTATTTAAATTAAGGGGATATTAAGGAGCCTGTGTAGCTCAGTAGAGCGCTATTTACATATACCATATTTATACAAGTGGAGTTTGCCCTCTGCAGCGCTTGACCGCACGACAAAAGACGTTCGAATCTAGTCGCCGACTAGAGGAACTTTTTCTAAGCCTTTTCTCGACCGGTTCCAGAGTTAATCGATGTCTGGCACGGGCTAGCGGGTTTTTCCTCCGGAAACTCGGGTTTTTCGTCCCGTAAACTCAAGAAAATGGGCCGTCGAACCCACACTATTTTCAGACATTAAATATATTGTGTTAGGGTTAGGGACCACCAGATGGCGGCACTTACTAGCCGCCTTCTTCACTGCATCCCGATTAATTAGTGATAGCCTTGGGCCAGCTATCTCTGATTGGCTACCAGTGGAGATTGAACTGCCCACTCAGTCTCCAAAAGTTAGATAGGGCTTAAAAACGACTTCGTCTACTCCCTATACGGGAAGAACAAAAAAGGCATTAGCTGTTTTTTTTTGTTGTTGTTGTTTTTTAAGAGGATATTAAATCCCACATTATTTCAAAGCCGAATAAGAAACTCAAAGATAGAAATCTAATCTAAGAGTTTCATGCCAAATATAGAAACTATATAAAGTTCGGCGAGTCCAAGCGTGAGCCAACACTTAGATCAGATTTCTGTCTTTGAGTTTCTTATTCGGCTTTGAAATAATGTGGGATTTAATATCTCCTTAATTTAAATAATAATTACAGTATATATTTTTGTAAGTAGTTTTGTAACCGCGCGCGCGCGCGCGCACTGTTTATTCAAGAACTTGAAACATGATCACCGGTAGGCCCTCTAGTTCTTAATGTTCATCTTTTTTTTGTCTGTTTTGTGGAGAGATGTAATTGAGTTTTTTTTTTTTTTCATCGATGGTTAATAATAATAATAATAATAATAATAATTTGTGCACAATGCGAGTCGGAATTTATGAAAATTAACTTAATAAAAAAAGTTTTGATCTTCATGAAGTTAATTTAAATATTAAGTATACATTTAAATTCAATTTTGAGAAAATATACCCAAAACACACAATTTTTTATATAAATTTTTGTTTATATGGAGATAATTTAGGAAATAAAACTATATGAGGAACAGCATGTGGAAGGGTTTTAACCGCCATTCATAAATTCATAGATAAGCTCCTTTTATAGTGTGAAAATTTTGATAATTTGTAAAATATAATCTGCCATTGGCGCCCTTTCGACACTGGTGCCCCTTTGATACTAAATAATACTAATTTGATGCTTACATTTAACAGATCCAAACTTCAACGAGTTACTTGTTTCCTAATGGGGAATGCAAAGAATACTAATCAGAGCATCAGTATAATAAGATATACTGATGCTCTGACTCGCTTGAATGACTTATTCATAGGCGTTGGAAAAGCACTTCTCAAAACTGTTCAGTTGTTCAGTTCTAAGGTTGATCGTTAGATGGCACCACTTCCTTTGTCATCACTAACTACAAATGAGCGCCTATGTACTTAATATATAAAATAAAATTCCTGCTTATTACTTCATTTATACATTTAGATTCTACAGGAACAAAAATACAGTCAATTATTTACACGGTTTTTTATGCTTCCGGGTGAGAGAAAGGTAAAGAACTGCGCTTGGATCCGAAATTTGTATTCGTCGACCTGAAGCTGTATAGCACAATATTTATTCAATCTATGCTTTAATTCTCTTTTAACCAGGCTAACAAGATAACTTTTCAAAACCTCCTGTTTAATTTCAATAAATATTATTTTTATCATAATTTTGTTCATTGCTTCTTTGTTATATTGATGTGTGGTGCGAAACTGCCGCTAAAAGAAAAATGAATATTGTATAAGATTAAAAAAAATTGCAAACAGGGTTGACCCGTTTGGGTCCCCAGGTCCCTGATTGCAACTATATCCTTACCCAGTGAAATCACTCCGGAAACGAATAAACCACATCTCGGCTCTTCTTCTATTACGAAACTTGACAAAGGTATTATCCTCCCAGTGTTTCAGTGCTTCTTCTATCACTCTTCGTGTTTTGCTGTCTACAGCTGAAGAAAAATGAAAGAGAAAAAAAGACGAAACATTTGGTTTACGATATAATTTTTAAATAGAAAAGATTTTTAAAAAAATCACATTAATAATTCGATTTTTCTATACTAGATGGCGCTATCCTTCTTTGGATTGAATAAATTAAAGATCAGTGATAGGTTGAAACTTACATGGATGGAAGGTGTAATACACTTGAGCCCTATTCCATCGAGTTGAAGTGAAGACAGATGCCTTCTTTGACAGTCCATCGTGGGTGTCGAGAATCTCTTTTGGGAGTACGATATCACCTTCCACAATTGGATCTCCGTTTTCAGTATGGCTTGGGTTGCCTCCATAGATGATCAGCTATAATTTTGAAAGAGTTGTATTACAGTTAAATTAATATATTAGTTAATATGTAGTAGGTAAATAACTAATCCATTGATTTTCCCAATATTACAAAACAGGAAAACTTCGAACTTAAAGGCTTTTAGAAAAGGGGGTCGAATCTTTACTCAAGTTTTAATATAACAATAATACATTTTAAAAAAACGTCGAAAATTAAATAAACGTAACTCTTATAAATGATCGTAAGAAGTGACCCTGCATGAGACTGATGCCAAAGTGTATGAAGCGAATTACAGACGAGTTAATGTTTCTGAAATGGTGTTGGAAAAGTTACTAGCTAGTGACGCATTTACATTATTTGAAGCTCTAAGGTTTTATGGGATTTTAGGGTACCTACTATACAAAACATTATAAAGATTTATAAAATTTTCTAGCAGAAGAGTTCTTTAAATAAATCCTCTATCGCTTTTTAATTCACCAAAGTAGACGCCACTCTTTAATCCCTATTTTTTTTTTTTTTTCGAAATTGGTGGATAACTCCTTTCACCATCGCCTATGTTGAGTGCATTCCTGCGACGTTCTAGAGGAGAGGCTATATTTTCTAATCCTAACAGTTTTTATTTCTATGCACATGAATGTGTTCTACAACCGATTTTTCCGAGTCGCAGAATTAAAAATTTAAGTTTATGCCAAAGGGGAAAAAAAAATAGTAATAAATTCTATTTGCGATTTCAAAGATTTACTAACCCCTTCCTTTGCAGATCTAGAATGGAATTTACCTAATGGAATTTACAAGAATTAAAAACCCAGCTTACGGGGATGGGGAAGACCTAATAAATAAAAGACCCAAAGCTGAATAAATAAAACTTTATTTATTTGGGGATATTAAGCATTGAGTCTTAGGCATGCAGCTCTAGAGACAACATGCCTTTGTTAAGAGGAAATCTTGTCTTAGTATACTATGTAATCAAATTTTTATAATAAAGTGACAACTGAGTTTGATAAGGGCAATGACTACACAGTGACTATTGTACCTTGCAAAGGCCTTTATTTACATAAATTATGGTGGTTGGGAGTGCCGATGACATGGATAAGAATGTGTTATCTGACGGACATCAAATATTAATGTACAGAGAAACAGAGTGAAAGATAATGAAAGTGACAAGTGGTATCTACATGACCTGTATATTAACGAGAGTGGGAATCTAGTTGTACTAGTGAACAGGGGAGTTGAAGTTCAAGATATGCAACGCAAAGGTGGTTAAGATAACTCAGTGATCGAATGAAGACATATTCAAAAAGAACACTTTATTTCTGTTCTTCAATATACTTCTCAACATCCGCTCTACTGTAAGAAGGTCTGGACACCTGGATTTCAGCAGATAGATGAAGAGAGAGAGAGAGAGAGAGCAAAATATGTCTTAACTCATATTCTGGCGCTAGAGCATAGCTTCCGAAGTATTTAATGCTTAGCCCACTTACTTAAATTTAACTTTCTTGGCCGAGAATCTCATAAGAATAAACAACAATAATAGTGATATGATGTATTACAACCAAAAAAAAAAGATGACTGGTCGAATCTTTGCGCCTTTCTGAAGTGTATAAAAACATAAATAGAACAAGTAGGAGACATCGCCCATCTGTCCTACTTATTTTGTTTCTGTTATGTTGTTTATGTAACAACATAACAGGAACAGTCCACTGAATGTCTTTTGTGGCCTTACAACTGAAAGACATGAGAAGAATCTTGAGCTCACCGGATACCCCAAATTGGTTCTATTCCCCCCCCCCCCCCCCCACTTGTATGCAAACAGCCATACATAAGATGTATGCTGTTTCTATTTATCGCAATTTATAAATTGCGATAAATAAATTTATTTATAAATTTATATGATTTATTTATAAATTTATTTAAATTAAGGGGATATTAAATCCCACATTGTGGGATTCAATATCGAAGATTTTGAAGTTGGTGATATTTTGCAATGCGTGGTTTCTCAAATGAGTAGGCCGAATGGTGCTATCATCAGAAAAACTGTAGATAAGATTATTGGCCAATGCCAGAAAGCCATTTATGTACAGGGGAAAGAAAACATGGATAGAACGGAGGTTGAGGAAATCTGCAATGGTGGAGAAGCTCAAAAAAAAAAAAAAAAAAAAAAAGCCGCCCACCATGACGGCCAAGATCTACCGTAGAAATCCACACTGGTAGTCCTTGGTTAACCAGTAGTCTCCTCGACTACCTGGGAAGTCATTTGGCCTTTAAAAATACGAGTGAGAATCTCCCAACATCCCTGTATATTCCAACTCCACATGCACCGAATATTTTTCTCCTCTTTTCTTTTATTCCTCTTTTTATCTTTTATTGATTGTCGCAGTTCTCTACGACAAGAGAGCCAGTAGCGAAGAACACAGTAATAAAAATTAAACAATGAATAACTAGGTAAATAAATATAAATGAGTATTAAATACTTTATTTATGAATAATTTTTTGTGTATGTTTAATCTTGTTTAATAAGCTATTATTTAAAGGAATTATTCATTTTTATTAAATTAGAAATATTTAAATCTACCAATTAGAATTTTATATCAGCTGAACTGATCTATCAGTATTTTAGATACTTCTAATATGTTTTATATTCCACTATGCGGAGTGCTTCCTTAACGCAATCCACATCAATACCCATCGGCCTGAAATACCTGACGCCTAATTTCGTTTATGACATGAAGAACCCTTCTGATGACTTTCGAAGGTGAGTTAGTCTCATGTGGAGACCATCTAACTTTTTCTTTTTTTTTATCACATAAACTAGTGTCAGAAAATATACGATAGACAGCAGATCACGTAGATAAAATTAAGCTAAAAGATAACATAAAGTTATTATGATGCCAAGTTTCTTGTCCGTGATCAAGGAATCTGTTCTTTGGTATAGAGAAATAAAAATCTAGCTCTCTTCACATATAGAAGTTGGCTGTTGACCTCTTGAAGACGAATAAATCGCCAACATGAGTGGCCGAGTGGTTAGCGTATCCGCTGTCCAACCAACAGTCTGCGAGTTCAAATCCCGCCGTAGGCATGGGTGTTTGTGATTGTCCACAGATGGGAGATGAATTGCATCTCTCAGTGTGAGACCACCACCCAGCTTACTGTTCTTTGAATGTCTTTTAGAAAGCGAAGAACATTTAAGGTCTTTTGAGAAGGTTCTCAGTCTCTTTCGTTACTGGATGATTGAGAAGCTCAATTTATGAAGTAACTGCAGATCGTATTATGATACAGCATTCCCTGAACTTTCTCAAGGTGTAAAATAGGACGTTGATGGTAAATTACAGTGAAGAAACCACAACATCTATACACAGTAAGTCCGACTCTGTATATCATCCACACTTCAAATGTCCCACCTATAAATGCAGCAACAGACATCTCTATGATCCCAAAGAAGATGCGAGTGAAGAAGTCTTCGTAAAATCAAAAGTTGACCATATTTAGCAAAGATTGTCTAGAATGATCGTATGCACAAAAGGAATGTCTCGTTTTTCCTGGCATATCTTCTATCATACGTTAAACCACATTAAGATATTCAATAATGCAGAAAACGAAAACCCCTACTCCACATCCATAATTCAAATAAATCAATTTGCTTTCTGACTTTTCTTAATAATTCAGCTTTCACATCCATATAGCACTAAGCTTACTAGCCAAATTGCTGCTAAGAAAAACTAAGGATGAACACAGCAATAAACCTGATACATCACGTACAAGTTAACAACCCCAACGTACTCGAAAACATGAGTGCAAAAATGATTGATGCCTGGGGGGGGGGGTATAACCCAAAACATGCAACTTCCTGTGTAAGGTGATATTTTTAATCTCATAAAAATCAAGAAAAAGTTTCGGCGAGATATCGTCATCATGTTTTTATGAAAAAGAGTGAAATCCTATGTTGTCTATAGTCCAACCAACCAACTTCGTATCTGAAAAGATCTCAGAACATTAAAGGGAGTATACAAGTTCATATCAGACAAAAAGAAAAACCACAGATTTAAAAGTTCATAAAATGCACAAAGAAACTGGCTAGTGTTTGCAATTAACTGCCGAATCAGCGAATACTACTAAGGCGAATGTATCGTATGTGCTGTGCAAATTGCACGTGTTTTTCTAGTGGGTTACCTATTTTGAGGGGCGAAAAAAACCTTCCTCATAAGAACGACTAACTAAGCTGAAAAGTCCATTTCATTCTGTAAATCAAGATTTTTCACGTCCCAACCTAAACGTGATTCGAACACGGTAAATCAGCATGTGCTCTTAAAGACGAAGAGAAAAATATATAAAAGGAAAAAAGGTATGTCCGGGTGAGCCTCCTCCATAGCTCAGTACAGATACATTTTGCATAAATTATATAGCCTAATAATGATAAAGATCTTGAAAAGATGATGCGTAGATATCAGATCCATTTGTTCATTATGAAGGAAGCAATTTATCATTATAAGAATAAGAGTTATCATCTAAGTTTTTGGAAGTTTTTTCCCACTTGGTTAGACTATAATAAATTTAGTTTAATCCTTTATCCAAGTGTAAGCTGCGCCTGAAGTATCTTCAGGATACTCGTGGTAAAGGTGCACCAAGCTCTCATCACTCCTTGTCTCAGTATCTCCCACAATGCAAAGCACATCTCCTGCGGACATGTATACTGCTATGCATTAAGGGATGGGACACTACCCAGACCGGTTTCGACCTTGATTGAGATCTCGTCAGTGGGAGCCAGACCCAAAAGTGGTGATACTAAGGCAGAAGCAATGGAGAGGTCATATTTACTTATATGAGTTGCCAAAAGGTGTCTCATCTTATTATTAAATTACTCTGGATTCAGAGAAAAATGTTGGAGGTTTTTTTTTCACTTCGTTAGACTATAGATTATACAGGGTGTCCCAAAATTCACGCAAGAAGTAATTTTGATAGAAAACACAGGTTTTTGATTAAAAATTGTAATTTCTTATTGATTTAAAGTATACAGTATAGGGTTATGCATGGAACAGCATATCGGATAAATGGCCTCCACGGCTTTGCTGGCACATACGCACTCTGTCGAAATTTTCCATGACCATTTTGCATAAATGTGGCTGAATTTCGTTGATACAGCGCTCAATTTCCTCCTTAAAGGCGTGGGTGGTCGTGGGCTTGTTGGCATAAACCTTAGACTTCAAAAAACCCCAAAGAAAAAAGTCCAACGGCGTTAAGTCACATGATATGGGCAGCCAATTCTGATCACCAAAACGGGAAATTACACGACCAGGAAATGACTCATGCAGTAAGTGAATTGTTTCTCGGGCTGTATGGCATGTGGCACCGTCTTGTTGAAACCACATGTCGTCCACATCCATATCTTGCAATTTAGGCACAAAAAACTGGATGATCATGTCGCTATAGTGAGCACCATTAACTGGTAATGCCTTACCAGCCGCATTTTCGAAGAAGAATGGACCGATGATGCCTCCAGTCCAAAATCCGCACCAAACAGTGACACGTTGTGGATGCATTTGTTTCTCAACAATCACTCGTGGATTTTCTGAACCCCAAATGCGACAATTTTGTCGATTAACGAAGCCATCAAGATGAAAATGAGCCTCATCGCTGAAGATTTTGTTCGAAAAATAAGCATCCACTTGTTGTTGTTCCATAATCCATTCAACGAACTCTCTTTGCTGTGTGTGATCATTTTTAATAACCCTGAACTGTCAGCTGTCACAATGTCTTTTTTTTTCTCGTTGGCAACACTTGACCGCGCAAATGGCACTAAATTTAAATCTTGCGTGAATTTTGGGACATCCTGTATATTTAGTTTAATTTTTTATCCAAGTGTAAGCAAACAATCACCACTTCTGGGTCTAGTTTCTACTGATGAGACCTCAATAAAGGTCGACACCGATCTGGGTAGTGACCCTTCCCTTAATGCATAGCATTATACACGTCCGCAAGGAGATGTGCTTTGCAAACTTTTGCAAAGTTTGCAGACGCAAACTTTGTTTGCTTACACTTGGATAAAGGATTAAACTAAACTTATTATAGTTATCATCTAAAACTGTTGGAAAAGGAATTGAAAAGCCTCTGTTCTTTTTCGTCAATAGCGTTTCCTAACTGTGAGCTGCCCTATAGTGCTGAAGAGTTCGTGTCAACAGAAACCTTGAAGTAATGTTCAGATAACAGCTTTCATCACGTCATTTTGTGCAAACAAACTATGTAGTAATACATTTCAAACTCATTTGTACAGTTATGAGATGCAGAGCAAATCAGCTTGCTTCTATACGAGAAAGTACAGCGTTGTATTTACATATTGAAATTTCCGTAGCTGTTGTAGTGATTCATGTACAAGTTTCTAGGATAAAATGACGTACGACTGAGATGAAAATAAATAACGTACAAACTAAATTAAACATATATACGTCGGCTTTTCGCCATCTCAAACTAGCATTATCAAATGCACATTACAGACACACATTAGCGAAGCCAAGTGGGAAGATTTCGTTCCAGAAACTTCAAGTATTTAAAAGCATTTTATAACCGTTATGACCACACTGGAATTACGTCATCATGTTGGTGTATTTTTCCAAACTGAACAGATGATTTTGCAAATGCACGCAATGACAAGATGCTGTTTATAAAACGATTTCATAAAAGACTAAATCGGAATATGTTCGTCTAATCGGAAGGAAAAATTTGTTTATTACTTTAAACTTTGCAGACGGGAAAAAAAAAAGTAATCTGTTCCCAAATTACCAAATTTTAAATAAGAATACTTACGTGATCTTTGAGCGGCCAGTTTATCAATTTCTGTATTTTTCTGTTCATCTGTTATAACATCAAAATAGATTGAATAAAGAAAATTAAAAGGCATGTAAATATTTATTTTTTACTTAAAATAATAAAATTAAATATCAAATGTTTATTAAATCATTCTTGTTCATCTCTAAAACACCAAAAAAATAGAATGAATATTGAAATTTAAAAGGTTTACATATGGCAGGGAAGAGGAATCAATCGACCGTGAGATGCGGTGATTGATACATTCAATCCAATACCCTTGGAGGGTAAGGGATGGCAATGCTGTAGCCAATGAAGTTTTAACTGAGTCTCGGCTATTGCTGTTACCCTCCTGCCATGATCAGAGCTTTAATAGCTCAATAACACCTTATCCCTACACTGCCCTCTACAGATAACGAGGAAGATGAAAAGCATTCTTGCTTCGACCCTTTAAGCCAGCCCTTATAAGGACTAAGGTATGATGTGATTAATACCCTTGGACGGTAATGGATGGCAATGCTGTAGCCAATGAAGTTTTAACTGAGGCTCGGCTATTGCTGTTACCCTCCTGCCATGATCAGAGCTTTAATAGCTCAATAATCCCTACACTGTCCTCTACAGATAACGGGAAAGATGAAAAGCATTCTTGCTTCGCCTCTTTAAGCCAGTCCTTATAAGGACTAAAGCATTCAAATATTTAAACATTAATAATAACTAAAATATCAAATTTTTAGTTATTATTAAATGTTTAATCATATTATAATTTTTTTATTACATTTTTAATTTATTTTAATTAAATACTTAATTATTATCAAATGTTTAAATCAAGAAAACTAGAAGGTACATACATATAGATAATATTTGTTTAATCATTATTATAGAATTTCTGTGTATATATATAGAAAGAGAGCGTCTATAATAATGATTTTATATATGTATATATAGTCGGTGATTATTTAAATAAAGATGGAAAAAACGAGGAAGAGGAGAAAATTCTTTAGTGAATACTTACTCCAAGAAGAGGGGTCCGAAATGGACGTTCCTTTATTGGCAAACTGGATACATCCTAAAATGTCAATTATTCCATAACTTAGTGGTAGAATTATTTCATATAATGAATAAAAATAAGTTATTAGTATTATGCTGCATTGCTCATAAAAAAAAAAACTTGATCTGATATTTAATGAATACTGATAGAAAAAACAAAACAGTCTCTACAATTAATGTTTGCATATATTATAGGTGGTCGGCATTATTAAAAAGAAAAGAAAATAAAAATGAAAAGAATTCTCTGAAGCCTAAAATGTTATCTTTCAGTAACGAAGTGTACTTACCTCTATCACTGCAATGAAGAGCCCAGTCAACAACAAATGATATCTCATAGTCCCCACCTACCACTCGTAACCGAACTGCAATACTTTGGATTTCCCCCTAGAAGAATAAAACACAAAAAGTGTCTACTTGCTTTCTTCAATGTTTACACTAATATATTAGAAACTGCAAAATGCCTTTATATAATTTATATAATTTGCCAAATAAACAAAACTTTCGAATTCTTAAGTTTTTTGATATATTGAATAAATGATTTTATTATTATTTAAACAATACACAAGTATAAAATACATTTTTTTTTTTATTCTTAAAAAGAAAACATACTGACTTCCATTTCATCGTTAATAAGAGTCCAATAATGGACACCTTGAACCCATTCGATTAATGAAACCGACTTTTTTTAGAGATGCATGTTTAAAAAAAAAAAATTGTTCGCAGTCATTGGAGAACAATTAACTTATTTTTAAAAAATTAGGATGTACATACTCGTATATGAAAAGATCGTTTATAATTTAAGGAAATTACTACCTAGACGCGAATCGATCATTATTGAAGTCTAATTTTATAAATAAAATGAAAATATTATATATAATTCATTGAAAACTGTAATACTTTATTAAATTTAAAATAAATATTTTTATTTTTCCATTTATTTGCAGAACATATTTATAATATATAAAGATACCATTTATTTTTTTAAATCATAAAATAATTAATCAAGGTGTTTTGAATGGAACTTTTTTTTTTTTTTTTTAGAAAAGACGTGATTAATCGACCGTGAGATGCGGTGATTAATACTTTTGGAGGGTAAGGGTGGCAATGCTGTAGCCAGTGAAGTTCTAACTGAGGCTCAGCTATTGCTATTACCCTCCTGCCATGATCAGAGCTTTAATAGCTCGATAATACCTTATCCCTACACTGTCCTCTACAGATAACGGGGAAGATAAAAAGCATTCTTGTTTCGCCCCTTTAAGCCAGTCCTTATATAAGGACTATAAGGATTTATTTTATTTTGAATTTAAATTGAGGAGTTGGAAATGTTAATTTATGTACTTAATTAGTTTTTTTTTATTATTATTCATTTTATTTATTTTATTATTAAAAGTTATAAAAAACAGAAACATTATAAAAATTTGAAAGTTACATTTTATTGGCTTCAGTAATTAAATGAACACCTGCAAATAGAGTTTAAAAATCACTTTATAGTGCGTCTATTTCAGCTGCTATAAAATACACACAGTTCTATGTTGAAGAGGAAAACCTACGAGCTAGTATTTCTGGTTTCTTACAGAAGAATAAAGCGGAAGATGCATTCTAAATATACCGGAAGTATCGTAAAACAGATCGGAAGGATAGCTCAGGTATTCCAGGAAGTGTACTTTCTTTGATAGTTAAGATCCGCTTCTGATATACTGAAATTTTACTTCCTCTATTTTCAAGATGTGCACTTCCGGTATATTTATCATATTAACTTTCAGATTATCTTCTTATTCAGTCTATTTAATATTCCAGTTTGTTCATTTAATTCATTACGACCGGAAACATTTACAACCACCTACCTGTTAATGGCAACGCCAGTTAACGCCTTTGTGGATAAGGGAGACCCAGAAGAACTAAAAATGGACTTAACAAAGGTCTCTAAAAAAGGAATCAATATTACAAACTGCAAGAGAGGTTCAGTAGCTTCTCAGTGTAATATGGATACCAGATAAAAAGTCATGACGTCATTTGGGGCAAAAGGTAGACTCGGGCAGTCAGTCGGTCAACACCACCCGGAAATAGCCTGATGAACTGTTAGAAAGACAAGCGTCAAGGTCAAGTCAAGCACCCTCTTGGCTTGTTTGTTGTTTGTTCAAGGAAAAAAAAAAAAAACTCCATCCTCAAACAAGCATCTCCATCTATCGCTCTTCATGCGCGCGCACAATAGAGAAATGCAACTGAAGATACATCTCATTAATGATGCTTCATTTAAAGTGTGTCCTTTTTAATGCTGTTTTGGTGAACTTCTTCAGATGGCGTTTTATTTAGAAAACTCACAAAAAGAATACTCAGTTCCTTCCTGAAACAATAGTCAAGGAAACCCCAAAAGATTTTTTAACTACTTAAAAATTCATAATATTAAATCCAATCAAGTACAGGGTGGTCCATAAGTCACGAAGGTTAAAACATTTCATAACTTTTTTATTTATTAATTATGTTTTATAATTTTTTGTTATAATGAACAAGGACGGCTCGTGCATAGGCACTACAGAACTGCAGCAACCCCAGTTTTTCTCGATACATAAATATATTTATTATTTTATTTATATTTGCTTGTAATATTTAATTTTATCATCAACAATCCTACATAATTCTCTTATTTTGTATAAAAAATAATAAAAATCCATCTTGCAGCACTTAAGAGGGCGAAGGACGTTAGCAGCACTGTGTTTACCACAGTGCCATATTGCTACGCGCGCAAGCATATGCACGTCATAGTGAGATGCGAGCTATTAGCTTAATGCGGCACTGTCCGTCGCGCAGTTCCACTGTTGTTTATATGCAGTTTGCGCCAGTAGTAGAGTGTTCGTAGTGCTTATCGTGTTTACTCCGTCTCTTTAAATATTTGGACATTATAATTGAAGACATAACATTTGTTATAGTTTTTATTTTAGAACATTATTGGGGTTATGATAATGGATTTTATTTTTAAGTAATTTTGAATTATACCAAACGGTATAATTTTATCGATAATAAACAATATTTTTTCATGTTTAATTTTTTTTTAAATTTTTACCATGATTTTGATATTTTATCCAAACACGTATACACTGTACTTACAGTGTGTATGTATATTTCGAAAGTTGCAGCTCCCCCCACGATTTCAAGACAGGAGCCGCCACTGATAATGAAATATAAAAACCCCGTGATTTTTGTATTAGTTATGAAAAACCCACATCTCGTAAATGCATTCCATTTTTGGCTTTACAAAGATGGGTGGTTCTTTGTTAAAGCTGTTCATATTTTTGGCTTCAGCGCCCTAATTCCTGCCCAGATATTCCCATTCAGCTGTGGGATTGTCTGGGGCTTGTTCACATACGCATTTTCCTTCAGATAATCCTCATAGGAAGAAGTTAGGAGCCGTTGAATCTGGAGAACGTGATGGCCAATTAATTGCAAATCTTGGCGAAATTATTTACTCGTCAAAATTGTGCTGATTTTTCAAAATAAAATTGCGCGAATTTAGTTCGCTATTGGGTTGTGAAATTTTCCGTGATTAATTTTCCATATGTTCATTAGAATACCTGAAAAAAAAAATTAAAAATCAAAAGAGTTATTCGCATTTTCAACCCTTTTGTGACTTATGTGCCACCCTGTATAAGAAACTTGCTCAAGACAAAGGTTAAGAATCATCTGAAGTGCGCTATTTTATAAGGAAAATTAAAGGAATTTTCAGATGTTCATATTTTATAATTGGGATTGTTTTAAGAAATTGAGGGGGAGTTATTTAGGATTTATTCTTGCTGCAAAATGAAGAGTGGATAAATTCAATTTCATAAGTATTATTATTATTAACAGACCTCTACCTCTCCATGGAGTCAAGAGACTCATCGTCCCACTCTCACATGCACAGCTCATCTTACCCCCAACTTAAATGCATCCACTGTCCCTACACTCCCCACACTCTCAGGCAATGAATTCCAATCACCTACCGCTCTCCATGCAAAAATATACTCCTCACCCCCTTGCTTACACCCACCTTATGCAGCTTCCAGGGATGGCCTCTCATTCTCTCCCTCTCTCCATGTGCCACCCTGTATAAGAAACTTGCTCAAGACAAAGGTTAAGAATCATCTGAAGTGCGCTATTTTATAAGGAAAATTAAAGGAATTTTCAGATGTTCATATTTTATAATTGGGATTGTTTTAAGAAATTGAGGGGGAGTTATTTAGGATTTATTCTTGCTGCAAAATGAAGAGTGGATAAATTCAATTTCATAAGTATTATTATTATTAACAGACCTCTACCTCTCCATGGAGTCAAGAGACTCATCGTCCCACTCTCACATGCACAGCTCATCTTACCCCCAACTTAAATGCATCCACTATCCCTACACTCCCCACACTCTCAGGCAATGAATTCCAATCACCTACCGCTCTCCATGCAAAAATATACTCCTCACCCCCTTGCTTACACCCACCTTATGCAGCTTCCAGGGATGGCCTCTCATTCTCTCCCTGTCTCCAGATATTCTCGATCATGTCTCCCCTCTTCCTTCAATTCACTAAAACTGTCGTTAACTCCCTGGAACATTTTCTCAATCAAGACACGCTGTGATATACCATCGAGTACCATGGCCTTGTTGACATTAAGTTTATTCAACTCCTCATGTACCTCCTACTCACTTACCATCAGTGGTTTCTCCCCCATTCCCACTGCTCTCAAGTTCTGTATTATGTTACAACCACAAGGATGGAATACTTCAATGAACTGCTCATTTAACATTTATACTATATCCTCCTTAGTGTTTATCATCCTCCCATTATTACTAATCAATAACATCCTTTCATGACCATTCTTCCTTCTACTGGCCACATATATATGGAAAAAACTCCTCGGATTTCTTTTAGCGGCATTTGCTCTTATCGCACTTTTGATATCCTTATTAAGTGAGTCACCTTCCTTGCTTGCTCTTTGTACTCCTCATCTAATTGATTATCTCCACTCATCTTGTGCAACCTCCAAAATGTTTTTTTTTTTTTTCAGATTGCATGCTTCACTTCTTTAGGCATCCAATTTACATCTACCTTACTTAATCTCCTGACCGTTGGAATACACTCAGTCATTGCCTCTGCCAGATAATTCCCGAGTAGAGACCAAGTAGCATTGATTTCCTTTCCATGCAATTCCTCATTCCATGATATCGCTGCAATCTTCCTCTTGATTTTGTAATAATCACGTATAGTTTTATATAAATATAACTTTTTTCCGCAAAAGAAAAAAATGAAATAATCAAATGCAAGGCCGTCGATCCTCGTTTACTCTCTGTTACTTACTGCATGAGATAGTTGTCGCTCAAAAACTCAAGAAATCCATTTTCTTTGTTTCCTGATGCCGTCTCTTCAATCCAGTCATATTACCATAATCGAAATCGCCCATAAGGATAACCCTTTTTTGTCTAAACATTTCCTTCTCACTGCCTTCCACATTACCAGGTCTATAGCAACACCCTATCAAACATTTCATCTTGCCCACCTCCACTTCACACCATACTGCTTCCAAACCACTGTCACTACTTGCTCCTTCCATCTCCCCCCCCCCCAGATGGGCACAACTCCTCTGCCATCATCAATAGCATTCCTCCTCCCTTTTTGCTTTGTAGTCTTCGCGGAAGACTGCATATCTCTCCATCTCTATTCCTGTCAGAATGTCATCCTCATTCAACCACGTCTCAATTATACCAGCAATTTTTGGGCGAATGAACTCTATCATCGCTATAATTTCATTCCCTTGTTTCGAATACTTCTATCATTTATAAACGTACACACTAGCTCATTTCTGTTTCTATAACAAGTTGCACTAAACCCACTTCTTGGACATGATTCCTATACCCTCTCCCCTGTCCATCATCACTGATACTATACCATTCCCCAGACCTAATTATCACCCCCCCACATCCTTGACTGTCTTAATCTTTTCTTGTGCACTCACACATCTACTCCTGAAACCTCATCTAACTTCCTCCCCTGTTCCTTTTTTCTTATTTAGTCTCTTCTCTCGCACCACTCACCCCTCTATTCTGAAACGTGGCTACCTTCCTCTCAACACCCCCTTGCATTCTCAAGTCTTACATTCACTTCAGTTATTTTCTCTTGCAGCAACAGTTTCTCCAACTGACTCACACCAAACCCATTCATATGTTGCCCATTTCTTTCAGACAACTCTATCTGCTCCGCAAACTCATCCTACACATTCACAAAATGAACTCCTTTCTCCTCATACACTCTTCTATAATACCATTCGAAATCTTCGCTCGCTTTCTGAACTCATCATTATCATACCTGAGCAACACGCTAACTACCTTACCTACCGCACTGTTATCCTTCACTCTCTTTAACAGCCTCATGATATCCCTTCTTACATTCTTCTTGTTACCAGTCGGATCATTCGTGCTACCTACCACTACCAACTTTTTTGCTAACTTCTTCTCTTATCCAATGCATCAAGCACCCTTCCCATTCTACCTCCCGGAAAACAGACCGTGTCTTACCGTTACCACTCAAGTACTCAGCCATACGTTTCTTCTGATATCGTGCTTCTTAGGTAGTTTTTTTACTCTTTATAAGACAGAGAAAGGACTTTCTCCCGATGAATTGGAAATAGGAATAGTGAAAAAAAAAATTAAATAATTTCTACATTTGGAAAAGTTGATGCTCAAGGCCCCCTTCGAGGTTGGGCTCCTGGCGGCCGCTAGGTCCGATACTCGCTTGATCCGCCTCTGGTTGTAACTACACCGAAACTGCCCACCGATCACAACTATCACACAACCATATTTCAAAAACTAATTATTGCTAATGTCACACGCAATTTTAAATTTTAAACTTATCTTTTCACAGCTCTCTCTCTCTCTCTCTCTCTCTTCGCCACCATATATATCGTTGTAAGGGAGGTCAGGCGAAGGAAAAGGGGAAATAGCGAGGAATTGTCTTCTAATGATGATTTAAGCGATTTACTGTTTTTTTACATTAATACACGATTAAAAAGTAAGTTGTTTTTTTCTGGTTTAAATTAGTAACAGGATAACATTTTGCATATAATAGGAATTACTGGAACTTGAAGATGAATTACACCGAGGGAAATTATGATGACAGACAAACTAATAGAAAAAATGATTAGGAACCATATTACGTGCTAGATAAAATCACTCATCGAGAAGCAAGATGTACAGTTTCTTAAAAGGGTGGTCAGAGTTGAATAAATCTATTAATTTTTATGAAGTTACGAGGGGAAAATATTGCGAAAATAGTTAGAACGCGATTTATTTAGATTTTAGTCAAGTCTGACAGCTCGACATATGAACCTACTGATAAAGATGCATTAAGACGGCATAGATGATTACTTAGTTAAGTAGATAAGGAATTGAAGTTCAGTATTAATACTAGTAACATAGCTAATAAAGCACAGTACAATGGACTGTTGGACTAACTAAAAAAATTCAGTTACGGAAGATGGGAAGCTATGTACCTACCCTATACAAATCTATGGTCAGGCAGTTTTGGAGTATGGAGTTCAGTGTTGATCACCTACTAGATGTCTGATAGATATGAAAAGAATTTAATTATACAGAGAAGTTCACTAAGAAACATGTGGTAAATTTTTATTAGTTGAGCTTGATTAACACGAGAAGCAGGTGGAAATCTTACAAGACGGTATAAATTAGCTCATAGCAAATAGAACGTAGATATCCAATCTCTATTATACTTGGCTATGCCTGAATCTACCAGGGACATAATGAACATATCATAAAAGAGAAAGAAGTAATTAACTTATTTTTATATTTCATTCGTCATTGGTACTTACAGGCCTCACAGTCCACAAAAGGCCTTGGTCTTAATACCTTAATTTTATTAGGATAAGGTCTTAAACCTGTTATATTTTTTCTTTGAATGGCGTTTTTTTTTTTTTTTTCTGTAGGGTGGTTAAAACATAAGACAAAAATAAATAAAAGTGCGTGTGTGGTTATCAATTTATAGAGAATGAATAGTTTATGTGATATAGATTAAGATTTTAATCATAACGTCTAATAATATGTCAAGGTATTATTATTATTATTACTCAATCCGGGATCATTTTTCCTCAGGTTCTCTTTCTCATAAAAACACTTGTGTCCGACCTAACTACATTTTGAAGTAACTAAAAGTTAATATTGTTGTCATCCCCTTCAAGGATTTCGGTTTCCTCGTGGAAGATTGAAATTATAATAGAGACGGTCATCCAATTAGAAGCGCTTAATAATTTCAATAAATATTATATGAATTTTTTTTTCTCGTCAATAAAGTTATTTTGGCTTTAAAAGCCGTGTATAATCCACAGTTTCGAGTTTTTCCAAGTCTTTGTATTACAACGAAATCCCAATTTACTTGCGCTATTCTTTACACGCTTTATTCATTTCCACTTAAATAGTTTCTTTCTGTGTAATCATGATTTTTATTTAATACGAATAACTATCAGTTATTCAGTTCAGCACATACTAGGCGAAAAATACATAGAACATAACAAAATAATCTGTCACAACTTTTTAGACCTTCAAAAACTTTTGACTCAATATGGCATGAGGCATTATGGAAAATATTAGAACATTATGGTATTGACAACAAAATCATTAGGATTATTAAATCTCTTTATTCCTCATCTAATATGAGAATTGAAATTAAAAATTACAGCAGTGAACCGTTCCGGACAGACGGGGACAGGGATGCATCTTGTCCCCTCTTCTTTTTAATTGTTTTCTAGAATATGTCATAGATGAAGCTCTTCATGAATATGACACTGGAATATTAGTTGGTGGACTGAGAATAAATAACTTACGTTTTGCAGACGATATCGATCTTCTGGCAGAAAGTGAAGAAGAATTACAAGAGATAACCAGCCGCGTTTTCGGAACATTAAAAAAAAAGGATTATACATAAACCTACAAAAAACAAAAACAATAACCTTAAAATCAGACATTGAATTCTTAAAGATACAAATTGGCAATAAACAAATTGAGGATGTAAATAAGTTCACTTATCTAGGAAGCATTGAGTCAAGATGGTCGTTCAAAAACCGACATTAAATACCGAATTGCTAAGGCAACCTGGCCCTGCAAAAGTTAAAACCATAGTGGGGAGATAACAGAATAGCAATCACAACCAGACTAAGACTAATTGACACCTTGGTGAATTCTATCCTCTTGTATAGTTGTGAGGCCTGGACTTTATTGAGGGAAGATGAGAGGAGACTCCTGTCTTTTGAAATGAAAACTTACAGAAGACTTTTGAGAATTCCCTGTACCGCTCACGAAACCAATGAAAATGTCCGAAAACTGATTGATTCAATAGACGGGAGAAAAAGGGAAAATATTCTGACAGTCAGACGAAATGGTTCGGACATGTGGAGAGGGCTAATGGCATTCCAAAGCAAACACTAGAAGGAATCGTTCCGGGACCAAGGGTTAGGGGCCGACCTCGATTAAAATGGACTGATAACATCAAAAAATGGACAAATTCCTCCCTTTCTCAACTGACATCAAGAACAAGAGACCGAGATGATTGGAGGAGGCTATCAAAGAATATCACTTACCAGCCATGAATGACCCAACGGTCCATTTAGGACTACGGGAGAGAAGAAGAGATTCAATTGAACTACGTATCTGAACAGCAACAAATTATCGGGTGATTTGTATTGAATATTTTACACATTAATGCAAACAACTAAAGATATCGAGTGAGTAATAATGGCTATTTATGCAGTATTATTACTTAATAGATAGAAGAAAACTATGGAATGTCAAGAACTACGAAATCTACAACACAACTGCCCTGATTGAATCTTTTTTTAACGACTCTTCATCTATTCTAGAAATGCGTTGCAATAATTTTCACATAATTTTCATCTGTTATAGTCATCTTCCCATCAATTTTTATATTTCGATATTTTAAACTTAAAAGTTGTTCATTCAATGCGAAAGGAAATTTTGTATAAAACGATACATATTCATACACAGAAATCATACTTATAAATGAAAGAATAGATTTACATTTCTGTTCAAAAATTGTTTGACAAAGAGTGCACATTTTTGTTCCTATGATTTTTTTTTTACCTGAAATTCTTGACGAAGTCACATTAACTAGATTGCATTCAATGGAATTGCAAAATAGGAGAAACCGGGAGCCCCTGCGCTCCTTTTATTCCCGTGATTCAGTTCGGTGACTACCAGGAGGTCCTACGAAGTACGGAACATTTCATCTGCCTCTGTGCGCTGACAGCGGGTGAAGACATTTCCACTCCTGAGTCGTCAGATACGAGATATGCCGGCAACTGCTCAGTAAATCCGCCGATAGAAGGAAGTCATAATTATTTCAATACTAGCGCAGACTTATCAAGTTCCTTGTTATACACAGTCTGATGTTTCAAGCATCAGGACAGTTCGAAACTAATATACAGTTTTCAGTTAGTACATGGGGAGATTTTTAATTAATTATCGTTTTTTGGCTGTCAATCGCACTTTTGCTGCTTTTTCGCTCTTCAATCGGCTGTCAACTTATAGCTATGCATGGTGCAGGTGGGCAGCAATGTGCTGCCTACTCACCCTTGCATCTAAAGCAGCGCAGCGGGATAGGAATATTTAAGTCCTCAGCTACTCCCTCAGCATATCGCTGGCAGTCGTTTCTCTTATAAAGGACATCTGATCTACTGTCTGACTGTTAGTGGTGTGGCTTGCTCATTCTCTTTTTTAAAAGAATAATCTATTCAATTCTCTCAATGAATAAAAGGAAAAGAAGATAGAATAATAGTCCTGAAAGTTCTTTTTATAGTTTTAGATTCGCTAACGAGATTACTTTTCACAATAACAGTTAATATTTCAACGCGCAATACACAATGAAGAAGTAAAGACCATTTTACTGCTTTTTGATTCTCACAGGTTTATCGGAATGTTTCTTTATAATGAAGGATAATACATAACCATTCTAAATTCCATATTATATTTCCCTGAGAGAGCCTATGACATGTCCTGACAGCTGTTTCCAAAAAACCAAAGGCAACTCTCATGCCGAAGGTTATATTACGATAAGCTCTCAGGAAAATAATCTGAATAAAATTTAGAATGGATATACTGTATATTCTAAATATATATCCATTCTAAATATATAATAATAAACGTTGCCAGAGTGAAGCCTTCAGGCTCTTTTTTTTTTTTTTTTTCAGTTAGCTGTTTCCATGACGACCACCTCCAGTTATATTGCTACCAAGTCTATTTCAAAATATATGAATCGTATAGATCTCTATGTATAGCAGAAATAATCAATTAATAAAATTTTGGTAGATGGTTAAAATTAATTGCATTTAGATACAAGAACATGCCCTTTTCAGTTAAATTAACACATAGGTAAAAACATTAGAGAATTTTTTTTATCAGATAACTAGATCTTATAGAATTTGTTCAACAGTATACTTCAGGCATGAAAAATGCTATAATCTGAGTTTGAAAACCAATTAGTGACTACGCCAAATAGATTATTTTGAAGTGGCAATAAACCTTTTTACCAAAAAAAAAAAAAAACGATATCAGTATTCTTTCCCTTTTTCTGAATAAAATATCTATATTTTGTCAATAATTTCGGATGACAGCAAGATGTTTATAATTAGGCATCCCACCAGATAATGTTAATTAAATCTAAAAGAACAAAAGGAAGAATTACGAATTTTCTGTAGCATTTCATAGAGTTCTTCAATTTCTGTTTTTGGTTTTCATTCTTCAGGGCTATAGGCACTGATTATATTTAGTTCTTTGCAATTTTCTTTTTATTCGCAGTATCCTTTTATATATATGTATTTTTATTCTTTTATTTCATTTTTAAAATCCTGATATGTTATTATCCTTATATCCGCTTCAGCTCTGTCTCTTGTTTCTCTATTCCACTAAAAATATGAGTTATGCAATTTATATTCCTTGACCTTTTTAGTTTCTGATATGCAAGCTTCTAGTTGTTTAGAATAATCTTTCCAATGTGTTATTTCATTTCTTATTCTTAATGGAAAAGCAAAAGGGAAAATCCAAGTTCCTCACAGCTACTATACTGGAGTTGCATTGTTTAGCAATCGCAGACTGTCATACACAAACGAGAATTGTAGCAGTGCTGATAGGCAGCCAATAGACCCTTGCACCAATAGACCCCAACACAATAGGATATACATGTACCACCACAGCTCCTACCTCAGCACGTCGGTGCAGTCGCTTCTCTTATAAAGACCTTCAGTTGTATATGTGACTATTACTGGTGTGGTTGGCTCATTGTCAATTTTTTTTTTTTTTTACAAAAATCTATGCAATTCCGTCAACGAATTAAAGTGAAATAGACAGAGTGATAATCTTAACAGTTATTTTTATAGTTTTAAATTTGCCTAAAATACGACTTTTCACAATAACAGTTGCTTTTCTGCACAGAATATATAGCAAATAAGTAAAGGCCATTTTAATAACTATTAGACTCCGACTTGTATTGGAAAGTTTATTTTTTTAGTTAGGTTTTTATTTTATTATATTATGTTTTTTAAATTTTGACAACCATCTCCAGCTGCTAAGTTATCTGGTTATAGGTCTTTAAAAACACAAGATACAACTCCACCTGAGATTTAGGAAGAGAAACCTTTTTTTTTTTTTTAATTTTTTACCTGAATATCTATTCTTTTCACTCTTCAACCAATAGGCTGTGGACTAGAATCCCGTAATGGTTAAAGACGTTTTGATTGTCTCTAATTGAGAGATGAATTTCATGGCCCAGTGCGAGACCATCTCCCCGTATATTAGAGGCCAAGATGTGGCTTCAGCAAGTTCCGTGTTTGGTCTCTAGAGCAAAAAAATCAAGGATTCTGTATTCGGATTCTATAAAAAATAATTTAAAATTCCAAAAATTATACAAAATTAATTTTTTTAAAACAATAGAAAAAATCCTTTGCCTATCTGTGGTTCGGATGTACTATAGGTTTTCAACCTTTCGTAGGTGAGAATCACATAAAAAAAATAACAAGAAGAATCGAATCCATGGTTATCGAGAATTTATTAGAAAGTCCAGCGAATCCAGGCTTATTCCATTATGTCGAAATAGTGAGGTGAGACGGCTGAGCGCCTTCCCACTATACTACAATATTTTCTCAGACAGATCGTACCAGTGGGAAGATTTAGCCGAATGTTTAAGGAATGATGAATAATCGATTGAAAATTGCGAAACTCATTTTATCTTTCCATTTGATTGAAAAATAAAATTAGCTCGACACAACGATAAATAACGTTGAAATATATAATTTATAATTCATTTAATATTACTACTTTTTGATCTATTTGTATTCTTGCGTTTTAGAGGAAGTCGGAAATGTCTGATGCATTCAATAACACGTACATTGATCATCGTCATAATAATAAGTATGAATACCACTATGTCCTTCGACACTAGTGTTGTTTTATTGCATTCCAATTTAGCCTCCAACCAGGTGCTATTACTTGAATTCCCAGTTAAGGTCGCTATGATATTTTCTTGCGGTTCAAGAAAATATCATATTTTATCTCTGTATTTTACTATTCTCGAGGCTCGTGCTTCATATAATCGTCTGGATACATTACACTCTCATACACTATTGATCTTGCATTTTAAATATGCTGTAGATTTATAATTTTTCGCGAATGGGATCCACATTTAAAAAAATTGACAATTGTCGTATTATTATGATTTAAAGAAGAATTAGATGCGTATATATACACATACCAGCCACTGAATTGGAAACTTTTAACTGTTACTGTGTTGGACTACAGATTATTTGACGGAAGAGAACTTTGTTCTCTGATCGGTTTTTCTAACATGTTCCGTACATTCTTAATGGGGTTCAGATCCATGCTTTGTGGTGGCCAGGGATGATGGTAGATATCACTGTCATGCTCGCTTAACCAGTGCTAAAAAATTCTTGCGTGATGGACAGTAGCATTGTCGTCCATGAAACAACCATCACCTGCTGGATAAAAAATCAACACTGCAGAATGGACTTGATCGGCAACAATATTCAGATAATCCTTGGATGACATCCGACCTTCCAGCAATATCAGGGGACTCGTTCCCTACCAACAGAACATGTCCCACACCATGCATCACCTCCAGAAACTTCAGTTGTGTTTACAAGGCAATCTGGGTTCATTGTTTCATGTTTGGCCAAACTCTCTGCGTACTGTTAGTACAGAACAAGGTGTATCATGACTTGTCGGACCACATGACTTTTTTTTTAGTCTTCCAGTGTCCAGTCACGGTGTTCCTGACACCACTGTAGACGAACTTCCCGTTCTTCGCAGAAATCAGTGGTTTCCGTATATGCATGCGACTGCCGTTACCAGTCCTCTTCAGTTCGCCGAGCATAGTTCGGTGAGATATGGATCGGGAACAGCTTTCATTAAACGCTTCGTTCAATTACTGCATACAGAAAGTTCTGTTTGTCCGTACAAGACTTCTCAGACGATGCCGATCTCTTTCCTGATAGACTGTCTTTAAGATCACAGTTATGCCTCTTAAACAAGAAAGTGGGTAATTTTTCCACTGATTAAACATCCGGGATATCTCACCTTTTGAGAAAGAAGTCAGTACTGTTTTCAGAATCGTGGCTGCAGCTAAAAGGGCACCCACAATAACTCCTTCATCGAACTCCGAGAGATCCTTTGTTATTCTCATTGCGATCAACACTATTGATGATTACTGACCATTCTTAAATAGTTGTCTAGAACACGTAATGCACGCAACCAAGTATTCTGCATGTACGCTGCGCAGAATATATATATATATATATATATTCTAGAAGAAATAACCAGTAAAAAAAAAAAAACATGAGGAAATAACTGTAAACAACACGGAAAAGTAGTGTATATATATTTCAACATTGAAACGTTGAAGTCTGCGCATTCAAAATTGTTGGATGCGCATATATATATATATATATATATATATATATATATATATATATATATATATATATATATATATATATATATATATATATATATATATATATATATATATATATATATATGAAAAATAAATTAGTTTGAATGACTATAATACCGAGAATAAAAAAAAATAAAGTTCAATGCTGAGATACCACTAGTTTGTGTAATTTTAGTTGTTGTAAGTTGATGTAATTTTATAATGTCTCTGTTATTTTTTATATAATTCTTTGTCTCTGATACCTGAAGAAGTTGATTTTTTCAACGAAACTAGCAGTATCTCAGCATTAAACTTCATTCTTTTTTATTCTCGGTATTATAGTCATTGAAACTAATTTATTTTTCATAACATTATCTACAGAGTAAATATGATCTCCAATATATATATATATATATATATATATATATATATATATATATATATATATATATATATATATATATATATATATATATATATATATATATATATATATATATATATATATATATATATATATATATATATATATATATATATATATATATATATATATGATCATTATCTCGGTTAACATACATATTTTTATGAAGAATTGAATTACTAGAACCGAGATTTAAGTAAAAAGATTTTAATATAAAAACACGACCAGTTTCGGCCTGTCACAGCCTTCATCAAGTGACATTATAAAAGAAAGAAAAAAGAAAAAACACTAAACACTGAAGGTTAAAAGACTATGAAGGAACGAAGGCTGTTATGGGCCGAAACTAGTCGTGTTTTTATATTAAAACCTTTTTACTTAAATCTCGGTTCTAGTCATTCAATTCTTCATAAATAAATAAAAAAAAATATATATATACATTGAGGAATGAAAACGTCCTCAGTGTCCAGAAGAGAAAATCTAGCTACTAACCGTAGGAGATAACTGACTTTCATTTGAATAGCTTTTATGAAGAATCTTTACGTCCTAAATGGGATTCAAAATTTATGCTTTTCAACCTAAAAGGTGTTGTCATTACCCGCTGATCTATGGAAACTTTTCGGAGATATTCAGTCATGCTAAATTAGAAAACCATTACACATGAATAGAAACAGGATATTATAAATCGATCCTTATTTCATAGTCGAATGTATATACAACTTAAAAATTTCAAAAGATAGACCAGAGAGCTTAAGAGAATACAACTTTTTACATCGGAGTTGCCTTTTGTTTAAAAGACACAAGCTCTGCTTATTAATCGAATTAAAAGAGCATATATAAAAATAAATAAATAAAATTAATTAGCTAATGCTTTATTCCCTAATAGGGAGTAGGCGAGGTCTTTATACTGTATCTAGCTTTTGGAGACTGAGTGAGCAGTTCAATCTCCATAGGTAGCCAATCAGAGATAGCTGGCCCATGTCTATCACTAATTATAGCAGCCACCGATGAAGAGGCTGGAAAACAAGTGCTGCCATCTCTTCGTACCTAACCGTAACAAGATATATTACTGTCTGAAATAATGTGGGTACTACGCCCGATTTTCTTGAGTTTACGGGGCGAAAAACCCGAGTTTCCGGGAAGAAAAACCCGCATGCCGGTGCCAGAGATCGTCTAACTCGGGAACCGGTCGAAGATAGGCTTAGAAAAAGTTCCTAGAGTCAGCAAACTTCGAGCGGTCATGCGCAGAGGATGCAAGCGCCACTTCCACTGAGCTACACAGGCCTTATAAAAATAAATAGAAAATTAAATTAATAGGATTAATAGAATTAGTAATGGCTATGAAATTATAATATCCCCTGTTTTTATCCATGTACATTGGCAAAATGAAGCCTTTTAGGCGCTTTTTTTTTTGTTACATTTGCACACCGACCGAGATTCACTTATGAAAAGTAGAAGTTTATGATGTAGGATTGTCATGGTATTAAATGGGTTGGTTTTGTCCTCTTAAGGATGCTGAGTAATGAGGATCAACAGTTCGGAAGCTGTCAGACCAACGAAACCTAAAAGCACTGAAAAAAGGCAACGTTCGGACTACTGGACAGAGCTCATATGCAAGCGGGTTGCATTCACATAAACCCTGTGGTCTACTTTTCGAAGCTTCCATACATATGAAATAAGGACGGATTTATTATATAATATCACTTATTTCTATTAAATTACTTCGTCGAAATGAAGTCTTTTAGGCTCTCTTTTACAATCACATGTCTAATCTGCAGTCGTCTGCATACTTTCAATCTATCCTTAATCTACATTCCATAATCCCATAATCATCTATGTTACTCTCCTTTGCACCCTTTCTACAGCTTTTTTATTTCATTCGAACCCAGGAGACCAAATCTATCACCGTAATTCAGGTTGGACTGTATCAAAGCCTTATAAAGAGGCAAAATGACTACTTCCTTATTCTTACATGATAAGTTTCACTTCAACATTTTAACTATCCGAGTTGTATTTGAAGTTTTTGGTATGTGACCTTTGAACTTCAAATTCTATCAACCATAATCCAAGATCCCTAACCTCATCTATTTCTAGTAACATAATTCCACCAATATAATATGTACTTGAAAATCTTATCCCGCGAAAATATGTACATTTACACGCTGACATTACATTGATAGCCATTAATAGACTAGGAAGGAAAGTAATTGTCCGGATGACCTCAAATCTCTTCATAATCATAATCTCTTGATTCAGAAACATTGAAAAAAAGTGAATAAGGAGTGGATATTAAAATCCATTCTGGAGAAAAATGTAAAATATTCATGTAATAAAGCAGAGTTAGATAGACATAAACTGATTGGAAAATCCTACTGCGCGTAGAAAAGCTACCGAATATAATGATTTAGATATTATGATTTGTAAGAGTTTAAGTTCGGGATTAATATTGGTAAGACAAGTAGTAAACATGCAGCAGTTATGATATCCTTCTACAAATCTAGTCAGACAGACAGTTTTGAATTATGGCACTCACCTTTGATCGTCTTGATTGTGATGGACCTTAAGAGAATGAAAGTAAATACAAAGAAGGTTCGTTAAGCCTATTGATCGATAGCTATGCACGCTATGGGAAAAGACTTACAAGAAGTTAAGATAATTTACCTCATAGCAAATAGAAAGCAGGGTACATAATAAAAAGATAATGAAGAAAGTTATAGTAAACTGAGTTTTGTTCTCTTGGAATAGGTTAAGAGAAAATAAATAAGGAAAAAATATGTCTATGCAAATTAATTTATAGAGCAGTGGTGTTCAACCTTTTTTACTACGCGAGCTACTTTTCAATAAAAAGTTATTCGGCGATCTACTCTCTTATATAGATCACGTTCCCCCAACCTGATATCTGATTACGCACAAATAAACAACTAAAAAAAAAAAAATACACAACTAAAAACTTTATTTGTGTATTTAAAAATTTATTTATCACTTTTAAATATTTTAATATAACAAAAAAAATATTGGAATAAAATATTTATTTCTCTATTTTGGAAAACCAAAGTTGGAAAAAACAACAGACTTATTACAAACTCACAAGTTACAGGAAATGCTGGTTGATTAAAAAAAAAAAGTTAACGTGACATTCGGCATTATTTGGACCTCGCAATATTTTCTTAGTCAAGTTGATATGAAGTGGCCAATCGCAGACAATCATCCAAATGATCATTTGTAATTTGGTTTCTTAATTGATTTTTTATGACGTTCATATTTGAAAAAGCAGATTCTGACAAGTAAGTTGATCCGAAATACTACAGAATTTTTCGCACAATATCAGTTAATATTGGGAATTTTCCATGTGCATACTTCCAAATGACTTCATTGTTTATTGATTTTAAATGTAAACTATTCTGAATGTTTATTATCTCAAGTTCTAATTCAGCTTGGTTTATATCAAACAGCCCACTAATTTTATTTGAAATTTCTGTCATGTTCAAGTTTTCTTGAAATGGATTATTGATAAAAGATACAATCATTTCAGTTTTATTAAAATATTTAAATCTTGAATTTATTTCTTCCTCAACTAATTCTATTTCACGAATAAATTCTTTTAAATCATAGTGAAGCATTTCTTGATTTTGTTCAAAAATTTTTAATAAATATGGGAGATGTCTAACTTCGTGGTCATTTATATTTTTCTTCAATAAAAGTAAGTCTTGTTGGAAAGTTTTATTGAACTTAACATGTCAATAAAATTTTTATCTGTACCTTGTAACTCTAAATTTAAATTGCTTAATTTCATACAGAAATCTACTAAAAATGATAAGTGTAACAACCATCTTTTATCACTCAATTTTGGATAAATATCTCCTTTTTCATCAAGAAAAATTTTTATATCGTTAATTAATACAAAAAAATCTTTCTAAAAATTCACTTCTGTTGAGCCAGCGAATATTATTGTACAACAGAAATTTCTTGTCATCATCTGCCTGTAATTTAAATAACCGCCCTTGCAGGGCTTTTCCTCGAACAGAATTTACAATTTTAAATGTAATAGTCAAAACATCTTTTGTGTTTAATCTTTTACTACACAGTACTTGTTGGTGAATAATACAGTGGTACGTTAAAAATGTGGATATTTGTCATCATTTTTACATAATGAAATGAAGCCTGATTTTTTACCTATCATTGAAGGAGCAATGATAGGTAATAAATCAGGCAAATAATAAAACACAAGTTTATTACTTGTGTCTAGTAATACACACAAGTAATAAACTTGTGTCCATTACTACACCATTAGTAGTAATAGACACAAGTTTAAAAAGCTGAAGTTTCACAAAAAGCTGTTGTTTCACAAATTCATCAAATGCCGAAAAAATGTCTTCTTCTCTAGTCCTTCCCAATAATGGTATAATTTTCAAAAGTTCTTCTTTACTTGAATAATCTTGAAATACCATGCGAATAAATCATTAACTGAGCAATATCAGTGAAGTCGTTTGATTCATCAAATTGTAATGAAAACGCAACACACACTGGTGAATGTCTGACATTAACCTGGCCTGGAAACTTTTCTCTGGGAATTGGAACTCTTCCTTTCGGCAATTTGAAACCTTGTCTGCGGCCTAGAAGTAGTCTCTCTCTAGCGACGTCTAGAACCGAGAAGCTCCTTTCTGGAAGCGGGAAACTCCTCTCTCAAGCAACGTGGATCCGGAAATTCTCTCTGACGGCGACTCTGGACCGGGCGGCCTCCTCTCTGACAGCAATTCTAGAACCGGGACCCCTTCTGCTTGCTTCAGTCCCTTTTTATTAGGCCTCCTCTGATACCTCGCATGAAGTTTGGTAACCCCCAAAGAATCGGGATGAGTCTTTCATCTTAAGTTTCAAGTTCGGCACTCCTTTTGTTCTCCTCCGCTTTCTTTTGATTGTAAGTTGCCGGCTATCGGAAAGTTGTTTGAACTCTTTCTGACTGACTTCGGAGATGTTTACACTTAGAGCCTGCAAGCCTTTCTCATACATACAAGTTTCGATAACAATCTTTCTAATGTACAGCTTCGGCGACAAAAACATTGCCTTTGTTTTTAACACTCTAATAACATATTCTTATTAAAGCAGTATATACAGTTAGCTTCAAAAGAGTTATTTACAAAAACATCTAATACAAACTATACCGAGACAAACAAAGTATATTTGTTTACAATATTCACACGGGACTTAAGCTAAGTAAAAAATCTATGTAATGTGTTTTGGAATATTTAAGCTACAATCGGGTTTTTACACTTTGCTTATAATCGTATTCATTATCGTAATCGGCTCGCTGTTTGACTTCCACTGATCCAAATTAATTCATTTACCCGGACTTATAAGAAAATTACTGATTTGACAATTTTAACGAAAAATAAATAAACAATAGCAATACACTTAAAGCGAATTAAAAATAATACAAAATAATGATAAATAAAATATTATGTTTTCAGTTTTAATTAAATTTGTACGGAGGAATACACAAGAGATCGACCAAAAATCGCTCCGCGATCGCCGGGTTGAACACCCCTGTTATAGAGAATAATGTGATTTGGATTAGCTTTGTAATCACAATGGGGCACTAAAGGAGATGATGTTATGGTATCATTATTACTAATTATCATTTTCATTTTGTCTGATATTTTAAATTCTTGATACTTCCTCTCTCTCTCTCTCTCTCTCTCTCTCTCTCTCACACACACACACACACACACACACACACACACACACACATGGTCCCTCATCCCTTTCGTCGAATCTGCGAACAAATTGTTGAAGTAAGGTTCATTACTAATTAATTTATCGCGTCAACTAAATAAGTGAATAATTACCAATTATTATCCATTATTTCTTTCTATTGAACTATACTGAACATGTATAGTTTTTAAAAAATGAAACATTTTTTTGTTTGAAAAATGAAATATTTTTGCAAACTTAATAACATCGAAACGCACACAAAGGACGTATGAATTATTGTCTAGCGCATTCAATAGTTATCAAATTATTTAAATATTTGAAAACGATCTAGGAAATCCATGAAATTGTGTAGATTTACACTGTTTTTGGATTCGCTTATTATCCGTTTTTTCAAACTTTTTTCATGTCTTTGCACCACATCGAAATCCAAAGAAGAGTAATTAGAAAATCAGGAAAATGTCTAGTCAATGTGATTATTTCAATAGAACCGCACTATCATTACTTACTTCATAAAGCAGAAAAAATTATGAAATACTGTCACAAACTGTGGTTCTATTGAAATAATCACATCGACCAGACATTTGCCTTGTTGAGTTTTTCTAATTACTCTTCCCATATTCTAAGCATGATAAATGGCAAATTTTTTTATTTGTGGGCAGTGATATTTTCCTATCATCTTTTTTATATTCTGATACTTTAAATCTGAAGAGGTTTCATGGGACATTTATTAAATGCCCCATGAAATTTTGTATAAATCAATGCGCATTTTTATATACAGAAATATATGCGAAAAATAGAATGAAGCACCTACCTGTTCAAAAATGTCTTTGAATAATAATTGTACTTTTTCTTCATTCCTATCAATTATTTTATCTGCAAGCAAAAGGGAGAAACTGAGGCCCTGCGCTCATTCTCTTCCCACTTCAATTCAGTTCGGTGACAGCCGTAGGCAGTTCCTGGTCCTAAGAAGCACGGAACACTTCATCTACCTCTGTGAGAGAACAGGGGGTGAAGACATTTCCACTCCTCGTCGTCAGATATACGATTCAGTCGACTGACCAGTAAATCCACCTACAGAAGAATGTCATTGATTCATCGTTACGTCCATAGCGCTGTCATTCAATGTCTTTTTATTACACACAAGTCAGATGTTTCAAGATACACAACAGTTCGAGACAACATACACTTCATTTCATTTGTAATCGCGAACTGTCTAATACACAAGCATAAGAGCATTCCTTATCAAGATGGTATTTAACTTTCAATATCTAGCAAGGTGTAATAGGCCAGCTAGTGGCCCTTGCACCTAACACAACTCAGCGAGATATATTTCTTTTCCGGTCCTTCAGCTCCTCCCTCGATACAGCTTTTGCAGTCACTTCTCTTATAAAGGCTTCTGAGTTGATGTGTGATTGTTAATGGTGTAGCATGGTAATCCTCTTTTCTGCAAAAATCTATGCGCTTCTGTTATTGAATTAAAGGATAGTAGGCAGAATAATAATCTTAGACGTTCTTTTGTTTAGTTTCTGATTTCCTAACGAGGCCCTGTTAACAATAATAGTTCATTTTTCTATGCACAAAACATAAATGTTTTGATGCATTTCTTTATCTATTATTTGTTTATATAACAACGTCCTGTTAAGCTATTAAGATAAAGGCTCACCTAAGTTTTAGAAAGTTAGTATTTTAAACATTTTATCTTAGCCTTCGTTCTTAACCTCTGTGATTTTTTTTTGTGTTGCGAAATCTATTCGAAAATGTATAAATCATATACACCGAGTGGCCACTTTATTAGAAACACCTCTTCATTTAGGAAAATAGATTGTTCCTAAAGATGTTGAATCACGTGGCTGCAGTTTGCTATATAAATCAGGCAGACAGGCAAAATAAAAAAAAAATAAAATAAAGTGTGGCTTAAGTGACTTTCAGCAAGGTATAATTGTTGATGTTAGTATTACAAACATCTGTTTTTCTGGGTTTTATACGCGCAACAGCGTTTAGGGTATACCAGGAGTGGTGTAATAACCCGACAACTTCAAGCCAATGGAAGTCCTGTGAACAAAACAGCTTTTATATGCACGAAATCAGAGAAAAATTCCAAGGATTGTGAAACGTGTCAGGAAGGACACAACCAGTGAAATCACAGCTCAGTGCAGTAATTGGGGTCAGAACATCATCTCAGAGCGCACAGTTCGTCTCACGTTGTCATGAAACTGGAAGGTACTTCTTCAGTTGTCACGTGATCTCCCACGCTGGACAACTGACGTCTGGAAAAAATGTCGACTGGTCTGACGAGTCCAGGTGCTGTGTCGCGCTTAGGAGCGGAACCAGAAATATGGTAGCAACCAGTTGAACACAGACTGAATTCCACAGTCTATCTTACATCATCGCTGATCATGCTCACCCCTGCCCGCCATGACTGTAGTTTATCCATTGTCAAATGGGTACTTCCAGCAAGACAATGCGCCATGACACAAAGCGCGTAGCATGTATGGGTTTTCTTTACTTCAGTGGTCAGCTCAGTCCCCAGACCTCAACCCAATGAAGCATCTCTGGGATGAGGTGGAACGAACAGTTGGCAGCAGTATAACATGTAGCCATTCAATCTGCGACAATTGGGCAATGTCATTGTGACAGAGTAGACAGACATTGCACAGGAACGTTTTATATACTTAGTTGATTTGATGCGACACAAATGCTGTAGCATCAAATCAACTTTTGGTTTGATTAAAATTAATTGTGTTTAGCTAAAATAATAAGAACTCTTCACTTATACTAATACACATACTTATACTTAACAAAAATTTAGACTATTCGATCAGATACCTAGAACCTACAGAATTTCCCTGCAATATATATATATATATATATATATATATATATATATATATATATATATATATATATATATATATATATATATATATATATATATATATATATATATATATATATATAAACAAGAATAACAACAAGAATAGCCAAAAACGCTTTTGTTAATTTTTAATAGGGCGTATGGTCATCATTAACAGCCAAAACAGCAGTACATCTTGATTGCATGGACCGGATAAGATGATCAAACAGTTATGGGATATTTCCCCACTCTTCTGTAAGAGCAATTTAGCTCTTGAAGCGATAGTTTCGACAAGTCATTCGACATGATTTTGTACTCAGTTGCGTGTTCTACACTGTTGTATATTAAGGAAATTTTAAAATAAATGTGTTACATTTGTAAATTATTTTTATAACTTTATAATTTACAAGAAAACCAAAAATTCCTTAATTTTCTTGACCAGTATATACGTGGGCTGTTCAATAAGTAATAAGACTAATTTTACTGTGGCGAAACCACTCATCACAATATTAATTTCTGTGGAATAAAGAAATGTTGCTGTATGTATTAACAAAATAGGTTGATAGATGTCGTATACGGGCCGATGTGCCAGAGTGTCACGTGACTAAACGCAAGTGCTCATCGGAGCGCCTACGAGGCGCGACCAGTCTTCGAAATGGAAGCGTCCTTGGAACAGCGTTATGCGATTAAATTTTGTGTGCGTTTGCAAAAATCGGCATTGGACACTTTTAACATGATACGCGAAGCTTTCCACGATGAAGCAATGTCAAGGGCAAGTGTTTTTCGCTGGCATATAACTTTTAAGGAAGGAAGGCAAAATGTGGAAGATCTTGAACGTGAGGGAAGACCTTCAACGTCCATCACAGAGACAATGATCAACACAGCAGCAATTATCATCAAGCACGTCAAAAGGAAGCGTCCATTGCTGAAGAATGGCTTCTTATTGCACCACGATAATGCAAGGCCACATATTGCTGGTTGGGTAGTGGACGTTTTGCAGAAGAACAACACAGATATCCTACCACACCCTCCATACAGTCCTGATCTCGCACCGTGCGATTTCTGGCTGTTTCCTCAGCTCAAGAAACCACTAAGAGGCCGCCATTTCGAAAGCAACACAGCATGTGTAAAAGCTGTGGAGGCGGTTTTGAAAGAACTCTCATAAAACTATAATATATATATATATATATATATATATATACTGTATATATATAGGTTTACGAAAATCACTCGTGGATAAGTTAATAAAACAAATTATAATAATCTACTTTCCAGCCAACCATGAACTAATTCCATCTTAAAAGTACATAAATTTACCGCTTCGATATATTTAACATATTTCTAACAATAAAAAATGAATTTCGAATATCGGTTCTTATATTTTCTTCACTATATTTTTTTATTTTGTCCTCTAGTAGTTCAATCAAAGCGCAACAAACTTCAGCTATCTTCGCTTACATCTTCACTTAGATAAATTAATCAGTTTACAGCTGACCAATCGATTATCATAACTCTCATGAGTTGACGCTTAGTGAATCTTCTCTGAGCCTTCGTAGCTCAGTCGGTATAGACGAAGTCCTTTGGTCGGAAACACCTGGATTCGATTCTCGTCGGTGACGTGAGAAACTCTGGTCTCTTTCGGCTAACTCACCTTTAGTCGAAAGAGACCAGAGTTTCTCACGGTCTCATAGGGAGGTGGTGAAACAGGCAAACCTATTCCCTGAACACACACACGGATTGCAGTCAGAAATACTGCCCTTAGGGGATACAGTAAGGAGTGGTGTTTGTCCACTCCGAGTTTGTCCTCGGAGTGGACAAACTTAACCTGATATTTGCCTACTCTGATTTTTATATAAGGATTTCATAATACTACTAATAATAGCCAGCTTCCCATTATCAATAAAGAGAATCATTTTACTCGTAATATGTGACTCTAAACCATTTTTGATATGGTTTATTCTATCAACTGAATAAATCGTATTTTAAGAAAGTTTTTTTTTTAAAAAAAACATGATTTTAAAATATCTTCGTGCATCCGGGAGATAAAGACAGACACACACAGAGAGAGAGAGAGAGAGAGAGAGAGAGAGAGAGAGAGAGAGAGAGTGAGGAGACCAGAAATACATTTTTATGAAATTAATATAAACAACAGCAGAACATTAAGTGCTTTTCTTAGTAAAAAGAAATTATTATTTCTTCCTTTTTCATTTGATTTGATCTGATATTGATTTAAATTACTTAATTAATAAATTAATTTTAAGTTTGTCTATTTTCTACGTATTTTTACATTTGGATCCAAGTTTGCATACAAGTGTCTTTCTTTCTTTTTTTTTCTTTTTTGTCATATATGAAGGCAGTGTGTGTGTGTGTGTGTGTGTGTGTGTGTGTGTGTGTGTGTGTGTGTGTGTGTGTGTGTGTTGCGGGATTAAAAAACCGAGATGGATCAGTCAAAAAAAAATAATAAAATTGGTGACTAAAATTTTTTGTTTCTACCTTACAGCATTTGTTCTAAATATTGAGTGAAACCCTAAAACAGGATCTGAGGGAAATTCTCATCCTGCTATCTTCCATACGATATCATTTTGCTTGGCTTCTTAAATGCTAAATCTCGGTATTTAGATAATTCTAAAATTTCAGGATTTCAAAATATTTTCTATTTGTACAAGGGATTTATCGGACAAGGTATAACATTATAGGCTAACAGAATCATCAAGAATTTATTCAAAATGTGGTGGTGCTAAAACATTTAGCATCTTCTTTTTTCTTTCTTTTTTGTGGATTAAGAATCATAGTGTGAGGATGCATTTCGTTTGAAAAGATTCGATTTAAATTCTGGAAACCTGGGGGCAACTTCAACATAATCCATGTTTGGTCTCTCAAATAGAGGTTTATTATTATTATTATTAATCCAACTTGTAAGCCATTCATTCTACTAATTAAAAGAATTATATATACAAATAATAAACAAATAAAAAATTATATACAAATTATATATAAACAAAAGGAAAAAAAATATTCTTTTCAAAACGTGATTATACTTTAAAATTTAACGCGCATTTTTTTTTACTTACTTTGAAATATACTATGAATTTGTAATTTTTCGAGTTGAACTCACATAACAAAACAAGTAAAAATAAAAAAATAGACTTTTCAGTGAACGTTATTTAGCCCCTCTGTCATGCAAGAACGCAGCGTTTCTCCTACCAAGTACTTACTCATTTTTTTTTTTTTTGTAAAATAATGAAATCGGCTTAAAATACACATTGACAAGTACATTAGATTTATATGAAGACAGTCCTCTGTTGTTACAGACTATTTAGTCTAATGCGTAAAAAATAATAAACAAATAAAAAATAAAACCGAAGAGGAAGATGAGCTTTTGTATAAAAATTTATAAACTCTTAAAAAAAATTATATACAAACAAAAGGAAGAAAAATATTCTTTTCAAAACGTGATTATACTATAAAATTTAACGTGCACTTTTTTACTTACTTTGAAATAATTTGAAATTTTTTATCCATATTAGCCTTAGAAAGTAAAAAAAAAAATTACATAACTGAGGACTGTTGCGGAGGATATTCTGGAGAATCGTCCAGAAATACCTTGGTTGACGTCTGAAACTAGTAGTAGTAAAATAATTAATGAAAAATGCTTTGGGAAAATAGCACAAAAGGGAGAAACCAAGGCCCTGTCGCTCATTCTCCTCTCTCACCTTTCTACTGTTCGGTGACATCCATGAGTAGTTCCTTGTCCTAAGAAGCCTGGAAACACTTCATCTACCTCTGTGAGCAAGGCAGGGGGTGAAGATATTCCACTTCTGGGTCACTGGAGACATAGATCCACCAACTGACCAGTGAATCCACCCAAAGAAGATGTCATTGATGACACATCGATAGCCTCCAAAGAACGTCTACAATATCCTCCGAAATATACTTAGAGCCATTTATTTACACGATGTTCCAAGTTATACCTTGGAGTCACGGAGACGTCAGGATGTTTCAAGTTAAGCTTCAGGTAACTATTCGTTGGGGGCGATGTATATAACTAAGGTAACATACACTAGCATGAAGTTCAGCTCATACTCCACTATTCGATAAGCCGCACTGCATACCAGCATACGATCACTCGTTTCAACAACGCCAACCAATCGAATGCACCTTACACCTAACAGGATGCAGCGAGATAGCTCCATGTTTATTGTCGGTCCTTAGCTCCTCCCTCGACAAATATATTCTTGGCGTTTCTCTTATAAATAACTTCCTCGACGATGTATGATTGTCAGTGGTGTGGATTTCTAATTCACTCTTCCACAAAACCCTTTTCATTTTCACATCAAATTAACAAGTAGGAGGTAGAATAATAATCCCTGACATTCAGTTTTTAGTTTATGATCTCCTTTTACACAATTTGTTAACAATAATGATTAATTTTCCTAGTTAGAAAACAGAAATAAATCGAAGAGCAAATGTCCATATTATCAAAAACTGACGTTTATCATGTTTGATTTTGTATCTGTTGTTGTAATCACTTATCTCCATAGTAATTATCCGGTTATGTTGCGCCGTTATGATTTAAAAGAAAGGACAGAAGTATAGATAATACGAGGAAGGATATAGATTTTTTTAATGATTTTTTCTAGTTTCAATAATTTTATGTATTTATTGTATATTTTTACATTTATTTTTATATACTCCAGAAATCGTGCTTTAGAGACCAAACATGGAACTTTTTCAAGCAACTTCAGGCCTCCAGTTAGCGGAGCAGTTGTCTCACACCAGGCAATGAAATTCTCCAATACGTATGCACAAAATATCCATGTTCACAGCGAGATTCAAACCTTCACTGTTGGGTGGAGAACAGGTTAGAAGACCTAGAGAGTTCTCTGCATGTCTTAATTATAAGACTATCTGGAGGACACCTCCAGATAGCCTTCCATTTAGGAAGCCTATCCGGAGGCTATCTATATTCCATTTAGAAATCTAAATGGAGGTGTCCTCCATTTAGATTTGGCGTTTCAGCAATTTAAAAAATCCAGAGCTCCATAGTAGATCAATGAGTCCACCACGGAGTTTTGATTTTTAGAGTCAGATCTAAAAAAGAAGAAAGAGTATCAAAAAAAGCCTTCTCATGACTTTCATTTTCGCAAAATGAAAGTCATGAGAAGGCTTAGAAAGAATATAGAAGATAAATGTCAGGAAGGTGGCAAAAAGTTCTGGAAGCCATTCAAACAGTGTAGAAAATGAATGAATGATATAAAAGGAATCTGCGTGACATTAACAATGAAAACAAATATATTGTGGATGTCTGGAATAGTTGCTTTGAAATATTTCTAGATGAAATAAGAAATGGCCAGAACGATGGTAAAAATATCGTAGACTAATACAATCAGGAATACATATCAATATTTGAGGAAGAAAAAATATCAATAACCTGAGATGTGGAAAAGCAACTGAAGATGATATTCGACAGGAAATGGTTACACGAGGAGGTATAAAAAGTTTTATTGTGAATGCACTGCATAACCTACGACTGGTCGAATTCCAAAGTACAGCTCTCATAGTGCCTATCCATAAAAAGGGAAATAAATTGAAGTCGGGGGGGATTTCTCTACTGAATATTCCAGGTTAGATTTATGTAAGCATTGAAGAACTAAGAAAAATTGTGGGTGGAAAAACTTTTGGAAGAACAAGCTGGGTTTAGGTGAAATAAAGTTGATCAGATTTAAGATTCTGTATTTTTAAGTTTTGTAGATCTGGAAAAGGCATATGTCACAAAGTGCTAAGAGAAAAGCTCTTCAAGAACACAATTATGTAGTATAAACAGGACATTATATCGAGCAAGACATGTCTCTATTTGAGCTGTAAGTCAGTTTTTAGAATTGAAGGAGATACATGCAGACGTTTTGACGTTAAATTTTGTGTTAGACGATTGTCTTACTGTTATTTATTACCTGTGTGAATCACATTATAAAAGAAAGTGGTATTAAATCTGATATTGGAATTGGAGATTTCATCTCGATTCTTTACTTTATGGAGATGACGTCATGCTCCTAAATAAATCCAATACATTGCATGAATCATATTGTTCGACTACAATGAATAACTGTTGTAGCAAATTTGGTATAAAAATCAGATTTTTATACCAGAAATTTATACCAAACTCTACGCAACAGAATAATAATTCTTCATATAATTGATAATGTATTTAGGATTATACTATTTTTTTATGTTTTGCACTCCTTACACAAAAGATCAAGAATATAATTGTAAGATTATCATTCACGGGAGAGGGGGGGGGGGCATGTAAAATCACTAGCAGTCAAGCGTGACTTCACAGTTTCTATCATTCTATATCCTGACGAGAGTGGGTTAAAAATTATCAAAACATCCTTGAATTATTAGTTCACTTTATTTGTAAGAAAATAAAAATAAAATCCTAGGTGCATTGTTGAATAAAAATGTGCCAATAAAAAGCTACACCGAATATTTAAAAAAATATAATAATAAAAAGCTATACAAAAGCTACATGAAAGATAAAAAATCAGAAACTACACAAAATACTATACATCTCAATTTAAAAGTTTTACAAAAATATTTTAAAAAACGATTAAAACATAAAAAAGTAATAAACACTATACAAAAATTTAGAAAATAAATTAAAAAGGCAATAATAAAATCTATTCAGCTTCTTATTTTTAAATTTTTTCATTTATTGCTATAATGCAATGAACACCATCCATTAGCTTGCATTTCTTTATTATAACAATTTCACAATTTCAAATTCTACGTTCGTTAATTGAATCAGTTGACTGAATTATTGACGCTTTTTCGAGGAGGAAAATGATTGCTTGTGACTTTTAATGTGACCGGACGCGTTACTTTAGTCTGTACCTGATTGAATTAATATATTATAATATATTATATAATATATTATTATTATAATATAATATATAATATATTATTATAATATATTATAATATATTAAAATATATTATAATATAATATATTATTATTATTATTATTACTATTAACTGGTTAACCGAAAACGGCATATATATATATATAAACCCTGTTAAAAGAAAGCTAATGATATTCAAAAAACCAAACCTTGCCCATAGAATCTAAATATCTCACTATGCGACATCTATCCTCCTATACACAAAGTGCTGATCCTAAAACCACAACCGTCACACAGGTGAAAACAACACGCTATCTCGGACTTCACTTCGATGTTGATCAATGCTGGAATAGCCGTATAAATTAATTACACGCCAAGCTCAGGATAATAGCAAGCAAACTATGCAGATTCAAAGACAGCCCCGATACACATAAAAATACTAATGTACAAACATTATGGGAAAACATTTTAAGATACGCACATCATATGCATTCTGCGCAGACTACAGACTTAACAGGTTACAATGGTTGCAAAATAAAAGAGTAAAACTGATATTCTGGGAACAACCCAAACTTATGCAGGCAACATGGACAGAACACGAAATATTTACCCCCCCCCCCCCCACCCCCCCCCCCCCCCACCCCCCCCCCCCCCCACCCCCCCCCCCCCCCACCCCCCCCCCCCCCCACCCCCCCCCCCCCCCACCCCCCCCCCCCCCCACCCCCCCCCCCCCCCACCCCCCCCCCCCCCCACCCCCCCCCCCCCCCACCCCCCCCCCCCCCCACCCCCCCCCCCCCCCACCCCCCCCCCCCCCCACCCCCCCCCCCCCCCACCCCCCCCCCCCCCCACCCCCCCCCCCCCCCACCCCCCCCCCCCCCCACCCCCCCCCCCCCCCACCCCCCCCCCCCCCCACCCCCCCCCCCCCCCACCCCCCCCCCCCCCCACCCCCCCCCCCCCCCACCCCCCCCCCCCCCCACCCCCCCCCCCCCCCACCCCCCCCCCCCCCCACCCCCCCCCCCCCCCACCCCCCCCCCCCCCCACCCCCCCCCCCCCCCACCCCCCCCCCCCCCCACCCCCCCCCCCCCCCACCCCCCCCCCCCCCCACCCCCACCATGGTGTGATAAATTCGTCATTTTTTGTCAATAAAACATAACATTTTGTGTTTGCGAAATACTAAATAAGAAGCAAAAAAAAGTGCTTCAATATCTTTTATTCTCAACAGACTTAGATGGAGGAATTTAGACTGTGCTTGTTACTTTAATTGACATCTCTGGAAAACTGGTTGCAATAATGTTGAACTATGACTACGAGAACAGCATATTATCCGGTCCATGATCTCTGATGGGTTCGTTGTAATCAGGAGGTAAACATGTTTGCTTTTGTAAAGCAAACTGGCTGCAAGTGTATTACTAGTTATCAGTCATGTATAATACACTTTTGCATTGCCCTGGTTAATCACCTTCTGGTGAAATAATGTTCATAAACAGCTGTTGGAATGCGGTTGAGCATTGCCACCTAAGTAGAGACCTTGATCACTGCCAGATAAGACATTGCATCCCTGCTTCTGTTGTACCAATTCAAGAAATTTGCAGTCCTCAAATATCTATTAAACTTACATTTCTGAAAGAAAGAAAAAACCTTTATGAATTAAATAATTAAAGGCAATGCCTGATTTAGGTTTCTAAATGAGGAGTGAAAAAAAGGTGTGAAATTTCTTTCATACCTTTCATAATTTCTTACCTTTAATTCTTGGTCAGCTAGAATCTTTGGTGTGCAAAAAGATAGACGAATTTGACATCGTGATGTATCCAACTGTGAACTGTATTGAATGAGCTTGTTTTATTAAGCTGGTTATAGTACTCCTTGTGATACTCTCTTTAAAAGTCTACAGTACTCATGATATCCGTAGTTCTATTTACGTTCGCTCTGGTGTTGAGAATGGTTTATGAAGCCCAAACATAAGTCTGCAACTTCTAACTAACGCTTGTTGGGAATTTCATCTGAGACGTGATGTATCCTTCACTCTGTGATAATCATAATTGCCGGACTTAACGTTCGTCAACTGTCTGTCACGTCTAATTCACTCTTTTCAGTACTTCTCAAATATATATGATGGACACGTCAGTCTAACACCAAAGCAAAAGAGTAGAGATGCTGCAGATAGCGGTAAAACATTTTCATTTTTGAACCGTTCCTATGGTAAAATATATCCGGTCAGAGGTTTACCCAAAAATATGACCGAACACTTTTCTGAAAATGGTGGCAAAATTTACGACACAGTCTGGTTCGTAATAAACTTAATAAACGTTTAAAAGCTTCTTATTCCAATTTGATTTATTTCAACTTGGAATGCGTTCTTTAAGTTGTTTCGACTTTGCGGGAATCAATTTTTTTTTCTTCCTACACAGATTTAGATTACTAGAAATCAATGAAATACGTACACATCCCTTCCGTATTAAGCATTATTAACTTATTGGACAGAATTGCAGTTAAGCAAAGTCTCACGGAAGTGCACCATTCAGAGTATTTTATTAATAATATTAATAATAAAATTAGATTCTTCAGCACTATATAAGATTTACAATGTGCTTTCCAAAAATAAAAAGCATGAATGAAATGAATTAATTTGGTTAATTGGGTTTTAGAAAATAATATATTAATGATTAAAACTATACAAATCTAGTTTTAATCCCATTTTCGAATTTGCGCTTCAGTAAGATCCCATGTGTTTTTGAGGATGGAGGGAAGGAAGAAAAATAGCTTGCAGAAAATAATGAAACGTATTTTAAAAATAAGTTACCGATCACTTCTTTTGGGGGGGGGGGAGATGGACCTAGTCCACCCCCCTGTTATTGAGATAAAAGCTCTAGTGATTGCAGAGTAACGGGGTAACTGAACCTCAGTTAAAACTTCATTGGCTACTAATTCAGTAAAGGCATCTTTAAAAATTACAAGGCCTCCCTAGACCACTCCATAGTGGCCGAGTGGGGCCTGTCACTGAGTGGAGTTGGCTCCACTCGAGAACACGCTCCACCGAGACTCAAAATGCTCTATAAGGCAAGCCTACCGAAATCTAAGTTCCCCAACTACGGAAGCAAAATTTCAGAAGAAACCTAATATAGAGCGGAACTCAGTGTCCCAGGGTAACGGCAATGCCGAGCCTCAGTTAAAACTTCATTGGCTACAGCATTGCCATCTGTTACCCTGCGTTAAGGAGATCTACCAATATGATCTTCTTGAAATAGAAATGGTTGTTTTATTCTAGTTCATTTTATTATTATTATATTTTATAAAAGGTGCGAAAGAGCAATTGAATGTTACGTTGAAAATTTTCAATTATTATTTATTTAAATTATTAAAAGCGATTAAAAATTAAAAATGCAATGCGGTTTTTAAAACACCAAAATATTCCTCAGAATTATTATTATTATACACTGATGTCCAAAACCTAAGGACGAAGACTATTCTGAAGATTAAAACCACAAATTCAGACAAACCCCGCTTGTAGTATTGCGATGTATATAACTGACGATTTCCAGTGGAGAGAGGGTACATATTTAATTTTTCCCATTGCCAACGAAGTTCTTCCATCTAATGAAAACAGACCGTCAAGGTGTTCCATTTTGTTAAAATGTCTTCTCACGGTATTTGCATAATTAAAACGTAATTTGAAACACTTGCACTTCTGCTGAGATACTACAGTTCTTCTAGAAAACAACACAGTGGATTTTTATAAAGCGATTTCTATAAAGAAATTTTTACTTATAAAAATTACTTTATAGCGTTGCTATGGAGTTGAAGCCATTGTTGGAAGGATTTTTTTGTTTGTTTGTTATTTTTTGATTCTACAGGATTACATTTGATAATATGGCCCTTAAATTCTCAAGAAAATAAATAAATCCAAAATTACTGTCATGATATTGTTCATTTTCTTCTTATGAACTAAGTGAAATATTCAAGGATACGCAGTAAGAGGATTTATTTCGTGCGTCAATGTTATAATCTGCATCGAGGAAAACCGCATGAATTGTACCAATTAGAACACGATTAGAATCACGGATGTCTGTGTTTAACATGCATATAAGTTAATACGGAAAACCTTGGTTTTAAGTATCTCTCTGTTGAAAAGCATATCGCAAATACTTTCTTTAAGAAATAGTTAAAATGCATCACTTATTAGTAATTTTTTTCTATCAATAGCAGTAGAGGCTCGTGGCTTGAAATCGTGCGGCTTTCGAAATATACATCCACACTGTAAGTACAGCGTATACGTGTGTGGATAAAATATCAAAATTATGGCAAAAATTAAAAAGAAATAATAAATAAACATGAAATAGTCTTGTTTATAATCGATAAAATTATACAGTTTGGTATAATTCAGAATTACTTAAAAATAAAATCCATTATCATAACCCCAATAATTTTCGGAAATAAGAACTATTACAAATGTTATTCATGTCTTTAATTGTAATGTGCAAATATTTAAAGAGACGGAGTAAACACGATAGGCACTACGCACACTCTACTACTGGAGAGTGTGCGTAGTGCACACTCCACACTCCACTCCACACTCCACTGTTTTTTATATGCAAACTGCATATAAAAAACTGTGGAACTGCGGGACGGACAGTGCCGCATTACGCTAACAGCTCGCATCTCGTTATGACGTGCGTATGCTTGCGCGGTTAGCAATATGACACTGTCGTAAACAAAGTACTGCTAGAGTCCTTCGCCCTCCTAAGTGCTACAAGATAGATTTTTATTATTTTTTATACAAAATAAGAGATAGGATTGTTGATGATAAAATTAAATATTACAAGCAAATATAAATAAATTAATTAATTTATTTATATATCGATAAAAATTGGGGGTGCTGCAGTTTCGCAGTGCCTATGCACGAGCCGCTCCTGATCAATAGTTAAATTCATCTAACGAAGTCTCAATGACATCTTTTGTTAGTTTCAACGATGACCCTTTGGTTGGGCCTTGATTTGAATCTTATCCGGAATGTGAAGATCTTTTTAACGACTTTTCAACTGAAGGTGAGTTACTCGGTTTCACACGGGGTGAAATGGATTTCCTCTAAAAAACTACAGTTTTTAAGCTCTGAAAAGAGGCAAAGTCTTGTCAAACATGGGATTCCATCTCGCAGTTTGTTGAGTGGAGTACGCTGTCCACTCGACAGTCCAATTTGGCAAAAGAGAATGGACACATCATTGCAGGCGATTTGGGTGTGATCTAGCTTAAAAAGATTATATAGAAAACGAAAATGCAAACAATATTGTAATAGATTAAGGGAATAGACTTATTAATGTCATACATTTCAATTTTTATATAAAGGAAAATATATTTTTTGTGTTTAGAAGATTAAATACTCAAAGAAACATCAGAAAAATAACCTCCGAGTTTGTGTTTAGGTTGAGATAAGTAAGTAGACAATGCAGAGAATTAGGAATGTTCCCGGATTTCATTCAATTTTTGGTATTTTAACGAAGACCAAACAGAGAACAGCATTCTATGTTCGGCAAATCGAAAAGGCAAAAAAAATCGATTTTGTTGTCGTTTTTTTTTTTTTTTTGTAAGCCACACGTGTCTGCATGCATATGTGAGTAATATGTCAAGCATGGCTGAATATGCCCAGAAGTGATATCTGACCTTGTCTTATAATCTGCGGATTACCAACTATAAGGAAAATTAATTTATTTTCATAACAGTCGAATAGGGCAAACAGAACAAGGTCAGCACTTTCTTTCTTCGTGTTTGACTTTTATTCACCTAATGAAATAACAAAAGGAAGACGAACTCTCTCCCCTTTCATGACGGCAATATGACAATTAATGCTAAACCGATTTATTTAACAACTCAAAGATAAATGCATCTGTTTCCTAAAGTCACGTGAGTAAAAAAAAAAAAGAATGAGAAAATTATTAACTTCCGGTATCGAATTTCAATGTGTGAAATCATCCATTTTACAAACATGTTGTATTTGCGCATGCGCGTTACGATTGTCGCAACCGATCTGTTCTTGACTACTAAGTAACAGAAGCACACTGGAAGGATTTTAGCAGAGACATCGAACTATTCTAATCCATTCAAAGAAGCATCTCACCGAACGATAAACTACAATGAAGTCCACGTGGATTTTATTTATGAGTTGCTTATTTTTCTCAAAAGCCGTAATTAGAAGCGATGGAAATTTCACCAAAACCTTTACTACAAATAATCCACTGGATGAAACAGAGCAAAATACTTTCAGTACTTTACCGATCTCCAAGATCCCTGACATGAATTTAAGTGCCCACATCTTGAATGGGATCATCAAGCAAGTAAGCGACAGTGCATTCAAGATGTTGTTTCCTATGCTCATGAGAATCATCTACGAGGCAGAAGTATCTTCTTCGTGCATGCAGGCTTTGATAAAACTATCATCTGATTTACGACGTCTGAAAACTTGGGCTGTGCAAAGTAAGTCCGTTTTTATTTTATTCCAAACTTTGTCATAGCAGCAATGAGTGAAAACCAATTCTGTGATATTTGGGATCTTTATAATATTTTTAGAGAGTGAAATTAACAAAACATCTGACGCTGTTACTACAACAAATATAAGAGAAAGATGAGAAACTGTCAGCACATTTAATTCTGTGCGCACAGAATTAGATGTGCTGCTATTAATTTTCAGGAAAAATATTTATTTAACAGAGCAAATAACTGATTGTTTTACATAATGATATCCGATGTATTGTCGATAAAATTCATGATTATCTTTTATATACTTTTATTATAGTGATAGACTCGTCTGCGAAAATACCAACAGGAGTTCTAGATGGGTCTATGAATGAGTACGGATCATATGACGAATGCATTAACATCAAAGTTCCGAAACAAAATGGCGAAGAAGACTTTCGTGGACAGTACTGTATGGTGGCTTTAAAATTTCCACTTCCACCTTTACCTCCTCCACCCTTCCCTCCAAACGTTACTACAGGAAAATTGGTGGAGTTAAAGCCTGATGATCCGGTAAATTGTTTCAACTTTTCATTTCTTGCTTTTGCGCGCGTCAGTGTGTGTGTGTGTGTGTGTGTGTGTGTGTGTGTGTGTGTGTGTGTGTGTGTGTGTGTGTGTGTGTGTGTGTGTGTGTGTGTGTGTGTGTGTGTGTGTGTGTGTGTGTGTGTGTTGTAATTTGGAGCATGGAATGGACAAACGTGGAGACGGTATCTCAATACCTGGTCTGAGAGAACGTGTAGTGCAGCCGTAGTACTATGGTGAGTTAAGTTTCAAACCAGCGCATCTGGAGTGGTCAAAATGAAGCAGCCATCTTTGTTTGTAAATGTTCTAACGTGGTAGATGAGTTTCATTACCTGGTGTGAGACACAATAGCTTTATTAGAGCCAGTGAAATGAATAGGCTAGGGTTTCTCGATCTTCAGTCAGACCACGTGCCACACAAGTATAGGTTTAGTGAGTTCGTAAGACACACACACACACACACACACACACACACACACACCGTTTTCTATGCGTACTACCAAAGTGGTCCCAACCATTATTTGCTGATTGAAATCCGGTACAGGAACCTTCAAAAAACAAATTGACTGATCTCATGTGAGTGAACACAGGTTTTCTTCCCCCACGGAAAAATGGACATTTTATTCAACAGAACAGTCAAACATGGCATAAGACACCATTTCTTCTAGCCTTGGAAGTTTTAACTTTAATTTCAACTGAATTACAAGAAATCAAACTTTATTTTCAAGATTTCTCAGCGATCTTTTAATAGATTCTTCAAAAATCATTTGAACCGACAAAGCTGTTATTGAAATAGAGACAACAAAAATCAGAGGGTTCTTTTCTTGTAGAAGGAATTTAAATCGATAAAAATTAATGACGATTATTTTTTCCACATTTATATAAAGTTTATAAATATTCCATTCAGAAAAGGTTACATGCTGAATTACAAAGCAGGGAAGTATGACCAACTGAGAGTGTGCTGGATTCTCTACCACGGTATCGGATGTCGGACGGGATGCATTTAAAAATACTTAAATCATGTAATATCGGAATGTCCTTAGAATCTATTAAAAGATCAAAGAATCAGTAGAGTATAAGTAAAATGCAAGCGTAATCATATTAAGCAAGAAACACATAAGAACAAGATGATGTAGAAAGGAACAACGTGTGCATAACGATGAAGTTCGCTGCGAAAATTACAAGGAGAGAGCCAAAAGAATTACTACTGTCGCACAGAGAATTGGTTTGACTGGGAAAGTGAAAAAGTGACTGTGAAACTGACCTGACTTGCAAAGATAACCCTAAAGAACACTATCGTTACGCCGTGAGCATTAGGGATTGATAGCACATGAGCACGGGTGATAAACAAATGTTCAAATGAACTGGCTATTCCTTTCTGTAGGCGATATAATGTGAGTCTCACTGCATGGAAGTTTTAACAGTAGCGGATTGTCATCCCAATGCCAAACAATAATCCCAATGGCAACTATCGACCAATCAGTATTTCAGGAGTGGCGGTGAAGATTTTGGAAAAATTGGTTAGTGCTCGTATACAGAAATGGAGTGATAGAGAAGCGATACTTTGTAATGAACAGAAGGGTGTACTAAGCGAAGGTCATTTGAGCAATGTGGCCTCATTCTGTAATACATTTACCTGCTCAGTTTGGCATTTGACAGAATACAGCATGGAAGACTGTTGCATAAATTGGAGAATATTTGGTTAAATTATAAAATATTAGCATGGATAACAGGATGGCTGAATGACAGACATCAAAATGTGGTATATGAGGGAAGATGTATAGTAATCAGTGGTGTACCACAAAGACCAGTCCTTGGTTCATTGTTATCCCGTCTATATATTAATAATATTGGGAAGAAGTTTGATGCTGCTGATGATGATGCAAACACAGGCTTTGTAATCAGAAATGCGACTGATATACAGTACTTGCATAATACTTTGAAAAGCTTGGAAATGTGGGCATGTGAAAATGGCTGTTGTATCAATGTTTATTAATGTAAATTCATGAACGTTGATGGAAATTAAATATCCAATGTCATATTATAGTGATGGGATTATGTTAGAAGAAATTGAAACTCGGACTACTGTGGCATGTCTAGTGGTCTGGTTTCCGTAGTGATTCTAATATAGTGGAAAGAATGGAAAGGAGTGTATTAAAATGATATAACCACTGTGGGTTTACTGATTATGAAGACAGATTGAGAATTTGTAGACTACAAACAGGAGAAATAGGGGGTGATATGATCGAGACTGACAAACTTCTGAAAGAGTCATACGAGATTTCAATGGATGGAATTTTTCAATTGATGGAAGGTAGGTAAAGGCCAAGAGGGCATCCTTGGAAGCGAGTGTGAAGGCTGCTAAGAAGTAGATCAGGGCTAGATTTTTCTCTCAGAGTGTGGTGCGTGATTGGAATGGATTGTCTTTGGATGCATATTTAAAATCATTCATTTAAATTTACAATGATTCACTTTTTATTAAATCGATTATAATATTTATTTTCTTTGGGTGGCATTTTCTGATTACTTTCTCGAAGCTTTGCAGAGTTTATTTGAGGAAGATAGATAGGGGTGGATTCGTGGTTTTGTTTCTATACCGGTCACAAGCCACACTTGTGCACCGTTTAACTTTTTTTGCAAGTTGGGTTGGATTTCGAAATTGTGTGTTTGTGTCCTTGCACTGGTGTTGTTTGAGATAGGTTCGTGATAGGTTGTGTGTGTGTGTGTGTGTGTGTGTGTGTGTGTGTGTGTGTGTGTGTGTGTGTGTGTGTGTGTGTGTGTGTGTGTGTGTGTGTGTGTGTGTGTGTGTGTGTGTGTGTGTGTGTGTGTGTGTGTGTGTGTGTGTGTGTGTGTGTGTGTGTGTGTGTGTGTGTGTGTGTGTGTGAGAGAGAGAGAAAGAGAGAAGAGGATTTCTCTAATTTTCATTCTCGCTATAATATTTAGCGCCTGTTTCAGCTCTCTCTAGGTCCCTAGGTTTCTGCCGATAAACAAAAGGCAGTTTGTTTATCATGTCAGGTACGTAGAGGTTTCGGGTGGTTTTGCCGCAGTGATTGCTGTACTTATGTAGTTTGTTGACTGTGGTCTTGTTATCTGATATGTTATCAGATATGACATGACTGTGTAGTGGCATAAGTGTTTCACCTGAAATATTTTGTGTTCTGTCCGTGTTGCCTGCAAAAGTGTGAATTGTTCCCAGAATATCAGTTTTACCATTTTATCTTGCTACCATTGTAGCCTGTTAAGTCTGTAGTCTGTACCGAATGCAAATGATGTGATTGCATATCTTAAAATGTTTTCACATAATGTTTTATAGATTAGTATTTTTATGTGTGTCGGGGCAATGTCTTTTAATCTGTATAGTTTGCTTGCTATTATCCTAAGCTTGGTGTGTAGGTAGCTTATACAGCTATTCCAACTTTGATCAGCATCGAAGTGAAGTCCGAGATAGCGTGTTGTTCTCACTTGTGTGATGGTTGTGATTTTAGGATCAGCGCTTTGTGTATAGGAGGTTGTATGTAGGATAGTGAGATATTTAGTTTCAATGAGTTGGGTATGGGGGGGGTTTCAATATCATTAGCTTTGTTTTTCCAGGGTTTATATATATATGCCGTTTTCGGTTAACCAGTTAGTGATTTGATTGATGTCGTGTTGCATATTTGTGTAAGCGATATTTGCATTGTTGTGAATGGATACTATGGCCGTGTCGTCTTCGTACTGGAAGATTTTACTTTTTAAGGGAAGATAGCTTATGCTGGTGTGTATATGTTAAATAGAATGGGAGATAGGATAGCTCCGTGCGGTACTCCACAGATTACATGTACCTCTTTGCTGTATGCTGATCCTATACGTGTGATGTGCTTTCTGTTTTTCGTGTATGCTTTGAACCACTGGAGTAGACGACCTCTAATTCCGATATGAATTAGTTTCGTTAACAAGGTTTTGTGTGTTAGTGTGTCAAATGCTTTTGTTAGGTCAATTAATACCACTAATGTTATTCTGTATTTATCCAATGCAGCGTTTATTAGATCTGTGAAATCTTACAGGCGTGTTGCTGTTCCTTTATTATTTTGAAAGCCATATTGTGTTTTGGGTATGATTTGAAATTTTTCAAAGTATGTGGAGAGTTTGTATTGCACGATGCGCTCCATGATTTGGTTGACTACAGACAACGTGGCGATGGGTCTGTAATTACTTATAATGTTTCTTTTTCCATGTTTTTGTATGGGTGTGATTAATGCAGTCTTCAGTGTTTCAGGTATGTGTCCCGTTTAGAAGATTTTATTTAACAGTTTTTGTATAACTGAAAGTAGGTTGGTTGAGTGTTTCTTGATGTCTTTTGGTCTGATTCCGTCTATCCCCGGTCCTTTGTTAGGGTTAATTTGTTGAATGGCAAGTGATAGTTCTTCTTTCGTTACTGTGAGGAACCACATCGACTGGGTTGCTCGTGGACCTAGTGGAGAATGTTTCTTTGTGTGAGGAGAGATTGTTTCCTGTAGATTTTGAACAGAGTTCACGAAGTGCTAGTTAAAGGTGTTTGCCAACTGTTTGAGAGATTTTTGGTCCAAGCAAAGCAGTGTTTAATTGTTTCTGAGGCAGTGCTTCTGTGTGTGTTGTCCAGCATTTCATTAATCAGGTGCCAGGTTTCTTTTATGTCGTTCTGAGCTGTTGTTAGTTTGTTTCTGTAATAGTTTCCTTTTGTCGTTCTAATTTGTGTTGTTAAGAGATTCCGTTTTCTTTTGTATTTAGCTTGTAAAACTGTATCGTTAGGCGACTTCTTAAGTTGTTTCCATAGGGCATCTTTTCTATGTATGTGTATTAATATGTTGTCTGTTATCTATGGATTCTGTTCAGTTTGAGAGCGTATTATTATTTTTGTTAATGCTTAGTTATATATTTTATTAAATGTAAGTTTAAGATTGTTATATACATCGCTAGCAGAGTCTAAAGATGCAATCTGCATCCAGTGTGTCTTTCAGATTTCGTCGTTTACTATTATTTCGTTTAGGATGTTATTATACTGTTTTGTAGTCTCAGTGGGTTTTAAGGATTCTTGTTCAGTGTGTAACTGTAATGCTGTGAAATAATGGTCTGCCAGTACGCTTCGTTATAACGGCTGCGGTGTAGCTGTTTGGAGGTGCCCGTATATTTATGTGGTCAATACAAGATGAGGTGGTTGTATTTCCGACTATCTCTTCTCATGTATACGACTGTATGGATATGGTTATGTTATATGTTGATAAGAGGTCTAGTTATTGTTCTGTGTTGTTTTTTATGTTCCTAATGTTTATATACGTGTCACCTATTACACCTATTATCAAGTATTCGAAAGCGCCTTCTTCCATGTTGAAAGCCACCTATTTAAGTCATCTGAAAATTTTGTAGTGCTTAAGATGGTTGGTCTGTATATTGCGTTTAATATCAAGGAGTTTTCTTGTTTGATGTTTTTAATTTCGTTGCATATGTTTTCTGCAAATTCTAAATTACAATTTATTTCTTTGCGTCTAGTTTATGTTTGGTAAATATTATTATACCGTTTCCTCGTTTAGTTTGTCTACAGTGTTTATGTTGTTGGAAATTTGGTAGCCTCTTCGTTTGCTGTAGATACTTCAAAAATGTCTTTGTTGCCTATAGCTTCCTTCAGATAAGCTTGCAGGGTCAGCCAGTATTTTTGAATGCTCCTAATGTTGATGTGGAGAATAGATATTCCTTTTTTGAGGGTGGTCACTTGTTTCCATTCTGTTATCGATTTCAGAATGTGTCAGTTATCATGTTCTGGGGTGATTACATCTGCTTGGTGGTTTGCATTCATGTAGGTTGGTGTACTGTTCCGTTCTTTACGAGTCTTCAATATTCCTTTTAGTGTAGCCTGATGAGGTCATCTACGGATTTTATTTGGATGGGTTTTGTGTCTTTTGTCTTTTTAAGGATTATTTTGCTTTCTCTTATCCATGTAAACTGGTAATATTTTTCTGTTTTTACGTTGTTTGGTGGAATAGTTTCTGTTAATATGGCGTTAAGTATTCGGAGTATATTGGGTTATTGTCGTGGGCTCCCTTCAGATCCTTGACTGCTGGTTTTTAATCTTCCTAGCTTTTAAAAAGGTTACTCTTGTTGGGCTCTTAATGATTGACACCACGATGGGGGAAGGAAGAGAATTACTTTCTCTTTTCCTTTTCTGTGGTAATCGATGTACTGACTGGATATCTTTTTATTCTATGGGAGCGCCACTTTTCTGGCTTTGTTGTATTACAGTGTCTTTTAAATGTTCCATCACAATTTCTGGGAAACCATCTATGAGTAATAATAAGCATAATAATATTTTTTTTTTGGCGATGGCAAAGTTTATTATTCTCATCACAAATTATTTACAAATATATAACTGAAGTATTACTATCACATTTTCTGTTTACTACAAGTATTCATTACAGAATGTTAAGTAAATAATGTTAGATAAATACAGTACTACTGGGATGTGATGTCTTAACTGCATCCTCGAAGCTTTGTGGTTAGCTTATCTGAGGATGACACTGGTTACACACACACACACACACACACACACACACACACACACACACACACACACACACACACACACACACACACACACACACACACACACACACACATATATATACATATATGAGAGGTCAAATGAATGATCTGAAAGGTCTGATTAAAGTGAAATTGTCGATATATCATGTGTTATTGCATCTGTCATGATGGTTCACGTTCTTTTTTATTGTGGGCTTCTTTTTGAGCTAATTAGGAGGCTTTTTCTTCACAGCCTTTCTATGTCTTCTGAGCTTTTAATTTCTATCGGCTTTCAAGTTTGTAACTTTCTTATTATATTAATATCTTGGCATCTCTGGTACACAAAAATTGTTAATTTTTTCTGTTTTTGCTTTTCTTGCTTGGTACAACAGATTCTGGTTGAATGGTGCTATATATTCGGATAGGAAGATTGGTGTATTTTCTTGCTGTTCATTCAAGTCCTTGGCAACTGGTATTTTCTGTCTGCTGGCTTTTATGAGATTGTCTCTTGTGGACTTGCTTGTAAGACGAATTATGACTGGTGCAGGTCGTGGCAAGCCTTGTTTTTTGCTCTTCCTAGGAATCCGATTTACGGTCTGAAGGTCGTTAAGCTGTAGGGGGATATCAGTTAAGCTGTAGGGGGATATCAGGCCTAATTTCAAAACTACGTCTCTGGGGTTTTCTGTAGGTACAGTTTCAGGAAGACCGATTAAGATAAGATCTATTTTATGTTGTTGCTGATTTAAACGTTCCTACTGTAGTTTTAGAGAATGAAGTTCTTGACGGAGTTCGGATATCTCTTTCATCAAATTGTGTTGCCTGTCATTTATTGCGTTAATGCTCATTTTAATGTCTTTTACCGTTTGCAACACTTCTATAACTGCTAAATTATTATGTTTTACCAAATCTTCATATTCGCTAGATTTTTTTGTTATTTGTTCGTTCTGTTTCTTAAAGAGTTCTTGCACAAAGTCTACTAAGCTGGCTTTTATGGTCTCTAGACAGTTTTCTATTAGTATATTTAAAGAGTTGAAATTATAGGACTCACCTGCATTTTTTTGTCTGTTCAGTTAGTCGTCCGATTTTGCTTCCGGTATAATCGGCTGCGTCGTAGGTGGTTGTTTAGGTGCGTTTCGTTGTTCTTCCTACAGAGTAGGCACTTCCATTCCTCGCGTGTTACATCAGATTTATATTTATGTTGCCCGGTTGTTTATGAAAACCTGGCACATTTTAAGTGTAGAATCCTACTGCAGTTCGCACAAGTTATATTATTTCCGTTGGACGATAAATCCTCCAGGCATTTGCTATACTTCATGACTCACCTTTCTTCTCTTGGGTAGCTATGACGTGATTGTAAAGATGGCAATGTCGTTTGTTCTTTGCTCATTGTTGACAACGGTCCTCTCTGTTCACTTTTGCAACACTTCAAAATTTGGTTTCTTCTTAGCCGATCTCGTTGAATTTTATATCACTGTCTTCGGCGTGATAAGTAGGGTTACTTGAGAAGAACACATTCAACTTAAAACAGCAGTTGGAACTACTTTAAAACTATAAAACACTGGAGCAGTGATATCACCGTGCACTCGTTCGGATGCCTACACAGCAACCAATAATAATAATAATAATAATAATAATAATAATAATAATATTTTTTATGTTAATAAATAATATTTTTATTCATGGCTAAAAATATTTATCATGTATATATGGAATAGTTATCTTGAGTATTATTTAAAATGAAGAGCCAAGAGGCTTCAATTCGGCGACGTAAAAATTATTTAAATTTAGGGGATATTAAATCCCACATTATTTCAAAGCCGAATAAGAAACTCAAAGATAGAAATCTAATCTAAGCGTTTCATGCCAAATATAGAAACTATACAAAGTTCGGCAAGTCCAAGCGTAAGCCAACACCTGGTAGTGCAGTGCCAGGGAAACTCGTTGCAAAGCTGGAGCAAGTTCCGATTACTGTTCTTAGTATTTACCCATAATGTAAAACAATAGCTCCTAGGAGATTTACTACTGTTCTACAGTATGGGAGAAGGTAACTACCCAGACCGGTTTCGACCTTTTTTGAGGTCTAAAAAGTACACTATCACCTTAGTATTATTCAGGTTTAGACCTGAATAATACTAAGATGGTCGAGTATAGAACTTACATATACTCTGCTATATAAATTGCCAAGAAGGTGTACCAATAAATTATTTAAAATAAAGAGCCAAGAGGCTTTAATTCGGCGACGTATACATCTCCTAGGAGCTGTTGTTTTACATTACGGGTAAATACTAAGAACAGTGATCGGAGGTTGCTCCACCTTTGCAACGAGTTTCCCTGGCATTGCACTACCAGGTGTTGGCTTACGCTTGGACTCGCCGAACTTTATATAGTTTCCATATTCGGCATGAAACTCTTAGATTAGATTTCTATCTTTGAGTTTCTTATTCGGCTTTGAAATAATATGGGATTTAATATTCCCTTAATTTAAATATTATATATTGAGTGTAATTTTACAAAATTTTTCTACACTAGATTTCAGTTAATAATTTTAATAAGACTCTTTGCCTCTGTATTATGCATTTACAACACATGTTCTAATATTAACAGTGATGATTATACAGAATTTTTTTTAGTGAATAGCTAATATAATAGTAATAATTTGGGAGGCATTTTTGATTTCTTCCTCGTAGCTTTGCAGAGCTTATCTGAGGAAGAAAATAGATGGCGGTGGTTTCGTGGTTATGTTTCTATACTTGTTGATTTTACTGTTTGTTGGTGCTTGGGAGGCTTTAGCTGCTATTACACAGTCTAACTTTTTTTTTTTGCAACTAGGGTTGGATTTGGACATGGTGTGTTTGTTGGTGTCCTTGTAGTGGTTTTTTTTGAGAGGGGTTTGTCATAGGTTTTTGTGTGTGTATGTATGTGTGTGTGAGAGAGAGGGAGAGAGAGAGAGAGAGAGAGAGAGAAATTTCTCTACTTTTCATTTTCGCTATAATATTTATACAGCGCCTGTTTCAGCTCTCTGTATGTCTCAATGTTTCTGTCGTCGAACGGCAATTTGTTTGTCATATTAGGTACATAGAAGTTTCGGATGGCTTTCTTTGCCTTAGTGATTGTTGTACTCATGTGTTATGTAGTTTGTCGACCGTGGTCTTGTTATCTGATATGTTGTTCTCGTTGCTCTATAGGTTGGGCTGCAGTAATGTTTTAACATTACTGTGTAGTGACATAACTGTTTCACCTCAAATATTTTGTGTTCTGTCTGTGCTGCCTGCATAAGTGTGGGTTGTTCCCAGAATATCAGTTTTACTCTTTTCTTTTGCTACCATTGTAACCTGTTAAGTCTGTAGTCTGCCCAGAATGCGTATAAGGTGATTGCGTATCTTAAAATGTTTTCCCATAATGTTTGTAGATTAGTATTTTTATGTGTGTCGGGGCTATGTCTTTTAATCGGTATAGTTTGCTTGCTATTAACCTAAGCTTGGTGTGTAATTAATTTATATGGCTATTCCAACTCTGATCAGCATCGAAGTGATGTCCGAGATAGCCTGTTGTTTTCACCTGCGTGACAGTTGTGGTTTTAGGTTCAGCGCTTTGTGTATAGGAGGATAGATGTCGCATAGAGAGATATTCAGTTTCTATGGGTTTGGGGTGTTTTTGAATATCATTAGCTTTGTTTTCCCAGGGTATATATATGTGCCGTTTTCGGTTAACCAATTAGTAATGATAATGATAATAATAATAATATTTTTTTTTTATTTCTCAGATAAATTACATACATTATATGAAGACAATTATGCATAACAAATACTTTCTCGTACTTAAAGTTTTCTTTTTAAATAATAATAATAACAGTAACTGTTTACAACATATATTATAATAATATTCATAATGATGATTATTACAGATATTTCTTTACACTTTTACACTCTATATATACAATATCAATGGATATAATCACTCTATATTGCATACTTTTGTTACAGTTATTACATACATTACATACATTTGATTACATATGATACATTACTTACATTTGTTTACATATGATACATACATTAAATACTTTGGTTTACATGTGATACATACATTACATGCACTTTGTTACATATGATACATCTTGGATGAGAACTAATTTCTCTACTTTCACCCTCGAAGCTTATATGTAAGCTTATCTGAGAATGACACCAATTGGTTATTATTTATTGTTTTTTTTTTTATTTTTTTTTCTATGTTGGGAAGCTACGAAATCTACCATTGAGAAATTCGCGCGCGTGCACTCACACACACGCGCACACCCACCCACCGACACCCCCCCCCCACCCCCACCCACACTCACTCCCACCCCACCCCACCCCCCACACACACGCACGCATACACACACACACACACACAATAACTAGGAATGTATTGATGCGTCGTTAAACAGGAAGCCTGAACGAATATATTGTGTTTGTATGGTATTTTCTTGTTGATAGTATGTCCTTAGAGCTCTTTTCAGGCTATTGTAGTTTGTAAGGTTTCTGTATTCAAAAGGTAATTTGTTTATCATGTCTGGGATGTGGAAGTTTCGCGTAGCCTTTCCGTAGTGATTATTGTATTTATATGTGATATAATTAGTAGTCTGAGGTCTTGTTATACGGTATGTATTTCTGACTGTCCTGTAGTTGCCATCGAAATAACGTTTTAGCAAAGCTGCATAGTGACATAAGTGTTTTGCTGTCAGCATTTTATGTTCTGACATTGCAGTGTATATAAAGTCGTTATTGTCTCTTTGTTCCCAAAAGATCAGTTTTATCATTTTGTACTGTAACGACATTAATCTATTTAGTTTGTAGGGTGCACAGAAAGCATTTGTTATAGCGTATCTTAGTATATTTTGGAATAGTGCTTTGTATATTAGTGTTTTCAGGCGTGTGGGAACTATGTCTTTTAACCTGTAGAGTTTGCCAGTTATTGTTCGGAGTTTGTTGTGTAGATGGTTTATGTGGCTATTCCAGTTCATATCTGCATCGAAGTAAATTCCAAGTTATCGTATTGTTTCAATCTGAGTGATTGTAGTGGTTTTGCTGTTCTGTGTGTTTTTTATGTTGGAAAGTGGATGTTGGATAGTTATATATTTGTTATCAACTGGTCGAGTCAGTGGATTTCTGAATATCATTAATTTCGTCTTTTCTGAGTTTAGGTGTATGGAGTTTTTCGTTAGCCAGTCTATGATCAGATTTATGTCATGTTGCATATTTGTTTGGGCTATGCTTGCGTTATTGTGGATGGATATTATTGCTGTATCATCTGCATATTGGAATATCTTACCTTTGAGTGGTAGCTGATTGATCTCAGTGTATGCTATGAGTTTCTTCAGTATGATCCGCTCCATAATTTGATTGATAATTATTAATGTTGCTATGGGTCTGTAATTGCTGATTAAATATCTTTTTCCATGTTTGTATATGGGTGTGATTATGGCGGTCTTTAGCATACTTGGTATCTGTTCTGTTTTAAATATTTTATTTATTAATTTTAGTAGGATAGGACTTAAACTAGTTACTTGTTACTTTATGTCTTTAGGTCTGATACCATCAATTCCTGGGGCTTTGTTTGGTTTGATTTGAAGTATTGCAGAGAGAGGTTCTGCTTCTTTTATGATTGGGAACCATAATGTCTGTTTTGATTGTGGTCCAAGTGGAGGGTCTCGTTTTGTGATTGGAGGAATATTTCTGTGCAGTTCTTGGATGGAGTCTGCAAAATATTGGTTAAAGTCGTTTGCTAGTTGTTGTATAGGTTTTGCGTCTTTCATGAAGCTGTGTTTTATGGTTTCGGAAGCGGTGGTGTTGGGAGCACAATCTAGCGTCTCATTTGTTACATATTGTTTTGTGCAGAGGTTAGTTTGTCTCTGTAGTAGCTTCTTTTTGCATTTCTGATTTGTGTTGTAAGGCGATTCCTTGTTATCTTAATAATAATAATAATAATAATAATAATAATAATAATAATAATAATAATAATAATAATAATAATAATAATAATAATAATAATAATAATATTGTTATTGATTTCTAAAATATTTACACAATTACAATAACCGTCTTTAGTGACATTCCATCCTGTAATTTTTAAAATTTCAGTACTAAGTGCTGCATATGTGATTAATTTTCTACGTTGCATTTCAATTAAAATTTTGATAATAATACTACTTTGCATCTGTATTTACAACACGTGTTCTTCTAATATTAACAATGAAGATTACACGGAATTGCTAAAAAAAATTGCTAAAATATTTATACATACAATAAACATCTTGAGTGACATTGCAACTTATCATTTTACAGAGTTCAGCACTAAGTGCTACAATTCCTACATTGGATTTCAATGAAATTTTTTATAATATTTTTTTGCCTCTATATTATGTATTTACAACACATGTTCTTCTAATATTAACAATGAAGATTATACAGAATTTTTTGTATAAATTTTTATTTTTTTATTTTATTTTTATTTTATTTTATTTTATTTATTTATTTATTATTTTTTTTTTAAGTTTCAGAAAGATTGATTATACATACAAATTTCTGCATTTGCTTATAAGGATTATTTGTAGATGAGTGAGGCAAGTTAATCCCATCTACTTCGAAGCTTGGGTAAGCTTTTAAGAAGAGAGTGGGATTTAGCCTTCACTATTTGTGTTTTTACTACTGTTTATGTATGGGATGTAGGCATTGGATGCTAGTGATTTGTGATGTGTATATTAGTGTCAATGGTTTCTTAACTTTGTTGGTATATTTTCCAGAGTTCGTTTTTTAATGTTCTGTAGTTATCTACGTGTTTTAACTTTCTTGGTAGATTTGTTGAGTTGCGTGGGTATCTGATGTGATCTCACAAAAGAACCGTATGAGTTGTTGAAGAGTGTGGGGATGTAGAGAGTTGTTGTGGGTCGTGTTATGCGATATGTGTCTCTGTTGTTTCGATAGATGATGTTGAAGTAATTCCTTGTTAATGTCATGTAGTGTTTCAGATTTTTAATGCTCAGAATTCTGTGTATCGCCATGTGCTTGTCGGATATTGGTTGTTGCGTGTAAGGTGTCCAGATCACTGTTGACACGATTTTCCTGTGTAATGTTTCTAATTTTGTTAGGTGGCTGTTTGATGTATTTGTATAGACTGTTATTCCGTATCTGAGTAGGGATTCCCAGATACCGTGATATAGGAGTTTTTTTATGTTGGGTGGAATAATGTCTTTAACTTTGAAGAGTTTTGCTGCGATGATCCGGAGTTTGGTATGTAGGTATTCTATATGTTTTGTCCATTTAAGGTGGGAATCTATATAGAGACTGAGGTATTTTGCTTGTGTTACAGGTTTGATTTCGGAACATTGGCAGGTATTTTTGTTGTTAATGCAGCGGTATGTGTGACAGTGTATCGATAGTGATGCGGGGCGTATGATTCTTGGGTTGTGTATTATCAACATCTGTGTTTTGGTGCCGTTGATTAGAATTGCGTTTTGGTGGAAGAATGTTATGATTTCGTTTAGGTCTTGTTGTGCTTTGCAGAGAGATGTGTGGATTGCTATTAGTGCAGTGTCATCTACGTACTGAAATATTTGACTTCTTATGGACATGTTATGAACATCGTTAATGTATATGTTGAATAGAGTGGGTGATAATATGACACTTTGGGGAACACCGTATTTTATTTGTATATCCCGACTGTGACATGTGCCTATTTTTGTTATTTTTGTTCTGTTTGAGAGGTAGTTGTTGACCCATGTATGCAATGTTTCTCTTTTACCTATTGAGTATAATTTGGTGTGTAGTATGTCATGTTCAAGAGTGTCAAATGCTTTGGTTAGGTCCAGCAGTATAAGGAAGGCGTATTTGTTTTTGTCGAGAGCTTTGTTTATTGTGTCGGCGATGTCTTCTAATAAAGTGATGGTGCTTTTTGTTTTTTTGAAAGCCGTATTGGTTTTGTGAGATGATGTTGTACTTCTGTAAATAGTTCTGTAGTCTGGTGTGTGTTAATTTTTCTAGAATTTTTGAGATGACTGGTAGTGTAGCTATCGGTCTGTAGTTCTGAGTGTCGTTTCTTTTGCCGTGTTTGTATATTGGCGTAATTACTGCAGTTTTTAGTTGTTGTGGAATAATGCCTGTGTCGAATATTATGTTCACGAGTTTCAAAAGTATTGGATTTATTTGTTCAAAGTGCGTTATAAGGTCTGTGAGTCTTATTTTGTCTATTCCTGGAGTGGTCTTTGGTTTTAGTTTTATGAGTGCTTCTTTCAGTTCCTGTTTTGTTATGGGTGAAAAATACATCGTTTGTTGTTGACTTTGTGTCGGTAGTTTTTTGTTGATCGTTAGTAGTTTGTCTTTTTTGAGTTGTGTGATGTTGCTTGTGAAAGCATGGTTGAATGAGTCTGCTAGTTCCTCTTGGTTTGTGTCCTGACCAAAGCTTTTTGCAATAAAATCTTCTGCTGAAGTTTTCTTTTTTCGGGTTACTAATTCGTTGATTGTAGCCCATGTTTGCTTAATGTTGTCGTTATATTCCATGAATTTTTGGAAGTAGTAGCGTCTTTTTGCCCTACGAATTTATGTTGTTAGTTTATTTCTTGTGTTTTTGTATAAGGTTTGTAAATGTGTGTTACTGGGTGACTTTTTAAGTTTTTTCCATAGATTTTGTTTTTCAGTAATTGTATTTAGTATGTCGTCTTTTATCCATGGATTGTTGTCTGTTTGTCGCCTCGTTTGTGTTGGTTTTGTTGCTTTTTTGTATATTTCTGTGAACTTTAGGTTGAAAATTCTCTTATAATGTTACAGGATCATTTATTTTAAGTAGGGAATTCCAGTCTGTATTTTTTACTTGGTTATCGACAATGCTCTTTAGATTGATCGAATTTTGTCGACTTTTGTGGTGGTGGGAGGGGGGGGGGGTTCGAAACGTAATAAAACGATGTTGAGACAAAGTAGTGATCGGCAATTTTTACGTTAATTACTGATGATGTATATGTATGGATGGGAGCCCGTTTGTTGATATGATCAATGCATGATTGTGTTAGTCAGTTATTGTGTATTGCTTCTCTTGTTGGGGAATTAGTGGTAGTGTTTATGTTGTACTGACTTAGTATATCAAGATATGTGCTAGTGGGTGAAGAAGCGTGGTCAAGTGTATTTATGTTAATGTCTCCTATTAGGATGAGCCTGTGTGTTGTACGCGGTTCGTTGCCGCTTAGCCATATTTCTAACTCGTGAAGAAAACTGAGTGAATTATTATCTGGGGATCTGTATATTGTGTTTATTGTGTATTTGATACTATTGTGTCTATTTGTGAGTTCCAAAATTAGCGTTTCCGCATGTTCGAAGTGAGTTTGTTTTTCTGTCACATTGTATTTTTCTTTGAATAAATGCCACAATACCACCTCTTCTCTTGTTTGTTCTGCATAAATTGTAGGTTTGATAATTATTTATGTTGTATGCGTAAATTTCTGTGTCGTTTATTGCAACTTCGGTCAGTATTAGAGCATCTATGTTTATCATGGTATAATTGAGCTGTGTTATCAATGTAAGCCAGTGTTTTTTTATACTTCTTATGTTTGTGTGTATGATTGTGAAGCTGGTGTTGGTGGAATGTTCGCCTATGTTTGAGATCTCCATTATATAGTTTTTAATGTTCTAATCTTATTCTTAAGGATGTGAAAAGTTAGTGTTTTATATTGGTAGGCTGTGTAAGTCGGATTCACTTGTAATTATGTATACTCGAGTGTTTTCATTCTTCCTCAAAAATATCTGGGAATTCTTTGTCCCCAGGAACTTGTAGTTTTTCTCTGTTTTTTTCTTCCTTGCTTGGAATAGAAGATTTTTGAAGTATGGAGTCTGGTGTTCTGTTATATAGATTGCTGTTGGGAGTTTCTTATCAGTTAGGATCGTTGTTGTCTGCCTTGTTTTCTTGCTTGCTGTAAGAATGGAGTCTCTCAGATTTCTGTTGGTAAAACGAGCGATGATTGGTGACGGTCTCTTTTTATTTTTTTGTGGGCCTCGGTTGATATAGGTGATATCTGTGGTTGCGATTTGAATTCCAATTTTGCTGCCGATCAGTTGCATTATGGTGGTTAAGTCTTCTGTATTTTCTTTCGTTATTTCCTCAATTTGAAGTTCTTTTTTTCTTTCTTTTTTGTAGCATGTATTCCATTTGACACTTGAGTGTGTTTACGTCTTTCCGAAATTCTTGATTTTCGCGTTGGAGTGTTTCTTACGTTTCTATCGCTACCGTTAATTTCGTCTTTATTTCTCGCACGGTTCCTAACATTTCTTCAGAGGTCTCGTTATTGAACTCTATGTAATGTTCATACTCCTCGAATTTTTTGTTAATTTGTTCCATGTGTGCATTTAATAAGTCTTTCACCATGAGTTTAAATGAATCAAAGTTATCTATAATTTTAGGATCCCGAAGCGGTTTATCTTGATGTGCGGCGTTACTTTTCTTTGGTGTCTGGTCTTTGTTCTTCGTTTTCTCACGGCACTGTTGGCATCGCCATTCGGTCCGTTTCACAGCTCCTTTTGCTTTCCATGTGCTTTCTGAGATCCCTGAACAGTGGAAGTGTTGTTTTTTGTTACATCCGGAACACTGCGGCCCGTCCCCTTCATCGCTTAATGGCTTATTGTATTTGTTACAGCTCATTTTGCTTGAACTTCGCTGTCTCGGTGACCTTTAGCCTTTCTTCCCGTTAGCGACTATAGTGCGACTTTTAAAATGGCGACGTCCTTTGTTCTTCGTTGGCTGGTGACTGTAGTACACTCTATGAACTTCCAACACTGAACATTTGAATCTTACTTGTCCGATTTTGGTAATTTGAACAACCTTGTCTTCAGCGTGACTAGTAGAATTAAATAGTAGCACTTTCAAGTTAGAAACATGAGTTAATTAAACCTATAAAGCCAGGAGCAGCGATACAGCGTACGTGCATCTGTCTGCCTACACTGCGCCCTCTCAATAATAATAATAATAATAATAATAATAATAATAATAATAATAATAATAATAATAATAATAATACTTACCTGATGAAATAGGTAATTTTTTACTATTTAAGCACAGAATATTTATTTCAACAATTTGAACTTTTACCTTTAAGTATAAAAATGGAATTTGTTGTATAAATGAAGAATTTGCTAATCTTTTTTTTTCTGATTGCAGTTGCTGATAAGTATTCAAAAGTTATCACCCCTTTTAAAGGCGCTTAATATGCAGCAAGGACTATGCCTCCCGTCTGCTTGCTCCAGAGAAGATACTGAGAAAATAGCAAATGGAGGTAAGTAATTTTATCTTCATATTATTGGAATTGGAATTAAAAGATTTTTTTTTTACTCATTAACCGGTTCGGCTACAATCAAGTGCAAAATAATCTGTGGATATCTTTTTGAAGATTTATTGGTTTTAGAATTTGGAGATTAAGTTATGTGGAAGCCTCTTAGAAAGAACTGAGAATGGATGAAAGATAAAAAAAAATGATAAAGATTAATGATGAAGAGGAGATGGCGAGCACGATGAAAGCCAGCTCTGCTTAACTGTACCCATGGACATCTGTAGAATCCAATGAGAAAATCAACCGCCTTCGAGAGAGAGAGAGAGAGAGATTGGCACAAAGAATCTGTGATCAACCAAATTGTTCTCTTCCGATCAGCATATCAATAATTTTTAGAGAGGTCTTAGGTCCACCACCAAAACGTAATGTAGATCTTGACAAATGGAAAGTAAAGTGTAGTGAGAAAGATGCCTGCTTTTTCTAAGTGAAGTGTGTTGGAGAAGAAATGGGATCATGCCAGAAAGGCTAGGGAAACCAGTCGGTCGAGAAGAAAGCTTAATCTTCAGGGAAGTGCCTAACATTATCCAATAAGGAGAGAAGAAAGGAAAGAAGTACAAGGGTCAACGGTTCTTTTTGCTAGAAATAAATACAGGATGTGTTTTTGAAGTACCGTAAATTATCGCCTCAAGATGGCACGCAGGAAGTCAGTATTTAGGACACTATTGCAGATGATCTTAAAGCTTGAGATTTTTCAGCGCTGTAACATTTTCGTATCTGCTTCATGAGTGGAGAGTGTTATAGTCAGTCGAATTGTGGATTGAGTTTGAAAGGTCATTGGTCTGTATTTTCATTTATTTATTTATTTATTCGTATGGAATTTCCTCCGTTTTCTGTCCCGTTCCTATTGCGGAGAGTTGAGCCCACTCGTGGGGGGGTTGAATATTTATGATTATAGATCCATGTGTCTTAACCGGGTGGGGTTTGCCTTTCTGGGGTACAAAAAAAAAAAAACACGCGAGTTTCCGGGAGAAAAAAACCCGTACCTTAGTATGATACCGGCTAACTGACCTCTCGTTGAAAAACGACCTAATAAAGGTTCCTTACGTCATGGACGGGAATCGAACGCAGGTCTTTCCGACCAAAAGGGTTCCTTCATAGCGACGAAGTTACGGAGACTCTATTGCCTATATGACGTAAGATAAGAGAAGAAAATTTATATCTTTGAAAACGAAGTAAGAATTGCTAATTATTTGTATGAGAAAGAGGTGGGAGGGGGTGAAACAAGAGCACTAAGGAACACTTAGCTCATTTGGAAATCTTAAGAGACAGCGTCCTCCGACATTACACACATACACAGTAAACTACCGGAAAATTCTATTCTATAAATTCTATAAATTATGAAAAAATTTATAGAATTGTATTTATAAAAAGAGGGAGGAAGAAATTTGCTGAAGGACTTATCAGCAAATGCCTTATCAGGAATTTGCTGATAAGTCCTTCATGTCATTCACTATCAGATGTCTTGGATACAGATTTTCCAAAAACCTTCCATGGCTTCATGGAAGGTTTTAGTAGTAGCAAGGAGTGCTACTACCATTGTGACAGTACGTGGGTGAGTTTGGATTACATTTCGCTGGATATTTTGACTATTGGTCATGGTTTTAACAAGTGTTGTAGGGATCTCTATGGTACAATGTTGAACGCAGTGAGAACAATTCAGAACAAAAAAGTGAATAAGTGGGATGATAAGATACTTTCTGGAATTCCAGTTAAGAGATGAACCATTTGATTTCACTTCTCAGCTTCGCTTCCAGATTGTTCTGTGGATCAGGAAAAAAAGGAGATTACCATGAAAATCCCACTTTGAGGTAAGTTTTTTAATCGCACTTGCACTATGTTTGTATTTTATATACACGTTTACATCCATTTTGATATTCCATAGATGAAGAGAAAAACAAACTGGGAACATAACTTGTTGTAGATGAATCATTATTAGACATGTCAATGTCATCCCTCCAGAGAGCATTCTCTCTCTCTCTCTCTCTCTCTCTCCCTCTTCCATAACTTAACTCCGACTCGACAGTGCACAGTATTCTGGAAAGTTAGAGGATGTAGTATCGTTCGTCAACAGAGCATAAAGAAGGGTTGAAATGAGTAAGATAGCGTCACTTACACGTATGTGTACTAAGAAGGCAGCCAAAAGACCAGCTCCATTTGTAATTCCTGGAGAGATAGGAAGGGAAATATAAGGTGAGGATGGTCTCCCATTGACACTCAGGAAACACGCATAGCGGTTGAGGTAATAAAGGACAAGGCAGAATATTAACACTACGTTACTAGGAGAAAAACACGAATTAAGAAGCTTATTCTGTAACTGAAAAGCTATAGAAATTTTAATAATTGGAACATAGTTTACGGCATGAAATTTATTAGCAATTTTTTATATTTGCGTGTGGTTTTCGGCCATTTTTTTGTTGTTGTATCTAACTTAATAGTTAAAGTTAATAGTTATAGATTTCGGTTCTATAAGTGTCTGTCGTTTGCTTTAAAGAAATCAATAAACACTTTTTCTAATATGGGATTTTTCTGATCACTCCGCAGTGGTAAAGACTGTCAATGGATCCCTTTCAGCAACTGTGCCTCACTGTTATGTGGATGAGCCAATCAAAGTAGAAACGGGGCACATCGTCTTCCTGTAAGAAATTTTCAGCACATTTGTAATTATATATAAAACATTTCATATGCGATTTTATTACTAAAACTGTTACAAATTGCATTGTAATTTTACATTTTGCTATTATAATATTTTACTGTCCTAAATATACGGTAGGAACCATAAGTTGAATGCGTAAATCATTTCTGCTTTGAAAATTGATTGTGTTGTTCTGAATCATTTGTCAGATTGTCGTATGAAAACTCAGTTAGTAAGATAGAAAATTGCCTCGCTCTATAAAAGCTTAGGTTTGTCCACCCAAGTTTTGAAACCGCATAGAAATCTTTTAATTCTGTCTTTTTTAATCATAACGTAACTCCTCCAAGTCGGAAGAATTTCATACTTATAAACGTCGGAAACATCACAGTTTTTGACATATATTTTGCCGTTTTATTTCCATTTATTTCATTAAAAGGAAATTTAATTTATATAACCTGCTCTGGTGCATTTACAGTAGACTTGTACATTGCGACCACTTCTTTTACGAAACCCGGGTTTCAGGTATGTTATGAATTCCACTATGACAGTGTGACAGGCCAGGGCGAAGAAGCAAGGTCATCGACATGATTACACTTCTGATTTAGGTTGCGACTGACCGATTAAGTTTCCCAATGATTTTTATTGCAATAACTAAGTTTTACGTCACGAAATATTCGATGGAATAAATTCTCAAGTGACATTGCTACCCTCTTCGTTGTATTCCAAAGACTTAAAGAAAATTTAAAACATAAATGACACCAGAAAATTAAACTAAAAGAACCTCCTAAAAACTGACAACCAAATTCTGTTTTGATCAAAAAATTGAAATAATTGTTGGGAGAAAGAAAGCTGATTTTTTATTTCAAATAGAAATTGCTGTCCATTGTTCAAAATTTGGATCATCAAAATGTGCCATGGACAGAAAAGGAAAGGAAGAGTCATAAAGAGAGAAGGAAGCAGAGATATCAAAATGGTTTCAGGCAGTGCTTTTTGTCTGGAGAAAAAGATGCCGTACTCATCATGAAGATGTTACTACAGCAACTTCCACACTTTTAGCATATCCTCCGATATACCCTCGTCGTCTCTAGATCGCTTGTTGCTTTTGGTATCGACTGCTGAATGACGACCTCGGAGCAGCCATGATTCCACATATTTACTAGGGTTGAACAGAGTGAGAGGAGGTCCTACTAATCCTGATAAATGTCAGTGCAGAAGTTGTCCGTACAAGCAGAGATGACCTAGATGAAGTTACTATAAGATTTATCTGAGAGAAACCTCTCTCAGATGAATATCTACAAGAATTTATTTTCTTGAAGATATTCACGGAAACCACGAACTGCTTCTCTTTCATTTAAGCGAAATTTGCGGGCTAACTTTCTCATTTTAGCTTCACCAAATTTCAGATGCTTCCCAGGATTTTCTGGCCAATACTTGGAATCTAAAATCTTAGCACATTCAGGCAAATCAGTATCATCTCCTTCAAGAAGACGCTTTCCAACAGCTTCTTTCAGACTTCTATAGAAAGCAGATGAACTTATTGCAGGACTGTGTCTTTCATTTTTGTGGAGCTCAATCCCTTTGAACTGCATGTTCTTCTGACTTCGAAGAGAAATACTACTGTAGTAGGACAGGATTTTCAATTCTTTCTTCAAAATGTTGAACTGTATTCTTTATCTTCCTGTATGCTTTGTACAAGTCACAAGTCACTATTGAGTTCAATTCGTGAACACAGTACCATCTACCGGAATATTTATAATTTCTCTCTTGTAAATCTAACCTTAGTTCATTAAGTTCTTGGAGAGCATCTCATGTAAGGCCCAAATCAATAACAAACTCGCATGACGTTATTTTTCTTAAAAGGCCCTCATAAAGAAAGCGATCTTCTGCTATTTTCGTTTGCCTCCAGAAAGAGATGGACGAGGGCTTCAAATTCATGCCAAACCGCAGAAACGGTGCAAAAGGTAGATGCAACCCAGCGAGTGCTTAAATTGCTGCCAATTTAAGTTGAAGTTCTAGGGTCGATGCACGTTTCTGTAGTTTCCTAGCATTCTTAGGTTTCATGGACAAACTTCATAAGTCATATGAAGTTTGTCCATGAAACCCTTAAAACAATTTCTGCTTCTTCAGCCTTCCTTTTTTTACTCATTGACATAAAGTATCTACTTATTTTACTCATTTTGAACAATGGTTGTACTGATTTAAATTAAATTAATTCAAAACGCACGTGAACACCTGCCTATTGCAGAGAGAATACAAAACTGATAAACTGATATTGGAAGCAATCGGAAGTGAACACAACTTCCGGTTTCCGGTTTGCGTACCAACATATGAAAGAGGAAAGCAGAATACCAACCTACGAGTAATCAAAACAGAAAATTCATTTCGTGAATACAGAGTACCATCTACCGTAATATTTATAATACATTTTGCTGTAACTAAATCGCAAATTTTTAAAAACTTGACCGGCTAAACTCAATTGATGCTGTAAACCTTTTACACTGATATCCTGTTACCAGAAAACAAATGCATAAACACATTTACAGATTATATATTATTTTAATATTTATATTTCAAAATTATATTATATTATGAAATACACACACATATTAATGCGTGCTTGTGTAATTCATTTATCTCTCTCTCATCTCTCATCTGTCGCTTTCCTTTCCCCTCTTTTACCTTGCGATATCGAGGGTTTATTGATCATCGGACCTAAACCGTTCTCAGGATAAGGTGGTCAGTCCTATGACCCCGGTGTATCCTATTGTTCAGTAGTGGTGTTGAGTTCCCAAGGCCGATTTGCCTGCTTTGCGGGATGAAAAACTCCAGAAAAACTGGGGAGGAAAACCCAACTGTCCACGCCCAAGACCGGCTAACTTGGCTATGGCTGAGGAAGATCCTAAATCTCCTCACGTCAGCGATGGAAATCGAACCCAGGACACTCCTTTCCCAGGCATGTGGTTGCGAGGCGCAAAGCCACTCGGCTAACCGCGCGGACGTGTGTTTCATTTTATCTGCATATTGATATACTTCTATTTATTCATCCACTATGAAAACATAAGTGTAGATGAATGTCGTTTTACTTTTTAGTGTAATCGCATTGAAAAGACAATAATTAATTATTTTTTTACCTTAGGTCAATAGTCGCAATATTGGTTTTCTTGGTAGTCTTAGGAACAATGATGGACCAGCGATACAAGAAAAATAATGAAAATGGTCGAGGTAAGAAGGTTCTTTATGTTTATTTATTCAGTTCTCTAGCTGGTATCGAATATTCTTCTCAACTACTCTGGCATTCCTTTAATCTCGGAATAGTTCTTGTTACACATACTTTACATCATCAACCCAAGAAGTTCTTGTTCTACCAGAAGATCTTCTTTCTTCTGATTTTTCTCTCCAGTATTTCTAGAATCGTTTTCCCTGCTAATCTGCTTAATGTCTGTCCTACAATCTTGCACTTTCTCTTTATAGGGTATTCCGTGGGTGCTCTTTTGGATCCCATGCGTTCAAAGAAATTTTCAGTGCTCTCCTATAGTACCACATCTCAAAGTCCTACAGCTTCATGATTATGAATTTTGTATATTTCGACGTCTCACATCTATAATTCGATGTGAACCATGCATAGGATTTTATTATTGTTGTTTTAGTCTATTTATTCCAGAGGTTATCACGATTTTCGTATTCCAGAATGCTCATTTTTCCTTAAATATTCTTGATTTTATTTCCATAACTGTTGATCCAACTTCTATAATCCTTACTGCTAAATAATTATAAGCCGTTACGTTTTGAGCGAATCCTGTTGACACTCTTATATTTTTTGTTTTGGTGCAGTTTATTATTATTTTTTACTTATTACCATATACTTGGTTTTATCTGCATTTAATACTAAGCCATAATTCAGACTTTTTTTTATTAGTATTTCAACCATTTTTGATTTTTTTAATTTCGCAGTGAACCAAATCATCAGCAAATCCAATTTCATCAATTCTAATGCCATTAAATTTATTCCCATTTCTTCATATTCTTTCATTTTCATTTCACTGCATATATTGAAAAGTATAGTGGATATTATACACCCTTGTCTCACTCCACTTTTCATATCTACTGTTTCATTATTAATGTCGTTTATAATTCGAGTCTTCTGATCCCAGCATAATTCTGTTATCACTCTGATGTCTTTTATATCAATTTCAATGTCTTTTAATTTCTCAGTTAACTTTTCATGGCTTATTATGTGAAACGATTTTTGAAAGTCTATAACGCAGAGATATATGCCATTGTTTATTTTTATCGATCTTTCAATAACAGTTTTTAATACATAAATTGCATTAATTGTACTTTTACTATGAATATTTTTTGTGGTTCACTTTACGTGTACAGGGGGAATGGATACACGGTGATACGTTTGGATTTTGCTAAGGATTTTGACAGAATACAGCATGGAAGACTGTTGCATAATTTGCAGAAAATGTTTTTGGCTTATAAAATATTAACGTGGATAAGAAGGTAGTTGATGACAGATATCAAAAGTGGTATACGTGGTGGAATGTGAGTCTGCAAGATTTAAGGTAACCAGTGGTGTGCCCCAAGGATCAGTGCTTAGCCCATTGTTATTCAGTCTGTACATTAACGATATTGGGAAGGATTTCACAAGCGACATACACCTGTTTGCTGATGATTCAAAGGTAGCGGTAATCAGGAATGCTGCTGATATGCATTACTTGCAGAATGATTTGAACAGGCTGGAAGTTTAGGTATGGGAAAATGGATATCAGTTCAATGTCAATAAATGTAAATCATTCACTTTGGCGTGATTAAATTGCCAATGTCGTATTATATTTGTGGGAATTTGCTAGAACAAACTGATGAGGTTAGGGATCTTGGGGTGTTAGGCCACAGGAAGTTGAAGTTCAGGGGCCATGTGGCAAAGATTGCAAATAAAACTCAAAAGATAATTTAAATGCTGAAATGAACGTTCACATGTAAAGATAAGGATGTAATTTTGCCTCTTTACTAAGTCTTGATAAGACCTCATTTGGACTGCTGTCACAGGTCTTGTCTTCTCTTTTCCATTGTGATTCTGATATAGTGGAGAGAGAGCGCAAAGGAGAGTGCTACAATGATATTGGGATTGTGGAATACTGATTATGAAGACAGACTGAAAATATGTAGACTGCAGACCCTAGGAAACAGGAGAAAGAGGGGTGATATAATTGAGACTTACAAATTTCTGAAAGGGTCATACATGATTTCATTGATGGAATTTTTTAAGTTTATGGATGGTAGAAAAAGGTCAAGAGGGCATCCTTGGAAGCTGAGAATGAATGCCGCTAAGAAGAGGATGAGGGCTAGATTTTTCTCTCAGAGGGTGGTGCTTGATTGGAATGGATTGCCATTGGATGTTGTGAGTACAAGCAGTGTGAATAAATTCAAGAATAAGTAGGATAGCTGGTGCCTGTATTGTGTGGCCTCCCTCGATGAGTCGCTGACTTCCTGATCGTCTGTATTAATAATAATAATAATAATAATAATAATAATAATAATAATAATAATAATATGGCATTTAATCGTAGAAAGCATACTGTTTTTTATTATTTCATTAGTATTTCTGAAGTACGGGATTATTGTTGATAATCCCAGAATGCCTTTATCAATACATATCCTGTATTATTTCTATCAGAAATTTATTCCATTTTCTCCTTCCTGTTTTACTAACTCAGGTGATATTCCATCACGTCCAATCATTTTGCCATTAGGTAGTTCTTTTGTTGTGCTTAGGATTTCTTCTTTAAGTGTCCCTAGAGTTTTTTAATGATCACAGGTTTGCCAGACCTGTGGTAATTATTCAGTTCTGTTAGGTATTTTTTTCATCTTTGTATCTTGTCTTCTGGATTTGTAAGAGCTTTCTTATTCTTATGTTTTAACTGTTGGCTTTTTATTATTATATTGGTGGGGGGGGGTATTAAGAAATTTTAATTTTGCATGTAACTCTATAATTTTATTTTCTTTATCTAATTCCTCTACTTTAAGCAATTATTATTTAAGTTTTCTTCTTTGATTTATTTTTTATTTGTCTATCTAATCGTTTATATTCTTTATTGGGGTTATTTTTTATCAATTAGTTCTAGTATCTCTTCTGTCATCCATGTTTCTTCTTCTTTTTAATTTGCTCTTTGTTTTGCCAATAGATTTTTCTGCTCCATTTATTTCATTGTAAACAGCGGCAGTCAACTCTGCTTCTTTTATCTTGATCCATTTGTTGTGGTCTTTTTTTTTTTTTCAATATAGTTTTCTATATTATTCTGAAATAGTTTTGGTGTTACTGTTATTTAGTTTATCTGTATTCCACTTTAATGTTCTAAATCTGTTAGTTATATTTTTTTAACTTTATATTTATTGTAATTTTCACAGGTCTGTGGTCTGATCCACAGACGGCACGTGCAATATTCAGTATATGAGAAAAACAATTATTTTGTGCTGAATTTTACAACCTTTGCGAAGGGTGCACAGTAAATAAATGTAGTTGTGTAAAAGTGCTTTGATTAACTGTGTAATTCTGCTAAGCGAGGGTGATTGTGTAATATTTTGTTTCTAAAAAACAAAAGACATTCAGGAGAGCAAAAATACTGACGGAAAGAGTGATGAAAAGTTTAAGCCTCTTGTGCAGTACTCGATGTTCTCAAAATAGAATTCGTCCATCCACAATCGTACAGGCGAATTCCATAGTGTTGGATTCCGTGGAACTTCTGTTACGTACAAACCAAACATTGCATCAGTATGGAGTCACAATCTTTTTAATCCCGAAGGATTGAATACAGCAGGTGTCAGCAGAACGTCAATAGTTTGGTGCTTCATTTTAAACAGCCCCAAAAACTGCAATGGTCTGAGAATCCAAACACCTTATCCGTGGAAAACGTGATTGGATTCAAATCCGTTAAGTTACTTTCCAAGTGATATTAACGTAGAAAGAAAAAGAAATCATTAAATGTCTTCCTCATTTAGTTTTACACTCAAACTTTACTTCCGCGTGATATCAGTTATTATGATTACTGCATAAATTATTATGGGTTCATATGTTTTCAACTAATTTTTATTTCTTTTGATTTTTAGGAAATCTACACGAGCTGTTCTCAGCTTTCTCCATTTTCAAAAACTATGAAACACTAACTGGACCAGATAGGAAATATTCCTTTCTCTCCGGAATCAAGTTTTTCACTATGTGTTGGATCATCGTTGGACACACCGAAATATGGACAAAATACCAAACATTTAGTAAGTTAATGATTTTTTAGGCCAGCTAGAATTTAATTTTTACAACTTAATATGACACGATTTGAAACACTAGAAATTTGATTCTTGCGTGTGAATAAATATTAAGGTAAAAAATTCATAATAGGTTGCCAGTAATAGTAGGGGAGCCACTCGAAACCAAATAGGGGTAGAATAAATGATGGGGAAAGTGACAGCCGAAACATGACGTCACTGCCATCTGTTCCCCATGAAATTTCAGGCATTCCATACTGATGACGTCACTAGTCGGACACTCTGAACCAAATAGGGGTAGGATAAATGGGGGGAAGCGATCAGTCATGGATGTGGGTTGTTATCAGATGTAGACAAGTTACGTAATTTGTTAGTTGTAAATAAGTGACGTCATTGATTTGAAGTGGAAAGGAAGTTATAGCAGTGGATATGGATTCGTGCGTGATTGGTGGGACACTTTAAATCAAATAGGGGTAAGATAAATGGGGGAAGCGACGTCACTGTCATGGTTGTGTGTTGTTATGAGATGTAGATAAGTGAATGTTTTGCGTTTGAAATTGTGGGTGACGGTTAGAGATAAGATAGAGAATGGAATGTTTGGAATTTCGCTGGGAGCCTCCATCTGTCATTGACGTCACGTTTTGTCTATAGTTGGCAGTAAGAATTTTCCAATATAGGTTTGTGGTATATCAATCCTGTTACTGAGTATGGGAATTTTTAATTTAGAGTCAAGAGATGGCAGCAGCATTTAGACATTTTCTGAATAATTAATTACAAACTATCATCGTTGTTCCCTCACACACACATTTTTTTTTTCATGTTCACATTTCTAAAATAATTAATTACTGGCTATCACTGGTGTCCCCTCACCCCCTCAAGCATACACAATGTTTTTCCCATATGGGTGAAGAAACACTAGTGATAGCCAGTAATTAATTATTTTAAAAATGTGAATATGAAAGAAAAAAATGTGTGTGTGTTTGTGAGGGAACAGCAATGATAGTTTGTAATTAATTATTCAGAAAAGGTCTAAATGCTGCCACCATCTCTTTACTCTAAACGAAAAATTCCCATACTCAATAACAGGAATTAAAATACCACAAGCCTATATTGTAAAATTAGTACTGGCAACTATAGACAAAACGTGACATCAATGACAGATGGAGGCCCCCAGCGAAATTCCAAACATTCCATTCTCTATCTTATCTCTAACTGTCACCCACAATTCCATACGCAAAACATTCACTTATCTACATCTCATAACAACACACAACCATGACAGTGACGTCGCTTCTTCCCCCCCCCATTTACCTTATCCCTATTTGGTTTAAAGTGTCCCACCAATCACGGCACAAATCCTTAGCCACTACTATAACTTCCTTCTCCACTTCAAATCAATGATGTCACTTATTTACAATTAACAAATTACGTCACTTATCTACAGCTGATAAGAACACACACACTCATGACACTGACGTCGCTTCCCCCATTTACCCTACCCCTATTTGGTTCAGATTGTCACACTAATCACGACACGAATCCTTATCTTATCTTGATCTGATTCATAATGACAGACCAATGATGGCATGGTACCTACCACATACTCCCCAACATTTACCCTGTCCCTATTTGGTTCAAAGTGTCCGATCAGTGACGTCATCAGTATGGAATGCTTGAAATTTCATAGGGAAACAGATGGCTGTGACGTCACGTTTCGGCTATCACTTCCTCCACCATTTACCCTACCCTTCGTTAATTCAAAGTGGCTCCCCTACTAGTGTTGTCTCTCAGATCCCTTATCGATCTATTGGCGAAAACCCTTTAAGTTGTATTGGCGATCCACTACAATTTTCATTGCTTTGCTGAATATCGGATGCCCGTTTACAGCTCAACGCTGTTCTTCTATAAAACTAGCACAGTTGAGAAGAAGTTACTAAAACAACCAGAGTAGCCCAACTGTTGTAGAAAACAGTCCGCGTAATTAGCCGAGTGGCTGTGCCCTTCGCAACCATATGCCTGGGAAAGGAGTGTCCTGGATTCGATTCTCTTCGCCGACGTGAATAGCTTAAGAATATTTCTCAGACATAGCCAAGTCATCCGGTCTCGGACCTGGACAGCAGGGTTTTCCTCCCCAGTTTATCTCAGGTTTTTCGTCTCGCAAACAGGCCAGCAGAACACACACACACACGGATTACAGTCAGGAATACTTGAGTCCCAGCCATAGGCCTGATTCGTCAGCTATGCCGGTCCCGAGCAGGGATAAAATTTTTTTTGTGTGTGTGTGGGGGGGGGGTTGAGATGGTGGCGAACTTTCCTGTAAAAGGGGTCTCATGGTCGATATATCATCATACATTATAAATCTTGAAAACAGTCTTGAAATTTATGATATTTACATATTCCACTGAAATATGTTTCCTTATCCTTTTGTTAGATGGTGTGGTTTGTTTGTGCTCATGCAACACTAGACCTTCCAGCGAGAGTAAGAATGCTGCTAATAAAATACATACACCGGCCACCGAATTAGAAACCTTTATGCAGTTGTATGCAAACGTCACTTACGCAGCGTCAATTGAGAATACTTGGTCACGTGTTTAACCCCTTAACGTACCAATTAAAAATCAGAAAGCGGTCGTTTTTCTGCCAATTTTTTTGGCGAGGGTGATTTGCTGGATCAAGTTCATCATTATTTGAAAAATAATGATGAATTTGTGTAAACGCAAACGAAATAGCCGATACACGCCGTTGGCAACTTTTCTCGACTGAAGGGAAATAGGCACAAGATTGTCTAGCGTCTATATTCGGTTGTATTTATATATGAAACCAAAATTCAAAATCAATTTTGGTGCAATAAGCAAACGACGTGTCACAGACGTCTTTGTTTGTTAAGGGGTTAAAAGAATGCTGGTCAGTAATCGTAAAAGTAATGAAGCTGGTAAGTGTTAATAACAATGCGAAAAACAATGAAACTTTGGGAGTTCAATAAAGGGCTCATTGTGAGTGCCCTTGTGGCTGCAGGCACGATTTTGAACACAGCAGAGCCGTATGATTTCTCAACAGGAGAGATATCCTGTTGTTTAATCAGTGGAAAAATAACCCACATTATTTGACTAGGAGGAGTAATTGTAATCCTATGACATTCAGTCTGTTAAGAACGAGATCGTCGTCCTCTGAGAGTTTTGCACAGACAAACAGAACTCTGTGTCGCAATTGACCGAAGCATTTAATGAAGGCCATTCCGGATCCATCTTTGACCAAAGTATATGAAGGGAACCGAAGAGGATCAGTATTGGCAGTCATATATCTCTAAAAGTTCAACACGCTGTTAAATATTTTTTTGTAAATGTCAATCAAATAAGTAGAGTTGCAAACACTGTATTATGCAGGTATTAATTAATCTGATAATTGAAATATATCAAATTAAAAGCTTTTTTATTTTGAATTATCAAACACATCTAAAAAACAAAATCCAAACTGGTTTTTTCTTGTTATTTGATAGAAAACACAATTTTTATCAACAAGCTACTGAACAGTGTGTCGCATTGCCATCTGTGGAACACTTATGTGTCAGTAGACACGTTTTTCTTCATAACGTAAGTAAAGGTATTTCTAAATTATTTCTAATTCTAATTCTAAATTCAAATTTCGTTCTGAAAATACTACATTTATTTTTATTTTTTGTTATTAATTTGTAAATTATAAATTTTATCATTATTATTATTAGACATTAAATCATATATATTTGAACGGGAAAAAAAACTAATTATTTACATTTAAAAAATAAATACAGAAGGGTATAGATGCATCTAAATAAATTAAAAAAAAATAAAATAAGAAAGAAAAAAAGAGGGATAAATCTCTTGCAATACTGAAGAACATAGTGCATTTGTGGGTAGCCCATGAAATAAACCTATTATTCTCTAAGCAGGGAGGATTTTCCTGTACTTTTCGTATTGAATTTTTGAAGTGGAGTACAAATGAATGCAATACACAAGAAAGTTCACATCGCCTTTCCGATCTTGAAAAGAATGTCAGTTGTGTTCCATTCTGCTGGAAACTGGGATAAAGTTCTTCCTTCCCTGCTATGGTGGTGGTGGTGGTGGTAGGATTCTAAAGGTAGTCTGATGTGCAACGTTCTTCGTTGGCTCTGCCTGAGGTTTCATTGGAACAGGTGATTGACAGATGATTCTTGATCTTTTGTGGTTATTGTAGAAACAGTAGATCGTACATTTTGCAGGGATGAAGAGGTGGCGGAATATTCTGTGTCTGTTGTGGTATGAACGGAGTAGAGTTTTACAGGTTGTGTGATTGAATGCAGGTAGTAAAGGTCCAAGTCATCTACATCGGATCATCTACACACGGGTGAGATAAGTGTGCTATCTTAGTTCAAAAGATTGGGTCGATGAGTTTGAATCTGTGCTGATTGGTTTGCTTTGGTTAGTTGTTATGCTACCGCCTCCGCTGAATTTTCAGTCCCTTTGATGCTTGCAATCTCGTGTTGAAAGTATACTACTGGAGGTTAAACGGCACACCTGATCGTGGAGAGGTTGATGCAGTTGGAATGGCTGGATCCTGTGACATCAGCAAGCGGTGGGTTTTCAATCTTTGGGTACAGCGGGTGATGCCCAATGATGTGAGCTGGAAAGTTGGTTAGGTATTTATGAATCGTTGGTGGGGATTTTGATGGTTTACTTTGGAACGCCTGCATATGCTTTTTATGACTGCTAACTTTAATTGCTGGTACTGTGATTTTGCTTTAGGATTTTTATTGGCAACTGTTCGAGAGTTTTCCACTCCGTAAGAAGTTGCTGATTTTCCTCATTCCTGCCCAGTTACAAACAGGAAAGAGAAGCTTATTATCCAGTTATGGGGGGGGGGGGGATCTAGGAGATGCCTGCTGTGAACAGGGCTTCTTGGCTTAGGAAGGTATTACTGCGTCGGAATGTTGACTGCCATCTGGCTTATGATGCTCACCTTTGCTCAGAGTGAAGATGTTGCCCATACATTAGTGTACAATTTCTCAAGCGTTGAAGCAGTTTTATAATTATGTTCAGCTCAGCATGTTTTAAGTTTGTGTGTTACCTTTGTAAACCTCTAGTTATTTTTTCCGCACTTGACCAGCTGCATTTAATTGAGACGTCAGTTCTAGATTTCAGGTTACCTGTCCGTATATTATTCGCTCTTGAGGTACAGTACTTAATTTTGATCTCGAGGCTTCCGAGTACATTATGTTTATCGTAGATGTCTTTCTCTTCTTTTGCATTTCTTGTTGCGATTATGGCTTCAATAGAATATGCTGATCATCCAGTGATATTCCAGTGAGGGGACAGCTCTTGGCTTAGTCCGGGTAGAAGGAGCTGTTCTGTAATTTTACCAGGACAGGATCTATGGTTAATGTGTTGTTAAAATCTGTAATTTCTATTGGAATATTGTAATTCTACTAATAAAATCCTACCGGCTGCGCCATTGTTGTAAGTTGTAATTCGTCTGCTGTCTTATTGTTAAATCTGTATTCATCGTCTGCGTTATTGTTATATCTGTACTTTCTCTATATTTTATCTTATTCTATCTCGATAATAACTCTCCTTCTAATCTATTGTCGTGCTCCTAAAATACTAATTCAGATTTATTTCCTCTTCGGATATTGGCAAAATTTATATTTTGCTGCGCCAGCCAATATCCTATAACAGAAGAGACTCTTGTTCAGGAAAATAATTCAAAATCTAAAAGGATACACACAATAATTTATCTCACGCTAGCGCTGTGCAGATTCAGTTAGCAGTCGTAGACCGAATCTCACTTAAACAATTATATCTAATTCCTTCCCGCCCAAAAGGTTCAATTTCATAAGTGGTGGTTTGAATTCGTAATCAGGCATAACTCAGGTATAAGGTACAAAATATGTTTATTGGAAAAACATAAAACATTTACAGTTATGTAAGTTTAAATACTCAATGGATCAAAATTCACTCTAAGTTAAGGGTAATACTAAATCACAATGAATCAGAGTAAGTTAAATCCTTCGATTATGAAAGGATAAGATTAGCTTTAAGCAAAGTACTACTACTACTATATAATTCCCATCACAAGTTACTCACAGAATACTTGTTTATTTCATTAATACTCTATCAATGATTACCTTAATTCTAAATTTCATTTAAGCAAGTCTAGCCATTCACAAATCACTGCCTATTTAACAACTCTTCTTTGCTCCACAAGGGCTTAATTAATTCAGTCAAATTCTCACTTAAAAGTTCTCTACTAGTGTCCTTTAGTTACAACACACACAAATTTCTTGTTCTTGTAAACAAATTTTTAACATAGAACGAAAACTCTTACATTACCGGATCCTTTCAGATTTCATGCCGCCATCTCATGTAGGTCGGGATTACCGTACTGCATATTCTTCGGCTGTCTTTGCGCCTGGCGATGTACTACGCTTTTTCTTCTAATCGTTTCCGACTGTTGCGTGCTGTCTACCGCTCCTCAGGAAACTTTCTCCAATGGGACATTCTGCTAAGGCTCGATTCCACATGGGCCGTCATATCGCAATCAGCTCTGCTTGAAAATCTTCAAGCATTCTCAAGAAAAGAACCTGCCGTCCGTCATTCCCGTAGTGGACCCACCGCTCTCTCACGAATCCTCCGACCAACTCCACCTAAAACTCGAATCCGGCACTCGAAGATCAAAAGGTCAAAAAGCCACATAACCTGATAACCTGATTTGGCTAGATGGATTACAGTCCCGTGGACTTCGATCCCTTAATCTGTATGAATAGTCATGAATTAAGTGTTAGCGAGCACCTGGCTCACCCTATTTAGGGTTGTACGGAGGTACCAGAATCGATAAGCAAGGCAGCTTTCGGGCGCTTGTGTTTCCACCTATCGTGTTCGTCATAATTAGATGACTCTTGAATGAGTTGATTTGGATGAACAGCTGCTTTGGCAAAATAAGCAGCAGCACTGTTATGGAGGAAAGTGGGAATATCTAGAATATCGGCATCTCGATGTAAGAGAGTATTTCTGACAAACCACGGAGCGTTGAAGATCATACGGAGGCACTTGTTTTGTATAACTTGTGGCTTGTTGATGTTAGTGGGGGAAGTGTGCCCCCAGGCTGGCGATCCGTAAGTTAACGATGGTCTGATAATTGTTTTGTAGATCCGTAGTTTGTTATCAGTGCTGACTTGACTTCTTCTATTGAGGAGAGAATAGAGTTGTGCAATTGCAGAGTTTGCTTTTTTGCATGCATAAACTATGTGGGAGTTAAAGTTTAAACGGTTATCTAGTTGAATGCCCAGATATTTGGTGCTAGATCTCCATGGGATGGCTGTGTTAAAAAGTTTAACTTCTCCAACATGAGATGCTTGTCTTCTTGTGAAAAGAATGGCAGTGCTTTTATCGGCATTTACAGATATTCTCCATTTTTTGAACCAGTCTTCTAAATTTGTTGCTGCAGTTTGTAATCGCTGAGTAGCTATATTAGGCCTGAGAGATCTGCTAAGAATAGTCATATCATCCGCATAACTAGCTATAATGGTTAGTGATGTGCTAGGAACATCAGAAACAAAGATGTTAAAAAGCAGCGGTGAGAGCAACGAGCCTTGAGGGACACCAGCAGTGATTTTTTTCAGTGAGGATCTAATTCCACGCAACTTAACCTGAATTTTACGGTCCTGTAGAAAGGAGTTAATAATTTTGGTAAGATAAAGAGGGATGTTGGCTGCAATTAATTTGTAGATGAGACCTTTGTGCCAGACCGTATCGAAAGCTTTTGCAACATCTAGAAAGATAGCTCCTGTGTGCTGTTTCCAGTTAAAGCCTGTAGTGATGAACTCAGTCAGTCTGTGAATTTGATGTGTAGTGCTATGTCCAGTACGGAAACCAAATTGTTCTTTCGGAATGATGTTATTTAAATCACCTCCTCATTAAGTCGGTTGAGAATGACTCTTTCTGCTATTTTTCCTAGGCATGATAGAAGACTGATGGGTCTATAGCTCTGTGGCATCTGAGGTGCTTTACCAGGCTTGCGAATAAGGAAAATATCGGCTTGTTTCCATCTTGAGGGGAAATAATTAATTCTCAGAATTGCATTGATAATGGCTACTAAATGCATGACAGCTTTGTGTGGGAGGGCCTTGATTGTTTTGTTGGTAATTTCGTCTGGACCAGGGGCTTTTTTGTTTTTGAGCTTCTTGATGATTGAATAGACCTCTTTAGGTGAGGTGGGGCAGATATTTTCACAGCTACAAGGTCGTCGAAGCACAGAGCGTACCTTACGGTGTATTTTTTCTATGAAGACTAGATCCGCTTGTGCATAATTAGGACGACACTGAAGTTGGAGGGATTGAACGAGTGCTTCTGCTTTTTCGTCATCTCTGTAAACAAGACCTCTTTCTCCGTGAATGGGCTGGATGTTAGAGCGATCTGTACGGAGAGCTTTAGTCAACTTCCACAGAGAATTATCTTCGGTTTTGAGAGAACAGAGTTTTCTTTCCCATTGCTGGTTTCTGTGATCTTTTAAAGCGTAACGGACGAGGTTGGACGCTCTGTTTAGTTCTCGACGGTCTTGCGGAGATAGCGTGCTGTGATAGCGGCGTCTGAGCCTATTTTTGTTCCTTATCAGAGCAAGGATTTCTGCAGGAAGTAAGTTAACTTGAGCTGGGATAGAAGTAGAGCAAGCTGCGGATAAGCCAGCCTGTATTTTACATTCAAGATTGTTGACTGCCGCGTCGATTTCTTCACGGGTGGAAATAGTCGGTACTGAGTCTATAATAGTGTTCATTTTAGTCTTGAATTTTGCAAAGTTTGTGTGGGATTGGCTGGAAATGAGCTCAGGCTCCTCCCCTAAACTTAAGAGTACTGGATTCTGATCTGAGCTTAGCTCGTCAACCACTTGTAGTCGGAATTGATGAGAAATATTGTTAAAAATAGCAATATCCAAAACATCAGGTCTGCTGGTCGCTCCGTAATGTGTTGGCTCAATCGGGCCTGCAATAACGATGTTTCTCTGCAAGGCAAAGTTGTAGAGGATCATTCCGTTGTTGTTACAGCTTTTGCTGTTCCATAAAGGATGCTTGGAATTGAGGTCTCCTGCTACTATTACTGCTTCATTTGTATCCAGTAGCTGAGAGAGATCAGAGGGGAGTAGAGGTTTGCCAGGGGGGTTGTATACAGAATAAATCTTTAAGCTGCCTGCATTGTTGGTAAGAATTTCTATGCCTGTCACCTCGAGGTTAGATGTAGTAATCTTCTTAGTCTCATTATAACGAATGTTTTTTCTGACAAAGATGGCAGTGCCACCACCTCTGGCATTTAGTCTGTCATTTCTGAGTAACGAGTAGTTTCTGAGTTTGGGATTATCGCAGGGACGTAGGTGCGTCTCGTTAATGAGGAGAATATCAATTTGCAAATGATCTGTAAGCTCCTGTAATTCCAAAATTTTGCTGTTGAGACCGTTTGCATTCCAGAATATTATCTGCATAGAATTTGATGTTAAAGCCGAATTAGTCATTAATCATGGAGAAGATGGCTTGAGTATTCCTAAGGAATTTGTTGGTGTCGGCCTGGCTTGGGTTTGTTTTGCTGAAGGCCATTAGCATCTCCCCAAGTGAGGCAGCGAGTATTGCTGAAGAATTTTGACTGCTGGTTGCAGGGGATAACTTAGTGTTACTCGAGGAACCACAGAAGCATAGGATATATCTGGTGTAACCTTTCGCGGTTTGATTTCAGGCACAGATCTCACAATATTTTTCTGAGTGGGCTGGGTTAATTCCTGTCTAGGCTTTTGAAGGTTGGATGGGTGGAGAGAGCAACCCTTGTAGTTTGCAGGATGTGGGCCACTGCAGTTCGCACATTTAGCAGGTGTGGTCTTTGGCTTGACGCAAGTGTGCGAGGGATGGTTGCCACCGCACTTTACACACTTGTAGTCTGCTCTGCATAACATTTGGGCATGCCCAAATTTTTGGCAGCGATGGCATTGACCAGCCGATGCCTTTCTTCGTAGTGGCTCGGTCTTGATGACCAAGTTTCAGACTATTTTAAGATCATAAATTTCCCTCTGGTCTTTACTGATCTCTACTAAGACCAGAGGCATGGGGCGCTTGTCTGCACGATACATTCGTGAAATCTTGATCGGCTCCAAGCCTTGTAATCTGAGGTCAGTAGCTATTTCTTCTGTTGTTATGGTTTCTACCAATCCTCTGATCACTACCTTGAAGTTCTTTTCACTTTTAAGTTGGTAAGTATGGTATGGTAGTTTATGATCGTCCATAAGTCTGGTGAGCTGGCGGTAGTCTGTTGTTCCTTCGGGCTGTATGCGTACTCCGTCATCTGTGTTTTTGGCTGACGAGAACTTTATGTTACTTTTCTTCATCGTCTCTGCGAGCAACGACCATTTTTCCTTAGATCGCAGGACTACTGGTGGGATCCTCTCTTTGGGCTGTATCCGTATATTTGTCTCAGTGCTTGCACAAGATTGTGCTGAAGTGTCCATTTCAGGTGCAAATTCATGTTCTGCAGCAAGAGACTCTTTCCTTCTCTTCTTTCTGCTGACTTCCTGGTAATCATTTGAGTCTATGTCAGTTGTAGCGGAGGAAATGACGCTGTCATGTGTAGGGCGAGGAGAAACTTCGGAGGTTTGAGGGTCTTCTTTCTCGACCTCCATAATCTGATGAACTTCTACCTTTCCTGGCCACTTTGTGTGTAGGATGTTACCAATTTGCCGAAAGATAGCTAGAAGTTCTTTGAAGGAGAGATCTTCATATGGTGAATCCATAATCTGGACTTGAAGTGGGGGAAGGACCTGCTTTGTCCCTTCAACCACCGAGTGTTGTACTGGGCGGGGAACAGGAGGGAACCTGGATAATGTTTTTGAAGGAAAAAATAAAGTCTTACCTGCTCTGTTGATCGAGCACGCTGTTGATGCATCAAATAATCACTGTTTAATTTTAATGTTGAAGTAACTCTGATTTAAGCATTAAAAACAAAACTTAACTTCACTCTTAAAAACAAAACTTAGCTTCACTGCTGTAATACTACAAGGAGCGCTGATAAACACGTCTGTACTCACTGATAATCGAGGCCTCCAATCTCGGAAATCGCTCGGCCTCAAAAGCCACATAAACCGGCATGCTTCGTCTTTTATTCGCCCTATTCGGGCGCCCTCTATTCAATGCGGTTTTCACCCACGAACCCCATCGTTCATGCCCCTTGGGTGATCTTACACTCTCGCTAACCTGTCCGGTTACATTATTCTAGGAAGGCACTCTGACGTCATATTTCCGCGTAGGTATAGCCTCCATTGCTACGCTCGACTCGTACCGATCATACGCGATTATTCCCGATTACTATTATAAACTTTTCTCGGAATTTCGCAAAGTACTAGACAGCTTACTTGGGAATTACAAATAACCTAGCAATAACTCTCACTATATCGCACACATAGACTATACATTATTAGAAGACATAAAACAACACTTTATAATTATTAGCCGATGTGCAAATATCTCCTTAATAAGTAGTAGTTTATTATGTTAAATCCTGAATGAAGAATTTGCTTGTAAATTTCTGCAATCAGGATCTAACAGTGTTCAATGTTCGTGACAGAGGAGGGTTTTGTTTTATTCCTCGCAATTACCTTACGGTGTCAGAATGTTTACGTTCAAGGAGAACTCTTTTTTCTTTTCTGAGATGCATGATGTAACGATCATATTTGCTTCTCCTTACTCGAGAGTAATTAGTCCTATAATTTCGTGGTAAAATTGGCAATGTGGATAAGGGCCCTGATGGACCTTATCCACATTGCCAATTTGTGGAGTTTATCAATTATTGAGAGCCCTGGCGCAGAGACGGTTTGGAGGTGGCCAATAATATTAGGCAAATATGGATTGGGCAGGTTTGCAATGACTCTAGAAATGATCTTGCATTCAACTTTGATTAGAACTATAGGGTTTCCAATTCCGCAGGCTTGACTGATTTCCTAACTTACGGAAGAGACTTGATAACGGTATTGTAGTAGATGGTGTGAGTTCTTTAGAGTGGGAAGTTGCGTGCAGTTTTTATCTCTTCCACAGTAATTGGTTTGACTAGGCTATTTAGAGTAGGTTGGGGGTATTGTTTTTGTACCTGTCAAAAGTTATCTAATAGCTTACATACAGATCCTGTACAGCTGTGTTTGTCCTGGTAGAATTGTAGTATTTCAGTCTTAATTTAATTCAGGTCTTTTCGTAATGATGCCATCTTTCTAACGAATGGCTGAGATGTGGTTAAACCGTGTGGTTTACTTCAATAGAGAAAAGGTATAAGGCAGGAGCATCACCTCATAAATGTTTGGTCGTTTGAAGCGAACTGAACAAGGTAATTTATGAGTACCCTTGTGCTTGTATGTCCTGAACGATGGCTTGATAGGTTGGGCTGCGAGATACTGAAACTGCTACTAAAGTTGCTTAATGCTGATGGGAGTCTCTTGACGGAAGAATTGAGGAAATGATTTTAATTTGGATTTCAGAATGGGATATCAGGCTTTCATGGTTTGTGTCATGTCTATGGATTAGGTCAGTCCTTACATTAAAGATTATAGACAACTATATATTCTGGATCTTGCAGGAGGGAATTACTGAAAAGCAGTAAGAGAGTCACCTCTAATTGTTGTGTCTAGAGTTGCAGTTTAATAATCATTAAACTGCTCTCTTATCTGAGATGAAGGAAGATGTGTGAGAAAGGCCTCTAATGAAATGAATAATATATTGAGATATGAAGCATCTGCCCAGTCCAGCCTAATGCAGACGATTTCCTTTCTTCATATTGGTGATGAGAGTCATCAAGTAGTTCATCATTTTTGACTAAGGCTGTGAGATATTTGATCAGCATTTGCGATATTCAGCACGCTGAAATCGGTCTACTTTTTGTCAAGGGTGTAGATAAAATCGCTACCTATGATAGCATGTTCCAAACCAACTGCAGAAATGTAATATGGTTCTGTATGAAATCAAGAAATTTTATTGCCAAGGCATCATGATGTTGTATGTAAATATTGAAGAATTATTGTTTTTCAGTTGCTCGATTGGATATTTCCTTCAATCGAATTACCGAAATAATTATTTCTGGAAGATAAAAATATCCATCATCGCTTTATAAGAGTAGCTAGAATTATAAACTTGATATTCACTTCCTATCTACTCCATTGTCCTGATTTTATAATAATACCAAATAGAGTAAGAGAGATAACTTTGTTAGAGGGCGCTCAGAGCAGACAGCGACAAAATCTTGGCCAAGATTTAAGTGTAACAACTGTTTATGGGAGCAAAGGAAATTGCACAACGAGTTTAGTTCAAAGTTTCGGTGTCTTATCTTACAAGAGAATGGTGCTACAGTAGTTTAGCTGGTAGTAAATGTGTTGTACAATAGTGAAAATCAAAGGAATATTAAGACTGCATGTAGGACTTCAGTTGTCCTTACCATCTCCAGTTTAGGTCGTCTTATATCAAGAAGTTCTGTTGTAGTCCATGGCACGTTTTCTTTACTTCAAGTTCCTCTGCAATTATGGGTTTTATATTGCAACTTAACGTGAGCTTTCTTTGAAAACATACTCTTCAGGAGCAAAGTACTGCATCTCGGCTAATTAAAGTCCGTGTCAATAGCACACAATTTGAAATCAAGTCATTCACATTTAATGTCACTGGGAAACGACGTTCATAGAGAATTACAGAGAAGATCCACTCTTGAGTAGATCTGCTCTGTAATTTGCCAATATCTAATAGCAGGTATAAACAATAATGAATAAATTAAATTATGTGTGTGTGTGTGTGTTTCTTCTCATGATGTTGATCGTTATTGCAGGGGATTACTTACATCAACTCTGACCCTGAAAGGCATGTCGAAGGCGGATGGTCGAATAAACATTATGCTATTCATAGCAAAGCGATATTTGAGGTAGGAACCTAAGATGAAATTTTCTTTCTGTACAGTTTTGCAAATTTTTGTACATATCAATTCTTTCAGTTATAATGAAATACTATTATTGGCGCTAAAACTCCTCATGTGACTTACAAGGGAGTGCCCAGCATATTATGAAAGTACCATCGAAAAAATTTACGTTATTATTAATTCATAACGAAACTTTTTTACCAAAAATTAGTGCGCTATCTATCAGAACTACAATATCATCAGAGGTTACGTTAAAGACACTAAGAAACTTTATACTTGGTTTTTAATCCTTATCCCAAGGAAGCAAGACAAAGTTTTGTGCTTGAAATAGATTCACGTCTGGGCTACTTGTATATAGAGGTTAATGACTTCATATCACTTGCCTTAGTATGTATCCCATAATGTAGAGCACACCCCCTTTAGGACGTATATAATGAATGCATAAAGGGAAAAGTCACTACCCAAACCGGTTTCGACCTTCATTGAAGTCTCATCAGTGGGAACCACTACTAAGGCAAGTGATATGAAGTCATTAGCATTTATATACAAGTCGCTCAGACGTGAATATATTTCAAGCTCAAAACATTGTTTTGCTTCCTTGGGAAAAGGATTAAAACCAAGTATAAAATTTCTTGGCATCTTTAACGTATAACAAACGCAAGGTAAAAAACTTTCTACATCATGAAATATTGTAGTCCTAAATGTCAATCACATTCAAAATATGATTAATATACATGATGAATACACTTAGTTTGCACTATTATCTTAAACCTGATTACACATCAAACTATCTTCAGGCACATTTAGTGCTATTGCTGATTTATAATTCAAAGGAACACCACAATTGCTGTCTATTTGGTGTTTTGTCTTAAAATGGAAATACGACACCTATTTTGCTTAAATAGCCTAAATCCACCTTTCCACCACTCAAGTACGTCATCTACAGATTTTATTAACGCTTTATCAGGTATTCTTACATCAATATTACCTGAAACACTCAGTGCAGAAATTAGTCTGTTATTCTCACATTTCTCTTCATTACTGTTTTTCTGCATGGATATATTGGAAGCTCTATTTCACCATCATCGTCAAATTACTGATATATATACCCTCAGGGGGTGCACAAGATCTAATGATAGTACTAATGAGAAATTACATTATTTCTAACTTCCTATCAACAATTTTCATTTTCTTTCATATTAGCCAATTATCTCAGTCCAGTATTATCTTATATTTCTTTCTCTGAGGCATTTTTACTGTATTAATCCGTCTCCATCTTGGTCTTCCTTTACGTCTTTTTCTTGCCATCCTGGCAAAGAACACTTGTTTTGGTAGTCTTTTCTCTCAGGTTTTTGATGTCTCCAGTCTTTGAACAACAGTGTTATTTCTAACCAAGCTCTCAGATCCATAGGTAGAAATTGGTTTGTCTTTTTATACAGCTAGTTTAGTGTTTTGACTAATTTCACTCTTATTCCATATCTATTTATTCACTTGAGTTTTTAACATACCGGTTTTGTTGATTCTGTTGTCTATTTCCATATTTAATTGACCATCATCACTAAAAATCGTGCCTAATAGCTAAAATGTTTTACTTGCTCTATAGGTTGTCCATTTGAGATGCAGTCTGCTGTCTACTTCCAAGTTTAATTTGCCATCCTCACTAAAATTGTGTCTAAATAGTTGAAATGTTTTGTTCGTTCTATAGGTTCAACTTTCAGGATATAGTTCATAATTTCAATGTTTCTCCCTATTTTCATTGCCTTCGTCTTTTTATTGCTGATTTTCATACCACATTTTATTACACCAATTATTCAGTTCAGTTAGGGAGTCTTGCAGACTTGTACTGGATTTATTAAGAAGTAAAACATCATCTGCATAAAGAAAAGAGCTAAGATTAACATCACCAGTACAAATCTTAAATACATAGCCATGTTATCCGAAAACCTCTCGACTGTTTGTCTTAAAATGAAATTTGAACCTCACAACCTCTGTTTGGCCTGATTCAGCTTGTGCTTCTCCAAGCTGGATTCACAGCCTGAATCCAGCTTGTTCTTTTCCTCCACAAATTTTCTTAGTCATTTCTCAAGAATGCTTGCATAAATCATACCAGGAAGCTCACTCAGTAGAGTACTTTCTCTTTAATAATTCTCACATTCAACTTTATTCTCCTTTTTGTGGATTGGTACTATGGGCGCTCTACTCCAATCGCCTGGAACTCGAGCCTCTAACCAGGCCTTCTGAATTACGGAACGCAGCCACTGTAAAACTTTTATACCTCCATACTTGTTCATTTCTGATCGAATATCATCTACTCCAGCTGTATTTTCATATTTCAGGTTGGCAGTAGCTTTTTCTCCTTCAAGTAGATATATTCCAGATGGCATTTGTGTTGTGTGTTTTCTACCCTTGTGCTGTCACTACAAGTGTCATTTAACAATCTTTCAAAGTAATTACTGCATTTCTATTTCTCTACTTCAATAATCTGGAATTTGATCTCGTGACCAACCCTTTCAATTTATGCAGTGCTGTCAATGTCAAATTTTATACCCACCATTCTCGAAATCTTTATTTTCATCTCTTTAGCCTCTTCTCATCCACTGCTCGATAAAAACCCCATTAACTTAGCAGTTCCGCTGTCTGTAACTAATGTCCAACATATCATGACACTTCTATAGGTAAAAACTGGAATAATGCATATATCAAAAAAGATTCTGCTTTTAAAAATGCTCCTAACAAGTAATCTTCATACAACTAAAATTCTTTGTTGAGTTGTACGATTCTTCTACTTTTTTTCTTATTTTTCCTGAAAACTAGCCAGTTGACTAAGGTAAATATAGTCCTCCACAGTTTCGATACGATTTTCTTTTAATATTATTTCGATTTGATCTGAAGTTGCCATTAGTTTGGTTTTAGAGAGATCTTTCTCTGTTGAAAAAAAAAAAAAATGTCATTTGCAAAGTGTAACTGATTCACATTTTTTCCGTTGGTACCAATTTCATAGTATTCAACGTGACGTTCCTAAAGACATTTAGTTAAGCACAAAGCAATTCGTGTGATCAGGATCTCCTTTCCTTATTCCTCTCCCAGTTCCAAATTCTTTCTCTGATCTAGCTTAAAGCTGACTGTTTAGTTTTGATATACAGTTTTTAATCATCTCATTTACTTTATTGAGATGTATTTTGCTGCGTCAAGCTGTTTATTATTTCGAGATGAAAAAGAGAATCAACGACTTATTCAAAATTTACGAACATTAAAGATGCAGGAAGTTTATTTCTCGTATCCTAATACCTGTTTTATAGAGTGGATATTATCCATTGTAGAGAATCTTATTCTGGATTCCGCTAATTCATATGGCCCTATCATCAAAAAAAAAAAAAAACTTGTGATCCTTATTTAATATAAAGAAATGTTTTCTTTATTTAAAACACCATTGAACATACATTTCCATATTTGAGTATACACAACTGTTCTGTGAGTGCTCCTTTCATGCAACAATCTTTTCACTCATTTCTTCAGACATCCACAATAATTTTATCCTCAGCTTTTACAATGCCTTTTTCATTTCGTTTTCTTTTACAACAAGTAAAGATATTCAGAATTATATTTTTAAATATTTATATTTTTATACATATATTATATTATACTATATTTATATAATACTGAGGGTATTACATTTTCAATGAAAGACATATTCCGTATTATACTCTTGCCAATTGGCTTTCTTAAAGTCCGTTTAGGATGAGTTAATCATTTTCGTGATGTGTTATAGGAAGATAGAGTTTGCGATGAGATATTGCTTGATAGTTTATTTATTAATTTAATTTCAATATCGATTTCGTTTTCCTTCATCTCCATTTTACATACAACATCTTTATAATTTCGATATAAATTAAGTATAATTGAAAACAAATCAGGTAACGACTTTATTCCTTTTTAGGAAGAAAAGCCATTTTAGTTCAACCGAGCTTTTAATATAACTGATAAATTTTAACTGACAGAAAGTTACATTTCAAATTCTCTGAAATAATTTTTCTTGATGCAATTTTCCATTTTTCCAATGATACGGTAAAAATAACATTCCAAATCTACTCTCATCCAATTTTTTTTTCACCCAAATAGCTAACAAGGTGCTCCGAAAGTTTTAAAGCATTTCATTATTCTTTTACATTGTGTGAATGCTTCGTGTTATCAATGCACCCATCCCATATGAACTATATTTTAATCCAACCAGGATTGTGCCAGCATTAATGTTCACCACTGGAATAACGTTCTTCATACCGTGGGTATCAAGTGGCCCGATTTGGCATAATATGGTAAGAGATGTGGAAGCCTGTTACAAAACCTGGTGGGCGAACTTCTTTTTCTACTCAAATTGGCTGAATCCATCAGATATTGTAAGTTAAAAAACACCCCTTACACATAATGTGTTTATTTCATTTGAATACGATACTTACTTATCTTAATAAGTTTCAGAATGCAGGTTTTGTTAATTTTCAGTGCTTGCATCACACGTGGTACCTCAGTGCAGATTTCCAGCTACACATTCTCTCTCTACTGGTTCTCATCCCAATCTACAGGTTGGTAAGATCTGATTTAGTACAATCAAATAATTCAATTTTCTGACTAAATTTATGTAATATTCTTATATTAATTATGAAATAGAGTAAGTGACTAAAATGTAGCCCTAGTATGCATTACTAGTATGCAACTGTGCTATACACCGTTTGCTAATAATGTCATTGAAGATATTACACGCTATTTCGCTAAGTTGGTTTTATGAATTATTTCAAAAGTGGTCATGGTCGATGTATTGTTCACATTTTCTTAAGTGAAATTCTTTTACTTGCCCCAAGTACAGAGTGTTTGTTCACATTATTGAGTCTTATTCATCTCAAAATTAACAGATATGTGTTAGTTAGTTCTTTACATGTGACGTCACTATGACGCCAGGTAATCACGCATGTACCTTATTTGTTTTGGGGAGGCAAGCCTTCTGCTAGAAGAAGTGGTTGCAGATGCCACTTCCACAGAGAGCTCGGAGGACAATCAAATATCCATGCTCTTGCGGGATTCGAATCCGCTGCTTAGCTGGAGAATAGCAACGCTAAACTCTCGGCCAACTAGTCTAGCAACAGATGTTTGCACCATTTTAAATGCCAAATATTTGTTTCATATTAGGTACATTTATTCTACAAAAATGAATCTTTCTACGAAAAGCTTTTTTATTTTCTTTTAGTATAACTATATATATTAGTAATAAGACTTGGAATAGATTTTTTTATTTCCCATCAATATATTACAAATATCCCTTCATCCATCAAATCATCTTTTAGAAATAAACGCTGATGACCAAATTTCTCTTTCAGGAAACCGGCACTGGGGATAACAATCGCCGTTCTCTTGAGTCTCTGTGGATGCATAACAACAGGAACGATCACATACGTGAAGATGTATCCGCCAATTCCGACAATTATAGTTAATGGAAAAGAGTAAGGACCATTGTAACAAAAAACCAGAAGCGTTTTCTATATTGATAGGCTTTATCGTAAATGGAATCTATTATACGGTGCTACGAACAATGCAGTATATTATGTTCATAATTATGTTGTTTACGAATGAATGCACTGAATTTTAACTGTATAATATATGAGGCAGTTCAAATGTTCTTTCTGGATATCATCATAGTCTATATTTCCTTCGTCCACTAGGGATAAACTGCTTGGCTAGTATGAATTAAACGGATTGGAAGATCCGTTTAGTTCATACTAGCTCAGTTCATACTAGCTCCGTTTAGTTCATACTAAAAGTGTAGATCAAACACTATTACAACTAAATTAATTTACAGGCCAAAAATTGCACAGAAACTATTTTGTAAGACAAAATCTATTACAGTTTTAGTTTGAAACTAAAACTGTGAATTTTTAAGCTTATAATATTGGATTAATTTTGAAAACACCGTTTGTGTTCTTCAGATTTGGTTTCTTGTCAATTCATTTCATTATCCATGATAAAGAAAAAAAAATATAGCACCAGATATCTATTTTCCATGATTTGTGTCACCATGTGTCAGAGTGTCATTAATATCAATCTCATTCTCTTATGGTTGTATGCTTGCATCCTTATCAATACCTTGATCCTTTCTTTTTAGTATCGGTAGATCTCACATTTTTAATGAGGATTTGTTAATGTTGTGCATTTAATGTAATTATCCGCTTGTTTTCGGCTCTGCCAGCGCCAAAATGTCCCCTATCGGCGACTTTTGGTACTAAATCTATTTTTCGCGGAAATCATCTCCCCATGCCTTCAAAAGTCTCAATATAAAATTTGGTCTCATTCCGTTTATGGGTGGTTTTAGCTACAGATGCCTCCAAAGAGGGAAAGTTATTTTATGGACATCTTGTATATATAGGATAACAACAGTACTTTAAAATAAGTCGCATTTCGAATCGCAATCAGTAAGTTTCCGCAACATTTGGTCATTTGTCAACTTGTGGAACAAAGCTGTTTTGAATTCCGTCTAATGCACCAAGAGCTTTAATTGACTCTTTCAAGTTAAGATCAGTCGCCCTTATGACGTCGACGTGGAATTTTTTTTCACTTTAGTACTTTTCTTTTTGTGGAAAATCGGAATTTGTATTCCATAAACTAGGATAACCCTTTGCATAACATGCGCAGTTAGCCGACATACACCGGAATAAAAGTCGTAGTTTTCGACAAATCTAATCAACCTAACTTTAAAATCATACTTCGAAGAGAGTTTTTATTGCTACATTATCTTCTTAACAATGTTGTTTGTTTAACTTCTTGTAGGTATTGGTTCTCGATGATCCAAGATATATACTTGAAGACTTATGTTCACGTGGGTCCATATTTTGTGGGTGTGCTCTTAGGATACTTGGTCACTAAAAAGGGCGACTTGAAACTAGGAATGGTAAGAGAAATATTTGTTATAAATATAAATAATAACATAAACTATTGATTCGTTTCTTATTGTGAATCGAAGTGGAATACAAAGCTGAGGAATTCAACAGACAGATTTCACTTTCCTGGGTCAAAGCTTTTTCAAGAGATTCATTTTGAAGAAAGATGAAACTTAAAACACCGCGTTTTGCATCAAGAAGACTGAACGTTTTCTACAGTAAAAATTAACAAGTAATTTCTTTAATTCAATGAATTAAGGAGCATTTGCATGATGTCTGCTGAAGAGTTATCCACAAAGGAAGCTAAAGTTTTCAGAGTCTCTTGAGCCATGCTTGAAATATCAATGTCGGTTCTATTGAATCAATGATTTATATAGTAAGAATAGCTACATACGGCTATTTATATATCTAAGAATAGCAACAATTAATAAACATAATGTTACAAAGCAGTCGCTGCTAAATTAAGGAATTCTGGTTCCTCAGTAGCTGATTTAAATAATGTGATGAAGATGTTTTGCTTTCAAACTGAAACGAGTCAGTGTATTTTCTTAATATGGAGATGAATAAGATGTTCTGCATTGTTAAGGTATATGACAAAACATTACTGCTTAGACTCTACTCTCGAATACGAGATCAGGCTCATCGTGATCGGACAGCACATCATTGCCACTGAAGTTTGAAGTTGTAAATTATTCAAATAATCAGACAGTCCTCTTTAAATACAGCAATATTAAGAAAACTCTGAATATCCATGTGTATAGTCTAATCTATTAAGTGACGGCATTTATTTCATGACGTCCAGCTGTTTGTTCTTTGTACTAGTATCTTTGTCTTAATGGCTCACAAAATTATGAATATTAAAGCTATGATGACATTCTGGACATCTGGTCGGTTAGCTACGTTGTGTTGAAACTGGATCTAAGGACAGGATCCGGATAAGTGTCAGCATGGTAATGCACTATGCTCTGCGACTGGCCGTTGTAGTTTGCAATGAGTGTTAAAACATCATTTTAGGGTTTCGAGCTTTGATTCTTCCCTCTAGAAACCTGTAAGAAGAGTTGGCAGTTTTAACTTTAGTATTGTAAATGACTTCTGTTTTACTTACGGTGTGTATGAGAGTCCTAAGCAGTGCCGAAATTATTGGTATGTCTACGGAGAGAACAGCACTTGTAATGAGAAAGATGGATCGCCACGACCTTCTGAGATTCACGCGCCTCTTATCCTTTTCCACGGAAGTGATAATATGTGTCACGTGCTCGATCGTCATGTGTAATTCATTATTTATTTAGTGTTATAGAGATCTCACACAGGAAAGATTGTAAACCAATCCGCAATAAACACCGTAGGTGGGATAATGGTTAGATACATCGAACGTGCTACTCTACACATCAAACATGCACCAATTTTAAGCCATCAATAATCCACTGAGCGAGGCGATTACTTTTCACCTAGAGATGTTCACGAACATTTCCTTCATCGAGATTCGAATAGATGGTTAATTCGTTGGTGAAGAGAGACATTCCAGTCAGCAAACCAACACGAATTTGGGACAGAAATTTATATAACAAAATAGAACTTCCAGTGGTGTATTATGTTTTAAAAAATTCATAAATAATTTTTATATCGCATCTCCAACAGGAGATGCTGTAAAGCAGGTAGTATATAATTGCTGTGTGGGAAAAGGACCATCGGACACCCGACTAGAAGCGTACTGAAGAATGAAAAATAATCACCTTGCAAAGTATCGAAGATGTTGAGAATGACAATGTAAATACCTAAGAAAATACGGAGAAAAATGCAATTCTTAGTCACATTGAAAACATATTCAGTTATCTTAAAAGTCATGTACAAAGTGTTCTTTCTTCTTCTTCATTTTTCTTTTTCCTTTTTATCCAAATAAATTAAATAACTTGAAGAAAAGGTGAACTGTTTTAAACTGCATCCCAATGTTTGTTATACAGTTTTCCCGAATCATTGGTTCCTCCTTCGCAATTGCGTTGGGTATCTGCGTCATATACGCACCATTGGAAACGCTGAAAGGGAATATCCCACCTCCCATTGTTAGCGCCCTCTATGCTTCTACACATCGAGTCCTCTGGGCAACGGTAACAGCGTGGTTGACCCTAATTTGTGTCACAAATCAAGGAGGTAAGTTATTCCAAATAATATTTGTCTGTGAATTTATTACAAAACCTTATTAGTTATTATGAGGTATATAAGAAAATAATCCTTAGCTGAAGAGATTGACATTTAACCGAAATTAAAATAATATGGTAACCTATTATACTTTTCTGGTATTTTTCTGTCAGGAATAGTTCAAAAACTGTTGTCCATGAAATACTTAAATGTATTAAGCCGTTTAACGTTCTTAATCTACCTTCTGCATGGTCCTGTTATTTGGATCCGCTATGGTCTTACAAAGGAGAAAATGACATTCAGTAGATATAACATGGTAAGTATTAGAAGCAGTTTTTAAAACTCATATGTACAAATTATACATGTCATATGTCTAAATATGCCCATCCAAATTTCCTTCACATTCCGAACTAATTTAAAGGCTACCACAAAATAGAATATCCATTAAATTTTGCTTCCTTAAACGAATAGCATACATTAATATAGAAATGAAAACGTACTATTTTAAATGTTGCATATGATACTTTTATTTTGTATATCAACTACTGCATGTTTAGTTGAACCTTTTTTTTTTCTTTACAGTTTTACGAATTCATCGGCCACACTTCAGTTACTCTGTTTGCTGCATTTGTTTGTTATTTGCTGGTAGAAGCGCCTTTCGCAAATCTTACAACCATTGCATTCTCAGCAGTAAGACGAAAATTAAAAAGATCTACTGACGCAGACAAGAAGGCAGAAGAAATGGATATTAGCATAGTACAAGTTCCCAGTAACGAAAATTTCAAAAAAGAGGGATTGCCTCAATAATGAAAATATTACAATAATTTGTGTTGTATTCGACCATTTTGTTAAATAATATCGCTTATGTATATCGATGACCCTCGTATTTTACAAATAAACAGGCAGTATACGTAAAAATTACGTAAAACTTGATATACGTAAAAATAAACTGTATTGTTTATTTTTACGAAATCTAAATATTCACGTAAAAATAAACAATACAGTCCAGCATCTCAACACTGATACATGCCCACTGTTACATTTCCAGTAATATATGAATAAAAATAAATATGTGCGTTCGATTACATTTATATCAGTTAGCAATAAAGATTACGCATTGTAAAAACTCTGTCACAAGCACAAAGATTACATTTGGTATGATACGCTCCGAAAACGTCTACAGCATTGTGGAATAAATAGCACAATTACAACACTGATCGAATTCGCCTACTCATCTTCTGAAATGATGGTTGTAGTAAAGGGGGGAACTATAGCTCTCCGTTTGACATGGGGAGTGCAAAATATCGCCTATATTATTTTATTATGCTACTTTTATTTATTTATTTATTTTGCTGTAAATCTATAGTACATTCGTATCGGCGGTGGACTAAGGATTTTTTCCCCGTTTTCATTATTTTCTTTTTCTTTTTTTTTAATTTTTTAATGGTCTCGCAATGTGAGATCGCTGCCCTTTAAGCAGGACGGTGGTCTCACCCCGGCGACGAAATTCATCTGCCACTTAAAGGTAATCACAAACATGCATACGGAAGGACTCGAACTTGCAGAGTGCGGATTCTGTAAAGACCGTATCGACGAGGCTGGCTAATATTTTGTAAATGAATCCCAGGAGCATAGTGATATTGAAGTGGCAGAAGGAGGAAGAAGAAGAATAAAGCACACAGGTAATATAGAAAGAAGATTAAGGCAGAATAATTTGAAAAAAAATTGAACAACGGATAATTTCTCAGTAAAGTAAACCACTATAATCACATAACCGACAATAACAAATGGACGAAGTCTACTTCACACACTCGCAACAAGATATTTTCCTCTGATTTTAAGATTACACGTTGCACGTCTCCACAGGAGTCCTAGAAACGATGTCACTACGAGTTCGAAGAAGGTGCCATTCGTGTGTCCTCAAAAAATACCAAATACAGATCCTAATCCGAATTCAGCAGTGAGGTAAAGAATCAGATTATCGCTGGCCTAAGATATATTTTATGTCAAAATACAGTGGAAATATCTTAGGAAATTTACGCGTCTTGCAATGTACAATCCTGAAAGATTTATTGCAGCAACTCAAAGACTATATATACACTGCTTGCAAAGAAGTCAAATGATTCCACCATGGTCATGGTGAATTTTTCCATGTCGCGAATCACGTGGTTAAATTACAGGAATATCATGCTCCAAGGGAGTGGAAATGGCTGCGAGAAGGGAACTGACAGAGTTTGAAAGAGGCGTTGTGATAGGATTCCATGTTGCTAGCTTATCGTTTCGTAAATTGTTGACAAATTCGGCCAAGGCAGAACAATAATGAGAGACACCACACTGAGATTCGTCGCAGGGAGTAAACTGCAAGTGCAACCCACAGTGGATGACCCCCCACACTCACCAAACGTGGCCGAGGATAATATGTAAAACCCTTCATTTGTTGATTGATACGTTTAATGCGGAGGTTCCTGGCATTGATTGAAACATGAACCTGCACACAACCATTCAGAATCGATGTTTACAAGATGCATTTCCATGGTAGGACCCCGTTACCCGAAGCCCCATGCAGCCTCGTCATCGGTGGTGCAAAAACGTGTACAGTGGGACATACAGTAGAAGTTTGGAAAGCTGTGTTTTGAAGGGACGAATCACGCTGAACTCTCATCTAAGCAGACTGACGAGAGTGTGAGTGTGAGGATGCCAATATTAAGAATTAAGCACCTCTTACCAGGGTGCTTAATTCTTACTATGAAATTCGGAGGTGGCAGTGTGATGGAATGGTCCTGTTTGTCCTCTGTTTGTTGTGCCACGAACACTAAACTCCGAGAGGCATCTGAATATTCTGGATAAAGCAATGCTTCCAACTTTGTGACGTTTCGATCGAACTGTCTCTTTCAGCAAGACAACGCACCTTGTCTTAAGGCCACCTCTGCCATAAAGAGTAGTTTGTGTAGATGACCATCACCACACTTGACTAGCCTCCATAGATCCCTGATCTCAACCGTATTGAACTCCTGTTGTGAACTTGGGGGGGGGTGAACTAGAGCATCGGGTGATATCAACAGACGTCCTCCCACAACAGTCCAGGACCTCATTACATGCCTACATGAAGAATGATCAAAAATTCCAAATGCGCTCTCGAACGCGTGTGAAACGTACAGGGAAAAAGATTGCTGCAATCATCACAGCAAATAGAGTTACTATAAATAAATAATAAAAATAAATAAAAACTTATCCTGTTTTTTCGTGTCCTGGAAATTTCGAATCCAGGCATCGAAATAAGATGTGCATTTGAAATAAAATTTATTAGGAAGTAAACTGCTTTATTTTTATAAAAGTGAAGCAGAAATAGGAAGAAGGTACAGAGCAGTGTTAGAAGAGAAACTTAAAAGTGTGGACAAAGAAAAAAAGGAATCTAAGAGTGAAAGGAGTATGAAGACGAGAGAAGATGCAGCTGAAGAAACAGTACCAGAAGAAGAAGAAGAAGAAGTGGATTAGACAGGATACACTGACGTTAGTACAGGAGAAGAGAATGTTGAAGATAAGAAGGATTACCTCAGAACAAATAGAGAATCAATATAGAAGAAAGTGTAATGAGGTAAAAAAAGCAGCCAGAATGGATAAGATGAAATGGTTAGAAGCCCAATGCAATAATACAGAACAGCATTATGGAGAGCATAAAACTAGGGAGGTGTACAAAATGATTAGAACCATTCATAGAAGGTGGCAACCAAATCAGCCACAATTAATGAAGAAAAGCGAAAAGTATTGATGAATAAAGAAAAAATTGTACAACGGTGGACAAGATACTGTAGTGAGTTATATGAAGAAAAACTAGATTCAGATAGCGTTGGGAAACTGTTTGAAGAATTGAAGCAGATATCACCACCAGGTAATGAGCATGATATGGACATTTTACGAAGGAGATGTAGAAAAAGAAATAGATTAAAAGACAATAAGAGTCCTGGTAATGATAACATCACTGGAGATTTATTAAATTTGGTGGCGAAAGTATGGTTACAGAAATGCACCAAGTATGTAATATGGTATGGAAAGAAGATGAAATACCAGAGGAGTGGGTGAAATCAATATTAATGACATTATACAAGAAAAGAAATAAGCTAGAATGTAAAAATTATAGAACAGTTGTTTTGATAAATCACCTTGGTAACGTGATGATGATACTGACAGAAAGATTGAGAACACGGTTGGACGCTTACCTTGCAGACGAGCAAGCAGGATTTAGGAAAGACAGAACTACAATTCAACAGATTTTGACAATGCACTTAATAGCAGAGAAAGCTAGGAAAAAAAACAAAAACATATATACTTACTTTGTTGATTTTCAGAAGGCATTTGACAGTATCGACGAGAAAGTGACATTAGCAGTGCTAGAATCCAATATAATTGATAGAAAACTAATAGCTATATTAAGAGATGTGTATAAGAATGCAGTTGCAGCAGTTAGAATAGATGAAGATTTGGGGAAATGTTTAGAACAAGCATAGATACTAGACAGAGGGATCGAATATCACCAAGCATTTTCATCGCACATTTAGCAAGAGCAATGAATAAAATGAAGGAAGATGCAAAAGGAACATCGGAATGAGAATTAACGATCTAAGATTTGCAGATGACATTGTTATTATTGAAGAAGACCAAAGAAAACTACAAAAACATTGAACTTGGAAAAAACAAAGACAATGGTATTTGGTGAGAAGAACATGAAACAAAAGATACAAGTGGATGGAATTGATATAGAAAATGTAGAGCAGTTCATATATTTGTAAAGTAAAATGACGCATGATTTGGTCTGTAAAAAAGAAATAAAAATCAGGATTGCTAACAGAAGAACAAATCTGAAGGCAATGGATAACACCTGGAAAAGTAAAACGATCAGCCTGCAAGCCAAACTAAGAGTGCTGGAAACATGCATCTTTAGCAGTGTACTGTATGGATATGAAACGTGGGTAATAAATAAGGAATTTGGCAAAAAAAAATATTCTTGTTACAGGAAGATTCTAAGAACAGGTTGGGTACAGAAAATTACAAATGATGATCGCTATCGGAAGATACAACCAAAGAAGAATCAAATGCAGAAGATTATATAAAACGGAAGCTGCAATTATTTGGACACATCTGCAGAATGAGTGAGGACCCGAAAATGAAGACATTAATGTTTGGTATTACGGATGGTGTAAATAGAAGAGGTAGACCATACAGAGAATGGATAGACGACATAAAGGAGTGGTGTGGAATGGGTTTACAGAAACTGCGACACTGTGCACTGGACAAAGAAAGATGGAAGAAGAAGATGGTGAAGGAGGCATCAGAACCCAACGGGCAGTGAATTAATGTTTCGTGATGATGATGAAACTGCTTTAATTATTTTCCAAGTAGTGTATCTACTCGTCTGATTTCATCTTTTCATTTGGGAATTGTATCGAGCAGCACATTAAAGCACACATCATATATAAAGAATATAAAAGAAATGTGACTGAAGCGTTGACATTACATGCATTCTCTTCCCCAAATACACAGGAAGCTTGGGCAGTGAGACATCAAATCTCATGAGATAAGTCTGAACTATTATGCCTTTGCTATGACATAACCGAGAGTATAATTTGGAAATCTTTACAGATGGTTTTGGATCCAAAGCATCTAAATATAAACCAGCAGTATCAACTGATCGAAATACATCCTAACCATCGTTAGCGAAACATGTAAGTGAACGATAAGTACTCATAGTGTGCTCAACAATGCAACACACAATTACAAATATATTTTTTAAAATCATCAGATTCTTGTATAACTACGTAGTGGTTGTTACTTTTGTTAATTGCTACTGCTTTGTATATATTAAAGAATCTCTGAAGAATCGAAGCAGGTTTAATATGCAGTCTGGAGGTTATGGTTGTTTATATCACAAGGACAAAGTTTCTAAGAAATGTTTTTTTGAATATTTATTAAGGAGTATAAGATTAAAGATATCACTTTTTTAATACAATTAAATGTTAATTATGAATATGTAGTTAATTCACGTCCACTGAGAATGAGAAAGCGTCGAACTTGAAAATAAAAATATTCACGAGTTAGACGCAACATTTGGAGTTTTTTCGTACCAATTTTGTTTTATTTTTATGTTTCAAGACAAATGGAGGGAAGATGAACGCAAATTCCATCGAATAGCTCATGGATAAACAGAGATCATCTTTGCAAATAATGTTAAGTAATTAGACAAATAGAAGAATTAGGAATCATTTGGAGTTCTTTGGAGTGTTTTCAATTATATGTAAACAAATTCTGAGTTCAGCAGCGCCTAAAGCATGGGCGCGATCCAAATTTTGTGGACGTCAGCTACCACTTCATTTGTGATTTCACCAGATAAGGCTCAAGAGGAATATGCTCAATAAATACAGTTCTCTGAGTTTTCCATAAATAGGTTGATTCCCCTCTCGCTGTTTGATTTTAATATAACAACACGGTTCTTTCTACCTATAATCGGAGCTTTCTTGTCTTAGCACCAAAGTATTGATCACCCTCTGAGCATAATAAAACTGTATAGTTTGTGCAACTATACAATTAAGTGGGAAAAAAAAGTTTAGTTTCAACTATACAATTCTGTGAAGTAAACATTAATGACGCTGGCTTGCTATTTATAATAATTCTTCCGTCAGCCAAATCTGCTGTTTCAGCCATACATTATATGGTTACATAATTAGAGAAGAAACGAATACGAAGTGAATTCGCTCTCGAATGAATACAATTTAGCAGAAAAGGATCACGGATCGAATAGGAACATAAAAGTTATAATAGATTACATAAAACACGCAAATCTGGACTAGCGCATAATGACACGAACAATAGCTACAAAATCAACCACGCAGAATTGTCATATACCATTTACCGTCAACACACAATGCCATCTACCGCCTATCATCTTTATGCTAAAACTCACCTTCAATAGAAAAGCTGATAAATTTCATTCGTCATTACGAGAATCGAACTGGGGTTCCTCTAATCGAGGGATGATGCAATATTCTGTTATTCTTGAGGGTCTCTCTCTTTTCTGTTGTTCTTGAGGGTCTCTCTCTTTCTCTTTCTTTCTTTCTCTCTCCAATGCTCTACAAACGTTATTATCAGAAAGTTTCTACGAAATATGCGTGAACGTCTATGCAAAAAGAAAGGCATTTATTTGAAATTAATCGTCAGTAAAGAATAAATTAAAATAATTTGTTTCTGTTATTTTCAATTATGCAGATGATAAAAGTAAGGTAGTGACAATTGTGGAAATGTAATACGTCTAGACTTGAGCATGCTCATACATGCATGGCGCTGTACAGGTCTGCATTTATCAATTGATGTTAGGTGGATACAGCCAAGGTTTTTCGGAGGAATCGAAGAAGCATCTCGCCAAATAATTTACGACAATGAATTCGACGAGGATTTTATTTATTCTCTGTTTACTTTGCTGTAAAATTTCGATTAGAGGCAATGAAAATGTCACCAAAATTATTTTGATAATTCACTGGATTCAACAGAGCAAAATACTTTGAGGAGTTCACCGATCTCCAAGGCCCCTGATGTGCCCACATCTTGACAGGAATCATCGAGCAATTAGTTGGCCGTGTATCAAAGATTTTATTTCCTATGCTGCTGAGAATCATCTATGAAGCAGAAGTACCTTCTTCGTGCATGCAGGCTTTGATAGATAAAATTGTCAACTGCGTTACGACAGCTTAAAACTTGAGGTGTTCAAAGTAAGTATGTTTTTATTTTTACACAAAGTCTGTCATGGAAGAAATGGGGTTAGCTTCATTGGTAAACTAATTGTTTAATATTTGAGCTTCTTATTAATATTTTTATAAGAAAAAGTTTCAAAAGGGTCTGATGCTGTTACTCTAGCAAATATCACTGGGACGAGAAACAGATCGTCCCTTTGAACATCCCTTCTTAAACTCCAGAATCCTGTATCCCTTCCCAGTTAATTAGCTATTTATAAGAGAGTTGTTCTAACTTATAACCAGTGCAGTTATATAAAATCACACAAAATATACTACAGGAACAGATGGCAGACCTGATTTTGAATAACTGTAATGAGTGCTGATAATGAATTTCTTATGTAGAAAAAATGAATCTGTCATTGACAATAACACATACCAATTAGTTAACTACAACCCAACCAATAGAATAAAAAAATAAAACAGAGAAACTACTTAAGTCAGTTACCACATGGCCCGAAGATACGGTCCAAAAAAGTATTTTCGCACTACGCTCGTTCCTCAAGAATTTACGGACTACGGGAAATTCACAAAGAAAATACACCGCTAAGGCCTATGGTTGAAGGGATAGATAGCCCGACTTATCACTTAGCCAAAAAAATTAGCAGCAACACTCAAGGAGTTAGTGGGTCATTCCCCCTCCTATATCAAAAACACGCAACACTTCATAAACATCATCAAAGATATTACATTCGAAAAAGATGATCTATTAGTCAGTTTTGATGTCTCTGCTCTCTTTACGAATGTCCCAATCAATAACACAATCCTTCTTTTACAGAACAAATTTCCTCCAGATATCACGGCTCTCTTTGCGCATGTGTTACGTTCTGGTTATTTCGTATGGCAAAACACTTTCTACTTACAAAAAGAAGGCACAGCCATGGGCTCGCCGTTATTCCCCCCCCCCATTGCTAACTTTTACGTGGAACATTTTGAGCAAATTGCTTTAGGTTCATCCCCTATAAAAACCAAAGTCTGGCTTAGATACGTTGATGATGTTTTCGCGATCTGGTCCCATGGTCGCCAGACACTAGACACATTCCTTAGCCACCTAAACAAACAACACAAACGCATACAGTTCACAATTGAGATTGAAAAACAGAACACACTTCCGTTTCTAGAGACATTTGTCACACGTCTTCCTTCTGGCAATCTTTCCTTCACTGTTTACCGAAAACCGACACATATGGGACAATATATAAACATAAACTCCTAATACCAGCCAACACAAAAACTAGGTGTCATCAATACTCTAAAAAACAGGGCTCTGAAAATATGCGCCAGTGAAAACAGGCACTGAAAGACGAATTTAAATTGATCAGCAATACTTTCCAAAGTATGGGTACAGCCAAAACACTATTAATAAAATTCTCTACAAGACCTCAATGAAAAAACAAACACAAACCAGACTACAACAAAACTATAACGATTCCCTACATTAAAGTGACATCAGTCAAAATAAACAGAGTACAGCAAAAATATAACCTCAAAGCCACCTTTAAACCCCTTGCAAAATTAAAAAGCTTACTCTACTCATCCAAAGACCCACTTCCCCCGTTGGCCCACCCTAGAGTATACCGTATTCATTGCACCTGTAACATACCATATATAGGAGAAACAGGACGCACAATTCCTATCAGACAAAAAGAACATAAACAACACATTAAATATAATAATTATGGTGAAGTTGGCCTTTTTGATCATGTCCTGAACACCTTACATAGAATTGACTGGAAAACCACTACTGTAGTTGTCTACACTACACCAAAATATGGTATGAACTCAAATTTAAGGAAGCCTGTGAGATCATTATCAACCACCCAAATCTGATCAATAATGCAGGTCTAAAAATCCCATACATGTGGAAGGCACATATTCGACCCACGGAACCTCCCTCTCTTAGAACAACTATAAACAGGAGTAGTAAATCCAGCATCCTAAATCAAAAATAGCAATTGTAATACTAAAAATATGACATTGTTTTTACTGAAAGAAAACTATCTAAAAAAAAAGTGTATTCATCTTATCTTAAATTAAATCTAGCTTGATGTAATTTATAAATACATTTTTTTCCACTAGAGGTCATGTCAGTAGATCAAATCATTGTTCATCTAGCTTACGGTTTGTAATGTAACTCAGCTTGTGTTGTATATTTGTGTATGCTCCAGATGATGATCTTGATATGAAGATCGAAAGGTCGGGATAATAAAAAGAGGTTAGTTATGACTCTGTTGTAAAATCCATAATTTCGAAAATGAATGCTGATCACCGTGTAACACTAAAAGAAAGGTTTGTTTTCTAAAATCGGCCCTAAATATCTTCTCAAATTTTGAAGCGGTTAGGAAAGTATTAGTGATGGTCTTTCTCAAAAAAATACCTGGATTCAATTTACGAAACAATGAAGAATGAACATAATTTCAAAGTGTATACTAAGTAGATAGGATTAATCGTCCAATACTTGTTTATCTTTGTCTTAATGAAGCAAAATGAGATTTTTTTTTATTTTTAGAATTCCACCTACACAAGATTGCAAATCTACTATACATATGCGAGTGTGGACGAAGAGTTGGATAGTACAAATCCTACGTAATTCATTTAATCCAAGTGCAATTCAGTATCAGAACATCTGTTTCTTCAGGCAAGATGTATTTCTGTTGATGGTATTACTATAGCACAAACGCCTATCCAATACACTTCATGAAAATTTAATTTATGTGAGTAAACCTAATGCTTTTTCTACAGTTATGTTTCTTCGTAGACGAGATAAACTTTCTCTGCTACACAAAGCAAAATGCATGAAATGTGTCATGCGCAGTTGTATGTCTGATGTATTCAATTATATGATGTTAGACGTGTATGAATTGACAATAAAAATTAAATATTTAAAAATTAGATTTCTCTCTGTTCCAGTGATAGACGCTTCTGGGAAAATACCAACAGGAGCTCTAGATGGATCTCTAAATGAATACGGATCATATGACGAATATATTAGCATCAAAGTTCCCAAACCAAACGGCGAAGAAGATTTCCGTGATCAGTACTGCATGATGGTCTAAAATTTCCACTCCCATCCATTCATGAAGGACCATTCAATATGTTTCTACTGCAAAATTAATGGAGTATTTTCCTCACGATCCGGTAAGTTTTTTCGGAACTTTTCCTCATTTAGTGTGTGCGCAAGTAACAGACATAACACTGGCATCGTATCCTGAGTCCGCTTCGGCCGTAAATCCAAATAGATCAACCAATCCAATCATGTGTATGTATGAATATCCTTATGTTGTTAATGCATTTCATTCTACAATGAGGGATACAACGTGGCTTATTAGATGCTTAAGATGAGTGAAAAAATTATAATGTGTAGATTCTAGAGCAGGGTGTCTGGATTACACAACCGTTAGACAACTTCTTCTTCTTGAGTATTCTGCAAGCGAGCAGATTCTTCTCTTATTAGTAAAACTTTCCTTCCTTCCATTCTCTTCTGTTCTGAGCCTTCTCTTTCAAGGTTGTGCGCCTGTCTCCATTGAGCATGTCATCTAGCATTATTTTCCTTACTCTTCATCTGGTCTTTTCCCGTCTATGTTTCCTTCGATGGCATCTCTGATGATTCCATTCCCTCTCAGAATACAGTATATCCGATCTAGTTTCCCCTTTCTTCCTTTTATCCTCCTTAACAGACTTCTACTCTTTTTAAGACCTCTTCATTAGTTATTTTATCTGTCCATTTGATATTTCCATCCTTCTCCAAATCCACATCTCAGAGCTTTCCGAAATCTTAATTTATTCTTTCTTCAATGTCCAAGTTTCAGATGCATAGAGGGCAACACTCCACACATAACATTTTATTAGAATTTTCTTTAGGTTTCTATCCATTTTACTTCTGAATAAATTCCATTTTCTATTAAAGGCATCTCTTCCCATCCCTATTCATGCTTTTATGTCACTTTTACATCTTCCACCACTGCTAATAGCACTTCCTAGATATTTAAATGTCTTTACTTGATTAAATTTTCCCCATTTATTGATATCCATATTTGCCTCTTTCCTTGCTATTTTCATGACCTTTCTTTTACTGATGCTAATTTTCATTCCATAATTGATACAGGATTCCAGTAATCTGTTCAACAGATGTTGTAGTCCTGTTTCAGTGTTTGATAGTAATTCCTTGTCATCTGCGTATCTTATTGCAAATATTTGTCTATCTCCAATCTTTATTCCTTCTACCGATTTCTCCAGTGCTTCTTTTAGCATTACTTCGTTGAACAAAATTGTCGACAGAGAACAGCCTTGTCTTACTCCTCGTCCAATGATACCTGGTTCTGTTGTACCATATATATGTCTCTCACCATGGCAGTTTGTTCAATATATAGTGAGATAATGATACGGGAGCTTCGAATCCATCACTTTCGTTAGTCATATTCTCCTTTCTCGTTAATTTTCTCATTACTGAAATAGTGCAAGCAGACTTTAACAGGTAGCTATTAAAGCTCTTGAGAAGTAACTTCTCACTTGTAAGCCATTAGGAAAATGTTCTCAACGAAACCCTTTCCACCTAGCAAAACAAATGAAGTCTCGCTCTTTATACGTAGTACAACATTTAGTTCTAATGCTCATAAGAATAGAACTATATTAAAAATTAACTTTCCCATCATTCTGGTATACTTTGCTATAAATATAGCACGTTGTTATCTTATATATAAATCACGTATAACGTTTTCGGAGGTATTTTTGTTTTCTAATCCTTTGGAATGTTGAATTACTATGATCATTATTTGATTCCTGTATTCCAGTATAAATAAAACAAGCCGTGTCTACAAACAGTTCATCTCTCTGTCTATCTCTTTGATTGTAACGTATTCCACCTCCATAATGGTTATGCTTTGTACTATATATTTGTGCCAGGTGATATCCACAGCACAAAGCTGTGGATATCACCTGGCTTTTATGTGTTTGCGACTAACGCCATCTGTTAGATTTACGTATATTAATCATAATTTATCGCAATTTAGGAAGCACTTTTTGTGTTTTGCTTGCTTGGGAAAGACGGTTAAATAATAATAATAATAATAATAATAATAATAATAATAATAATAATAATAATAATAATAATAATGGTATTTAAATTTAGCCTTATCTCTTAAAATATACAGTATATGGAGTTCATTAACCATGAACTCCATATACTGTATAACTGGAAAAGATCAATGCACTTTAAACATATTACGTTATTTGCTAATGGTTTATTTACTTATTATGCTAGGAACAAAACTGAATTTTCTAATGACTTTCTTTCCAAGGCTATAAGACAATCACCTACCAGCTTGTCTTCCAGACACAAGGTCATGAGTATCCTTGAATGCAGAAGCAACAAAGAAAGATGAGCACAGAACAAGGCAGACAACTATTGCCATCTTGTGATCCGAAAAACTTACACCTAACACACTAATTTTACTCAAATCCTGTAAATTTTATAGTTCACTTTTTATGTAGGATTAAAACCCGATTTACTGTGAGCTCAAAAGGCTACTTGCACGTGCTTAAAAATTAAGTTCCTTAGGCTGTACAAATACAACGATGAAACGTAAAAGATCCAAAGGACAGCTCAGAATTAGATGGATAGTCAAAATAAAAAAGGAGCTCAAAACCAAATCACAACATCCGACACCAAACTGGACAGACTTGTTCGGACTCTCCCAGGACAGACGGAAGCGGAAAGAGTTCATTCGGACTCATCATCATCCACATAGATGATGAAAGAGAGAAAAAGAAGAAGATATTTTGATTAACTTGTATCCAAATTTTGAATTTAAGGTACTGGAGTAGACGACCTCCGATTCTGATATGCGTTAGTTTCGTTAACAAGGTTTTGTGTGTTAGTGTGTCAAATGCTTTTGTTAGGTCAATGAATATCACTAATATTATTCTCTGTTTTTATCCAATGCAGCGTTTATTAGATCTGTGAAATCTTCCAGGAGTGTTGCTGTTCCTTTATTTTTTTGAAAGCCATATTGTGTTTTGGGTATGATTTGAAATTTTTCAACGTATGTGGGGAGTTTGCGATGCACGATGCGCTCCATGATTTGGTTGATTACAGACAACGTGGCGATGGGTCTGTAATTACTTATTATGTTTTTTTTTCCCTGTTTGTGTATGGGTGTGATTAATGCAGTCTTCAGTGTTTCAGGTATGTGTCCCGTTTCGAAGATTTTATTTAACAGTTTTTGTATAACTGGAAGTAGGTCGGTTGAGTGTTTCTTGATGTCTTTTGGTCTGATTCCGTCTATCCCCGGTCCTTTGTTAATTTGTTCAATTGCTAGTGATAGTTCTTTTGTTTACTGTGAGGAACCACATCGACTGGGTTGCTCGTGGACCTAGTGGAGAATGTTTCTTTGTGTGAGGAGAGATTGTTTCCTGTAGATTTTGGACAGAGTTCACGAAGTGCTGATTAAAGTTGTTTGCCAACTATTTGAGGGATTTGGGTTCGCAGGCAAATTGTGTTTTATTGTTTCTGAGGCAGTGATTCTGTGCATATTGTCCAGCATTTCATTAATCAGGTGCCAGGTTCCCTTTATGTCGTTCTGAGCTGTTGTTAATTTGTTGCTGTAATAGTTTCTTTTTGCCGTTCTAATCTGTGTTGTTAGGAGATTCCGTTTTCTTTTGTATTCAGCTTGTAAAGCGGTATTCTTTGGCGACGTCTTAAGTTGTTTCCATAGGGCATCTTTTCTTTGTATGTCTGTCAATATGTTTTCTGTTATCCATGGATTTTGTTTCGTTTGGAAGCGTATTTTTAATTTTGTTCATGCTTTGTTATATATTTTGTTAATGTTTGTTATATAATTTGTTAAATGCAAGTTTTAGATTATTATATACTGCTTCAGCAGAGTCTAAAGATGCTATCTCCATCCAGTCTGTTTTTCTGATTTCATCGTTCACTATTGCTTCGTTTACAATGCTATGATACTGTTTTGTAGTCTCAGTGATTTTTATGGGTTCTAGTTCAGTGTGTAACTGCAATGATGTGAAATAATGGTCTGCTAGTTTGCATGTTATGACGGCTGCTGTGTGGCTGATTGGGGGACCCTTATATTTATATGATCAATGCAGGATGAAGTTGTTGTATTTCCGACTATCTCTTCTCGCGTATACGACTGTATGGATGGGGTTATGTAATATGCCGATAAGAGGTCTAGGTATTGTTCTGTGTTGTTATTTATGTTCATAATGTTTATATTCATGTCTCCTATTATTATCAAGTATTCTGTGGCGCCTTCTTTCGCGGCTGAAAATTATCTGTTTAGTTCATCTTGAAAATTTGTGGTGCTTAAGTTGGGTGGTCTGTATATTGCGTTTAATATCAGGGAGTTTTCTTGTTTGGTGTTTTTAATTTCGATGCATATGTTTTCTGCGTATTCTAATTTATAGTTTATTTCTGTTACTTCTAGTTTATGTTTGGTAAATATTATTACACCAACGCCTCGTTTTGTTTGTTTGCAGTGTTTGTGTTGTTGGAAGTGTAGCATTTGGTAGATGGTTGCCTCTTCGTTTGTTGTGGATACTTCAGTCAATTTTAAAATGTCTATGTTGTCTATATCTTCCTTCAGATAAACTTGCAGGGTCAGCCAGTATTTTTGAATGCTTCTGATGATGGTGTGGAGAATAGATAGTCATTATTTTGGGGATTGTCACTTGTTTCCATTCTGTTATTGATTTCAGAATGTGGCAATTATCATGTTCCAGGGTGATTACATCTGCTTGGTAGTCTGCATGTAGGTTGGTGTGCTGTTTCCTTCTTTACGAGTCGTCAATATTCCTTTTAATGTGGCAGCCTGTTGAGGTCTTCTACAAATTACGAATAATACGTATATAATACGAATAATAATACGAATAATAATACTAATAATACTTGTAAGAATAATGATAATAATAATTTTTAATTGAATGATTTTTTATTATTAAAATTAGGATTATATATTATGCATTTACAAAACATGTTGTTCTCGTTTTTTTGTTTTTTAACAATGAATTTCATATAAATTTTCCCTTTTTTGTATAATGTATTAATAATAGTTAATAACTGTATTTATAGTATTTGTAATTTATAGTTGCAGTTGAATATGATCACATTTTTATTAGCAGTAACTACAACACTTCAATGTAATAAATGGATTTTTTTTCTTTCATTGATCTGGGTTGAGATGTAATGTCTCAGCTTGCATCCTCAAAGCTTTTTAGTAAGCTTATCTGAGTATGACACCAGTTCAATGTCTTTTATTAATCTGATTCCTGTGTTGGAAGTAGCCTGATGTTTGAGAGGGCAAATGAATGATCTGAAAGGTCTGATCAACGTGGAATTGCCGGTATGTTCTGGGGTTATTACATCTGTCTTGATGGCTCAGATTCTTTTTTTTCATTGTGGTCTTCTTTTTGAACTATTTAGGAGACTTTTTGTTCACTGTAACAGCCTTTCTATGTCTTCTGAGCATTTAATTTGTATCGGTTTTGAAGTTTGTGACTTCCTCATGAATATCTTGGCATCTCTGATCCACAAAAATTGGTAATTGTTTTCTGTTTTTGCTTTTTTTTGCTTGGTACAACGGATTCTTCCTATCCAAATATTGAATGGTGTTAAATATTTAGATAGGAAGATTGGTGTGTTGTCTTGCAATGCGTTCAAGTCCTTGGCAACTGATTATTTTCTGTCTGCTGGCTTTTATGAGATTGTCTCTTGTGGACTTGCATTTAAGATGAACTATGACCGGTGATTGTCGTGGCAAGCCTTGTTTTTTCCTCTTCCTAGGAATCCGATTTACGGTCTGAATGTCGTTATGCTGTGGAGAGATGTCGATTGTGTGGCTGAACTTTTAAAACTACGTCTCTGATGTTTTCTGTAGGTGCAGTTTCGGTAAGCCCGTTTATAACAAGATCTTCTTTATACTGTTGCTGATTTAAGCGTTCGTATTGTAGTTTTAGGGTATTACGTTCTTGTCGGAATTCGGATGTCTCCTTCATCAAATTGTGTTGCCTGTCATTTAGTGCATTAATTGATGTCTTTTACTATTTGGTAGACTTCTTTCTCTGCAAAATCATTGTTTGACAAAATCTTCATATTCCCTAGATTTTTTTATTATCTTTCGTTCTTTTTATCAGAGATCTTGCACAAGAACTACTAAGCTGGCTTTTATGGTCTCCAGACCGTTTTCTATTAGTATATTTAACAAGTTCAAAGTATAGGGTTTTTTTGTCTGTTCAGTTCATCGTGTGATTTTTCCTCCAGTATAATTGGCTGCGCCGTAGGTAGCTGAATGCGGTGTTTTTCTTTGTTCTGCATGCAGAGTAGGCACTTCCATTCGTCGCGAGTTGCATTGGATTTTCGTTGCCAGGTTCTTTCTGAGATGCTGGAACATGTAAAGTGAAGATTCCTAAGGCATTTCCTACAGGTTATATGATTTCCGGCGAACGATAAATCCTTCAGGCATTTGATGCACTTTATGACTCATCTTTCTTCTCTTAAGCAATGGTGGTGTGATTGTAAAGACGGCGACGTCCTTTGTTCTTCACTCATTGTTGACCGCAGCCCTCTCTATTCACTTTTCATCACTTCAAAATTTGGTTTATTCTTAGCCGATTTCGGCGAATTTTATATCACTGTCTTCGGCGTGACAAATAGAGTTATTTGGGAACACTTAAAAGCAGGAGTCAGAACAACTTTAAAACTATGAAAAACGATACCAGCGATATCACTGTGTGCCCGTCTGTATGCGTAATAATAATAATTTTTTGATTATTATTTTATTCCTCTACAAAAATTCAGTATACAAGTTACTAAGTACATTTGTTTGATAAACGTTTGTTTGTTCGGGTGGCATTTCAGCTTTTTCCCTGGAAGCATCTGCAGAGCTTATCTGAGGAAGAAAAGAGAGCGGTGGTTTCGTGGTTTTGATTTACTACCCGTCGTGAGCCAGGTTTAGACTGTTTATATGTATGCGCATTTGAAATTTATATATGAAGATATGGATATATATTAACGCTTTTTTCCGGTTAATGTGTAGAAACGAGTAAACGCGCCCACGGACTATTACTGCATGAGCAAGGTTTAACTTTTTTGAATGGGGGAGTTGGATTTGGATATGACGTGTTTGTTTCGTTTTAATGGGGTTTGAGAGGAATTTGCTATAGGTTTCTGTGTGTGTGTGTGTGTGTGTGTGTGTAATTTCTGTATAATTTTCAGTTATAATAGTAATAATAATAATAAAATTCATGAGCGATAGAGAATCAATATGGGAGCATTGATTTTATTCTGCAACTGTGCGTGTTTTTTCTTTCTCTTTGACGTCTTTCCCAAAGTAAATGCATCTGGGAAATGGAAGCAACGGCAATGCGAGGTTATACTTAAGATTTTCGCTATCTTTATATATTTACTAACTACTGATATTCGTTCTAGATAATGGAGAAAAAGCTCCAGAAAAACGGCTTGATTGTTTAAACAAAGAGAGCCTTTGCGTTTATTGTAGACGCCCACAACGCCACGACAGAAAATCTTTTATCTACTTTACTGTATGTCGACTGGAGTGATTTGCGTTCTGCTTTTATCGCTTTTGAAATCCATTCTTGTTATTCTACCTGTCTGAACTTTCAGTCTGAAAGTTCCAAATCAAAATATGTGGAGGTAAATTTTAGCAATAAATTTTCTTTGTTTACATGTTAACATATTTTTTCTTTTTATCTGAATACACGCTTAAGTTTAAATGGGTAACACAATAATCCCAATTCAAACATCTTTCTCAATTTTATAATTGTTTTTATAAGGGCTATAGCTTTGCTTTCTTCTCAGGTGATAAAATGCATACGCTTGATTCTCGATAGAATCACGTGAATATATCATTAATGCGACATTTAATCCACAATATGGCTCTGATTTTATTATCTTTTGTTATCATACTTATTTTGCAAGTTTTTAATTCTTTTTATTTCTTCATCGACTATTCCTCTTTTTACCACTATGGGGATTCTTAGTCACTCAAAAAATATATAATATATAAGTTAAGTAATCTTATATGTGGGAGATCGATATTTAGAAAAAAAAAAAAAAAACCATTTGACTCGTATTATCTTCTAAATTCAGAGGATTTGCGTCAACCGGATTCATAGTATGGTGTGAGGATTTTCCTAAAAAATGTGCAGAAACCATACCCATTAATATACTTGCCTCACTGCACCAGCCACTGTAGCCGATCTTAAACAGTAAACACAGGTGCATATTGTGCGGATTAGCTTCTCGCCTTTTTTTTTTTTTTTTTGGTGGGTGGGGGAGAAAAAATGTATAAAAATATAAAGCGAATCAATTCTCAAGACTTATAATGGGATTTCAAGTGACAGTTAGCGTGCTGACATTCATAAATGTTCGACTTGCAACATCATTTTTTTTTTAAACCGTACCAGACGCCAGTTGCGACATGCATTGAAAACGCAGTTTACGTAGAACATGCAGTTGATCGAATGAACGTTAAATGGGATTTGTATGACCTATTCAGAGAAGTTCTGACACAGCACCAGAAATGCATTTCTCCATTAGGTTGGAGTAAAATTGTAATTTAATTATAGCAGTAATTTCATGATACATTCCATGATGAAAACATTCACGTGGGAAATTCATTCCGGTCTGTTCCTGACTAGAAGAGTATTAATAATATCCTTGCTGAGCTTGATTGGACAAGGCCGTAAAGTCTCTTTAAATTCCGGTAAGTTCAGTTTCTTGTTATTCGTAAATTCACTTTCAATATCAACTAATGCAAAATAGACAATATTGTCATCTATCATTCATATTATTCGCTTCTGACTAAACGGTTGAACAGCCAACTTATATACAGTCTTAGCCGTTGATATATCCATGTTTTTTGTTTACTTCTGTTTGTAGGAGTCGTAAATACGTGGTACTCAAAATGAGAAAAAGGCTAACTATAACAATAGATAAGGAGAATGAGAAATCATTGCCAAATTATAATCACGAAATTCGTAGTATTTTAATTCGGGACATCAATGTTTCTACCTTACGAAAAATATTATTTCTTTAATTATTTATTTTAAGTTTCGCAGTAAATGAAATTAGAAACTCACGTAAGAAATTCAGTGTCATTTCTGCGATCTTCTAACAAGGATCCCAAAAAGTTAAAATTATTTCGCGGAAATTGTGCCTTTATATCTCATATTCTACTGCTGTGCTAACCCTGGCCAACGAAAGGATGAAAATCTATACACAGGGGGTGAAGAAAGTTAGATAATTTGGGTCAAGTTGTTAATCTGAATTATGGCCGAAGCAACTAAGCCCTTATCTGAAGCTAATGTTTCGCTGAATCTTTAAAATATATTTACGGCTCTTAAAATATATTTAGTAGGCAAAGCTGTATAGAATTGAAGTTTGGGCATTATCGAGAAGGGGGAATTTCATCATTTAGTAACAGAATGAGCCTTCGTAAGTCAGTTGGTATGACAGGACTTTCGGTTAGAATAGTCCAGGTTCGAAACCCGTCTCTATATATATGAACTTTATTTTAAGAGTTGGCTACTTTTAATGGTTATTGCTATTCTTTATTCCTTAGGGTGGACAGACTCTGCATTTCAAAGATTGATGAATCATTTTGCAAATTCTGAGTTACAAAACTACGTCTTGAACATATACTCCATTGGACCAGATAAATATTTACCTCAAAATCACTCATTACTTCTTTACTGTCCGATAATGAACTTATTCATTCTTTTTCTTTCATTCTATTTTATTCAATTTTATTCATTATTTTATTTAGAATGAATTTGGGATTTTAGATTGCCTCAGCAATAGATATATTGGTTCTGTCGGGTCTCTTTTTATGCTTTTATGCCGTAGATACGTTCCATACAAAACCGCATATAAAAAATCGCACAACAAAGACCTAATTTACATCGAAAAATCAGGGATAGGTTCCATAATTTTCTAAAACCACATAAAACCGAAGCAAATGAATTAAAATAAGCCTAAAATCGCATAAAAATGTTTATGAAAATTCATGAAAATAAGAATACCTAAGTTTGTTTTAAAGGTTTATTCATTTAAATTAACAATTTTTTTTACGTTTTTTCATCAGAATTATCGCTGCTGTTAGACAATATTCGACAACGTTTGCGAACTGGTGCGAAATCACTTTCATCACCAGAAGAGATAGTCAGCGCATCAGATTTGTATGGTAAAGGCAATGGTTCTTCACAAACAGAATCAGCTTCACCCTCGTTCTGTGCTGATTTTTTTCTTCTGACAATGTAATCAGTGATTAAACTTTGCGATGATGATTTCACTAATTTTTTATACAGCTCGCGATATCCACCCCTTCAGCTCACGTTGGAATTTAAAGGCTCGTTCAGAATTTGTCATTAACAACAAAATGATTTTCCAATTTATTGCACAGTTGAAGACCTTCTCGAATTATATTGGCAGTGAGGGGATATGTTTTTCTTCCTCTTCACTATCGTTTTCTGGATCTTCGACGATATCTAAAGTTAATCGATATCCAATAATATCATCGTCACTTAAGGCATTATCCACATGCTTGTTTCGAAACCGTACTGCCGTGATTTTTTAATAGTAATAGGCCTACAGATTTAAATTTTAATATGAATAAGAGACAAAGGACATTGTTTATTTTTGGTGTTAAGAAATCGCAAAGGGATGCAAAACTACCAGCACACAGCAGAAAAAGTCTGAATTCACTCGTAAGTACTTACAATAATATTATAAATTTTTGGTGATCAGAACGGGATATGTCAATAAAAATCGGCAGAAATTAATTACTTAAATTAAGGGGATATTAAATCCCACATAGTTTTAAAACCGAATAAGAAACTCAAAGATTGGAATCAGAGATTTTCTTGCCGAATATAGTAAACTATATAAAGTATCGGCGACACTAACGTTAGCAAATGCAAGTGATCCTAGTAAGTAGTACAATACTGGGCAGCTCGTTGCAAAGGTGGAGAAGTTCAGATCGCTATTCTTAGGTATTTTCCATAATGTAAAAACACATTTCCTAGGAAATGTATGCTGTTATTACATTATGGAGGGAGGTCACTACCCAGACCGGTTTCAGCCTTATGAGTAAGTAAAGCCGTCTCTAAAAATTCGGACGATCCCTAGGCCACTCAATCGTGGGCGAAAGACCGTCCATCTCAGCGTTGGCTCCACTCAGTGATGGCTTTCCACCCACATGCCACCACCGAGCAAAACCGCTCAAATTCCAAAGAAAATCATTCACCGACAAAGCCCCTCAGCGGGCCGTGCCGGAGAACACTTTCCCCGGAGACTCAAATTTTGCTCCCTTAAGGCAAAAACCCCAAGGGAGCGAACTCATAATAGCCGCCACCGGTTTCAGCCTTTTTTGAGGCTTCATCAGTGAGTAGCTAGACCTAATAATACCAAAGTGTATAGCGAAAAGAATTTATATACTCTGCGAATGAGTTATCCAAACAGGTGCAACCATTAAGTTACTTAAATATAAAGAGCTAATAAGCTTCATTTCGGGAATGAAAACATTACTTAAATTAAGGGGATATTAAATCCCACATAGTTTTAAAACCGAATAAGAAAGCTACTCACTGATGAAGCCTCAAAAAAGGCTGAAACCGGTATGGGTAGTGATCTCCCTCCATAATGTAATAACAGCATACATTTCCTAGGAAATGTGTTTTTACATTATGGAAAATACCTAAGAATAGCGATCTGAACTTCTCCACCTTTGCAACGAGCTGCCCAGTATTGTACTACTTACTAGGATCACTTGCATTTGCTAACGCTAGTGTCGCCGATACTTTATAGTTTACTATATTCGGCAAGAAACTCTCTGATTCCGATCTTTGAGTTTCTTATTCGGTTTTAAAACTATGTGGGATTTAATATCCCCTTAATTTAAGTAATGTTTTCATTGCCGAAATGAAGCTTATTAGCTCTTTATATTTAAGTAGCAGAAATTATTTTAATATTTATGTTTAATTCATTAATAATCAGTGATCGTTTATTAATTAATAATAATAAATCAGCTAAATTAACAATTAATTATTAATAAATATATTACAAAATAACCAAGGTGTTCCCCGAAAATTTCAGGATTTGTGAAGTGTTCCGTCGTAGGAAAAGTTTGGGAAAAGCTGGAATACCCTTTTATCGGAATCAATTCTCCTTCTGTTGACATGCGCAGAAGTGTAGAAAGGTCTCATATCTGTGGGCTTACTATACCGCATCACTTCAAATCCGCATAAAAAGAGACCCGAGTGTATTTCATTATTATTTTGATGCTATTATTTACGTTGTTTTCTAAAATATGTTATGTATATTTTGAAACTCTTTATTGTGAATATTTCAGTTTTTTTTTTTTCGTTTAAGATGTTTTGTAGATTTTTAAAGATATTAACATTTGAAAATAGGAGCATTTAAATTATTATTCTATCGGAAAACGAGAGAAAAATACGTTCGTTTCAATTTCTGTGAAAATATGCATGTAAACGATTTATTCTTCGTTTATATTTCCTATTTCAATTTCTAAATTATTATTTAATTATTTAAATTTATCTTCTGTCGAGCGTGGGTGATTTTGAATACTTATACTACGTGAAAGTTAATAATATGACACTACTGTCTAATATTTTATTGTAGAATACTTGGGAACAACCAAAGAAGAATATCGAGTGCAAATCCTGCATGAGAAAGGAATTTCTCAGAGGCTGTTTGGACATCAAGAAGGAATTGAATACATTAACAGACTGAATGATCCTTTTTCTTCTCGTCCAATTGTACAGCACGAAACAAATTACAATGTCCTTTACAGCGATGATACTTTTGGCAATGTTCTAAACAACCTTGAGAAGGTATGTTCTCTCTAAGTACGCCACTTACTAACTCCATTCTCCATGTCATTTATGAATAGTAATTAGAATTAGGAAACATCGCTTTCTGTCTTGGACACCAAAAGATGAAAAGTGAAGACTGGGTGTCTACCAAATTCCAAAAAGTTAAAGGATTGCGATAAAAAAAAAGGGCAACCAGTCTGCTCTCATTGGAAAGTGAAAAGGTTTTTAGTGGATTTATTGAATAAAAGTTGTTAATTTTCTAATACAGCCGCTTATTTTTAATTGCTACTCAATTTTAACACTGTGATCCCTCGTTCTCCTCACCATCCCGTCGTACATTCTCAACATTGTGATACTCACCTCCATTTTTCGCAGTTCGAAATGTAAAACTTTTCGTTTCGAAATAATATTTATTCTTCTCATGAAAAATATTGAACTATTTAAATCTCTAAGGAATGCAATATCAGGTATCCCTTCAGTAACCAATGTCCAAGAGAATTTTGCAGCACCCTCAGGCGTTTGTTTATTCTTTTACAGACCATCTACGGGATCGTTCATTAAACAGCAGTGGCTACTAATAAGGAAATATATCTGAGGAACTGAACTGTTTATTTTTTCGTTTCTGTTCCTTTCAGTATTTCGGCTTCTTTTTCATATATCCGAAATCGCTGTCCTCGTATATAAGAAAACAATGATTTACATCTTCTAATTCTCCTACTCTGTGCAATAGCTTCTAATCTATATTTTGACAAAGGCTTTGTCAATCAAGATTCTACCATCGCAGAAGTGTCACCAAATTCCGATTCGCTCATTTTGCTCAAAATAAAGATGGACTGCATTTGCACAAATTAGGAGAATTAGAAGATATAATTCAATATATTGCTTTCTTATTGTGCAATGTCGACTCTTTTTGTATTCGTTATAAGCATAACTATCAATCTACGCGAAGCGACCAGAACCACACCTGCTCGGCTTGCTATTTTTTTTGTCCCCACTTCTGTATTGATGCTGACAGGCTGGTTGCACCAGTTGCCTCAATTTTAAGCGAGTGCTTCGATCAGATCCTTTCCCAAGGAATTGTCTTGTATATCTTTTGCTCTAAAATGTCATAGTAAGAGAGCAGCACCCCACAGCTGAATTTCTATTCATGATTTTTCCTGTTACCTTGCGATCGACTAGACAGTACGAAGCGTCACATTTCCTTTTTCTTCCTATGTTCGTTTAACGTTTAATTATCAGGAGGTGATTTTGCCATTTTGGACACATTCCATCCATACCCCTTAACCAGCAAATTTGATGAGTAGCCAAAGTCATGATATCTTTATTAAAAACTGATGTTTGTGAAAAGTATACCCAATTTCTGGGTACTTTGTGATTATCATTCCGATTCAGCAGAAAAAATGTGAAAAAATTATTTCACATTTTTTGATAGAAATTGCCAATGGCTCGTTTCTGTTTCCGTCAAATGCTCAAAACTGAAATTGTTCCCTCACTGTTAACAAAAAAATGTGTTTAATAAAATTTATTAATTTTATTAAATTAATAAAATGATTAAGACTCTTATAACTATGGATATACAGAAAATATTATCCCTTTCTTGTGTAAAGTTAAAATAATATGCTTTATAATGATGGAATTAACAGCAAAGTACTGTGATTTAATTCAAATTCCAATCCCGGTTACTTCAACTGTATTACCATTTGGTTTCTATTGCAGGTACACATGAGAGCAAAGTTCACAAACAAGTGGTTTGTATTTGTGGATGAACCGATAGATAACATTTACCCGTCTCCGAAACTATCAGCTTTAAGGGGAGTTTACGATTTGACTATCCTTACCCCTTGTTCCAATAGAGCTTCAGCAGTTAAACATGTAAGTATTAATATCAGACTACAGTGAGACAGAATCAAATCTGCTGTTACTGTAAGATGCATTCTTCACATTCACTTATTGTAGTTTTTTTTTTGTTGTTGTTTACTTTCATCTTCCTAATAAAGAGGTGAAAAAATATTTCATATTCATTTACGGTACATAACGACCTACTAAGCAATATATGTAACAATTTATTGCTTACAGTTATGTACTTTAAATTTGGAATTACGCCCACCGCATTCAATTTGCAATCGAAGTTTATGTTTGCACACATTTCTTTTACAAAAGCACTGAGAATACGTTCCATATTCTTCTTCTTCTTCTTCATGTAGCTTCCTCAGTGAGAGGGTGCAGCACCATGTCCTTCCAGTTCTCTCTGTTGGTGGCTTTCCTTTTTGTTTCTGCATAGCCATGTGATCCTGTCCATGATCTTATATCTTCAAGCCATGTCCTTCGTTTTTTGTCTCTTGATCCTTTTCCCACAATTTTTCCTTCTAAAACTGTTATTGTCCTCTGTCCTTCTGAACCTCTCAGTACATGTCCTGCCAATCTCATCTTTCTCTGGATCATTTCCTGTAATAAAGGTCTCTGTGTTCTCATTCTCTATAGGACATCTGTATTTGTCACATGTTCTGTCCATGGGATTTTCAGAGCTCTCCTATAGCACCACATTTCAAAGGCCATTATCTGTTGCTTTACTCTTTTCGTGAATATCCAGGTCTCACTTCCATATGCGAAAATTGACCACACTAATGTTGTTATCATTCTTTTCTTTGTCTTGATACTCACAGAACTTCTGAGCAGCTCTTTATTTTTCCAGAATGCATCTTTAGCTATGACTGTTCTTATTTTTTATTTCTTTATCTTGCTTTCCATCTGCAGTAAAATAGGTTCCCAAATATTTGTATTCTGTTATATGTTCAATTTTCATATTGTTTATGAATATTTCTGGCTCGGATCTGATTTCATTTGAGATTTTCATAAATTTCGTCTTTTTTTTGCATTTACATCTAATCCAAATTCGTTACCTTTTCAATTAATAGCTGCTGTAATTTGATTCATTTGTTTCTGTTTTCTGCTATTAGAATGTTAGATATCATATCTAAGATTGTCGTATTTTATACCATTGATACTAATTGCTATTTTTTGTTTATCAATCTTCTTCATCACTCTTTCACTATAGATATTAAATAGATTTGGTGAAAGGATACAACCTTATCTAACTCCTCTTTTTATTTTCACTATAGAAGCTCAGAGTTAAACAGCTGCATTTTCTGTTTGGTGTAAATCATTTTTTTAATCTTCAGAACATGATCTTCTATGTCTAATTTATCTAATATATTGAACATTTTATTATGTTTTACCCGGTCAAAAGCCTTCTGAAAGTCTATGAAGCATATGTAAATGTTCCTATTTCTTTCAAGTGATCTTTCTATTAGTACTTTTAGTTCCAGAATAGCATTAATGGTTCCCATTCCTCTTCTGAAACCTTTCTGTTGTTCACTCAATTCACTTCTTATGGCTCTTTCAATTTGTTTGTTAACAATGCTTAAAATAATTTTAGATGCATGATATATTAGGTTCTGTAATCCTCGCAATTTTGTGCATTATTTTTCTTTGAAATTGGTATGCAGATAGATGTTGTAAAAACTTCAGGCAATTGTATTGTTTTCTAGATGTCCTGAATGGATTCCACTAAATAGTTGTTATTATTGCCAGTCAAAGCTTTCAGCAGCTCAGCCGGAATATTATCACACCCAGGGGATTTATTACATATTACAATTTAAATATATCGTATCAGCTAATGGCGTGTTTTTGTTTTTGTCAGTTAGTTAATTAATGTACAAGGGTTAGTTATTTAGTCAGTAGCGGCAGTGTAGCTAATTAATTCGAAATACCCGTCTTCTGTCACACAATATCATCGCTGAGTAAAAATCAATAAAGAAGCAATTCCTTACACTTTCATGCTGTTGTTTATTTCAGAACTGCAGCGACTACGAAGTTCATCGTTATAAGAAGCCATTCTTTGGGTCCGTATTCGAGGTAGTTTCAAATGACACATCACTTTCTGATCTTTCAACAGTTCGTCAGATGTGTAGAAACCTGCAGGGCATAACCGTAACATTAGGCACCGAAAATGTAAGTTGGTTCATATATTATATACACCCTTAAAGTACTACTAACATACCGTCTTCTTATAACTTAGCCTTTTTTTTTTTTTCAGTCGAATATTTTTTCAACATCGGTCAGTTAGAATAACTACTCAAATAATTCCTTTCACACGCGATATCTCTATTTTTCGTTTCGAAATCCTATCGATCGTCAAGTGCTCTACTGGGTCAACGATGAGTCACATGATACCTCTGACTGTATCAATGTGTGTGTTCACGGGGCTGGTTTGCCTGCTTGCAGGATGAAAACCCGCAGATAAATTGGGGGAAAAACTCTGCTGTGCACGCCCAAGGACGGCTAACTTGGCTCCGGCTGAGGAAGATCTTTTATAAGCTCCTAAACCTAGGATACTCCTTCTCCAGACAAATGGTTGCGAAGGGCATAGCCACTAGGCTAACAGAGTGGACGTTTCGACATTACTAACTACCATGAAAAGGAACATTTTAAAAATAGAATGTTGACTACAATTACAGCGATTTATTATATATCGCATTACATTTAATTACGCAGTTCATTTAATGAATTTTATGCAGTAAATATTTTTGCACTGATTAGCACTTCTACTGAGTGCATCGTCTTTCTTCCAATAGAAAGATGATGACAAATGCGATGTTGCTAATCGATGTAACTGTAAATAAATAATAATATTTTTAATAGTATGTACTTAGTAATTTCATTGGCATAAAGATATTACCATTGCGTAGGTACAGATAGCAGAGTTAATGTTTTATTAGCAGACGAGTATAGAGAATGAAACGAGAAAAGAAGAGAGCTGAAAGTGGATGATTAAAACTCTAACGTTTCACGAAAAATCTGATATATTCAGAATTTTTTATTTAAAAAGCAGGGTAAATTATATTCATCAAAATAGGAAGACATTGTTCTTTTTACAACCATGTTTATAGCAACCCTCCGTGGCTCACTCGGTTTCGACAATGGCCACTGATAGGAAAGACCTGGGTTCAAATCCCGTCTATGACACAAATAAATTTCATCAGAAATGTTCAGCTGAAAGTGAGTTAGATAATATATACTTTCACAACCCTGATCTCATGCTTCTTTTAATTATAGAACCATATTGTCAGCATAATGCAGATACAAAAAAAGGCAGCATAGTTAATTTAGAAGAATTGCGGGACATTCCCCCTTCCGAATGGAAAAGACTTAAGTTCGATTCTCGGCATCACTCTTGTGGAATATTTATATGCACTTTTTCAAAATACTGACGGTATATTTGAAGATATATTATACGGAGGTAGCAGCTATTTTTCTTCTCAAAACTCGGATTTTTTCTTCCCGCATACAGGCAAATCAGCTATGGAACACACGCAAATTACAGACAAATGTATTGTTGGTGTTGCTGTTGTTGGTGGTGGTGGTGATAGTAGCCGGTAGATGACATTGCGTGTTGATGGTCTTAGTGTCGTTATGGTGACAGTAGAGAGGGAGATGGTCATTTGTGTATAATAGAGTGTCTTCCCGCGATGAGTCTTTTGACTCCTTAGAAGCGTCACATAATAATAATAATAATATCGCAATAGTATTTCTGTTTTATGAAGAAAGTTACACGCTAATAATCACTGAAATTAAACAAGCTTACAAAGCTTAATGAAGTATTGAACAGAGAGAGAGATTTCGCAATGCGAAATAACCCAAAACGTTTTTTAAAATTATTTTTAGCACCAATTCCTGTTTTTCAAGCAATGACACTGAGATGTCGAGTACCACTTTCCTCTGAGTCGAAAAAAAATTCCGTGCTCGCTATATTAAATACTGCTTGTCTACTCAAACAAAGTTTCCACCTGCTGGAGTATGACACTTTTGACACTTTCCGATGACTTCCGATATCTCTACTAATAATTATTGAAGAAAACCCATAGACCACACAGGTCTTCTCAATAGATTCTACTACTACAACTAATAATAATAATTTTAATTAATGAGATCAAGTATACCATGACAAAGAACCATTGCACTTTTATGACTCGTTATTATCTTATATAGCAGAATAGCGTTCTATAACTTATTTTTTCATTTCCCTTTAAATTTCATCGCAGACGGCTTATCTCAAATTGGACAGAGGCGATGACGGAGAATGGATTCTTTCCGAGGGAGTATTTGCAGAATATATTAGGACGCTTGCGGAGAAAATGAATTTTAAGTAAGTGCTCAGTTCACTGCACGATGTTTATTCATCAGTTGCTAAATAAAAATATTTTTCCAGATTAAATATACAGGGTGTTCGGGATAAATTTGACAGTTTCGTAAGGAAAAAGAAAATCTTCTTTGTATCTATTAAATTTAATGAATTGACAAAAAAACATTACAGGCAGAGTTAATTACAATACTATCAACAAGATTTACTCAAAATAACCACCATTAGCATCGATCACAGCTTCAATTCTGCTTCGGAACCTCGAACAAGCTGATGCTACAGTCTCCCTGGGAAGGGCCGCAAAAACTGTTTTAATTTTATCCATTAACTGGGCTTTTGTATTACTGGAAGTGCGATTGGTGTCTTTTTCAACTGCGCCCCATACAAAATAATCCATGGGGTTAAGGTCTGGGGAGTTTGGAGGCCAAACATTTGGACTGGTGAAGTCGTAGAAATTTTCAGACAACCATTTTTGACTTTTCCCAGAGGTGTGGCAAGGGGCCGAATCCTGCTGCCATACATACGGCCTACCATTGGCTACCCTTGTTATCCAGGGCTTGACTACAGTTAGCAACTCCACGAACAAAGCCCGAATTCCAATGCCAGGGTTCTTCAACACCTGTTCCTGCAGATTTGCGAGGAATTCTGCTGTACGAACGCAATCAGATCGTCTGCTAGGGATCTTTCTTCTTGCTACATCCTCGTAGTCACCATTGCAAGTCTCTAGTTCATGCCTGATTGTTTTTACTGTATTCAGGGAGCATTGGGCAGCAGTCGTAATATCCTTATTTTGATGGCGGGCACGAATCATCATGATACAAGTTATTCTCTTCCATGATTCAGGTGGTTTCCAGCTATCCATCCTTTCTGACATCTTGTATATGAATGAAGAAGGGTCCAAACTTTTAAATGAAGAGAAGTGTGTGTTAATACATGTAACTTACGGAAAAATATAATTAATTATAAATATGTCAAATTTATCCCGAACACCCTGTATATATATATGTGTGTTAAAAATACCAAGCAATTTTAAACCTGGTTTTTACTCCATTTTCCAAGTAAGCAAACAGACAAACAAGTCAAGTTTGCGCCAGCAAGTGATGCAAGTCTAGCTGATCCTACAGGTAGTGCAAGACCAAGGCAACTCGTGGTAAAGGTGGCATAAGCTCTGATCACTAATCTTAATATTTACCCTTAATGCCAAAACACATCTCCAAGAAGGGGATGCATGATGTTTTTGTATTAAAGGCAAGGGGCCACTACGCGATATCGCGCGATGCGAGTTCTCACCAAACGGCCAATCACGCGTTATCGCGTGTACGTCGCTAACTAAATAAAAAAATAAAAAAAATTTAGCCACCACATGAAATTCCAATTTTCAGCTTGGCGATGAAAGTGTTAAGCACAGTCGTGGAAAAAATTTGTAAGCGAGAGGTTTTCTGAATATGCGCACAACAAAATAACAATATTTATGTATTATTAAACTTGTGGTAAAAAACAGCTGGAATTTTTTAGAGAAAGAAGGAAGTTTTCTACTCGTAATGCAATAAATTTGACAGCAGACTTTCCTTATTAATTTCGATTTGACGTCGTTGATAAAAGCCTTCTGTCTATTGTTGAATGACACTTGCTGATTCATTTGGATGGGTTAAATAATGTTCAATTGATTATGAGTATGCACACCATTCTAAGCATGATACCAATTTAAAGCGTTAGGATTTGATTTATGCAACTGTTAGGACAGATGTTGACTGACCTTCCTTCCGCGGGAAGTATCATAAATAAGTATAGTTATAATCATGCATTTTTGTAAAGAAAAGAAATACTGTTATCATTGATCAATAGAAGAGCAGTCATAATTATTCGATTTATGTTCATATTGCAGAAAATGAATATGCCGTCAATCTGCAGCAGAATCATGATACTCCTGCGACTCTTTATCTGTTATTTGGAAATCTTTCTTCCTTTGCACCCTCCCTACCACAACAAAAAAACAATAAAAAAGCATTGCCTTTCGTAAAAGAAAGCAAAATTGTTCTTAAAAATAAAACAAAAATCTTATGCATAGTTGATGCTTAATTAAATGATACACAGAAGTGTGAAGTAATTACATTTAATTGTTTACTGAAAAATTTCACAATGTACTAAACACAAAATGAAAACCGAGTACTGTTGTATTATTTACTAAGGATGAAGATCAAACGCCCGGATGATATGCAGTTGGGAAAGTTATTCAACAGGAGCTTTACAGGCATCATCGGATTAGTTTATAAACAGGTAATGTCTTCAATCACTGTTCTTTGTGTTCTTGGTATTCCCCGTGTATTTTCCTGTTTGGCTCAAAAATGAAATCTGTTGAGTCATTAGATCGTTGTTTATTGGTGCGCTTGGTGGGAATAACGTTCATATGACTCCAAGTAAGAAAACCTGAATAGTTTAAGTGTTTCAATTTAGAAGCACTTATAACCTTATTACATATATAAACATAAGCACGACAAATATTCAAGTACTAGAGGAAATAGTTTCAGAATGATCTAGTTGGAATTGTATTCATTCCTATTTTTATGTAAGTAACTGACTTGCTTCTGAAAAATTTAATGGTAATATGTGCTAATCCACTAACAGAATCATCACCTTTTTTAACTTATGAGCTAACGTCCTCATAAAATATTTAGCGGTTGTGTTTACTTATTTTGTAGGAATGTGACACGACAGTAAACCGGATGAGTGTTAACTACCAAAGAACTTTAGGCGCTGATGCTCTGCACCCACCTTATATAACAAGAGTAGCCTTCGTAACACGATTACCGAGGGAGGTCAGTAAATCTACTGTGTTCCTTCTGCCGTTCACCGGAGAAGTAAGTCATTTGACTTTCATTTTTATTTTACACACACGCACACACACACACACACACACACACACACACACACACACACACACACACACACACACACACACACACACACACACACACACACACACACACAGAGTAGTTTAAACATAATTCAAAAACAAAGCTCAGAAGCAGCAATATTATTTCGAACATCTTAAAGGAATGTTATATTTAAAAATATTAATATCATGATACGTATTTTTCCATATAAAAATGCTGGTATTTGCAATACATACACATACGCACACGCGCACGCGCACACACATTCAACTGACTTGCCAATTGAATAACAGCTGCGAGGCTCCATCAATTGAATTATATATTATATTTGCCGAAATGTGTTACTCTTTTTATACAAGGTATCCACCCATCTACAGTTTACGTTAACAATACATCACAGATGGCATGCTGAAAGAACGGCCTGTGTGTGTGTGTGTGTGTGTGTGTGTGTGTGTGTGTGTGTGTGTGTGTGTGTGTGTGTGTGTGTGTGTGTGTGTGTGTGTGTGTGTGTGTGTGTGTGTGTGTGTGTGTGTGTGTGTGTGTGTGTGTGTGTGTGTGTGTGTGTGTGTGTGTGAACTTACAGAAGTGACTACTTTCTTCAGAGTTCTGTAGCACGTAATGCTCAACAATTCCCCTTCTAGTTAACACTTCTCCCTTATCACCACCATCTTAAAGCTAAGATTGCTCAAATTATCAGGTATATGAAATATATGTTTTTGTTTATCATAAAACAAGCTTCACATGTTAAAAGTATTCAACTAGGTGGCTAAATGCATGTGGTCAGAAGCAATTATTATAATTCTTTTAGCTGTGTCCATTTCATGCTCATCTTTCATTAGCCTTTCCTCGAACATATTTTCAGTTAGCAAAGTACTGTAGATCGGTTCTCTTAATATAACGTTGAACTTCCATTCAAATATCCATAACAGTTATTACAATAATATATGCTTATATTTTCCGGAAAACACATCATGATGGCCATGAGTAGGGCTACTGGCTTGTTACGGTCTCAATCCATCTTAGATTATATTATATCTACGGTCGCAATATGATAGCATTGTCTTCCTAGCATTGTTCTTCCTCTAGGGATGTATCGGAGAAGCATATGATTGTATATGAGAAGCATATTCGATTGTACGAAAAATATTTTCAAACTGTTTCTGTGAAATCTCTTTTGGCTGATTATCAGTGGTTAAATGTTCTTCATATTCTTCGGGACCATCCCGCTGTGCATCTAAATTTAGCAGCCCTGAATCACTCAATTCTTCAGAATGAGATTAAAATTAACTCTTGGACGTTATCTTTGAAGGGGAGAAAGAAATGAAGGACGTACGAATTGGCCGCCAACATGCGAAATCACGTGCTTTATAGATAAAATTTCCCAACTGTTATACAAGCAAAACAGTTACCACTTTAAAAGCTACAATGATCATAAAAGAGAAGTTAATTTATCGACGTATAATAATAAACAACTCATCCCAGAAGACGGACTGATTACCCTATTATCGGAATGGATTCATTCTCCTTTTTGTGACATGCGCAGAAGCGTCAAAGGGTCTCGAATCTGTGAGCGTACTATAGCAGACGACATAAATTTTGGCGGTAAAAATTTGGAACATAGTGTACATGGAAGTAGTGTAGTAGGCCATTAAAAATAACTTTATAAAACATTTTAAATCAGTAACTAAATTATTTCATTCTGGTGAGTGATTTTTTAAAATAGTTTTAAAATAAAAATGTATAGATAGAATTTTTTTTTAAATCTGTAACATTTATTTCTAAGATGTATATAGGCGCACTAATCGAATTTGGGTATCGAAAAAAAATGACGCCCTAAATGGCAGTCTGAGAGATTATAACCGAGTTTGTTGTTAAGATGTATTTGATTAAGGATAATTTCTTTAGATTCACAATTCTTCTTTCTAGTTCATCATAGCAATGAAAGATATTTTCAGATTTGTCCCATAAAAGTGGATGAACGAGGTTTTCCTCATCTGTGTTAGCAGAATTCAGAACATGGTTCGACAGAGCAGCAGCTCTTGTTCTGCCTTAGGTGAGGTCTCTTTTATGTTCTTCAAGACGTAATTCGATGGATTTCTCCTTCTGGCCAAAATGAGGTTTATCAAAGTTGCACCAAATTTGTTAAACGTCGGGATATTTGAGGTTGTCAGGTCTTTGTTTGGGTCTACTTAGCAATGAACGGAGTTTCAGAAGAGGATTGATTGAAGTCAGGATGTTGTATGTCTTGAGAACTTTGACCAATTTTGGCGAAACAGAGCTGATATAAGGTACGGAAATGTGGCCTTTTTCACTATTTATATCTTCAGTATGACGAAGAGGTAGATTGAAAAGTAACTTATTAATTGTTTGCTTCGAATAACCATTTTGCTGAAACATAGTAAGAAGAAACTGAAGCTCTTTGAATTGAGGAATGTCTCCCTAAATTAGATATGAAATTTTAATTCACTTTGTATTTCCATGTCTTGATTTTAGCTAAAGCGTTCCCTGTTTTATATTCGCTCATCTTCATTTGATCTGAATGATAATTACTAACTAAAAGGTTTTTTTTTCACCTTGTAACCTAAAAATATCCTCATGTAACCTAAAAATAACCTAAAAATAACATGAGGTTGCATGTTGCATGTGTTAATATACAGCACGTTGATTGATGAATTCTTCTTCGATTGATGAATTCCATTTATATTATCTATTATTTTTTAAATATTTTGAATAGCTATTTTATACCGGGTTCTTTTATGTGATACATTAAAGAAGTCTCCTTCTTTTCTTTCTGCATTCGTTGTTTTTAATCGTAGTGGAGGAAATCAAACTAGTGAGACTTTATAGACAGTGATCACTCTTTAATTCAAAGTTTCTAAAATCCTTTCTGTCGATTAGAAATTTTGCTACTTTATTGTTTTCTGTTTCACTATCATTGATCTATGAAATTGCTCGAGCATGGTGGTTGTAACCTGAACTAACTGAAATGTATTCATGAGAATTGTTTGGAAAGTAAAATTCTATAAAAACTTGTGATAATTTTACTAAATAAAGTCAATTATCGATATGAGCTTTTATATGTCGATAAGTTTCTCCTTATGGACTTATAAAATCTGATATCGGTATTATTGTTTACTTCTCCTCTGTTTTGGTTCTATTGATTGTCAACGGTATCAGACTGAGGGATGGGAACATTGTACACTGCAATTTTTAAGACCATAGTCATTTAATAGCGAACGCAATGTTAGTGATAAATTTAACATGATGTATCTCTTTCAGCTGTGGATGTCATTGGGCATGTGTTTCGTTTTAGCGACACCATGTATGTATGGAATGCTCCGGATATCCTCGCTTCTTTACAGTGGACGATTTGTCTCTCTCTGTAATGTAATAGGGCTCATTTATGGACACTTTTTAGGGCAAGGTAAGACAGACCAACTCGCATTTGATACTTTATAGCTACTATCATGGATCGTTAAATAGTTCAATTTCTTCTAAATACAAAAAGAGCTCTTGATGCTAATGATACATTTTAATTTCTCTGTTTAATTGGAGATATATGTGGTTTCCACATATTTTTCCCACTCACTAAATTTTGAAATTGGTACTAATACCAACTCGGCACTTGTAGCAAATTCTTAATAAGAATTTGCTACATTAGAAAGAAAATCAAAAACATATGAATAAGTTCTTCCCGTATTTATCAGCAAGTTTAAGTTCCCGGGATCCATTATTAATGTGAAGAATTGCTGTTCATAAGACGTCAGAAGAATATTAGTGACTAAAACAACAGACAGAGACGTATAAAATCTAGAAGGATGACTCTTTTTCAATGGGAACAAAGCTGAGGATGTTGGATGCAGCTGTTTGTCCTACAGCGACTTATCAATGTGAGATAAGGAACCAAAAGAAATTAGATAAGAATAGAAAAGCTGCTTTTCAGATGTAGTATTACAGAAGGCTGTTGAGGATATCACCTACCGAAATGGGTCCAAATGAATCGGTGTTAGAAAAGATCAGTAGATCTCTTAGGTTCCTTAAGGATATTGACAGAAGTAAGTTAAAATATTTTGGAGACATTGAAAGAATGGAAGGAGAACTTCTTAGAACAGTAATAAGAGGAAGGAGCAGACATCAATGACATGGATGGATGGTATGTGTGGAGTCTAATCTTCAGAATGTTGAAGCCTTCAGAAAAGCATAAAACAGGACTATATGGTGAGGACTGGTGTGGCACATCACCGAGCATCCGAGTGATCACAGGGTATCTGTGGATGTCAAATGAACAGATGATGACGAATATTTTTAATTTTGTTACAACTCAGCTGCTGAACGAGAGCCACTGATGTGCTTGAAATCAAATGATTTTTACGCGAGAAATTAACTTGTTTTGTTAGGTCAAAGTACTGAGTATAGTATGTCAATAAAGCCTATATATAAAGAAGAATAATTTAATCTAAAAAATAAATTTACTCTTGAGTAAAACGCCTTATGTGAAACATAGACTTGAAATAAGATTAACTATGCTGTATCATAATTTTCTTTTCTCTCGTTTAATTTTAGGCACATCAAGCAGACTGTTGCAATATTCATCATTCCGACTGCTGTTCATAATCTGGAACCTGTCAATGGTAGTAATTGTAATGGCCTACTCCAGTACCCTGTTATCTTTCATGACAGTTGCAATTCGAAAGAAGCCAATAGAAACTATTGTGCAATTATCCAGAGCAGTGGAGGATGGAAGAATCTCATGTGACACGAAGATATATGCAGCTGAGCACAATTACCTAAAAGTGAGGAATGTCTTCGCGAGCTTTGGTTATATATATATACAGGGTGTTCGGGATAAATTTGACAGTTTCGTAAGGAAAAAGAAAATCTTCTTTGTATCTATTAAATTTAATGAATTGACAAAAAAACATTACAGGCAGAGTTAATTACAATACTATCAACAAGATTTACTCAAAATAACCACCATTAGCATCGATCACAGCTTCAATTCTGCTTCGGAACCTCGAACAAGCTGATGCTACAGTCTCCCTGGGAAGGGCCGCAAAAACTGTTTTAATTTTATCCATTAACTGGGCTTTTGTATTACTGGAAGTGCGATTGGTGTCTTTTTCAACTGCGCCCCATACAAAATAATCCATGGGGTTAAGGTCTGGGGAGTTTGGAGGCCAAACATTTGGACTGGTGAAGTCGTAGAAATTTTCAGACAACCATTTTTGACTTTTCCAGGGCTTGACTACAGTTAGCAACTCCACGAACAAAGCCCGAATTCCAATGCCAGGGTTCTTCAACACCTGTTCCTGCAGATTTGCGAGGAATTCTGCTGTACGAACGCAATCAGATCGTCTGCTAGGGATCTTTCTTCTTGCTACATCCTCGTAGTCACCATTGCAAGTCTCTAGTTCATGCCTGATTGTTTTTACTGTATTCAGGGAGCATTGGGCAGCAGTCGTAATATCCTTATTTTGATGGCGGGCACGAATCATCATGATACAAGTTATTCTCTTCCATGATTCAGGTGGGTTCCAGCTATCCATCCTTTCTGACATCTTGTATATGAATGAAGAAGGGTCCAAACTTTTAAATGAAGAGCAGTGTGTGTTAATACATGTAACTTACGGAAAAATATAATTAATTATAAATATGTCAAATTTATCCCGAACACTCTGTATATATATATATATATATATATATATAAGGACAAGATGTTTAGTACATTCCATGGATATACAAGTGGAAAATGGGTATATATATCTCTCATGCTACGGAGGACCAATCCCGTTATTTTTCGGTGCTTCTCTCGCTCTCTTTCTCACTCGTGTTTTATTTGATTTATTTTTACGCATGTCTGTGTTCTCTTCTCTGGTCTAGAAGAGCAGAGCGCCGTTTGAATTTCACTATACTCGTTTGTTGCACTAGACTAGAGTGTCATCTCTGTGTGGTGATATTCGAGCAACATTCAACATTGCAACTTTTAATATAACCAGGATTCAAAGTTTTGCTTGATCTTGCTGACTGATTGATGCTGGTATTCTCTTATGATTATTTAAGTGAAATTTGTGGAATTAACTTGTAGATGATGTAGCCTTGGCAGCAAAAGCGAAGTGAATGGAGTGAATACAAGTAAACTTGATGGTTGTATCTGGATAGCAGGTTCTAGAGGCAGGATAGAGTGCACATGTGATCATTTTGTTTGCAGGAAAACTCAGATATGTAAGCTTCGATCAACCGAGCTGTTTTTTGTATAAGTAGCAGTTACGTTATAACTGCTACTTATACCCCCCCTAAAAGCTGGAAAGATATGAGTAGGTATGCAGATAACATTGAAGATGTTCATGCAGACGATGAGGAAGTGGTTTGTTTTCTTGAAGTCAGCAGGCAGATGTGATAGGGAGAGAATTGATATGACATATACATATCCACATTAAATTTTAGGAAAAATCATTTAGTGTGGCTATGAATTCGAATAATATAATTAGAAATAATTGTTTATTTAATGCATGAAGAAAAAGTAATTATTCTTAGTGCGCGGAAGAATAATCACACTTTTAATATTCTAGAAAATATTGCAATGCTCCATTTGTAAAGGGAAAAGCATTTCGCAACCTTATCCGATTTTGAAATTTCTTGTTGTCATAATAGCGAACTTTTCAAGAATGGAGCAGAATCGTACTTCTTGATACAAATAACGATTCGTATGTGTATATCATCATGATCCTTAATATTTGAAGCACTTGCCTGTCTAATGATAGCTGCGGATCATAGGGAGATGGGGAGATATCCATTTCAAAAGGGCAGTCTCAAAGCCATATAACCATAGTTAGAAAAATATCTCTAGGGATCGCCTTTTTAGATCCCTTCACACAAACAATTAGTGTTATTTCTCCTTACGGAGTATTGTTTTTTCTTTCTAAGAAAAAAAAAGACAATATCAAGCAGCTATTTGCAATTAGAATTGCACCATTTGGAGTAAACTAGTATAGAAGAGCTAAACAAAATTTTATTGGAAATAATGGAATAACATGAAGCAATATGCATTTACGTAGATACTTTTGTTATGCTACTAACGTAATCCTCAGCGGTAGAAAGATAATTGCTTCCACGACAAAAAATAATCGAAGAAAAACTTAACTGTGGGTAGCCAGAAAACAGCGCCACATAAATGTTTTTGGGCTACCTCCTTAAAATGATGAAAGAACTTTAATTCACTGGGTCTCCACAACTCGGCACAAACTCAGCAATTCGCCTGATACGAAACTTTGGATTTCGTATTTTTATCATAATTCCGAAACCTGCTATTGGAGACAGAAGGATGAACCTTTCAAAAAAGATTTACAATAAGCAAGGCCGTGGTCTCAAACTGGACACTGAAATCCATCTCGTACCTACCTGAAGTATGATTGATCTACATCGATGTCGTGGTCAACCATGTCAACAAACAGTATAGGCATCTTTACTGCTAATTAAATCAATGATTATGTTTGCCATTTCTAATTGCACTATTTATAACACTTTATTTATAATACTGTTGCTGATGCTAGATGAACAATTACTGGTCTGTGTAGTGAACGATTTTTCTTTTGTTTCTGTTAACAGACAACAGATAGCCCATCTATGCGAGAACTTCGGCAATATTTTGATAAAAGCGATTTGCTTCTTTCTAAGAGTACGGAAATTGTAATTCAGAAAGTTTTTCGGGAAAATTCTGATTACATTTATAATGAAGATTACATCAAACTTGAGAGTTCAGTGTATGGTCAGCACAATTTTTTCTTGTCAAAGGATTATTTTTATCCTCTCTTTCTCTCGATGTACATTCAACATTGCCATCCTTGTAAAGAATCCATCAGTATCATGTAAGTACACGAATAATTATCTCTATAAATATATATGAAATTAATTTGTGTTTGTGAGCGTGTGTCTATTGGAAGATAGCTGATATGATGAATGAGAATCCGTGTGATGAGTGGTAATGCAGTTCATCCTGGATCCACGTAATCAAAATATCATAAAACTGCAATTTGAATATGGTTGTCATATATGCTATTCTTAACGATATACTTGTACGAATAATTATATTTGTCACATAAATTTTTTAATATTTTGAAAAAGCAATTATGTATATAAATTTTAAAAGATTCATATAGATTGATCAATGCCTGCATCAATACAAGAAAGATCTGTCATGTTTTTAATCTTTCTCGAAAAATCAAAGATCTATTATGATTATTTATTCTCATTTAGAGCAGGACCGGTAATTTTTACAAATTATTGCTGGGATTCTGGTACTTCATCTGGCCGACGTTTGGTACTAAAATTTCTTACAGAAATATAAATAGATATAAATCAAACTATGTACCGCTTATTTCTGTGCTATCAGTTTAATCCAATTAGCTGACGAAATAGAAACCTTATTAGAATAAGACGTGTTTAACATTTTCAGTGCAGATCACGGAACCCTTAAACTTATCTACTGGATTCAAAAAGCTGATAAATATTAATTGATGAGCTGCCTAGAAATCAGAGAAAGATAAGCTACTAAGTCGAAGCAGTTTCATTTAACATTCGCTTCCTGTGGGATTTCAGTACTTAATTTTACTGGACTTATCCCTGTTATATTTCATGCAGAATGCTAATTATTTTCTCCTAAAGTCAGTGCTATTTTAACCGCTGAAATAATTCCTGAATTAATTCACATGTGTCTTTAAAACTTTAAAGATATTCGATCTAATTCTTGACATTGGACTATATATTTCAGTTATTTCTCCTGACTGGTGCTTTATCATGAACACTGTGCTAGGGATCGTTGGATTTGAATATTGCTTGCTAATGGATAAATCATTTTCTCATTATAATACTGGGAAAACAATTTTTCTAGTCAGGTGTAGTCTGTTGTCGAAAAAGATTTTACCAAATGCTTAGATGATTAATGATAAATAGTTCTATTCTTTACTGAATTGCTTAATATTCGAAACTGTTCAACATAGTTTCAAACCTTTTTTCTTATTTTATTATTATTTTTTACAATCTTATTTTAACAAACTGATCTGTGACTCTGATAGTGATCTTATTCTTATTGTATATGAAAGGCAGGATTAATGACAGATGATTATTTTCTGGAGCATCCTGTCCACTTTAGCCTGGATTACTCAGCTTGAGGAGGTAAGATAGTGTTAAGAAGCGAACCGTGTGAATCTCGTCGAACCTGTGTAATTCCTACCAAAGATCTTTTATGAAAGTGATCGTACGCAACACTGTAACTTCTAAAAACCCCTCCATCAATTCAGTTCACTGCAGTAATTTATTAGAGTTTCTATAAATTTTATGGAATCATTTGAACTTCTTAAGAGATAGTGGGAAATGACTCTCGAGATATAATAGGAACTTTTCATTGTCTTTGCAAATTCAGGTCACCAATAAATAGGATGAGTTAGTATAAAACTATATAATCAATAGCATTGAGCATATTTATATTGTTTTGCAGGCTTATGAAAATGGTTGAAGCTGGTCTCAATCTTAAGTGGATCAATACGTTGTTTTTTCGGAAAGAGATGCCTGTTCAGCTGATAAAAGTTCAAGTGCAAGAAAGTAAGACTCTTAAAATACAGCACATTCAAGGAGCTCTTATTCTGTTGGTTTTAGGACATGTGCTGTCCTTGACGTGTTTGATCGGAGAAATTTGGTTGAACAAATTTTCTTCATGTGGTGTCTGTGAAATCACTTCCACACAGAGATGTAACAAAGTAGGTGTGTAGTTAAACGGTGCACTCTTTATTGATTTTTCCTGTAGTTCTATAGATTTTAAAATCAAATAAGTGGAAGTTATTGGTGCGATTCTTCTAAACATTAATGTGCATAAATTTGGTTAAAAGATCAGGAAAAAGAGGAACTGCTACTACTAAAAAGAAAAAGTTCATGTAATAATGTTTAGCTAAATAAGAAGACCTTTCATTGATTGATATATTCGGAAACTAAACTTATAAAATTTCGTTTCTAATAAATCGAAAAGAAAAGGTTGCAACAAATGTAAAGAATAAAAACTCTTAATGGAAATATTGAATTCCCCATTCTAAAAACAAAGCTGATTTACCCATTTCGTATATGACAATAAAATAGTATTGTAAATGAGAACAATTAATAAATAGATTGGTAATTTCAAAACTTTCAAAAATTGTTTGGTAGTTTTCAAGTGAAAACGAACGAACAATATCATTAAAATCCCTAATGATGAGGATCCAACTGCAGTATCTAACAATGGCAATCTTATCGGTCTTAATAAAGTATCTTGTAATAATCCCAATAATGAAAATAACATTAATCTTTTATATACGAAACTCGTGCGAATTTTTAGAAAAGTTATTGAAAAGAAATGTGAATGGTGTAGAATTTTTTTTAAATCGTATTTGATGAATAAGAGATGACGTAGGTAGTTTCAAAGTATAAATTAAATCTTATACTAGATGTAAAATATTACTAAACTTCATGGCGGCAAGAAAACATGGAAAATTATAGAAACTTGATGTTGTATTTACAACTTTACGTGTACCTTTTATACCAGGTAGATAATTTAGATGATTACTTTCATGCAAATATGGATGATTTCAATAACATAATAGCTGATGCTTTACAACTTTAAATATAACTGTAGTAAGCAAACTTAACCATTTGAAAACATCTTCTTAATACTGAATTGCCTAAAGAAACTAAAGACAAAAAGAAATATTCGTTTGAAAAATAATTATAACTAATCCAATAACTGGACTGTATTCTCTGCTATATTTAAATAGCTTATCAAAATGAAACAAAGTTATTATGCCGAAAGATACCACGAATTTAGCCATTTAAAAAATGAATATGAAATAATGTTTATACTTACGAAAAAACGTACATCCATCGCTAATATAAATAGTCCTGTAAAACATGTCAAGTTATTCTGTCCAGAAGAATGAAGAAACGAAGAAAGAGAACAGTATAATAAAGCCATTATGCGTGATATATGTGAAGAAAAAATATAATCTAAAAGGTTAAGGCCAATATTAAATTAAATTATTAAAATCCAGATTTCGTTTCAGTAATAGTTCTAAACTTAGTTGGTTATGATAATTTGTTAATAGACTGGACCCTGATGAAGAAAACATTACACTAATTACTAATAATCACGAAAATATACTAGATTAATTAAAGAAATTAAATGTAGAGAATACACTGAAAGACTTGAAGAAATAAGTTAAGAATAATAAGGAATAGATAGATTAACAAATAAACAAATAAAGCTGTTAAAGAAAAAAAAAACTTAAAAAAGTACGAAGCGTTATGTTATACAAAATGAGAATATATATGAGGATCGATTTATTCTGATTTAAAGGAAAGTACGTCAGATAAATTGTCAATTTCCCTAAAAACGGAACAATTTAAAAGTGTACCAAAACATTTGTTCAGAAAATAAACATCTCCTCATCAATAATAAAATTATTATTATTATTATTATTATTATTATTATTATTATTATTATTATTATTATTATTATTATTATTATTATTATTGCAGTAACAAATTAACAACAGCTCAGAACGTGGCACATTGATTAATGAAATGCTGGACAATATACACAGAACCACTGCATCAGAAGCAATAAAACACAGCTTTGATTGCAACCATAAATCCCTCAAACAGTTGGCAAACAACTTTAATCAACAATTCGTGAACTCTCTCCAAAAACTACAAGAAACAACCATTTCTCATACAAACCAACACTCTCCACGAGGTCTATGAGCAAAGCAGTCAGTCGATGTTGTTCCCCACAGTAACAAAAGAAGAACTATCACTTGCCATTCAACACATTAACCCTAACAAAGGACTTGGGATAGACGGACTCAGACCAACATCAAGAAACGCTCAACAACCTATGTCCAGTTATACAAAAACTGTTAAATAAAATCTTAAAAAGGGGGCCACATACCTGAAACACTAAAGACTAAAATAGTAAAACTGATATTCTGGGAACAAACCCGCACTTATGCAGGCAGCACGGACAGAACACAAAATATTTAAGGCGAAACACTTATGCCACTACACAGTCATGTTAAATATTAGTGCAGCCCAATCTATAGAGTAACCAGAACAACATATCAGATAACAAGACCACAGTCAACAAACTACATAACACATAAGTAAAACAATGACTACGGCAAAGCCACTCGAAACTTCTATGTACCTGACATGATAAACAAACTGCCGTTTGACGATACAAATCTTGGGACATACAGAGAACTGAAACAGGCACCATATAAATATTATAGAGAGAATCAAAATGAGAGAAATTCCTGTTTCTCTCTCTCTCTCTCTCTCTCTCTCTTACACACACACACACACACACACAAAATACCATGACCATGACAAACCTCTCTCAAAAAAGACCACTACGAGGACACAAACAAACACACCATATCCAAATCCAACCCTACTTGCAAAAAAAAAAAAAAAAGTTAAACTGTGTAATAGCAGTTGAAGCCTTCAAAGAATGTACCAACAAACATTAAAATCAACACCTGGCTTGCGACCAGTACAGGAACATAACCACGAAACCATAGCCATCTATTATCTTCCTCAAATATGCTCTGCAAAGCTTCGAGGAAGAAATCAGAAATGTCACCCAAATTATTATTACTATATTACTTATTCACTTAAAAAAAACTATCTGTATGATCATCACTGTTAATATTAGAATATGTGAGTAAATGCATAATACAGGGGCAAAGAGTATTATTAAAATTATTAACCTAATGTAGAAAAAGTTTGTAAAATTATACCAAGATAACTATTGTATATACATGTGTAAATATTTTATCAATCAATAAAAATATTATTTATATAAAATATATATATATATTATTATTTAGTTTGAAAAAAAAATAGTAAACTACAACACGTAATATTATATAACTTGTGTAACTCTGCACTATATATATTTAAAAGAGCAAAAAACTATGTCATCATCATTATTATTGAAATCTCATTGCATGTAGCACTTAGTGCTGAACCTTGTAAAATAATATACTGAATGTTACTCAAGATGATCGTTGTATAAATGTAAATATTTGACAGATCAATAAAAAATATTGTTATTATCTGAGACTTCCAGAGAGTCAAGGACTCGTCAAGGAAGACTATAAATCACCCAACCCAGCTGTCATACTTCCCTTAAATTCAATCACACTAGATACACTCACTATCCCTAAGGACAAATTATTCCACTCACTCACTGCGAGAAAAACGTAGCTATTACTTGGTTATGGTTGAGGAAGATCCTCAAATTCCTCACGTCTTCAACGGGAATCGAACCTGGGGCACTCCTTCCCCAGTCATATGGTTTGCCAAGAGCAAAGCCACAAGGCTAACCATGCAGGACTTAAGTCATTTCTTCTCCTCTCCTGTCTCTTCTGTGATTTCTAAAAATAGTATACCCATTACACTCTGTCCCACTTACCATATCTGATTCTGATAGCCAGGTTTCACTGATGCCAACAGTCTTAGGCCACGTCGTATTCAATAAAGCATCGAACTCAATCCCTTTGTTTCTAATGCTCCTGGCATTTGTGCATAGACATTATAAATTACCACCTAGCCTATTCTTATAAATAGTTATGCAATCTATTTGGTCTCGTCCTAGAATTTTCTCTTTCCACTCTCCAGATGTACTTAAAAGGTCCAAACCCAAAGCATATTTTTCCACCCCTCCCCCGCATACATAACCATGTTCGAAGACATTCATATCTTTATCATATTTGCATAACATAGCTAAAGTTTCAGACGCATTTTTCCCATGAATATATGATATCATTAGTCATATATCATACAATAAATTTAATGTATAAATAATGTATAAATTAATACATTTAATGAATCCTAACCTAAGACAATTTTTAATTCTGAATGAATGTGGTAACAAAGATAAAGATTAGAAAGATATAAAGAGTCAGTATATTCCTTATAAAGGTTTTATATTGATTGGTATCAATATAATGAATATTTCTGGTGATAATTAGAAATGTACATTAATGACACTTTCAAAACTTCGAAGTCATTTCGAAATAATTTCTTATTATCATAGTAGTAGAAGTACTAGTAGTAGTAATAGTAATAATAATAATAATAACAATAATAAATTGCTGCTCCTGTTTTTATAGTTTTAAACTTGTGTTTAATTTTGAAAGTGTGTTAATTCTACTTGTTATGCTAAAGACAGGACGTTTAATTCTGCGAAATCGGCTAAGTAGTATCCAATTTATGTGCTGGAAGTCATAGATAGAGGGAACGTTGTACACAACTAGCAAAGAACAAAGGACATCGCCATTTTAAAACGCACTGCAGTTGGTAAGGGAAGAAAGTCCAAAGTCACCGAGACATCGAAGGTCACCAAGCAAAAGGAGCTGTAACAAATACAATAAGCTATTAAGTGGCGCAGAGGAAGCGTCCCATTCCTCTGGATGCGGTCGAATACAACACTACCAATGCTCTGGGATCTCAGAAAGTACGAGAAAGCAAAAGGAGCTGCGAAACGAATGGCGCAGTCTACAACGTAGTGCGAAAATGAAGAACAAAGAACAGACACCAAGCAAACGCAACGACGCTCGCTAAGGTAAGTCCCTTTCTGATCTTGAAATTACACATAACTTAAATTCATTCAAATTCATGGTAAAAGACTTGCTAAATACACATACACACATGGACAAAAATTAACAAAAAATTTGAAGAGCATGAACATTATAATAATGTATTAATGACCCTTGAAGAAATGTTAGGAACTGTGCGAGACATAAAGACGAAATTAACGGTAGCGATAGAAACACAAGAAAATCTCAAGCGCGAAAACTGAAGAATTGCAGAAAGAGGTAAACACCATGAAATGCCAAATCGAGCACATACTACAAAAAGAACGAAAAAAATAACTTCATATATAAGGAATAACCAAAAAAAGAGAAGATTTGCGCAACTGATCAGCTCCAAAATTGGTATTTCAATCACAACTACAGACATTGCCTCTATTAACTGATGCCCACAAAAAAACAAAGAGAGACAGCCGACGACAATCATCACTCGTTTTACAAGAAGTCTGGGAGACCACATTCTTGCAGCAGGTAAGAAAACAAGTCCAACAACATCGATCCTAACTGAAAAGAAACTCCCAACACCAATCTATATATCTGAACACTGGACTCCATACTTTAAAAATCTTTTATATCAAGCAAGGAAAAAAAAAACAGAAAACTACAAACTCCTGTGGACTAAGGGTTTACAGATATTTATGAGACAGAATGAAAAGACACGAGTTTATATAATTGCAAGAGAATCCGACCTACAAAGCCTACGAATATAAAACATTAACGCTCCACATCCTTAAGAACAGGATTTAAAGTCACCATAAAAAATATCATGGAGATCTCAAATCTAAGCGAACATCCAGTCAGACAATACAAATTTCAAGGGCTTTGACTCTTTGAAGAAATGATTTCCACAAATACCAACTTCACTATCGTACACACAAACATAAGAAGTACAAAGAAGCACTTTCTTACATTAATAACTGCTCAACTACACCTTGATATACATAGATACACTAATACTGATCGAAGTTACCATAAACGACACATAAACTTATGCATCCGACATTAATAATTACCAAAACTACAACTTATGTAGACCAAACTAATATTGGAAATCACAAATAGCGAAAAACATAGTATCAAATACATAATAAATATAATAAACAATTCCCAAAATAATAATCCACTCAGCGTTCTCCATGAACTAGAATAATGGCTTCACTTATTACTATTATAAGTAGATGCATTCATCACGTAACTGAGATTTGTTTTGTATGCTATTTTGTTTACTAGGACCCAGAAAAGCGTCTCACGTGCGAGGAAATATTGCACCACCAGTACTTCACTGGTGCGTGGAGGAGATAAAAACCCTTCTTGTCCTTTTGGGTTACATCGAAGTGTATCTCATCATGACATTGCAGCACAGGTATAGTTGCTGAGAAGTTAAGAACCTTTATTTGTAAGTAACGAGAAATTTAAGTGATTTTAAAATGTGCTTATTTCTATTTAATATACTCGCTTGATTTAAAAAATTAACTTGCACATTTTAATTTAATAATATATCAAGCAAGGAAAACAAAAACCCAGAAAACTACAAACTCCTGTGGACTAAGGGTTCACAGATATTTATGAGAAAGAATGAAAAGACACGAGTTTATATAATTGCAAGGGAATCCGACCTACAAAGCCTACGAATATAAAACATTAACGCTCCCCATCCTTAAGAACAGGATTTAAAGTCACCATAAAAACTATACCATGGAGATCTCAAATCTAAGCGAACATATTCAGTCAGACAATACAAACAATACAAAAAAACAAATTATTGCTGTTTAATCGTGGAAAACAGCTGATAGAGTTGTTATCTCCAGTATAATGATCTTAAGTCGAAATGATTTGACTCTCCAAGCTTCACTATCTACATGTGTTTGTGTTCAATCAGTTGAAAGCAAACCTGAAATCATAACCACATCGAAGTGGAAACAATCGTGCATACAACATGCAAGCTGTGAAAACGGGTTTTATATTTTTCTTTTGTTGGTTGATGAGAATAATGTCTTGTTGTTCAGTTTTAAACAAAAAAAAAAGAAAAACAAATCATGGTAAAGATCGTAAGTCATGTGGCACTTTAAAACTGCACAATTTAGACTAAGTTCAGGTTAATTCTTTTCATCTTTCTTTAGGTGTTATTTCAATCGATTCTCGTGGCTAAACGATTCTGCTTTCATATAATTTTAATTAATATTAATTGGAAGAGCGGTTAATCTTATCTAAACGGTCTGCTATGTCAACTCGATGGATTCAAGAGATATATTTTACAAGAGGAAAGAAAGCCCATCTCTGTAAGAGAATAACGGCTAATCATCAATTTGCAAACCTTATTAAGCACTCTTTTTGGCATTCAAGAGTAGGTTGTCGTCTCTAAAGACTTCGTCACAGGTGTTTAATATCTATCTAGAAAACAAATACTATATTTCGCCGATTCTAAGACGGCGTGGATTGTAAGACGCACGATTATGTTCAATATCACTAAGAAAGAAAAAAAAATCATTACAACTGAATACTACTTATTGACAATATCCAAACTATAAAGAACATTTAAACATAGCGAACGAAGGGTTCTCACTCTCCTTGGAGTGAGAGTACCCTATATTTGCAAATCGGCGACTGAGAAGACTTCTCCCGCTAACCTTCGAAAACTCCTAAACACCCAGCGAAAAAGATGTTCTGGGGTTGTTTCGCATGTGACGGTCCAAGATCACTTGTGCCTGTTGATGGTATGATGAAAGTGACCAATACATAAAAACGTGGAGAAAAAGAGGGGTTCTACAGATACAGAAACACAAAGAACTCGTTTTCCAACACAATCTCGGTCCATAACACACTTCAAACAAAAAGTGAAAGAATTCCTCAAAAATCACAACATCCGATTTCTTCAGTGACCAGGTAATTCTCCTGACATTATCAAATAGAAAATGTGTTTCACATACTTAAAAAACGACTTGGAAAATTAAATTGTGATCCAAAGGATAACTTAATGCAATACATTATAAAAGTGTAGTCTCGATATGGTGAAATAAGAAAAATGTGTTCTACTACGTGGGTAGCGTCCGCGTAAGCTAATCAATGAACGTACGAAGAAAAGTTGAGCACATATAAATTATTAGGTAAAGATGGAGTTTGATTTTTGTACATATTTTCTTGGGAAGTTAAATGGTTTCTTTACAGTATGCTACTTATGTATAAATCCAAGACGATAATCTTCACTTTGATTCTGTTCAATTATTTTTCTACTTGAGCTTGTTGATATTTTCATTTCCCCTCAAAATATCGCTTTTTTGCCTTAATGCGTTGCTTAATGCATAATTTCTTAAACAAGTCTTCCACCGATCTATCTATCTATCTATCTATCTATCTATCTATATATATATATATATATCAGATTGTCTTTTATTTATAGCTAACGTAATAAAATCAGAGAAATTAACGAGTAAACTTGATCGCAACTAAATCTCTTCAGCTTGTATTCTTGAACTAAGAAGTGTTCCTTATTGTTTCTCTTAATTTCAGAAAGGGGGCGCAGGCAGATTATTTGCAAATGAGTATTTCTTTTCCATTAGGAAATAATTCTGTTAAAACTACGAAGAAAAAATTACTTATTAAGAGCAGGAATATTTGCTGTTATGTTTGGCAACTTTATCTCATTAAAGCAGTGTTTCTCAACGTGGGGCGTACGCCCCACGTTGAGAAACAGTGCATTAATGCATAGCATCATAAATCTCCGCAAGGGGATGTGCTTTAAATTAAGGGAGATACTAAGGGAGAGTGATCAGAGCCTACTCCACTTTTATCACAAGTTGCCTCAGACCTGAACTATGTTCAGGCGTAAACTTGACTTACTTGGGGAAAAAAAGGATTAAAATCAAGTTTAAAAAATTACTTAGTATCTTTAACGTATAGTATACGTAAGGTAAAAAACTTTCTACATATATATATACAGAACCGGCGCTAGGGTCTTTGGCATCCGCAATCAATTTCTATCTCAGCGCCCCTGTAACGATCCGGGCGTGTGTGGTTCTTTTACGATAATAAAAATTTTAATTATTTGAAATTTCTGAAATAACTTTTGACAGAACAGCCACACGTTGGTTCGGTAAATGTAACGAACGGAGTGTTGACTAGGTAGGATAATCGTTAAAAACCCGAATATTCAAAAAATTCTTAAAAGTTAAAGCAAATTTTGACAAAGCCACTTCACTTTAATCGTTGAATATAATGCTACGGGGATTAGAGCCTCCTCACCGACCCGAATCGCTAACAAAATTAAAATGAATTTTAATTTAAGTTAAAATGTATTTGAGCTAATGTTTAAAATTTTTTTTCATTTTACAAGTTAGTAAATTCTTAGTAACTTGTAAAACATTTTTAATAATTTTTATAAGTTTAACTATCTTTTAGGAAAATAAAAGAATCTCAAGATAGATGAGAAAATAAGAAAAGAATTCAGAAATAATTAGAACATTTAATATAAGTATTCAAAAAATTACATCTTTACAGAATAACAGAAAACAAATTAAATTACATAAATATACTTGAATTTTTTTTAATTAAAATTTTAAGGTTTTTGATTTCATATTCACAAAATTAGAAATAATGGTCTTAACGTCTAATTCCGCACATATATTATTTTCAATAGCTATTAACGCCAAACTAACAAGCATTTTTGTGACATACTTGTTCTTAAGTAGGCTTTGATCAATTTCAACTTGGAAAAGGAACGTTCACCGCTCGCTACACTAACAGGAAAGATTAATAGTATTCTTAAAGCAATAGAAAATTTTGGGAAAGATAGCTTATTGGACGTAATAAAACTAAGATTATCGAAAGGGTTTTGAATATTTAAATTATCCTTCCGAAAAATATCCAGGAAAGCACATAACTCGTCATATAGTTCTATTGCATTTACGTCTTTATTCTCGCCGTCCTTCAAGAGAATCTCTAAATCGCCACAATGTTTTCGTAAATCTTCGTTATTAATTTGTAGTGATCTATACAAGAAATTGAAATTATCATAATATGTTTTTAGTTGTTCAAAACGTTCTATTAACGAACACATTGCAACGTCTAGAAGTGTATAAAACACATTCACTCTCAATTTATCTTCTGGCGATTCGTCATGGCGCTCGTAGTCAAATTGTCGTGTCTTCTTTCGTTGTCGATCTTCCGTACCAGTTTTAAATTCTTGTTCTCCATCCTCCTCTTCACTCAGTTATTTTGCCGTTTTAAGAACTTCTTTTAAATTTATATCTGATCGATACTCTTGTAAGAATATTTTTAAGTTTTCGATAGATTCTAAAGCAAGTGTAATGTTCATATTTTTGTATTGAAGCATTTTACTCACAGGGTTTATTCTGTTAAGTAAATCATGCCCTGTTATAAGAGAGCAAATAAATTTGTAGTCCTTTATTTTGGCACATAATGTTTGTGCTTCATGCTGAGTTTCTTTATTAAAATCTTCATTATTTAAAATTTCAAAAAGTGCATCGTAAATTTCTCATAACTGATATCGTAGAAGGCGGATTGCATTAAGTTTTCATTCCCATAGCGTTTTTGATGGCTGTTTCAATGTTAAAAATTTTACGAACTTTAAAAGGATTGCCCACTGTTTGTAAGAGAATGAAAAGAAACTATATATTTCTTAAATAATTGCAAAGAAACTAATTGTATGTGCATTCACTTTGGCTGCATCGTTAATGATTAAATTTAGAGTATGAGCAGCACATGGCACGAAAGCTCGAGGATTTTTGTTCAAAAGGAAATATTTGAGCCCATATTTTTTTCCCTTTCATATTTGCCGCATTGTCATACCCTTGACCTCGCATGTCTTCAATGGAATGTTCCATTTTCCCAGTTATTGCATTATTGTTGCATATAAACCACGTCCTGTGGAATCTGATATATCTACAAACCTAAAACGTTTTTCCTGATCTTGACAATTCCATTGTCACAGGAAACAAAGCGAATAATAATGGTCATTTGTTCTGTTTTACTTGCATCAGGTGTGCAGCCTAAAATTATGGAATAATATTTAGATTTTCGAATTGATAATAAAATTGTATCCCCGATTGCGTTACTTAAAGTTTTCAATATTTCATTTTGTCTGTCTTTACTCAAATAGTGTACTCTATTATTTCGATATAGGACCCTTTCAACATAATTTTCCATAACGGGATCAAACTTCGCAAACAGTTCGACTAATTTTAAAAAAAATTGCCGTTATTTCTTTCATATAATTTATCAGATGATCCGCGAAAAGCTAAATTTTGAGTACCAAGGAATTTTATAATTTCAATCAAGCGTTCTAAAACACTCGTCCAATGTTTCTTTTCCATTTCATACATGCTTTGAGTCTGGCAATCAATAGTAGTTTTGATTATTAAATTTTTATCAAGTTCCTTCCATTTTAAGAAATTTTTCATGTGAGATAAACTAGTCTTATGTCTATGCAAAGTTGTACTTACATTTCTCCAATCGTTATAACCTTCTACAAGACTACTTGATTCAGTAGATGCAAAACGTTTGCAACAAAAGCAAAAAACAGAATTTAAAGTTTCGGAATAAATGAGCCATGTTCTTGGCACGAGCTCCCCGTTTTCCATTTTTCTATTATAATACGTGTTGCCAAATTTACGACCATATGTATCTCTGGGGTATATTATTTTTTTTTCTTTTGAACAGGCCCCATTTCAATTAAAACAACTCGTAATTTTTCATCAATATTTTAGGAGTTGGTTTCTTAGATTTCAGTCATGGTGGAAAAGGTCTAGGTTGTTGTTTTGCCTGTGGGGATGATGATCATGTAGGATCCATTTTCTCACCTTTTGTTTGAATGCTGCAAGGAGATGGTCAGTCGCCTCTCTTTGTGACGCGTTGTGCTGTCTGGTCTTGTGTGTCGAAGATAGAAGCTGTATATTTATTACTGCTCTCGCAGTGATGAAGAGGTGGTTGCAGATCGAATGATTATTAGACTGCAAGAACGAGATTGAAATACTCCTCTTCTGTATGAAGACTACCGCTGTTAAAGGCTACCTTCTTGTTAAAGCGGCATTCTGAGTACATATGCCGGACTGTTTCTGATCGGTAGCAGAAAAGACAGTTATCTTAAACATCCGGGTTGAATTTCTGTAATGTAGCTGGAGTAGGTAGTTCATTGTGTTACATTGTCCACTAAATATCGGAGTAGGGTTTGGTGTCTTTTGTGCGATATGGTAGCTCACAGCGAAATAGTGTTTCGCGATATGATACGGGAAAGTCCAATGAAGCGTCTTGTTGGACTTTTGTTCTAGACTGGGGTAGGTTTTGTTTAGATTGCATGGTGTCTCTTCAATGCATTGTTGGTTTTTAACAAAAAGATAGGAACCGGATCTTCTGCGTCAGGAGGACTGAGCTCCTCTTCCGTTATGCTATCTGACATAGCAGATTGAAAAGCAAATTTCACAGTGTAGATCTGCTAGGCCTGAATCCCAAATTCCAAGTTTGCAAGTGATTTACCTCGGAGTCTTACCTGGAAAGTGTCTGGTAAGACTCTGAGAAATACAGGACTCTCAAACCATTGAGGAAATAAAATCTCCCTCTCTCTTTCTTTTTCTGCGTGATGGGGTTCCTTACCATCGTATTGTGAAAGATGATTTCCTTGAGGATTTCAGGAAGGGATGCTGTCTTTACTCTGTGCTGGAGGGCATCTTTGTACAAATTTGTTAGGCTCAATGGGCTAGTACGCTCTTGCCCTTCTTAAGGTTGTGTAGAAAGACAAACATCTAATAGCAGAACTGGAAATATATTCGGTGGTGCATTTGTGTGCCATTTCCTGTTCTAGGATATTAAGGAAAAAGCGAGTGCGGAACGTTGTTATCCTGTGGCCAATGGATGTAAAGTTTTGTCCTGTTTCTTTAAGAGAAGTACCAGCTTAGAGCAGGAAGGCTAATTTGTTTGGTTCGATATCAATCGATAGATAGAGGGGGGGGGGGTATAAGCAATATTGCTAGACGTACTGTAGAGTCCTAGTAGAAGTGTACGCATTTGTAGCAAACTGGAATGTGTAGCTGTAAGGTAGCACAGGGAATTATGACATTAGTTTCATTTGTACTGCTGTGAATACAAAAGCGTATTTCACGTCCAGGAAAATATGATAATTTGTTTAAGAATTATTACGTGACTTTGATGGAATGATCAACACAGTACTCAGATCGAAACTTCGCTGAGTACGGACTTACTGAATCAGCGCGTGAATAATTCTGGCACGAATATCTTATCAAGGCAGGAATCAAATGTTTTTTTTTTCAATGTTACCATACTTTTGGGTTACATTAAATGCCCACTTTTGCTACTTTTCCTTTTCGTTTTTTTTTTTTTTTAATCAGATCATTTCAAAGCAGAATCATTTTTCGAAAAATTAAATGGAAATGAGCGTACTCGTAAACAAGAAATAAATATCATAATGAGAAAACACCGCATTGCAACAAACGAGCATCAGATCATTCAGCATGCGCCATCAGTGGAATTCTACTGAACACATGGTTTCACAAAAAATCATCAAGCTTAGCATCATGAATCTTGTCATGAAAACAGAGATTTTTAAATTAAATAGACATAAGGTATCCATAATGGGGGGATAGAAAAAAAATTTTTTTTTCTAGGTTTTACATTCGTTTGGAATGCTGTTCACGAAATCCAGCATTGATCTCATATAATAACATCAATAATAAATGTATCTTATTTCTAATCGATTACATACGTATTTCTAAGTGCCAAGTATTTCCTTATTTGTCAGAAGATTTTTTTAAATGCGTTGTCCTATTGAAATGCGCAGAATGTCGGCATATTTTCTCCCTAAAACATGGTTTAAAGCAGGAAAATAAGACAACAGGTATTTCAGTGGAAAATGTAACAATAATTTTCGTTATTATTTTTATTATTTATTATAAATAATATATTATAATTATTAATAATATATAATATAATATTATTATTTATATAATATTATGTAAATAATATTTTTATTAAATTGTTATAAATAAAATATCATAATTATACAATTATTATAATAATAGTATAATCTCGTACTAATTTTAATATTAATATTATTTTAATTAAAATATTATTATAATAATGTTTATTATGAATTATAATAATAAACTATATATTATTAATAATTATTATTAAAATAATAATAATTGTATTCATAATAATTATTATAATTATTATTATATTTTGTCGAAGAACAAATCAATTTTTTTCCTCCATGATTAGCAGTCATTCACAGTTATTTTGACATCTCCAGGGAGTCCAAGGATTAATCGAGGGAGGGCACCTGCTCTACAACTCTGTCTCCACTACTCAATCCACCAACTGACCGCAACTACACCAACGCCATCTACCACCGACCACCACCAACACAGACACTCATAAACATCTATGTCCACCGCGGGATTCGAACCCGCAGCCTTTTGTCTGGAGAGTGGATATGCTAACCACTTGGCCAGCCAAGCCGGCTAAAATTTTTTATTGGCTAGATGGGTGAAGCGAGAATGCTTTTCATATTCCCCTTTTTCTCTGGAAGAAAATGTATGGATGGGGTATTATTGCGCTATATAACCTCGGGTCTTGGTGCGGTAACAGCAATAGCGGAGCCACAGTTAAAACTTCACTGTGTACAGCATTGCCATCCATTACCTTCTGGTCTTCATAACATACGATTTCCGTCAAATTTAATTTGACGGAAATCGTATATGCATTCATGATATGTGAAGTAATATCATGAATGCATATACAAGGAGATGACTCCATAGCACATTGCCATAGTATATCAAAGTAAAGCAAACTGACGTGCATGTTGCATTGTATTATGAAAAATGTCACTATTTTTTTTTTCCATACTAGGATGTGAAGAGCGTATCAATGCGACCTTCATGCCCTCTATATGCAAGTAGTTACTTCAGCAGCAGCACAGCTTTGTTTCCTTATTTTAAGCAAAACTAGGAAACAAGAATATAATTTCTTGGTAAATATAATTAGTTTTTAAAATTAAAACAAAAAATCTTAAAAGATAATTTATTTATAGAGTAATTAATAATATAACAATATGCCATTTTTTTCATAAATATTTTAATAATATATTAGTATGCCGGAGTAATGTCTTTCTCTTACTACAGGTATCGGCGCTGGTGTGTAATGGCGGTTGCCAGATGTTTATATATGTGATCAGTGATTTAAATAGTTGTTATGAATAATTCGGAGTGTTGATTCAGATTTTTGATATAAGCGGAAAGCGAAGGTAATCAAGTAGCTGATGATTGTGTTGTTAATTAGTGATTGCGGTCTCGCGATAGTCCTTTAGTGTGTTATATTTTGTGTTTATACGCTATACGGAAATCCTTGAGATCCAGCTCAGGTAAGCATATATTTGAATATTTCAAACATGACCAGTTTAAGTCCCGATGACTTTATCCAATCGTTGGATAAGAAGCTAGCGCTCGACCTCCTCAAAAAACTGTTTAGGAAATTTGAGGTAGAGTGGCCAGGGTTTCTAAACCTATATTCAGCGACAGACGACTCCACAGAAGGGGACAACTCAACATCAGGGGAAGAAGGGAAGATGAATCTGATAATCTCTGCTCCCACTGCAAAACATGATACAGAAACCCATGCACGGAAAAAACGTAAAACTGCGGAGACTCAGATAAACGAGGGGATGGAAGAAGATGCCCCCAACACTGACCTCCCCACGCCCAACAACGAAAAAGTTCCCCCAATTGTTCTACGGGAAAAAGAACGTTGGACGGCCCTTAGGCCTATTATGCAAAACCACCAAATTGCCTATTCTTGGGCAAAAAACGAAGAGGACGGAGTTAAAATCCAGCCTACCACAGTAAGCGACTACAGACTCCTCACAAAAACCATGGACGAGTCAAATATTAAATATCATACTTACTCACTGAAGTCGGAGAAAAACCTAAAAGTTGTACTCAGGAGAGTAACAGAAAACATCTGCACAGATGAAATAACTGAAGACCTCTGCCTCCACGATCTCCCACCTGTCAAAGTTAGCAGAATGCTACGGGCTGACAAGAGTCCAATGCCCCTAGTACTCGTTGAGATACCTAACACACAAGAACATATACAACTTAACAACGATCTGTGGCCTGAAAATCACAACAGAACCACTAAGAAAAAGAGCATCGTCAGGCCAGTGCTCCAGATGTCAGAAGTACGGACACGCACAGAAACTCTGCAGAGCAGATTACAAATGCCTCAAATGTGGGCAAAACCACCCCACAGCAACCTGCTCAAAACTCAGGACCTCACCAGCCAAATGCGCGAACTGCGGGGGCCCCCACCCGGCAAACTACAGAGGCTGCTGTCACTACCCTAAGAATAAAACAGACAACAAAAGGAAACAGATCTCTGAACTCTGCCCACAGGCACCTGAGTTGACTGCTCCCCAGTTGCCTGACACGCAACAAAAGACAACAAAATACCAGCTCTCACAACTGGAAAATACCAACAGTCTGGAAAGCCACCGTCGAAGCAGGACATATGCCGAAGTAGCCCGCTCATCCAAATATATCCAGCAGGACCAAATTCTTCCAAACATGACAACAGTCATCACAGCCTCATTGGCAAACATGCTTCAAGACTTCAGTAAGTCAAACCCTTCACCAAACTCCACAAAAAGATTTCTAAAAGAAACTCAAACCATATTATCAATGCTTGTTAATGAATAAAACTAGATTACTGCCAGACTCCCTACAGATCGCCGCTTGGAACGCCAATGGCCTAAAAAACAAGACTCTGGAACTTCAAGAATTCTCTCACAGATACAACCCTGACGTCATCCTAATTAATGAAACTCATCTAAGACCTGCAGACAATCCAAAACTGAGAGGCTACACACTATACAAAAACGACCGACTGGACAACAGAGGTGGTGGTACAGCCATATTTATCAGGAACTGCATCAGGCACAATGGAATACTCACCCCCCCAACCTCCAACCTAGAACTCACCGGTGTCGAAGTCCATACAAATTCAACTGGAAGACTTAAAATCTACGCCGCCTACAACTCCCCTGCTAAGACCTTGCTATTTTCTGACTTGAATCCTGTACTAGGCACAAATGAATCCATCATCGTCGCTGGGGACTTCAACTCCAAACATCCCTCCTGGAACAGCAGAACCACAAATAAAAATGGCCGTATCCTCTTCAGCTACACAGGCTTAAACAAAGCTTTCGTAACAGGACCCAGTGAACCAACCCACCACAGCCCAACTGGCACAGCCGACATCCTAGACATCGCCATTCTACACAACATCAAATACCAGCACAGCATTCAAGCACTGAATGAATTATCATCAGACCACAACCCAATCCTACTTCACTTAGGGAACAAAGATCAGTCACCTCCCCCCCAAACCTCCATCATCTGGGAGAAACTCAAGAAAGTGCTACCAGAACACATTGGTCCAGTTCCCCATATAAAAGCCAAGGGAGAAATAGACACGGCAATAAAGAACCTCACCAATCAAATCAATAAAGCCATAACAGCAGCCACAGTATTCACGATTACCCACAAACAAAATCGCCTCCCGGAAGAAATAATGGACTTAATAAGGGAAAAAAACAGACAAAGAAAAAGATATCACAACACTCGTGCTCCCCAGGACAAAACAGCCCTCAACAGATTAAACAAATCTGTCCGAGAAGCTCTCCAGAACCACAGGAACCAACAATGGGACAACAAGCTCACCTCCATCTCCACAGCAGATCATTCTATACGGAAATTCCTAAACAACCTCAGGATCAAGCGCAAATCCCTCCCCTCTCTGCAAGCAGAACAGCACCTTGCATACACAGATGCTGACAAAGCCGAAGCCATAGCAAGAAACCTAGAGAAACAATGCAGTCCTGCATATGATAACCTAAACATCAGCCACGTATACAAGATCCATCGTAAAGTCAGGTTAACAGTAAATCGTTCCGATGTTAATCCAAGTCCTATAATGCCTACCTCACCTACCGAAATAATTGGCATCATCAACCATCTCAAGATCAAAAAAGACCCAGGTTCGGATGGCATCACTAACCAAGTCATCTAGGCACTACCACGCAAAGCCATAGCACATCTGGCAAACATCATAAACTCCATCCTCAAATGGCAGCACTTCCCCCAGTCATGGAAAATAGCTGACATCATCCCAATTCACAAACCAGGCAAAGACCCACACCTACCTGAAAATTACCGTCCCGTCAGCCTGCTATCCAATTTAGGGAAAATAGCTGAGAAAATCATCCTCATCAGACTCCAAGATCATGTCAACCAATTAAATATCATTCCAGAAGAACAATTCGGCTTCCATCAAAATCACAGCACCACCCATCAAATCCATAGACTGGTAGAATACATCACCACAGGATTCAATTGGAATCAACACACTGGAGCTGTCTTCCTAGACATCTCAAAGGCCTTCGATAAGATCTGGCACCAAGGCCTCCTCTACAAACTTATCATCGCTAACCTTCCACTAAACATGATACACCTGATCAAATCATACCTCTCCAACAGGAGGATGCAAGTCAAAATCAATGAATCAGTCTCAACTCAACGGAAAATCCTCGCTGGAGTTCCTCAAGGATCACTGCTAGCCCCGATCCTGTTCAACATCTATATGGCAGACATCCTTCAAAATCCTCTCACAACCACCATCGCCCTTTATGCTGATGACACGGCTATTCTAGCCAGATCTCGTCAACCACTTCTCGTCACCAAAAAACTACAAGACACCATCCTGAATCTAGAAAAATGGTTTAAAGACTGGCGACTACAATTAAACCCCCAGAAAAGTACAACGATACTCTTCACAAGAAGACGAGCATCCCCCAAAGGAGATCTCACCCTGTTCAACTCTAAAATTCCCTGGAAAACTGAAGCAAAATACTTAAGAATACTTCTCGATAAGCGATTATGCTTCAACAGCCACATCAAGAGCATATGCACCAAAGCTTCAAAAGTTATCGCCCAGCTATACCCCTTGATCAACAGAAACAGTAAACTAAGCTCAACAAATAAAATACTACTGTACAAGACAGTGATCCGTCCCACAGTCATATACGCCTCCCCAGCCTGGAGCCATACCTCCAAGACAAACATCCTCAAGCTACAAAGACTACAGAACAAATGCCTGTGAATGATTCTGGACGCCCCGTGGTTCATCAGGAACGCCCAGATCCACAGGGACATTAATATCCCCTACATCTCTCCACTACTACGCTCCCTAGCAGAAAAATTCTTTATGAAGACATCTATCCATCCATCCAAACCAACTGATACAACAAGCCGGAAACTATGACGGTAATGACTACTGGAAACATAAAAGACCGAAAGCCATCCTAACACCCAACGACGAATAACCACTTCTGCCCACTCAGGGCGAGATAAAATAGCTCACAAATCTCTCCCATCACTGCTCCCGAAACAGACAACAGGGAATATGAAAAGCGTCAAGCTTCACCGTCTGCGCCATATATGTCCTGCGTCCTGCGTCCTGTCTTTCTCTTGTTCCAAAAACTGATCTATATCTATATTTGTTCTGGGTGTTTATCGGAACATTCAGCTCCCATCGTATACAGAATAGCAACTAAATGATTAAAAACAAAGATATGCCATCTTGTCAAATGTAAATTATTTTACAAAAAAAAAAAAAAAGCGAAAAAACGGCTACAACCATAACATATCTCTTTGACCTACGAGGTTAATTTCTCTCCCTCTCTTTGTGTGGGGGGAGGGGGGGTTGAGCGCGCACCATATCTCTTTGGCTTATCTACGAGGTTAATTTCTCTCCCTCTCTCTCTATCTCTCTCTTGGTGTGTGGGGGGAGGGGGGGGGTTGAGCGCGCACATATCAGAAAAATAATTTTCAATAATTTATTTTTTTTAATCATTTGCAGTTTTATTGGTATCATTTAAAAAGCATTGAAAGCCTATAAACCAATGATCTTTTGGTTCCGTAATCGTTTTGAGTTTTTAATCCTGCAACTGAGTTATTACTGTATCTCGGATAATAATAATATAGTAGATCAGGAGCCGTTGTAGTTATCTGTACTCTCTCCTCGCTACCTTCAAAATCCTCGCAGTCCAGTACTTAGCTATCATTAAGGGTTAACAGTGGAGACAAGCTGTCCACCGATTTCCAAAATTGAAATCGGTGGACAGTTCCACAAAAGTTGCCCAAGAGCTACTTTTGTGGAATAAGGCATTACGGAACTCATTTATTTACCATTATCTTAATAAATGGTATTACACATAGTGTCTTCGATTCCTTGTCAAATACTTCAATTCCTTGTCGCCACACTTGATTGGCCTTTATTATAATTTTCATATTACATTGGTGTTCAATGTAATGGAAGCCTGCTACATGCTAAAAACCATGGTAAAAAGTTGAAAATCAAATTAAAATGCAGTATAATCCCGATTATCCGACTCGGAATCGACTGGTAGTCGAATAAACGAAAGCGTCCAGAATATGGACATATCGGATCCTGGATGAAAGAAAAGCAAATTAAATGGAAGCCCAGTACAAGCTTGAAATATCGTTGATTAATACAGGAACCATTACACAGCAAATGAATGAGCATACAATAGGGCGATCACAAAAGTTTATTTTAGTCAAATAGTCTCGTGTAGTAACCCTACGTATAAGGCAAGCAATATTTTATACACTATGAAAACTCCCACGTGGTCTGACGTTGTTGTGAGTAGTGACCTCTATCGGTGATCGGTAATGCATTTATGCAATTATCAGAGAACTACATAATGAACGGGTTTATTTTTCAATTAAGAATTAAGAAAAGAATATATGAAAAATATAATGCATCGGCCAGAGAAGCTCAAATGGCAGCGAATAGGGAATCTAATTACAGTGCGTGATAATATATGTGTGTTAAGCACACACATATGTTAAGAATGTGTTGAATATCCACGCTTTTTGTTAGGAGTTATCAAGCATTAAGGACACGCATTTCTGTGAACGATGGGCGTAGCTGAATAAACTCAATTTATACAAACAACACGAACACACACTTATAGAAATAAAAATGAAACACTTCATCCAATGCTGCTAAACATGAGAGATCATTTGACCTGACGAGTGGATTAATGATTGCAGGTTACATTTTTTTTTCTTAAATTTACTGAGTAAAGGGGGAGTTAAATCTCAGAATTTAGTTGACTTAAGTGCAAAAATTAGAACTTTCTCAAGGGATATTAATTGTCGGTCACACATGTTTACTTTTTAACTCGAAACAGGTACACTTACAATAAAAGCATTTGTCGCAGATGTGTTATTTATCACCCAAGAGTTGATTGCTTTGCTTACGTGTTTCGTGCATGAACTGTCACATTCAAGAACACGAGGAATGGCGTGACTCACTGTACTTAGAAAGAAACGTAATGTAAACATCGAAACATTAAGTAAAAAAAAAAAAAAAACATTACAAATAGAGGAATAGTGGTGAGCCTGTGTTCATTGTTATGGTCTGACAACTTCTAGACAGGATGTGGAGTAATTTTAAAAATGGAACGGAAATCAATGCACACTCGTATTTCCTGCAATACTCCAGGCTATATAAATGTTACATATTTTTATTAGTAGTTATTACTTCTCTTAAATAAAAGTTTGCAAAACAAATGGAACGGATAATTACACGAAAAGAAGAATCGATGACATCGATCGGAGGCAGAACTACAAGTTAACCTTGAACTAACGAGAAAATAATTTCGCAAATATGCCCACCATGTACTATGCTTTTCAAATGATTACGATATTTTTGTTTTTTCTTGTTTCTTATATTTTTTTAAGTGGGCTCCGCTGATATCATATCGTAATCAGATATTTTCCAGAGTCGGCAGTAATTCTGTTCACTCTGGGTGGCATCCAAAGAAACATGCAGACTTCAAAAGAGATTTATCGCAATGTTAGGAAATTTTCCATAACGTCAATGGTAAACGAATGCATCAGCCAAATCATAATGCGTCGAGGCAGTTAGTACAAGCTAAAATAAAATGATTTTTCCGGCAATTTTCATTACAAACAATTGAAAATTGCGATTATGCAAATAGACTCTGCAAGTTGGAATATACGAATAAAAATGAATTCTTGATGTGGTTTTCATTCTTTCCGGCAGACGGCGACACTGACTTGACTGATAAGGCACTTAAAAATAATCTTTTGGAGAAGATAAGAAATGTTTGCCCACATTTCATTGCAGACGGTTGTCTATAGTGCGGAAAACCAAAAACTTCTTGGTGCAGATGCTTTTAATGTGCTTTGGAGAGAACACGGTGAATATTTAGACCAATCTTCTGTTGGCATGCTGCTTTTATATTTCTCTATGAAAAGCGGAAGCACATTAAAATTTATTCGTTTAACCTTTCGCCTCTTAATCCTGTTTCCTTTATTTTTCCTTGAGTCTCATTTAATTTCACGAAAGAAAAATCACTTTTCTGGGTCAATAATCAAGTATTTCGGGAATCGGTAAAAGGAAAAGTTCTCTTTCCGAAAAATTGAAATGCGCTTGCTTATGCAATCCCACTTTCATGAAATTTTCGACGATCCTTCTCAGATTACCAAAATTCACACTTAACGCTATTAAACACACACACACACACACACACATATATATATATATGTATTTTATTAAATATATTGAACATATCGAATATATATATATATATATATATATATATATATATATATATATATATATATATATATATATATATATATATATATATATATATATATATATATATATATATATATATATATATATTCGATATATTCGATATATTCAATAAAATATATTCAATAATATATATTCGATATATTCAATAATATTCAATAATATATTTATTAAATAACGAAATTGTTTACTGAATAACAATTTGTAACAATTGAGAGAGTTAGCATTTCAGAAATTTCAAATAATTGTTCTTAAAAGAACTGGGCGATGGACTGAGTCCTTGACTCTTTATCCCGTCATCTGAATGAAGAAAATCTGTGTGGATGGAGTGTTATTGAGCTAAAAAGCCCTAGTCATGGCTGGGTAACGGCAATAGCCGAGCCTCAGTTAAAACTTCATTGGCTACAGCATTGCCATTTGTTACCCTGGAAGTCCTAAAAAGGACTTTCTGATAAAATTATCAAATAATTGTACTTCATAATAAAAATAAAATAAAAATTTGATAATAGATTCAATAAGGTGTTGGAAATTTAAATAGTTTTTTTTAAATGTTTAAGAAAAATTTAAAATTAAACTCATAATTTTGGTTCTATATAAATGTTACACTTTTATTAGAGGTTATTACTTTTTTTGAATAAAAGTTTGCAAAACAAATTAAATATAATTATGCGAAAAAAAGAATCGATGGCATCAGTCACGAACATAAGCCAAACTTGAGCATAAGCGCCCTCACGATTGATAACTTTACATCAATTTTCACATCAACAATGTTGACAAGAATTATTCCAGTTACATTGCCGAAAGGTTATAAAACTGTAGTATGTGAATATCGTTGCGGCTTTATTTATTTCAGGCATTTTTTTAGATTTTTTAAATAATTTTTCATATAATCTACAAATATATATATATATATATATATATATGCTTGCTATGTATGATGAAAAATCCGAGTCTGCGACGAAGTGACACTTCCGTATATTAGGCTGTCACTGAAGTTGGTAAGCTTCTAGAAAAATTCCACACTTTATAATATGAATTGGAAAAATTTTACTTTCGGCTGAAGGAACAATTCTGATAATAAGTGTGATTTTGAATAAAAATGACTGCCCACATTTTCAGAATATACTAAAGCTGTAAATTCGTTAACTATAACCATAATGTTCATTTTTTTGTTTGTACAATTAACAAAAAAAAAAAAAATCATGACGTTGTCTTTTCCGTTAACTCCTGCCTCGTGGCACTTTTTTCTGTAGAAAGGGGCTTTATGTTCAAGACGGTGATGGTATCTCTATTCGCTGAGATGTTTTGTTGCCATTTCGCCAACTTTTCTGAAGGATTTCTTCCAAAGAAGGCTAACCTCTCCAAGTTTGCAAAGGGGGCCTCCACCAGGATGTAGCAAATAAGCGACAAAGCCATGGTTGTCACGGTATGAGCAAGGAATTCGTATATCTGGAAAAAAAATAAATAAATAAAGAGAACTATAATAATTTAATTCCTTAGTTTTGGGTTTCTATACCAAATTGCATTACAAGGTTGAACCCGAATTCATAACACAGAATAGGTAATAACAATGAAAAATATTACTCGAAAGAAATACCTTTTTATTTTACCTTTAAGAGTTTCGGATAGTGTTCGATTTAAATATAGGATGGCAACGTTTTATTAAAATTAAAATTAAAGACTAGCTTCTTAGCCTTCGTAGACATGCCGTTGATGCCTCTGTTAAATGTTACATTATGTTCTGCTTCTTGACTCGAGTCAAAAAATTCACTTTCCTACATCTCTCTCTTGCTCTCTCCGGTTTCTACTTTTTAACCAACATCACCATCTTTAACGACAATCTCACATCCCCATCTTACTCAACTCCTCAAGATTCCCAGAACGACAGTAACAGCTCTGCAATAATTGTATTCTGTTCATTCAACTTTATACCTTACATCTCTGTTGTCTTGTTGTCTTCTTGGATCACAATTTGCATCGAAGGTACTCACCTATGATCATCAAGAGTATACGTTTCTTTTCCTGTCTGTTCTTTTGGAAAATACGACGCTCCTAACTTCTCTTCTCATCTACTTACGCCTTTTTATGTCATTCGCGTTTTACTTATGATTTATGTGCGAAACCACTACCTCTGTTTACAGCTAATTCATCGTTGTTTCTAGCTGAGTATCCAGTCCAAATTTCGTTTTTCTCTCACCTCACTGATGTCCCTTAATTTCGGTTCTTTTGTGGTCACCACTTCAGTAGTTTTCTCCCCACTCCCAACATTGTGAAAAATATAAAAAAAACACACACACATACCCTTGATTTGTTCTTGTGGCCAATCACCTCTCACTCTTCAATCTCTACTTCCATCTTAAATATTCCACAGATCACGCTTCAATCTCATGAAATTCTCTTCTGATATAAAAGCAATATACTTAGTAGTTTTGGCAATGATTAGTTTAACTTCTTTAAGGTGACATTTATCGCTCAATTAATATCGTAAAGAACTTATTTAAGCATAAAGAAGATCGTAGCACTTACCAAGTTATATTTGCTGTGCACCACCCTTTCTCTTAATTGACCATATCTCGACCACAAGACATGACCATGAACTAAATAAGCCAAGAAAGACAGTCGACTAAGTGGAACAAAAGCCTCCAAAGATAAGATACTTTGTATTATGCCTATAGGAAAATATCAATAAATTAAAATTAATATTAACAATATATATTAATAATAAAAAAAAATTGATTATATATATATAAAAAGAAACAAACCTCCTTGATTAGTCACGCAGGCAAACGTCACCCACCCTACTACTGCTGCCCAAGCCATCCGGTGAATAGAAGCATAAATTGCACTAACCAGAGGAGACGGAAGATTTCCTCTGTACGTTTCATATGGCCCATAGAGAACAGAGAAGGCCACGGTAATCGCAAGACACCATCCAATGATGCGTGGGAGCTGAAGGGAAAAATGAAATTGATATTATATGCTTTATTGCTGTGTATCAGTACAGCACATAAATGTAATCTTTCATTTCAGGTTAGTCTATGTCATTGGTCGTGAACCTTTTTGAACCAAAGAGCCATTCCACCAAAAAAAATTAATTAAAACAAAATTTTGGGAGCCGCAACTTCAATTAGATTTTTCCCGGTGACTCAAAGTTGCAGTTAGTTCAAACTTAGGTAAGTTTGTTTTTAATTCTGTACTTCCAGGTATCAAATACCACTTTTATGTTTGTATATAAATTTTTTATATGTTCGATAAATAAAACCAGATTACGTTTGATTAAGTTTTTAATCACAAAACATGTTTAATGTTTTGTGACTAAATATTATATTAAGTATAATTTTGCAAAAAAAGTCAGAATTTGTATTGCAAAAAGAATTAGTCCCAACAAAAATACAATATTATGAATATTTTAAATTAAGGGGATATAAAATCCACATTGTTTTAAGTAACAATATTATGTATTTATTATGTATTTTAATAGATATTTGATTGTTTTAATTTAAAATTCACTAATGAGACGTTTAATTTTGCATCTTCTCAGCCAATTTACTTAAATCTGGGTTGTATGTCGTGCGCTTCAATAGTAATTCGGCTTTCAAACTTTCATCAGCCAATTTGTTCCTATACTTATTTTTAATGTAATTCATTGAAGAGAAAAATTGTTCGCAATTGTACGTTGAACCGAAAAGAGTCAAAACCCCAAAAGCAAAAGTCGCCTGGCATTTGAATAATTAGCTGGGAAAGAATTCCAACATTTAAATATAATTTCCTGTGGTGATTCTTCCATAGTTTGCTCATTTTCTTCAATTTGTGCTACCATTTCCTGAAGTTTTTGTACCCAGATGATTTTATTCTGAATTTCCAGAAGCTCCATTTGTAGTTCTGCCATTGATATTCCAGGAAAAGCTTCAAAATCTATTAATTTTAAATTGCAATTTAACGGATGTAATATAAATTTTATCATCTCCTGGTGGTTTTTTAAAATCCTGAAATCTGCTTTTAAATGAATGTAAAATTACAGTAATCATTTCAGCGAATATTTTGCAATCAACGTTTTCTTGATTTAAATTCAATCTATAATTTTTTAGATTTTCAAAATATATAAATTTTTCTTCAGTAACATCTTCGAAAAACACTCTTAGTTTCTGTTCAAAGATAAAGACTTCCTCTAGTAATTGTAAGGCCGTGTTTCCCTTCCCTTGAAACTTCAAATTTAGCTTATTAAAATGTTCTGCCATATCAAGCAAAACGCAAAAATTTTGTATTCATTCTGGATTACTGGGAAGTTCCACATGATTTACGTTATAATTTTTAGTGGTTAAGAAAACTGTTATTTCTTTTAAGCACTGAAAAAAAAACGGTTTAATGCTTTTCCTCTTGATAACCATCGTGCAGATGTAAATATCACTAAATCTTTATGATGACTACCTGGTTCCTCTAAAAATATGTCAAAAAGTCTGTGATTCAACGCCTGAAATCGGATGAAATTGATCATTGGCACAACAACATCCATCACTCTTTTTAGTTGTGGTAATAATCCCAAAGAATCTGCAACTAAAGCTTCTTGATGCAAAATGCAATGAAATGAAATAACTCCATGTAGAATATGAGTTTAGAATAATTTAACAAACCCCTTATTTTTTCGCAATCATAGAAGACGCACCATCGGTCGCAATGCATACTATATTATTAATAGTTATATTTTTATTCTGTAAACTTGTTAGAAAATTTTCTATCTTGACCCGTAGTGTGTCCTTACGTGTTAGCAGATTAAGAAGTTCTTCTCGAATACCGGAAGATGTGATCTATTTAACCATCACGCAGCATTGTGCCATATCGGAAATATCATTTGATTCATCAACCCCAAGAGATATAAAATCGGCAGAATTAATATCCATAATTTGCATATTTGAAACTTCTGCAGAAATTGGCACAATCCGTTCCTTGACAGTTCTAGCCGAAAAAGGTAAATCTTTCATTTTTTTACGTATCTCGTCCTTACGCCATCGGTAAAGGGTTTTGTCGCTTTTGCTATTTCAAGGGATGACAAAAAAACTTGCTTCAGTAGTATTCGACGAAGATTTCGTCCAAGTGGACAAATTTCTTTGCTGAAGCAATGTTTTCTTTTGTAGCTGTTTTTCTCTTATCACCCTCAGGATATTTTTTACTGAAGTCTAAATGTTTTCCTCGAAAATGGCGTTCGACATTACTTGATTTGTTATTTTGAAGTCGTAGATGGCAAATTAAACATTGTGGATTTCCATTTACTTCTTTAAATGCAAATTTCCCTATCCACATTTTATTGAATCCTTTGTTTTCTTCGATTATTTTTCTTTTTCTGGAACTTATATTAGGAGGGTTATTATCACAAATTTACCTGCAAGTAAAAACACAAATTGAACATAATAACATAATAAAATTAATTTGTGCATAATACCCCTGACACTAAATTAAACACCAGTTTAGTACCACAATAAATAAGTGAACTAACAGAATATTTATTTTGACAGTTAAAATCCGTTATGTATCTAAAAACCTGATCAATTAGTTCAAATTTTCGCCGTGGCGCTAGTTACCTTAGGCAGGGTTAACATTTAGCGTTATTTCAAATGTAACGTAGTTGTTCATCTCATAAAATTTCATGCGTAATACACGTCACATGCATAGTATCTAGCGCCACGAACAGGCCGTATCAAAAAACAAGATTTAGTTGTTTGTATTAATTATGTATCTTTTAATTCAATATAAAAGGGCCGCACTTCGTTCAGCCAAGAGACGCATGCGGCTCCGGAGCCGCTGGTTCCTGACCCCTTGTCTATGTTATTCATTTCTCTGTCCATTTTAACACTTTTTTTTTTTTTTACATTACAGCGCCGTATTTCCCCTATGGGCGACTTTTCGAACTTTTTTTCTATTTCGCGGGATTCTTCTTCTTCTTACCCTACCAAATTTATTAACGTAATGCTCTGAATAGGGAAAGATTTAATTATGGCCACCACTCTTTCACATAAGTCTAAAAATTCTAGTTAAAGGAATAAATCTAAACAAAGAAATGTATTTTACATTTCATAATTTACCAAGAATTTTGCAATCACGCTTATAAACTACATTCGGTAGCAACGAAAATCGAACAAATGAAATACTGTTAAATTTTTGTTAAGTTTGCAAATGTTTTTGCTTTCAAGTTGTAGATCTCAAATTGTATCAGCGTTAAAAGGTATCAGTTCAATTTTACTTTGTAGCAGTATTTCCCACCGTTTTTTGGATCACGGCCCACCTCAACGCCTCAAAGATTTTGACGTCCCCCCCCCTCTCGCCGACAATGGTAAGTGTTTTGAGTATATCAGTGATAAGGTGACGAATGCTACATCATTTTCTAATTTCCCCAAAAAAATATTCAAATTTCCCCCCTGTGAGACACGTTGAGTAACACTGCTTTGCAGTAAACTGTAGTTACTTTAATTTTAAAAACAATCTGTTTCTTATTGATAAGTTTATATAGTTCAATAAACAGGTAAAATGATGATGACAAATAATTTAACTAAAATTTTATTTAAAATAAACTAGAGACTAAATAAAATATTAAATCTTTTGATATTTGAATTGAAACCATGATAAATAATATATATAAATTACTATTAAAGGTTGAAAATCCATTATCATTAATTCGGAGAATGGAGGATCGGGAATGAATTAATCGACCGTGAGATGCGGTGATTGATTCATTAATGCCCTTGGGGGTGATGGATAGCAACGCAAAGCTGTACCAATGAAGTTTAACTGAGGTTCGGCTGTTGCTCTTACCCACTTGGGCGATGAGTTTTTGAGTTCGCTCTCTTAGGGTTTTTGCCTTAAGGGAGCACTTTGAGTCTCCGGGGAAGGTGTTCTCCGGCACGGCCCGCTGAGGGGCTTTGTCGGTGAATTATTTTCCTCGGAATTTGAGCGGTTCTGCTCAGTGGTCGGGGAGCCCGTCACTGAGTGGAACCAACGCTGAGATTAGGACGGTCTTTCGCCCACTATGGAGTGGCCTAGAGATCGTCCGTATTTTTGAGATTTCACCTTTACTTACATAGTCGGTGATTGATTCATTCAATCCAATACCCTTGGAGGGTAATGATTAGCAATGCTGTAGCTAATGAAGCTCTAACTGAGGCTCGGCTATTGCTGTTACCCTCCTGCCATGATCAGAGCTTTAATAATAGCTCAATAACCTTATCCCTACACTGTCCGCTACAGATAACGGGGAATATGAAAAGCATTCTTGCTTCGCCCCTTTAAGCCCAGTCCTTATAAGGACTATCATTAATTCGCAACATGTGTGCACCACAAGATAAAATAAATCTAAGCAAATTAAATGGGGCAGTAAGAGATGCACTCAAAGCCCATAGAGACCAAGTATGGGATGAAAAGTTATCCTCCATTTCACCTACTGATCACTCCATCTGGGGACTACTGAAAAATATCAAAAACAAAGACAGATCCCTTCCCCCAATATTCTCTGACCAGGGCCTTGCTCACACAGATGTAGACAAAGCAGAAGTTATAGCACACAACTTAGAGGAGCAATGCAGGCCTTCGTATGGAAACCTTGACTTTGACCACATATATAGGATTCACAGCAAGGTCAGACACTCACTCAAACTTCCTATCTCCAGCACTGACCATATTGCACCCACATCACCTGCTGAGATATATGACATTATTAAAAAATTAAAGAACAAAAAAGCTCCTGGGCCAGACGGCATTAATAATCGGGTGATTAAACTTCTGCCCCGAAAAGCAGTAGTGCACCTGACCAGTATAATAAATGCAATTTTAAGATTTCACTATTTTCCTTCCACCTGGAAACTAGCTAACGTAATTCCTATACATAAGCCAGGCAAAGACCCACACCTACCGCAAAATTATCGTCCAATCAGTCTCATCTTCAATCTGGGTAAGGTTGCGGAGAAGGTCATCCTCTCACGACCCAAACCTCAGTAAATGACCTAAACATCCTCCCTAAAGAACAATTTGGGTTTAGGCAACACCATAGTACTACCTAGCAAATCCACAGAATTGTGGAATACATCACAACCTGCTACAACTGGCGCCAGTGCACAGGAGCTCTTTTCCTAGACTTATCCAAAGCATTTGACAAAATCTGGCATTTTGGACTCCTGCACAAACTTATCTCAGCTGGTACCTAACTAAACATGGTTCATTTAATCCATTCATATCTTCAGAATAGATCAATGCAAGTAAAAATCAACGGTTCTACATCCTCCCAGCGCCACATCTTTGCTGGAGTGCCGCAGGGATCTCTACTGGCTCCATTGCTGTTTTCCATTGCTCCATTGTGAGACATCCCACACAATCGATGACTTCCATTTTGGCCCTGTATGCGGACGATTCGGCAATACTAACCAGATTTCTCAAACCCCATTACCAGAAAGTTTCAAGAAAACATTCTAAAGCTGGAGGGTTGGTTCTCTAAGTGGATATTGCAAGTCAACCCCCAGAAAAGCTCAGCCGTTCTTTTCTCAAAAAGGCCAATGTCTCCTGTAGGAGATGTGTTACTATTCAATACTAAAATTCCCTGGCAGACAGAAACAAATTACCTGGGTGTAATTCTCGACAAAAAGCTATCTTTCAGTCAGCACACTAAGTCTGCGTGCACAAGGCCATCTAAAGCCATAGCTCAGATCTATCCGCTAATTAGTAGAAATAGCAAGCTCAGCAACAGAATCAAATTGCAACTATACTAGATGACGATTCGTCCTATAATCACCTATGCCTCTCCGTCCTAGAGCCACACCTCAAACGCTAACATTATCAAAATACAGCGAGTGCAGAACAAGTGCTTGAGAATGATTGTGAACGCCCCATGGTATGTTAGAAACAATCAACTCCACAGACACACAAATATTCCCTATATTTTCTTTTCTACAATCCTTAGCATCCAAGTTTTTCCTAAAGACGTCCACACATCCCAACGATTTGGTTCAGCAAGCTGCAGCACACGAGGCAACGGACATATTCAAATATAGAAGACCCAAAGCTATATTAGCCTCCTTTAGTGATGCATAATCTCCATGCCCTTTCAGGGCGAGCAATCTGCTCATAAATTTTACCTTCACTGTAACCACAACAGATAGCGGGGAATATGAAAAGCATCTTGCTTCACCCCTAAAGTCATAAATGTCAATTGTCAATCATTAATTGCAGGAGAGTGAGTTAATCGACTGTGAGATGCGGTGATTGATACCCGTGGAGGATAATGAATGGCAATGCTGTACCAATGAAGTTTAACTAAGGTTCGACTGTTGCTGTTACCCCCCTTGGGCACAGAGTTTCGAGAGTTTCAGTTCGCTCTCTTAAGGTTTTTGCCTTAAGGGAGCAATTTGAGACTCCGGGAAAAGTGTTCTCCGGCACGGCCCCTGAGGGGATTTGTCGGTGAATGCTTTTCTTCGTAATTTGAGCGGTTCTGCTCGGTGGTGGGGGAGCCCGTCACTGAGTGGAACCAACGCTGAGATATGGACGGTCTTTCGCCCACTATGGAGTGGCCTAGAGATCGTCCGAATTTTTTGAATTCACCTTTACTTAAACATCGGTGATTAATGGATTTCAATGCTGTAGCCAATGAAGTTCTAACTGAGGCTCGGCTATTGCTGTTACCTTCCTGCCATGATCAGAGCTTTAATAGCTCAATAACACCTTATCCCTACACTGTTCTCTACAGATAACGGGGAAGATGAAAGCATTCTTGCTTCGCCCCTTTAAGCCAGTTCCTTATAAGGATAAGGATCATTAATTCCATTATAGAGGAATTGTGACTTTAGTTTTGTACGTCATACTTGCTGCAGACGAGTTTCAAAGATCTCGCCATTTTATGTTAGTGCTTTTATTCTAAAAATTCAAAGTTTTGCGAAAATACTGGCCAAACTACAACTGCTCGGTAAACGTTTCTTTTTTAAGTTTCTGACACGTCACATTGACAGACATGGAAAAACAAATAGATTAGACGTATAATTCACAATATACGAATTCCCGATTGTGAATTCCCGCGTGGTTAACGGAGTGGTTTTGTGCTTCGCAACCATATGCCTGGGGAAAGAGTCCTAGCTTCGATTCCGGTCAACGACATGAGGAGCTTAAGGATCTTCCTCAGCCAAAGCCAAGTTAGCGGGACTTGGGTGACAACAGGGTTTTTTCCGCCAGTTTATCTGGGGTTTTTCATCCCGCAAGCAGGCAAACCGTACCCGTGAACACACAGACTACAGTCATAAAAAATACTGCAAGGAAGGCAACGGGAAACCACCTTGCGTCACTATCTCCCCACTAATTAGCTGCAACCCTCTCAAAGAGAGGAAGCCACAGGATCAGATCAGATCGTGAATTCATCAGACTAGGCGAGCTGCTTAATAACAACTAGCCTGGAAATGGGAAATTTTAGGATACGTTTCTACCCGCAAGCTTCACAGGTGATGACACCGATAAAATAGAGGATCAGTTGGACTTGGTGATCTCTACTCCCTCAGATTTCGAAGAGGTCCGCGCACAAAAGAAGCGCAAAATAACCGTAGAACCGCTCAAAGATAAAGAAATGGAACAAGACGGTCCAGTTTCGGACTGCACTGCTTCTTCCAAATAAAACGTGCTTCCGATCATACTAAGAGGAAAAACACCGATGGTCAGCTCTAAGATCTTCTACGTCCTGTTTACAAATTGATTAAACAAAGGCCAAAAACGTGGATGAGGGTATTAAGATACAACCCGCCACGCTGACAGATTATAGAAACTTAACAAAGGAAATGGACGTCAGAGGTATTCAGTATCATACTTTCACTCAGTTCAGAAAAAAATTTAAAAGTGGTCCTCTGTGGCGACTCTGAAGAGATAGCTGTTGATCTTAACTTACAAGAACTGTCTCCTGTAAAGGTCAGCAGAATGTATAGATCTGACAAGACACCTATGCCGTTAGTCCTTGTAGAGATCCACAACATATACAAAAAAAATTTACAACTTAAAATCAATCTGCAGGCTCATCATCACACCAGAGCCACTCCGGAAAAGGGCATCTTCTGGGCAATGCCACAGGTACCAAAAGTTTGGCCACGCCCAAAATCTGTGTAAAGCTGAGTTTACATGTCTGAAATGTGGAGATAGCCACCCAACCAATATCTGTACAAAGTCGGAAACCACCCCGGCTAAATGTGCCAACTGCGGTGGCCACCATCCAGTCGATTATAAGGGATGTACTCAACGCCCGAAGAACATACGGTTAGAGACAGTGTTAAATCCTGAATGAAAGAGAATTTATTCTAAATTATTTCATTCAGATTTAAAAAGTAACAAATTTCCAGGATATTTGAACATTAGTAAAATTAAAGTTGATTGTGAATTATCGATAAAGTTCATAACTTAAATATTTTCCTTATGCCTTTACTGTTACTAGTTCTTGTGAGGTTATCAGAACTTGAAAATGTGTAAGGATTATATTAGTATGAGAATATCTGAGTCATACTATTAGCGAACTAAGCAGATTAGGAATGAAGGCCTGAGGCAGTCACGTACAAAAGGACTGAATTGCACACGGAAGTTACCTGTAAACACGCTAGGAAGAGTGACGGCACTGGGTGCAAGAAAATTTAGGTGCCGAGAGAATAAAACGTGACGTAAGAGAGAGAACATCGTGACAAAGATATATAGAGCTGAGCAACGCAAACTGGAGGCTTTTTTTCTCCCGTTGTGCTGCTCATCTACTTCCGAAATTCCCGAGGACGGTGGTAGGAGCTCGATCGAAGCGGACGATGTCGCTTAGTAGCACGGTGGTCAAGCAGAAATCCAATTCGAGTACAGACCTCGGTTCTGCGGAGAATACAGCGTAGACCGAGAAGTTATGCGGAACTACTTGATCCGATCGCGGCAGACCAGATTTGCCCACACTGATGGAACTGATGTCGTGACCGAACCCCCAAGTCCGTTTTATTAGGAAGGGTTATACAGACATAGGATCAACGAGACCCAGACATCCTTCAGACGATTAAGGAGGAAGCCAAGGAATTCCAGAATCCCCGGTAAAGTAGAATCTTATTCGATTTATTTGTGTACTGAGAGGAGTAATAAGACTCTAAGAAAAGAACTGATTCGTTACAAAAATTATAGCGCCTGATAGGACTTTAGAAATCTAGAATCTTAACGGGGAACCATAAAGTTCTAGGATTGGGAATTGTGTTAAATGAATTATATCATGTGTAGTCTGATTGTTCTGAGAATTGTTGAACGAATAGAAATGTTAAGCAATTAGAAGGAGCTTAAACTTAGCTTTATATGAAATAAAGACTTGTGTAATGAGATGTTAAGAATGACCTGGAGATGTTTTGTTAACTAACGTTAGCCTGCATGATTGCTTTAGTTTTTAACCAAATAATTGTTGTTATTTGTATCTTACTTAGTTGAATGAATAAATCCATTTTTTGTTAATCAAATAGCCTGCCTGATCTTGCTCTCAATGCACCGCTCATGAAAATTTGAATCTGTACGGAGTTAACGTTTAAAGACAGCTACGACTGCAGAGAAAATTAAGATTGATATGATATCATAGTTTAGTACAGAAAATATCGATTTAAGGAACAGTGTGCATTTCTGATTGCTAGATCCTTGACGATGAAATTTCCTTTTGTCTAGAATATTGGATGGCGCAGCATGATCAAATAAATTTTTCCTAAATTTGAAGAAGGATTAGCACCAGAATTGAAACAAAGGAATTGGCTCTTGCCATAGGCAATCCCTTTGTCAGCTAATTTTTGCACACTCTATCAGTAAATTAAGTGGTGGCCAAGCGTTGATTGCACAATAGAAAAAAATTAATTAATAGTTAAAAAACATCATATAGAAGAACTATAAGTAAATTAAAGCAAAAGAGGAGGCTCAACGGTCACAATCAGAGGCCTTCAAGAATAGCGTATACCAAAGACGAACAAGATTTTATGCAGATGTGGCCCGCTCAAACATGTCAACACCAGAACAGAATCAGCAAGCAGCACCTACTAACCTGACCGCTATTATTACTGTCTCTCTAGCAAACATGCTACAACACTTCAGCATGTCAAAACCCTTCAGCAACCTCCACTAAAAGATTTCTTCGTGAAACGCAGGTCATCCTCACAGCACTCATAAATGAATTAGAACAAACTTATTCCAGCTTCTCTTCAGATCGTTGCATGGAATGCAAATAGCCTCAAACACAAAATTCTGGAGCTCCAAGATTTTGCATACAGTTATCAACCTAGATGTTATATGAATTAGTGAATCACACCTAAGACCCTCAGATAACCCTAAAATAAGGGGTTACCGCCTATACAGAAACGACAGATTGGTCTACAGAGGTCGCGGCACTGCCATCTTCATTAAAAATTACATCAAGTACAATTCTGTGAACAACCCTCCAACCACTAATCTTGAGATCACGGGCGTGGAGGTGTTCACCAGCTTGGCTGGCAGACTAAAAATCTGCTCTGCTTACAACCCACCTTTAAAAACTCTACTGCGCTCTGATCTAAATGCCATCTTCGGCATTAAAGAGTCCAAATCCGGAGACTTAAACGCCACGCGCCCTGCTTGAAACTGCAGAACCACCAACAAGAATGTCTGCATCCTTTCCAATTACATAGGATCGACCTATACTGTTGCAGCAGGCCCCCACCGAACCAACTCATCTCAGTACGTTTGCCACTGCTGACATCCTGGATATAGCTATCCTGCAAAATATTAAACTTCTGTACAGCCTAAAATCGTTCAGCGAGTTGTCATCTAATCATAACCCAATTCTGCTACAGCTGAGAAAACAAGAATACCTGTCTCCTCCCTCTCACTCATTCATATCGTGGAAAAATTGTCAAAAGTACTCAGGGAATTACATTGGACCTGTTCCTCATATACGTTCAAAAGAAGATGTTGAAACCGCACTCACAAGACTCACCCAACAAATTAACTCCGCTATAATGGCCGCCACCTCATACAAATCTTTCCCCAAGCCTGATCGTCTGCCTAAAGACATTATGAACTTGATCAGGGAAAAACATAGGGCAAGGAAAAGACTTCAAAATACCAGCGCACCACAAGACAAAACAGTTCTTAACAGACCAAATTGGGCAATTAGAGATGCACTCAAAGCTGGCAGAGATCAACTATGGGAAGAACAGTTAGCTTCTATCTCACCTACTGGTCACTCTTCCCCCTATACTTTCCGACCAGGGCCTGGCTCACAGACGTAGAAAAGGCAGAAACCATAGCAAACATTTTAGGAGAGCAGTGTAAACCTTCATATGAAACGTTAGACTACAATCACTTACATAAAATTCACAGACAGGTCAGACACTCATTAAAACCCCCCGATACCGGTTCTGACCATATTGCACCCACATCACCAGCTGAAATATATGATAGCATAACACATTTAAAGAACAAAAAAGCTTCTGGTCTAGATGGCATCACAAATAAAGTGATCAAGCTGCTGCCGCGAAAAGCTGTAGTGCACCTGACCATAATCATAAATGCAATCTTGAGGTTTCACTATTTTCCTACCATTTGGAAACTGGCTGATGTAATGTAATTCCAATACATAAGCCAGCAAGGACCCACACCTGCCTCAAAATTATCGTCCAATCGGTCCCATCGCCAACCTCGCCATAGTGCTACCCAACAAATCCTCAGAATAGTTGAATATATTACCACGAGCTACAACAGGCGTCAATACACTGGAACTGTTTTCTTCATTTATCCAAAGCATTTGACAAAAAATAGCACTTCGGATTGATACATAAACTTATCTCAGCTGGTATCTCACTGAAAATGGTACACCTAATTAGATCATATCTAGAATAGAAGCATGCAAGTCAAGATAAATGGTACTACCTTATCTCAGCGACATATCTTGGCCGGAGTACCAGAGGGAACCCTACTGGCTCCATTACTGTTCTCTATATACGTCAGACATTCCGCACAATCCATTGTCATCCATGATGGCCCTATATGCGGATGATACAGCATTATTATCTAGATCTATTCGACTACAACTTGTTACTAGAAAGCTTCAAGAAAACCTTCTAAAGTTAGACAAATTGTTATCCAAATAGAGACTACAAGTAAATTCCCAAAAGAGTTCAGCCATTCTCTTCACGAAATGATCGATATCTCCTGCAGAAGACGTCTTACAGTTCAATACTAAAATCCCTTGGCAGACAGAGACAAAATACCTTGGTGTCGTGCTCGACAAAAAATCAACTTTTAACCAGCACATCAAGACTACGTGTGCAAAGGCTTTTATACCAGCTGATGATTCCTCCCATAGTCACTTACGCCTCTCTAGCTTGGAATCATACCACCAATACTAATATCCTCAAATTGCAACGTGTACAAAATACGTGCTTACGAATGATTCTAAACGCTCCATGATTCGTCAAAACTAAGCCACTTCACCGAGATACAAATATTCCATATATTTTCTCTTTCCTACAATCTTTAGCAACAATGTTTTTCCTAAAAATGTCCATACACCCCAACGTCCAGTTCAGCAACTGTAGCCTACGATGCAAGGGATGTATTTAAACATAAAAGACCAAAAGCCATTTTTATTTCCTCTAGCGATACATAATTTCCATGCCCTTTCATGGCAAGCAAATCGCTCATAAAATTTTTCTCCCACTGTAGCCCTTAAGGATAGCGGAGAATATGAAAAGCATCTTGCTTCACCCCTAAAGTCATTAATGATTTCAAATGTCATTAATTCTAATTAAGATGATGTCTGAATCGTAGGAATTTTGGAGTCATTCAGGATTATAATTGTGATTACAATGTGACTGATTTTATAAAGTAGCGATGCGGTTTTTCTCGTGATTGTGCAATAGTTTCTGCAGGATTAAATTGTGAGTCGTATTATACGTGCAGATAAGGAAAACGTTTCTAATCTCAACAAATAACAACACTCATAGACATGGAAAAACTAATAGATGAAACGAAATTCGAAGATGTATATCGGGAGTTCATCAGATTAGGGGAGGCACTTAATAATAGAGCATCCGTAGATCAATCGGTATAGACGAAGCCCTTTGGTCAGAAAGACCTAGGTGACTTGAGACCATCAGTGACTTGAGGAACCTTTATCTAGTCTCTTTCGACAAAAGGTGAGTTAGCCGGTCTCATTAGGAGGTAGAGGATCTTTTCACCAGGAAACTCGGGTTTTTCTTTACCCAAAACAGGCAAGCCGTCCCTGTGAACACACGCATCTACAGACATAGGATATATCATGAAGCATAGGGCCAACCACCTTATCGTGGAGTACGGTTGCGGTTACAAGAATAAGATACCAGGACACTTAAAAGATAGAAGAGGAGGAGTAAGGAAGAATGAACTTAACAATAACTGTCCACAAAAAATAAAACGGCATGCGACATTTCCTCCCACAGTTGCCACAGCAGACAGTCTGAAAGACCAAACCAACGACAACATGATCGTACTAAAGAACAGACAACAGCGCTCAGACCAGTCACCAAACCCTGAGGATGCGGCAAAATTCCAAACCAATGTCCATCTTATATCGGATACAAGTGACACACATGAGGATTTCCAAATAGTCAAAAATAAAAAAAAAAGAATATCTCTATTACCAAAAACACACCAAACCAGTGGAAATGAAGACTGATAATGATACAAACTCAAAATAAAGAATACCCGCAGTCATCCCAAGAGATAAGCATCACTGGACATCCGTTGTCACTTCACACCGAACATTAAAATAACATTTACGAAAGCCACCAACACAGAAGAAGGAGTTCGGATCCAACCAATAACTTCCATCCATTACAGAAAACTAACCAAGTTACGGGATAATAGCAACCTACCCTACCACACATTTTTCCTCAATAGTGAGAAGAGTCTTAAAGTTGTGCTCAGAGAGGTAACAATCAATTACAATAGATGAAATCACATCAGACCTCCAAAACAGAGCTTTCAGACCTGTTACGGTCAGCGGCATGCACAGAGCCGACAAAATACCATACTCCCTTAGTACTGGTAGAAATCAATAAAGACCAGAAACACATCTACGATCTCCAAACTATCTGCGATTTAGACATGAAGACTTCATTATTAAAACACAAGTCAATGACTACACAATGTAATCGCTGCAAAACGTTTGGCCATGCACAACGCAACAACACTCTTGCAAAGCAGATTACCGATGCGTTAAATGTGATGGCGAACATGCAATGATTGAATGCCAAAATTCACGCACACAACCAGCAAAGTGTGCAAATTGCTGAGGCCCTCACCCCACAAACTACAGGCTGTACGGCAATCCCAGAGAACCAAAAGACTCAACCTCAGATCAGTAAACATCCACAATAACAAAGAACCACCATACAAGCCACGACCTCCACAACAAGTAAAAAATCTCATGCAGTGGAAGCCACCCTTAGACCAACTTACCCCCAAGATCCATACCACGATAAAGCCACCCCAAAAATTCCAGTAAATCTGACCTGTCAAATTTAAAAAGCTGCATTGGAACAATGATATCAGAACTTCATCAACCCTCCCCCCCCCCTCAAGAAGCCAAGGACATCATCCTTAGGCATACTCAGTTACTATTCTCTGCAATCCTCAATGGATAAACACAACAGAAAACCTACCTCACTACAGATTGTCACCTGGAACGCAAATGGAATAACAAACAAATCCCAGAACTACGGGAATTCACAGCAGAGACCTAAGCTGATATTCTCCTCATCAACGAAACACATCTGCGCCCAAGTGACAAATCAAAAATCAACAACTATATCACCTACCGTACGGACGGATTCTATGTAAGAGGCGGTGGCACAGCCAAATAGGAATAAAACACAATGAATTCGCTAAGCCCCAAACTAAACACATTGAAACAAAGGAAGCGAAGTCCACCTGGAAAACTCAAACAGTCCCAAGATATTTGCAGCCTGCAAGCCCCCAAATAAAAAAAAAAAAACTTCTAAAATCACACCTGGAAGAACTACTGAACACAGGTGGAGCATAGTCGGAGATCTTAATGCCAAACACCTAACCAGTAGTACACTAGAAATTACTAGTGTTCTGTAGTATCACAGACGTCTTTCTAATTTCAAAACCAGGAAAAAATACACAGTTTTCACAGATCTATCGAGCGATCAGTCTACTTTCAGGCTTACGCAAGATAGCCGAACGCGCTATACTTGCACGGATTCAAGAGGCAGAAGCACATAACCACGTTATACCAGACAAGCAATTCGGCTTTAGAAAACAGCACTCCACAACTCAATAAATCTACAGAATCATAGAACACATTACCCAAGGATACGAATAGCACCAGCACTCTGACACAGTCTTCCTGGACATAACTCAGATATTCGACATTATGGATTAATTTTCAAGCTACACCAAGTAGGAATCACATTACCACTAGTTCTACTGATCAAATCATATCTGAGCAACAAACAAATTTAGGATTAAAATTAATGGAATTAGATCCACTGAAAGAAGAATCATGGCTGGAATCCCCAAAGGCTCTTTTATTGTATCCCCTATTCTTCTCCATATACATGGTACATCTCCCCAAGTTGTGCCATGTATATGGCACAACTTGCGGAGATGTGCCATATACATGCATCCATCAACGATGATAGGAATCAACGAACTAGAGAATTGATACAGCAAATGGCGCATCTCAATTAACCCAGAAAATTGCTCCGCAGTACTATTCACCAGACGGAAGGCAGAATCGAATACAACCAAACAAATGTTCGGAAAAATCATCCCTTGGCACAACTCAGCCAAATATCTAGGAGTTCAGCTTAATAAAAGCCTAAACTTCAAGATGCACATCGACAGTGTGTCTACTAAAGCCAACCACACCATAGCACAGCTGTATCCACTCCTGAATAGGAACAGACTTCTAAACATAAACAACAATATTCTCTTCTGCAAATCAGTGATAAGACCTCAACTGAACTACGCCTCACCAGCCTGGGGAGGCGTAGTTCAGTTGAGGACTGAGACTCACGACCGAAAGAAACATCCAAAGACTACAAATGATCCAGAACAAATGCCTAGGAATGGCGATAAATGCTCCCTGGTTCATCAGAAACCTTCAGATACACCGAGACGCTAACCTGCCAAACTTCAAGACGCACATGATAGGCATTGCAGAAAATGTCTTCACAGTCACGGACAATCAACCAAATCAGCTAATTCGACAAGCAGCTGATTACAAACCCCCAGACCGCTTGAAACATAGAAGATCGAAATCGAACCAAAAGAAAAATGCTCACAAAGAGCGAGTAAAATCCCACACTCAACCCTCCTCACCCACAGTCAAGAACTGAGATAAAGGGATGAATAGTCAAGGACTCTGTCTATCATCCTAAGAAGTTCACAGTCATTAATTCTTTATTGTTTCTACTTTTAAGGAATAATTGCTACGATGACTGTAGAAAATAATCTGCTGACATATAATACTATGCGTTGAACATATCATTTAAATATAGGCAACCATAGAAACACGAAATAGCTCCTGTACAACGAAACTTCCAGAGTGCAGCTCTCCACAAAAGTCCGTAATGTTTCAATAAAGTTCTTTCGAAATTGTGCGTTAGTAACTGAAACCGACACACACAAAGTCGAACAACAACAACAAGAAAGGTAGACGCGGTCAAAACTGCAAAGCGAACATCGAATCTAAGAAAACTGTATAAATTTCCTTAGATTCACTTCTCTTCACTCTCTATTAGTTTAAGACTCTATTTATTTTGTTTATGGCTTAGTACAGTCCCCGTAGCTCACTCAATGTCAACGAAGCTCTTCAGTTGTTGGGAGTTAACTCATCTAGGAAGCAAAGAAACTTTTCTCCAGGTTTTCCGGAAGGAATGTGAGTTAGCTAATCTTATACAGCTGTGAAGGGATTTTTATATCAGAAACTCAGGTTTCTCAAGCAGAAGAAGGCAAACCTGCTGGGTTAACACATGCAGTTTAATGTACAAAGAACAAAATAAAATTAGACATAAGGTTGACTATTTTATCCTAAATATCCACTATTTTATCATTAATTTAGTTTCTTTTTTCTTTTTTTTTTTCATTTCAAATTCTAAAATAAAGTGTTTATCAATAAATGAAGGACAGGCATGATGATTGTCCTAAAACGGACTGGTTAGATGGGTGAAGCAAAAATGCTTTTCATATTCCCCGTTATCTGTAGAAGTCAATGTAAGGGTAGGGTGATATTGAGGTATATAAAGCTCTGATCACGACAGGAGGGTAATAGCAATAGCCGAGCCTCAGTTAGAACTTCATTGGCTACAGCATTGCCATCCATTACCCTCCCAGGGTACCAATTTTAGTCGCCTCGTACGACATGCACGAGTTACATTGGGGCTGATACGTAAGTAAAGCCCTGTATAAAAATTAGAACGATCCCTAGACTACCCAATAGTGGCCGAAAGATCGTCGAACCGAACTCAGAGTTGTCTCCACTCACTAACGCCCCCCACCACAGAGCAGAACCTCTCATATTCCAGGAAAAAGCGTCCATCGACGAGGCCCCTCACGGGACACGCTGGAGAACACCCTCCCCAGAGACTCAAAATGCTCTCTCTCAGGGCAAAACCCCCCGAAATCAAGCCCCCCCTCACCGGGAGCAAAATTTCCTAAAAAACTTGACAGAGCGAAACTCTCGATACTCAGCGCCCATTTTAGTCGCCTCTTACGACATGCTTGGATTTGCATTGGCCTTTTTTTTTTCCCGGCCACCAACGGGGAATAAATGAAAGATTGAAATCAAACAAATGTCTAATCTAAAATAAAATTTAAAAAAAAATTGTGTTATTGCACCTTTTATTGTACTTCTGTTCAATCAATAATAATTGGAATAGTTTTAATATAATAGTAATTGAAATATATAACACAACATTATTACAGAAGCAAATATTGTCATAGGCTCAAGAAATTCTACTGAATACAAACAGTACGAAAATCAATCCCTGCACAGCTACTTTTTACATAAGAATATGGTTTAAATGTTTCGAAATTAAATGTTTATAATTAAACTTACTGTATTTAGTTTGATGTTCTTATGTGTATGCAAAAAGTAGCCTAATAACAATCCCATGACGTACGGTCCCACCTGAGCATAGGTTTTAAAGTAGGCATCTTCCATGACTTTATACATGTAGCTAGAGAAAAAAAAATAGTAATAATAATCATATATAGGAATTACTAGCAACCTATTGTTATTGGAAGTATACAAATAGTCGATATCTGTAAACAAACAAATGCTTACTCTTCGTCGGGGATGGTAAGAGTTGGAATTGGAGGAAAATGATTTATATATGTCACTGCGCCCACAGATAAAACGCTACCAATGCAAAGTAGAACTGCGATGATTATTCCAAGCTTTGGTTTCCTGGAACAGAATTTTTATCTCACTTCTAACAATCAAAGCGAGTTCAGAAATACAAGCAATAATTAAATCCAACAAATGGCACACATTCGTTTATTGCATATCCTGTATTCAGATTAATGTACTTCGTATCGTTTTAATTAATAAATGGGATTAATAATTATAATATATTAAAACTCTTGTTAGAATAATTATTAATCGTAATTATTGAAGGCAATTGAAAATTTTTAAACGAAATGTTTATACTGTTTACTAAATTACTGTCTTTTTTAAAAATTAAAACAGTTTTATCTAAAATAACGCACATAGAAATTCTAATTTTATATGCGTTAAATTGATAAATATAAATTTGGATAAAATTCTAATTTTTCAATAAATATATTAAAATTACTTAAACACCAATTTATCTTCTGTTATAAAATACTACTTATTTAAGTGTATGCCGTTTAATCTTTATACGAGAGGTTACTTTCAGTATGGCGGCTCGTGTGTTAGTGTTTCGTGTCGTGTATTATTGATGATGAATTGTGAATTTGATTGATATGTTTTTAGCGATTTATATTTATGCTTATTCATTAGTAATAGTAGTTAATTGCTTGCTACCATAAACAGTCACTTTATTTTCCATAGTGCTTTATCCAGGTAAGTCATTTATAATTACAAGGGCGATACGCTAGGCCTACAGCCGCTAGTATCGCCTTTGTTTGTTTCTTATAGTGACATTTTATTGCTGGTAGACACCTAAGAGCGTCTACGGGATTTGCTAGTGGGCCCTCAAAAGTCCACAGGATTATCTTTACCTGCTCGGGACACCTGAGAAATCTCTACTCTTTCTCCATCTGTGTCTTGAAATGGCAAAACTTCTGAATGACACCAAATTCGAAGAAGTATGTAAGGAATTCCTCAGACTAGGAAAGCTGTTGAGTGATAATTGGCCGGGAAAAGTGAAATTGTATGACACGTTTCCTCCCGAATGTGTCTCAGACGTTGTCGCTGAAGATCATTTAGAATCGGTGCCTTCTACTCCTTCAGACTTTGTAGAAGTGCGCGCACGCAAAAAGCGAAGAACAACAGATGAACTGCACAATGACAATACTGAAATGGAACAGGATTCTCAGGGTTCGGACGCCGCTATTTCTCCCAAAGAAAAGGTGCCTCCGATCATCCTTAGAGAAAAGCATAAGTGGGCAGCTTTAAGATCCACAATGTCCAATTTGCATATTGGCTTCATTAAGGCCAAAAACATGGATGAAGGCATAAAGATCCAGCCAGCAACAGTAATAAACTATAGAAGGTTGACCAAAGAACTGGACGACAGAGGCATCCAGTATCATACCTTTGCGCTCAGCTCCGAAAAAAACTTAAAAGTAGTCCTTCTTGGTGTCTGTGAAGACATTGACAACACAGCAGAAATAGCTGCTGACCTAAATTCTCAGGATCTGCCTCCAGTCAAAGTCAGCAGAATGTACAAAGCAGACAAGACTCCCATGCCATTAGTCCTTGTTGAGATTCATAAAATATACAAAGATATTTACAACTTAAAAACAGTCTGTGGTCTCATCGTCACACCGGAACCACTCCGTAAAAAATTATCTTCTGGGCAGTGCCACAGGTGCCAGAAGTTTGGCCATGCCCAGAATCTATGCATAGCGTAATACAGATGTTTAAAATTTGGAGACAGCCACCCAACCAATACCTGCACAGCCGAGGACCACCTCGGCCAAATGTGCCAACTGCAGTGGCCCTCATCCTGCGAACTACAAAGGATGTACTCAGCACCCAAAGAACAGACGGATGGAGGCAATCAATCAGCCCTCCTCCTTCAGTACAAGAACACCAGAGGCCCAGACATCAAAACCGGAGACTCAGCGGCCACAGTCAGAGACCTACAATAATAGAGACACTCGAAACAAACAAGAAGCTATGCCGATGTGACCCGTACAACTAGACCAAATCCAGAACAAAATCAACCAACAGCACCTAAAAACCTAATAGCTGTTATTACGGCCTCTCTAGCAAACATGCTACAAAATTTCAGCCTATCAAACCCTACTGAAACCTCCACTAAAAGATTTATTCGTGAAACACAGGTCATCCTCACAGCTCTCATAAATGAATAGTAACAAACTCATTCCAGCATCTCTTCAGGTAGTTGCTTGGAATGCAAATGGCCTCAAAAACAAAATTCTGGGACTCCGAGACTTCACATCTAGGTATCAACCAGATGTTATTTTAATCAGTGAAACTCATTTAAAACCCTCAGACAATCCTACAATAAGGGGCTATCACCTATACAGAAATGACAGACTACTCTGCAGAGGCGGCGGCACTGCCATCTTCATTAAAAACTACATTAAGCACCACTCTGTGAACATTATTTCAACCACTAACCTTAAGATCACAGGAGTGGAATAGTCACCAGCTCCACTGGCAAACTGAAAATCTACTCAGCTTACAACCCTCCCCAAAAATCTCTACTTCACTCTGATCTAAATGCCATCTTATGCATCAGAGAGCCCATCATTATTGCCAGGGATCTGAATTCCAAGCATCCTGTGTGGAATTGTACAACCACAAACAAGAATGGTGCATCCTTTACAATTACTTAGGATCAAGCAACGCTGTTGTGGCAGGCCCCACCGAACCAACTCATCTCAGTACGTTCGGCACTGCTGACATCCTGGATATAGCTATCCTTCAGGATATTAAACTTCAATACAGCATCATATCTATGGATGAACTATCATCCGATCACAATCCAATTCTACTACAGCTGGGAAATCAAGAATACCTATGTCCTCCTTCTCACTCCTACATTGCATGGGAAAGACTGTCAGCAGCACTCAAGGATTATATTGGACCTGTTCTTCACATACGCACAAAAGAAGAAGTAGAAACTGCAGTTACAAATCTCACACAACAAATTAATTCTGGTATAAAGGTAGCTTCCTCCTACAAATCTGCCAGCAAGCCAGAACGTTTGCCTGAAGACATCATGAACTTGATCAGAGACAAAAACAGAGCTAGGAAAAGATTCCGCAACACGTGTGCACCACAAGATAAAATAAATCTAAACAGATTAAATGGGGCAGTAAGAGATGCACTCAAAGCCAATAGAGACCAAGTATGGGATGAAAAGTTATCCTCCATTTCACCTACTGATCACTCCATCTGGGGACTACTTAAAACTATCAAAAACAAAGACAGATCCCTTCCCCCAATATTCTCTGACCACGGCCTTGCTCACACAGATGTAGACAAAGCAGAAGTTATAGCACACAACCTAGAGGAGCAATGCAGGCCTTCGTATGGAAACCTTGACTTTGACCACATATATAAGATTCACAGCAAGGTCAGACACTCACTCAAACTTCCTATCTCCAGCACTGACCATATTGCACCAACATCACCTGCTGAGATATATGACATTATTAAAAAATTAAAGAACAAAAAAGCTCCTGGGCCAGACGGCTTTACTAATCGGGTGATTAAACGTCTTCCCCGAAAAGCAGTAGTGCACCTGACCAGTATAATAAATGCAATTTTAAGATTTCACTATTTTCCTTCCACCTGGAAACTGGCCGACGTAATTCCTATACATAAGCCAGGCAAAGACCCACACCTACCGCAAAATAATCGTCCAATCAGTCTCATCTCAAATCTGGGTAAGGTTGCAGAGAAGGTCATCCTCTCACGACTCCAAACCTCAGTAAATGACCTAAACATCCTCCCTAAAGAACAGTTTGGTTTTAGGTAACACCATAGTACTACCCAGCAAATCCACAGAATTGTGGAATACATCACCACCAGCTACAACTGGCGCCAGTGCACAGGAGCTGTTTTCCTAGACTTATCCAAAGCATTTGACAAAATCTGGCATTTTGGACTACCGCACAAACTTATCTCAGCAGGTACCTCACTAAAAATGGTTCACGTAATCCATTCATATCTTCAGAATAGATCAATGCAAGTAAAAATCAACGGTTCTAAATCCTCCCAGCGCCACATCTTTGCTGGAGTGCCGCAGGGATCTCTACTGGCTCCATTGCTGTTCTCTATATACATGTCAGACATCCCACACAATCCGATGACTTCCATTTTGGCCCTGTATGCGGACGATACGGCAATACTAACCAGATCTCTCAAACCCCATTTCATTACCAGAAAGCTTCAAGGAAACCTTCTAAAGCTGGAGGGTTGGTTCTCTAAGTAGAGATTGGAAGTTAACCCCCAGAAAAGCTCAGCCGTTCTTTTCTCAAAAAGGCCAATGTCTCCTGTAGGAGATGTGTTACTATTCAATACAAGACAGAAACAAATTACCAGGGTGTAATTCTCGACAAAAAGCTATCTTTCAATCAGCACACTAAGTCTGCGTGCACAAAGGCATCTAAAGCCATAGCTCAGATGCATCTATCCGCTAATTAGTAGAAATAGAAGCTCAGCAACAGAATCAAATTGCAACTATACCAGATGACAATTCGTCCTATAATCACCTATGCCTCTCCGGCCTGGAGCCACACCTCTAATGCTAACATTATCAAAATACAGCGAGTGCAGAACAAGTGCTTGAGAATGATTGTGAACGCCCCATGGTATGTTAGAAACAATCAACTCCACAGACACACAAATATTCCCTATATTTTCTCTTTTCTACAATCCTTAGCATCCAAGTTTTTCCTAAAGACGTCCACACATCCCAACGATTTGGTTCAGCAAGCTGCAGCATACGATCCAACGGACATATTCAAATATAGAAGACCAAAAGCTATATTAGCCTCCTTTAGTGATGCATAATCTCCATGCCCATTCAGGGCGAGCAAACTGCTCATAAATTTTACCTTCACTGTAACCACAACAGATAGCAGGGAATATGAAAAGCATCTTTCTTCACCTCTAAAGACATAAATGTCAATTGTCAATTGTCAATTAATCTTTATACAGTATTTATAAATTTATGTTTATAAATTTCTAGAATTGTTTTGCTTATAAATTTATATTTCTAAAATTGTTTTGCTTATATATTTATAATTAAAACATTTTTATGTCACGTTTTTGGTCTCCGGGCTGGTAAGCCGGAGACCAAAAACGTGACATAAAAATGTTTTAATTTTAATTAAAATATTTTTTTTATTTTAATTAAAATAAATATTTTGAATGCTATGAGCAATCAATTAAAATCAATGTTAATCCATAACGTTATGAGATATCAGTTTCTTAATTTCTTATTGGTTACTAAAAATCAAACGTACTTGTACAGAGGGATGAGAATCAAGAGAGACATGACGTGAAGTTGCAAATCTGCGCTCAAGTACCAGGTATGGTGCATACACTGAAAAAAAAAAAAGATATTGTTCATTACTTATATGTTTGTTACGAAATTGTAATGATGACAAAATTTTAAATTCAGTATACCTTACTTCACTGTTTATTTTTCATCGCTGTACGAAGTGCTACCTGAACGTTCGGGGAATTTAATCCTTAAAAAGTTCTTTAATTCCTAATTTCCCAAGAACGTAGCTTGAAATTTTGAACATACCTCTTATTTCAGTTATATAAAAGAACAGGATGCTTAGAGCCATACGTCCAAGAAATCATTACAACAGGTTTTAATTATGAAGATGGGAAAGTTAAAATCTTGATCGATAAGAAAAACAAAATTTGATGGAGCGATGCCCAGTGGGTACCGAGGTTAACCCAAATATAGCTGGCCATTCCATTTTGCTAACAATTACACTACACGTAGTACACAGGAAAGGTATCATGCACACAGTCTAACTCATGATGTACAGGTATGTGGCGGTATCAAGAATTTAAAGGTTAAAATTACTTTTCTAAAGACAAGATCGAAATGCAATCAGAGGCTTACTGTACATGTACATTATAGCAACGAATTCATTTCTGTGGAGTCAAATTTATAAATTCTTATATATATATAATAAATTAGTATATAAAATAAATATAAATTTATAATGTAATTTTTAAATCATTACTAAAATATTATAATTAATATTTCTGGTAATTTTTTATTTACATAAAGTAATATAATTAAATTTAGTATAATCCACTTATTTTAATAGATATCCTTATTTTTTGAAAAATAGTGCATAATTTTGCTGTTTAGCAGTAATTAATAGCTTCTAAAAATGGCCTACATAGAGCTCGTCTTGACACATTTCACATACTACTTCTATCATTCGGCAATTCTAAATTAATTTTTAAAATAAGCGTTGCATTATTTTCCATGCCAAGATAGTTGTCAATGATAATAGCGAAATTGATAGAAAATAGATGATGTAATAAGGAAACAGGAAGATAAACAAAGAGGAAGTGTCCAATTTCAGAAGAAAATCTTAAAAAATATATAAAAATAAAGAAATAAGAACTAACAAGATGAAAATAGCATCATAGAAGAAGATGAAGGTAGTGAGAAAAAAGGATGAACATAAAATATTCGCCTACGATTTCCCTCGTCTTGAGCCAATTGCTGAAATAAAAGAAGTTGATCCACCAGTTCTTGTGACAAGATTTCAAATTCATTCCGACTGCATCGTCAAAATTAGGGCCGCTGATTATCCACGGTATAAAGAACATCATTCCCGTAGCGAAGATCAACGCTGGGGTCATCCTATTAATAGAAATAAAATTTCTCTGATTTTATTCCTCATAATGTCCATTGGCATCACACTAATAATAAAAACAATAACAAAAAGTAATAATAAAAATAAATATATATAATAGTATTACATAATAGAATCAATATTTGCGTGCCAAGCATCCTTCACGACTCTCCTAAGCCTACTTGTATAGAAAGGCTGTTGACTTCACATCAGTTGCTTTTATTAGTATCCCGTAATATAAAGCACAATCTTTCGTACAGACATATTGCTATGCATTATGGAAAGGGGCACTACCCAGGCTAGTTTGGATCTTTTTAATTTATTTAAACGAAAGAACGATGTAGTTATAACTTAGAAATGTTCCTACAATAAACATTAATGCATTGATCGTGTATAGTAAGCACCCGTTTAAAAAATTCTCATTATGTACTCGTGACACGCACTACCACCGGATTCCCTTCATAACTTTGTCTTTTTTAATGTAAGAAAATGACTCCAGGGTTGTCCTCAACGTTTCGTTGTTTATATTATTTCCAGTTCTTATCTGATTTAATATATTACCCTCTTTGGACCATCATCCCCATTGTGTTTTCCAATATTTGGTTATTCTCTTCCATGGCTATTGCCTAAGCAGCAGGTGTGCAGCTAGTGCCGCACATCTTGCTGTTTGTCCTTGCTAAAAAGCCTTGAATCGATCACCTTCGTAGTCACATTCTCCTTTCCCGTTAATCTTGCATTACTAAAATAGTGCAAGCAGACTTCAACAGGTAGCTATTAAAGCCGTTTCTCTTGAGAAGTAACCTGTCACTTGTAAGCCATCAGTGAAATTATCTCAACAAAACCCTTTCAACTAGCGGAATAAATGGAGTCTCTCTTTATACTTAGTAAACCACTTCGTTCTGATGCTCCTAGGAAATAGAACTAAATCTAAAATTAACTTAACTTTCTCATCATTCTGGTATACTTTGCTATAAATATAGCACGTTGCTATATGATATACAAATCACATCTAAGAGTTTTTTAGACGTAATTTTTTTTCTAATCTTTTGGAATGTTGAATCATTATCATCATTATTTGGTTCCTGTATTTCTTTCAATGGCTTAAATAAATTAAACAGCCATGTCTACAAATTAATCTCTATCTATCTTTGATTGTAACGTATTCCACATCCATAATGGTTATGCTTTGTGCTGTGGACATCACTTGGCTTTTATACGTGTTTGCGACTAACGCCACCTGTTAGGTTTATAATACACTAATTTAAGATGCAACAAATTTGTGAAACAAAATTGAATTATTCCTTCCATACATTACGCTACCAGCCTTAGCAGAAGGCCCAAGGTCTTGACTATCCTTAAATGTAGAAGCCATCTCGTGAACCTAAAAACTAACACCTAACACACTTTAATTTTGTCTTAAATAGTTTGAATTCTACAGTCCACTTTTTAGGTGGGGGGGATTGAAACTGGAGTTTCTGGGAGCTAAAAATTCTAGTTGCAAGTACTAGAAATCGAGTTCTTCCAATGAATGACAGACACAATAAAGAGTTCTTCTAAAACTTCTAAACTTGAATATTTCTAAGAGTAATAAGTCTCTGTATATTTTGAATAACTTACTTAGTTTTCATAAGATTACAAATTTTCTCACCGAATAAACGAAATTTATTGTTCTTACCTGAGATATCTTCGTATGACAAAAACGAACACATTCAGCCGACCGTTTGTAAGCGTCATGTATTTGAAAGTCAACACGGCAGTGAGAAAACCCCTAGAAATGTAAATAAATCTGAACTGTACGTGCCATAACTGTTAATTTTCAAAATTTAAGCTTAAACTCATTAAACTTTAAAACCCAACTATACAGACTTTTCAATTTACACTAAAAAAAAAAAGGTAGTAGCACGCTTATGGTACAAAAACAAGTTCCAATAAATAGATATTTATCAGTGATATTAAAAGTGCGCATGTGCAATTCGCACTTAAATTTCTACGAATAAAAAACGGTGCAGTGATTCGTTATAAGCATCAGCAGGACATTATTTGATGGATTTCACAAAATAATTGATTGGTTGTTTGTATTATATTCGATCACCGCCAACGTCATAGCCAGAAAATTAATTCGACCAATGGCAGCGTGTATAGCTGAAGGTGCACAACAATACTGCAAACAACTTGCATCAACCATCTCCTGTTTCTAACTACTACCTTATTGAATTTTAATACAGTCTAGTATTTAATATTTAATCTAGTCTGGTTAAAAGATCGGAATAATATTCACCGGTTATTGTTTTACCCTTTTCAAGATAATTAATAAACAAAATCCCTTTAGCATCCCAAAACACCAATGCCATGACCTTGTCTTCTTTGGCACTGAATAACCGGCTTCTGTCCACTGTTTTGACTGCTGTTTGGATTCTGGTGTGTAATGGTGAATCCAAGTCTCATCCATAGTAATGAATCGACGCACAAAATTCATGCAAAATATATCCTACACATTCTTTTGAAATGCCTATCGTCTCAGCAATTTCGTGCACTTTAATTCGCCGGTCATCCAATACCATATCTGCACTTTGATCAACGATTTCTGGTGTTACACTTTCTTCAAGTGGACGTCCTTCAAGTGAATCATCTTCAAGGCTGATACAGCCACATTTAAACTCGGCAGCCCATTTCTTAATTGTCGAAAACGAAGAGTGACCATAAACTTTTATGAACTTGGGATGAATTTCTTCTAGCGTTCAACCTTCTTTTACAAAGAATTTTATAACCCCACGATACTTAATTTTATCCATTTCAAGGGATACACACAACACCTTTGCTTTAGACAATGATACAATGACTTGCAGTTTCAGATGGATGCTTATGACAGATGTACCGACGTAGAAAAAAAAAATCTTGCAGATAGTGTTGTTATGTATGGTTGAGGCCGAGAATTTTTCGGACCACCCTCGTATTAATGTTTACGTAGCACACCGAAGGTAGTAGAGATTGCATATCGGATCTGTGGAAGCTCTAGATCTCCCATAAATATCATCTTTAACGAGGTACTCTGTGGATTTTTCAGTTTCTTCTTGAAATGGGTAATAGTAATCACACCAAAGATAGCAAACACGTGGATGCTTCAGAATACTGTTTTTATTTCATTGGACGAAACAATGATTGTAGTTTTGGTAAAGGTGTAAAATTTCAAAGAAACGAAATTCGCATTTTGTTAATATCACTTTCTCTGATATAGATATAGATACTGCATTTATTACTTAGATGTATATTTTAACTTGAACTATTACTTAGATGTATATTTTAACCTCAATTACTTTAAGACATTAAAAAATCCTTCTTCCAAGTATTTTTATGATATTTATTGGTTCCTTTTTATTTAAATGAAAACATTTAAACTATAGTATGGTGTGTTCACATTATTCTTTTATAAATATAAAAATTCCATATATACAAAAGAATAAAAATACCTATAATTAAAACTAATTAACAGTTTAACATTAATTTAATAATCAAGTTAAACAATTTAATGAAAACAAGAAAATTATTTAAATCTATTTCCATATGTAGTTATTGAGACATTGAGTTTTACAATTACGATAAACGAAATAAGTATCCGCAAAAAATAATATCGTGTTATAGGATAGTAAAACGTTTACCTTAAATTAATGTTTTTAGTTTTATGCAACTAAGTGTATGTTTTTTTTTTTTTAATTTAGTTATGTTCGAAGCTATTTAATACTTACGTGACGAAGAAGAACGTTTCCACAACCAGAAAAGCATTGTACACAAAATTGTTTGTGATTTCGTTGTAAAATACCTTGATCATCATCAAGTTCTCTAGAAAATATAAAAACAAAAGTCAAATTCACTTAAAATGTAAAGATTATGTAGATAAACATCAGATTGATAAACACAAAATATTACATAACCATCACAATGATTTAAACTACTGATTTGTTTTAATATTTTCGAAGTACATAAGTATGCATCTTCTACTTGTAAAATTAATATTCCCCAAATAAAATACGTCAGCATATACTGTATATATATATATATATAAATTTTTTTTTTAAATGTATATATATATATATATATATATATATATATATACACACATTTAAAAAAGATATTTAATGACTAACAAACCGAGAATAAGTTAGAAAACTTTAATGATGCAACTAGTTTCGGCTTATTATGGCCTTCATCAGGTATCCTTGTAGGTAGAAGAAACAATAATAAAAGACTGAAGATATTAAGAAAACTGAGAAGCACAGATAAATTGCAATCCATAATTGAAATAAAAAACGTTGTATTAACAGTGAAGTTGTTCTTTTTTACGTGCCATTGTTTATTGTATGCGTGTTAGTAGACTCTCGAGAACACCAGTATTGAACAACAGCAGTATGGCTTTCAGGGATGTTCGGGCGGCCTAGCGCTATGGATGCAGACGCCACTTCAGCAGGATTATACAGGCTTAGACAATGAAAATGTCGACATCGAGTTATATAAATATAAATAAATTCTAAAAATGAAATGCAATAATAAACAAAATAAGACAAAAAATACCGACAATAGTCACCAAAACGCAAACTCACAATGTGTAATGTTTTATTAAAACTAACATTATTATCTGTTATTGAAGTACGGACTATACAAAAGAAAGAGATAAGAAAAATAAATTCTGCTACAGGAATTGAATGCGTGAAAAGTATATTAAATTTCATATAATATTTAATTTTTCAATTTATTCTAAATTTTTGCGGAATTCGTGAGATAAGTTGCATTTGAAAATGGAATTAAATCTGGTTTCTTATTTTAATATCTTAACTTACTTGAAGGCTGAAACCTCAGCCAAGAACAACTGTGTCCAAATATCACCCAGGTCATACTGATGAACCTGATGCCGTGAAGAACTTTTATGTCTTCCGTTCCTGCTTCGCTTACAAGTTTTTTATAATTTGCGTGCATCGAGAAGGCGGTGAAAAATAAGCCAAGTTTTCCTGCAATCAGAAAAAAAAGTTTTCTTATAAACGAAGAATTATAAGATCCTTATAAGACAATTTCATGGTATGTTTGCGTTATAGCATCAGTCATGAGTATAACCCTATTGTTGGTCTAAATGCACCTCATCTGCCGTTCACCTGGCAAATCAATCGGAAATTTCAGAACTCAGAAAATATTCAGTTGTATATAGCAGGTGGCTGCACTGCATAGTTCAGGAAGCCTGGACTGAGGGACGAATTCCCGATAATTGGAGTAGAGCTCTCATAGTACCCATATATAAAAAGGGAAATAAAACTGCATGTGAGAATTACAGAGGTATTTCCCTACTGAGTGTTCCTGGCAAGATCTATGCAAGTATACTTGAGAAACGGTTGAGAAGAATTGTGGAAGAAAAGCTTGGTGAAGAACAAGCTGGATTCAGGCCAAACAGAGGCTGTCAGGATCAGATCTTCACTTTACGACAAATAGTTGAGAAAGCATTGGAATATAACAAAGATCTGTATTTAAGTTTTGTCGATTTGGAAAAGGCATATGACAAGGTGCCAAGAGAGAAGCTATTCAATACGCTGCAGTTATATGGTGTGAATGGGGCATTATATCAAGCAATACTTAGTCTTTATTGGAGTTGTAAGTCAGCAGTTAGAATTGAAGGAAGTACAGGAAGATGGTTTAATGTTAAATCTGGTGTGAGACAAGGATGTACATTATCCCCTCTATTATTCATTATCTATATGGATCAGATTGTGAAGGAAAGTGGTATTAAACAATATCTCCAAAATTGGAGATGTTAATGACAGCTGTTTGCTTTATGCGGATGATGTTATACTTCTAAATAAATCCGCTACAAGTCTGAAAGATTCTCTGACTAAATTGAATAGCTGTTGTAATAGATATGGTATGAAGGTCAGCAATAAAAAGACAAAGACAATGAAAATAGGCAGAATCATTGAAAATATCAACTGTGTTGTGAATGGAGAACCTGTGGAACAAGTAAAACATTTCAGTTACTTAGGCACGATTTTTACTGAAGATGGGGTAAATTAAATATAGAAATAGACAACAGAATCAGCAAAGCTGGTATGGTGGGAAGTCAATTGAATAAATTCATATGGAATAAGAGAGAAATTAGTGAACACTAAATTAGCTGTATACAAGACAGTGTTCAAACCAGTTTTAACTTATGGATCTGAGAGCTGGGTCAGAAGTAAAACACTTGACCAAAGACTAGAGACCGCAGATATGAGAGTTCTGAGAAAGATTATAGGCGTGAACAGATGGCATCAATAGCAATATCATATTAAAAACGAGGATATTAGGAAAGAACTTGACATTGTCAGCATCCAGGAATGCGTTAGCAGAGCTAATCTCAGGTGGTATGGTCACCTAAACAGAATGGGCAAGGAAAGATTAGCAAAACAAGTGTTCTCTGCCAGGTTGGCAGGAAAACGACCCAGAGGAAGACCAAGATATAGGTGGATTGATACGGTACAAAGTGCGTTAGACGATAGAAATATAAGATCTGATAATGTTGGAGTCTTGACAAGTAACAGACTGATTTGGAGGAAAATTGTAGATAGGAAGTTAGTAATGATGTAAATTTTTCATGTAGTACTGTCATATCCTGTACACCCCTTGAGGGTACATGGCAGGAATTTGATGATGATGATGATGACAGCAGGAATCCATTACAATACAGCTAACAGCGATTGGCCGAAATATTAGGTTAAAAATATAAAAATAGTGATTATTTATAATTATTTGTATGATATCGTCTTCATCATCATCCTAATTGATATGTATCCTCAAAAGAGGTTACTATTGACAGCACTACATGATTAATTTTACTTTATTAATAATATTTTATCAACAATTTTCCTCCACATTTCTCTATTACTAAGACACTAAGACAATTTTGATTGAATCAATCCACCAAGATCATTATCTTCCTCTCAGTCTTTTTCCGGCTAGTTCGGCATTAATCTTTCGTCTCTCATGGCTTCTTGTCTAACGTTTTCATTCAGTTTAAGTGAACTGAATGAAAACTACCACCTCATATGAGCCCACCTCACACATTCTTCAATGCAAACAACGTCAAGTTCCTTTCTTTATTTTTAACATGATTCTGCCATTGATGCCAATCTATCCATTCTCCTAATTTTTTGCAGAACTTCTCTCTTATTCCATCTACGTTTATTCAGCTGCTATCCACCATTATATATATTCTGTTGTCTATTTCTAGATTTAACTTGCCAGCATCACTAAAAACGTTGGCTGAATAACTGAAATATTTTATTTGTTCTGTGGGTTCTCCATTCACAATGCAGATGAAGTTTTCTATGTTCCTCTCTAATTTCGTAGTTTTGAACTTTTTTTTTTTTTGGTGAATTTGTCATTTAATTTAGTGAGAGACGCTGGAGACTTGCATTACGGAGTACAACATCATCTATATAAAGCAAAGAGCTAAGTTTGATTTGACATCTCCAGTTCTAATATCAGACTTGAAGCCACTTTCTTTCATAATGTGATCCATATAAATGATGAATAAGAGTGGAGATAATGTTCATCCTTGTCTTACCTCTGATTTAACATTAAACCATCTTCCTGTACTTCCTTCAATTCTAACTGCTGACTTACAACAAATCGAATAAAGACTAAGTATTGCTTGATATAATGTCCTATTGACACCATATAACTGTAGCGTATTGAATAGCTTCTCTCTCTCTCTCTTGGAACCTTGTCATATGCCTTTTCCAGATCTATAAAACTTAAATAGAGATCTTTGTTATATTCCCATGATTTCTCAACTATTTGTCGTAAAGTGAAGATCTGATCCTGACAAACCTATATTTGGCCTGAATCCATCTTGTTTCTCTTCCATCTTTCTCAACCTCTTTTTCAAGTATGTTTGCATAAATCCTACCTGGAACATCAGATAGGATTTATGCACAATGAGAGCTCTACTCCACTCAATCTGGAATTAGATCTTCTGAGCAGGTCCTCTGAATTATGCCGTGTAGCCATTGCGAATTCCTTTCCACATTTCAAATTTTGGACAGCTTTTTCTACCTCAAGGAATGATATATACTCCTCTTTGCATTCCTCTTGTTTCTTTTAACAGTCTTTCAAAATAATTATTAATAACTACGATATGTTTTTCTCCACTTTTTATATCAATTTTATCATCTTCGATTTATTTTATAGTACTGCATTCGTAAACTTCTTCAATAGCCTCAAGAACATTTTGTCACCTTCCTGATATTTATTTTCTACATTCGCACCAAAATCTTCCCGTGACTTTTGTTTAGTTAATCTCACACATAGCTTAGCTCTCTTACATTTTTCTCTGTATTCCTTCTCCATTCTTTCTCGGCATTCCAAATAAGGGCATCTGCCGCCTTACATGACAGAAACGTTTGATATTCTTTCTTCTTTTCCAGGACTGCTTCTTTATTTTCTTGTGTCCACCGTGTTCTTATTTTTCTATCCTAGCAAAGAACTTCCCCACATGCTTTCCTGGAAGAATCAGTCAATGTTTCTTCAAAGTTTACCATTGATACCTCGTGGTTCGGCTCTTATTTCCAAACTGTTTGATTTTCTTCTATAATGTTAGTATGGTGGAGTCTCCACTTCACCTGTAAAAGCTGCTCAACTTTATTATTTTTAAAAGTGTCTTACATAACTGTTCTTTTCAATGTGCTATTAAGTTGTATCCTACTTAACACTGATGGTCACTTCCACCTTAAAATGCTCTGTAGCAGTGGTGGCTCGTGGCTTGAAATCGTGGGGGTGCTGCAACTTTCGAAATATACATACACACTGTAAGTGCAGTATATACGTGTTTGGATAAAATATCAAAATTATGGTAAAAATATTAAAAAATAATAATAAACATTAAAATATTGTTTATTATCGATAAAATTATATAGTTTGGTATAATTCAAAGTTACTTAAAAATAAAATATTCTTATTGTTTTGTTTCATGAAAAAATATTGTTTATTATCCATAAAATTATACAGTTTAGTATAATAATTATTGTAAAATAAAATCCATTATTATAACTCCAATAATGTTCTAAAATATAAGCTATAACAAATGTTGTCTTTAATTGTAATGTCCAAATATTTAAAGAGACGGAGTAAACACGATAAGCACTACGAACACTCTACTACTGGCGCAAACTGCATATAAACAACAGTGGAACTGCGCGACGGACAGTGCCCAATTACGCTAACAGCTCGCATCTCGTTATGATGTGAATATGCTTGCGCACGTAGCAATATGACACTGTGGTAAATACAGTATTGCTAGCGTCCTTCGCCCTCCTAGGTGCTACACGATGGATTCTTGATGTTTTTTATACAAAATAAGAGAATTGTATAGGATTGTTGATGATAAAATTAAATATTACAAGCATATATAAATAAATTAATAATATATATCGAGAAAAAAATTGGGGGTGCTGCAGTTCCGCAGTGCCTATGCATGAGCCACCCCTGCTCTGTAGACTCTTGTATCTTGAACCGGCATGAAGATATCAATATCAACAATAACACTAGGCTTTTCTTATTTCTTGTGTCGTCACTGCTCGTGAACTCTTGCACATGTTTGTGTTGGAATATGGTGCTAGTAATGACTAATCCTTAGCAGAATTCCAACAAATACTAATAATTATTATTAGCTTTGCTTTATCTCCAAAATTTCCTGAAACTTTTCTATAGGACTGGTTGGGTTCTTTTCCTACTCTTCTATTTAGATGTTCGATCTTTTATACCATAATAATGAAAGATATTCAAACAAGGTTAAATTCTGTCAGTCATTCATCCCTACTCCCGTATTATTCGATATCCACTTTGGTATTGAGAATAAAAATTCGCGTTTTATAGATTCATCAGCTTAAAATTGAATAAAAAAATAAACTATACTTACCTTGAACTCCCGGCTTTTTCCGTTTGTGTAGAAGGTCGACTATGGTGCCTGTGACGATTAAAAGCACGAGAATTCCAGTCACAGTTCTAGCAAATAAAATCAACAATTAGTGGGTTTGTATAAATCTAAGGAATGTTTATTCATAACCAAAAAAAAGACAATTCATTCTATCATAAAAAATAAATTATTGGATATGAAGATTCTACCTGGTTCCGGATTGCGCTATATGGTCACAAGAAGTAAAATTTATAAAGATTTTAAACAAATTCAGTTCCGTTAATTACGTTATCGAGTTTAACTAGTTAAAGTAGACCATGCAGCTTTCAATCTTATGCGATTCCTGAAGGGAAATAAATAGAAGATGTTCATAAACTATGCAATACTCACGAAAACTTAAAATATGTAATCAATGCAAAGTTCGATATTGTTGATTTTAATTTTTTTTTCCCCAGCAATCATCTAATCTGTCTAATGATAACTAACGCATGGCACGACACGTGACATTAATGTTTTAGGATGAATCATCTCCTTTTGCAAATTTATCAGCGCTTCAAAATTCTTTACATTCGTGTTTAGATTGAATCCATTGTGCGTTTGGACACCTTTGCTGTTGTACGTTTTTATACATTTTTGTGCTTATTTTAAACCCTAACGAAGCAATCCATTTTAGTGTGAGCGAAACTAGACAGTTTTTAATTTCTAAATAAACAATTAATAATAAAAATCTGTTTTAATCCAACGAAATATCACCATGGGAACACACACACACACACACACACTAGAGATTCCAGTTTACTTATTTCAGTATATTTTTTTATCCAGTTTTGCTTGCGTGCTGGATTAGAAATATTGCTATATTGAAATTCACTTCAAATGGAAATTGCTTTCGCGATCAGCATTTAACATGAAGAACTGTTTGGTTATTCTATTTTTTATTCTATAGGTTCTTTATATATTGCCAGTGATTATTAGTGAAGTAGACGACTGTTCTCTGAAAATTATTGCAAGGTTTTATCTTTCGATGTGGTGAGACTTTTGCAATCTGTTTCAATTCATATTTCAATTCTTGAATTTCAAAACCACATCGATAATCTCTATACAATCTCTAATTAATTACTTAATGAGAATAAATAGCATTTACCAACATTGTTTACATGTATTCCACTGATAACACAGTAATAATAATAAGATTGCTGAATTTATTGCAAAATTTCTCTACTCACAAGAAGATGATGTGTTCAAGTTCCACTTTGATTGGAGTGTCTACCATACATCGAGGAACGGAAGCCTTTATTGTTAGAATTCTGGCACCTAAATCGTAGAAAAAAAAAATTATTCACTTAACAACAACAGACTATTACCGGAAATGACATCCGATATATATCATGTGGCCTATTTTGGTCACATAAACCGTTCCAGTGCCGCTCATCATCTATCTAACATTGGCCTACAACAGATCATCCGCGCGTGAACATGCCCAACAATACTATGGCATTCAGAACGCCTTCAAATGTCATCAATATGTTTGCAAGTTGATTTACAGCCCCTCTTGAAATGCATATTTTTCTATTTCTCTTTTCATGTTATTCATCCGATGAAGTCTTCTAACAACACGAACAAAGTTGTCTGTTCGGTAAATTATTAAGGGTAAGTAAGAATCTGTTTACATGTTTACTAATTATATGAAGAGCCAAAGGCTTCAGTTCGGCGACATTTATTAGGACACCTTCTTGGCAATTCTCATAGAAGGGATGTAAGTTCTGTTGGCTACAAACTTGGTATTAACTAGGTCTACCTACTCACTGATGAGACCTCAATAAGGGTTGAAACCGGTCTGGGTAGTGACCTTCTCTCATAATGTAGAACAGTAATACAGCTCCTAGGAGCTAAGTTCACATTATGGGTAAATACCAAGAATAGTGATCGGAGCTTGCTCCACCCTTACTATGAGTTGCCTCAGTTTGCACTACCAAATGGGTCAGGTGTTGCACTTTCCAGGTATTTGCTTACGCTTGGAATCGCCGAACTTTATATAGTTTCTATATTCGGCATGAAACTCTTTGAGTTTCTTATTCGGCTATGAAACAATATGAAGCTGCGGATCGAATAACGCAGTGGATACTAGTGTGTGTGTGTGTGTGTGTGTGTGTGTGTGTGTGTGTGTGTGTGTGTGTGTGTGTGTGTGTGTGTGTGTGTGTGTGTGTGTGTGTGTGTGATATGGTATGCTTGTTCTATAGAAAAGAGTTCTGGACCAGGTAAACGTAAATACAAATTATTAAATTTGAAAAGAAAAATCCTACCCCATCACGGTACAAATGCCTTTTATTAACTATAGGGAGGAGGAGACGTCATTTTAACTCCTATACTTTAAAAAAACTGAAAGAATAGTCCAATCTCCACTGGTAGCCAGTCAGAGAGACAGCTGGCCTAAGATTCCAGCGTGTGGGTCTGATTTATTTATTTATTTATTACTTTATTTTATTACTATTATTTTTTTTTTGAATTTACAGAACGAAAAATCCCAGTTTCCAATAACGAAAACTTGCTCTTGCCGTGCTCGACTAACTCTGGAACCAGTCGAACCAGTTGTGAGCGAGTAGGATCTAATTCAGAACGGTCCTTCTTCAGGCAGCCTAGCACTATGGATGCAAATGTCATTTCCGTAGGTACTATAGGTTCACAACTTTCCGTGAATGGGAGTCACATGAATAAATGAAAAATAACGTGGGAATACATTTTAGAAATGGCTTGCGGCATTCATTTTGTATTCAGCTATTATGACATTTTGAAATCTTCCCTCCGCCTGCACGCGCGCACAAACGCACACGCACACACTCATACGTAGTGCTTTTTGTCTGTAGAAAAAGAGGAACCTGATATCAATGAAATAATCTTTAGAAAAAACTACTTTTTTTGGATTTTATAGAACCGGTGATGAGACCACAAACATCTGATGCGAAAAACAAAGTGAAAATGTCAGACTCTTGTATACGCATTGTCACATGTCATGGTTAACCTCTAATGAAAAAACTGGATGCAGAAGCTTATCATTTTTCAAGAATCCTTCACCATCGTACTAGACTGGCTAACCCAAATTCAGCCACGATATTAGCGAAATCTATTCATTTACTCAAAATAACATAGCAATAGACATATTATTTTTTTCACTTATTGAACTTATTGAAATTTTGTCATAGGGTTACCAAGTAATTTTATAAACTTGTTTATTTTACTCCTAATCCCACAAACAATTAAGTTTGCGCCTGAACGTAGTTCAAGTCTAAAGGTGTTGCAACACCACGGCAACTCATTGTAAAGGTGGGTAAAGCTCTGATCAATATTCTTAGTATTTTCCCATAATGTAAATAAAGCGCATCTCACTAAAAGATGTATACTGCAATACATTATGGGTGGGGTCACTACTCAGACCGGTTTCAACCTTTTTTGAGGTCTCCTCAGTGAGTACCTAGACCCTGAATACCAAGGTTTTAGTAATACAGAGCCTTATCAACTTTACCTATACATACAAGTTGCTACAAGGTGTTTTTATTTGAATAAGAATCTCTGGAGGAGATATAGATGTAAATAAGTTTTCTTGTATTTTTTTTTTACCTTGGGTAATGTATATTATTTTACCCACCTTTACAATATGTTGCCCTGGTGTTGTACCATTGTTAGACTTGAACTATGTTTCAGGTGCAAACTTAATTGTTTGCTTACTTGGGATTAGGAGTTAAAATAACCAAGTTTATAAAATTACTTGATTATCCTAATATACATTACCCAAGATGAAAAAAAAAAAAACTTATTTATATATATATATATATATATCATACTAAATATTCTAGTATAAGTTGAAAAATTAGACTTACTCTCTTTGGCTACCTTCTCGACATCTTCCCGTGAACATACTGACGGAACACAAACCCCAACTTGAGACTTTACTCCGTAGAAGACATCTACCACCTGTTCAATGTATTTCATGGCCTATAAAAATAAAAAAAATATGTACGGAACCTTGCCCGAGCAGTTTTGTTATGCTCAAGAAACTGATTTACCCAGTTAATTTAACGCCTCCTGCAACAGTATTAAACAACTCGTAAAAAAGAAAAATGTAAATCTTACTACGAGGTGATCGACTTACCGAATCATTGGGATCGGCCGAAATCAATTTACCAATAGTGATATTGGGAGTAAACGGAGGAAGTCGGGGTTCAAAGTTCACACTGCAATATTGGCCACGAAATTCTTCTTTGCCATTTCGGTTTGGAACTCTAATGGCAATGCACTGATCGTAGGATCCATATTCTGTCATCGATCCTTCGAATAACCCTGTGAGCATTTTGCCAGAAGCATCTAACACTGTAAGAAAAATGCTGCTGTAGGTTTGTAGCAAAGTTATTGTTATATAATACAAATAAATTAAAGTTACTGGGAAGACGTAGATCCAGGATGAACTTTTATATTTCATACGGCAGAGAAGGCAAAGGATTTTGCAATAATAGTAATGGGGATTTGAACATGAAAGAACGTATTACAAAATCGATTAAATGCAATCCAAAGAAGTGCTACTCTAGCAAGGAAAACTGAATCATCTAAATTTCTTGGAGGTTGGGAAGATTTGGTGAAGGCGAATAAGAAAATTTGAATCATTTTGTAGACTGCTAATAATAATATTTAAATAAATAATATAAGAACTAATAATAACTGTTAGAAATTAACACCATAGATCCGATATATACCGCACTACTAGATGATACACAGTGGTTAAAATATTTATGAAATATAAAAAATGAATATAAATAAATATAAGCTGACAATGCATGTGTTTTCAGTCAGTTTTTGCTTATTTTTCAGTTAACCATTTCTTCTCCTATTAATTTTTCGCGTTTGCTTTGAAGATACCGACCATTGCAGGGACCTTTACATTTTTTTTTTTAAATCTACGTAACTTTCAGGAAAACCTCGCTTAACGCTATTAATCAATCTAGCAAGTAACGCGCGCTAAGCGAGATCGCGTTAAGCGAACACAATAAACAATAGGAATGATTATAATTTATCGATCAGCTAGCATAAATTTGAAAAATATATATATAAATTATATTTGAGGATAAAATCATCAAAGTTAATGAACATCTATTGCTTAAAATTTTATTTAATGTCTAAACATTTGATGGAGCTACGTTTTTACAAAAAAAAAAATGAAGTAAAAATGTTTGAATCGTGCTCGACGTTTATATCTTGCATTTTGCGATAGCTTTATCAAGATTTCGGCAGACTTCAAAGCTTCGTTCGATATCGGGATCAACATCAAACAAAATTTCATTAACATACTCAATATGATTTGAAAACTAGCTCCAGTTCTTTTGCAGTTATCTCCTTAGTCGTAACATTCTCTTCTTCTTCGCACTCCTTATCGCACTTCGCACTTCATAGAAGTGCGAACTTAACTTCTTATGCATGCTGTTCTTCTACTTCAGTGGTTCCCAACCTTTTTTCCACTTGTGTATCCCTTTTAAACCCATTTCTATAAATTGTATCCCTTGTTTTTAAAATAGCTGTTTTTAAATACTGACACTTTTGTTCAGTGCCTATCTTAATGTAAAATAGTGGAAATGAATTGTTTTTCCGCCATTGCTGATTATTTTTTGTGTACCCCTGAACGGCCCAGCACGTACCATCAGTTGGGATCCGATGTTCTAGTTGAAAGAAATCATTCTCGCTTGACTGTTCTGAATGGGAATCGAGCAAATTTCTCACATCTTCATTATCTACTTAATTAAATCCAAGTTCTTTTCCAATTATGCTGATTTCTTCAATAATGTTATCAGCTGAGTTATTAAAACGAAGGAAACCAATGAAATTTCGCATAATGTAAAAAATTAGCGTTAACTGATTAATCACTCGCTTAAAGCGGGAAATAGTATCATTTCACTCAATTGCGCTAACTGATTATCGCGCATATCGAATTAGCGTTAAGCGAGGTTTTCCTTTACTGTAATTGTTCCTTTGCACTCCTATAGTATAATATCATATACTTCGGCTGCGGCCAAGACATGAACTAAAATACTTTTGATTTATGACTCATTATTTTGATTCATCTTTTCAATGTAGTTAACGGTCTATCTCTCTGACGATATCTGCTTACGGATGAAATAAATTCTATATAATTTTTATTACATGTGTAAGGCGTGAAACTTACTTTATTAAGCAGACAAAATAACTGGTGTCGAGCGTAAAGATAGAGTATTTTTAATAAGGATAGAGAGGATAAGAGAGAGGGGGGGCGTGCTGCTAATGATATCGGATGACTTGAATCCAGTTAGAGTTGAGATGTATGATGGTAGTACTAGTAACAGTATTTCATGTGGCAGTGAATTTGAAGCCATCTGGTTTTAGCTCTAATAAGATCAAAGACATAGTAGGGTGTTGTTACAGGCCTGGTGGATCGGTTGCTAGTGATGAAGAAATGCATCACCAAGTATAGATGATGGTTGAAAAACGACAAACATAATGGAGAATTTTAATTATCAAACATTGATAGGGTAGCGGTAAAATCTCATGAGAAGAATGACACTGAATTTATTGAGCTGTTGCAGGACAATTTCCTCAAACAGAATGTAACAGAATGAACTCGAAATCAAAGAATATTACATTTTATTATAGTGCCAGAGGGGACGTTAAGTTAAAGACGTAATTATTCTGCCTCCGGGTGGTGACAGTGATCATGCGATACTCACTGGGGGATATGGCTTAATTTATAAAAGCTCCATTCAGAAAAGGCTGAACAACAAAGCACGACAAGATGAAGAGTATGCTGGGTTCTGAGCCATGGTATCAGTTGTTGATGAAAAAGATATCAACATTGCATGGGAAACATTTAAACAACACTTCAATGGTGCGATATCACAATACGATCATATAAATGAACAGAATATAAGTGGAATGGGTGTATACTCTAACTAAGCAAGAGATTAAGAAAAAAATTATGTGGAAAGAATACCATGTGCATGAGGATTATGTAAGTCATTAAAACTATAAGAAGGCGGCCAGAATAGTCAAAACTGCTGTACGGAAAGTTAAGTCCCAGTAGGAAAAGAAACTGACCCTGCAATCTAAAGAACAACCGAAACGAATTCTGTCGTTATGGTCAGTGCCGGCGGAAGCGGGCATGCAGAGCATGCCGTGCATGCGAGCACCGATACGAAGGGGGCGCCACCGCCGGGGGACGGTTCATAAGTTCATTTTTAAGAAACAAAATTTTTATCATAAAAACAAAAAATTCTTAGAATGATCAATATTAAAATAAATAAGGCCGGATACACCGAATAAAAATTTTTAAAATTGTGTATTGCCGCCTCTTTGATCAGTCGGCTGTTTACAATTTTGCAGCGAGAGCAGGCTAAATGCTTGCCTTCAGTATGTTGTGACTACTGCAGTCTATCTAAAGTGAAACGGTGAACATGCGCAGAAACGAATTTTCGTACAAACCATTTGTTGCTAGTTAACCAGTCATATGGTACGCATCTCAGTAGGCTACTGACAGCAGCTCAGTGCGGACTATTATTTCGTCTCTGTGTCGTGTTGTGTAATAATTTCTTTTGGGTATAAAATAGAAATGGAATCAAAAGTTTTAAAAAGAAAAAGTTATTCGGTGCACAAAATCGTAAGCGTCATGCTGCGAAGGAAGCAGATATTAAGAAACAAACTAGGGCTCTTAATAAATTTGTTAAAATATTCTGATGCAGATTGTAACCAACTTGATTCATCAGAAATCAGAGATGACGAACCATGAACATCATCCAGTTTGCATGAAAGTATTGTTGCAACTATTGAACAAGATAACAAGACACATGATTTAAGTGAAAAACAGTTAGAAGATTTACTTGTAGTTGACCACCGAACTAACACATTGTTAGCCTCTAAATTTAGAATTGGAAAATATTGATGAAAAATTACGAGTTGTTTTAATTGAAATGGGGCTTGTTCAAAAGAAAAATATAATATATCCCATACATATGATACATATGGCCGTACATTTGGCGACACGTATTATAATAGAAAAATGGAAAATGGGGAGCTCGTGCCAAGAACATGGCTCATTTATTCCGAAACTTTAAATTCTGTTTTTTTTGCTTTTGTTGCAAACTTTTCGCACCTACTGAATCAAACAGTCTTGTAGAAAGTTATAACGATTGGAGAAATGTAAGTACAACTTTGCATAGACATGAGACTAGTTTAACGCACATGAAAAATTTCTTAAAATGGAAGGAACTTGATAAAAATTAAAAAAAAAAAAAACTATTATTGATTACGAGACTCAAAGCACGTTTGAAATGGAAAAGAAACATTGGACGAGTGGAACGCTTGACTGAAATTATAAAATTCCTTGGTAGCCAAAATTTAGCTTTTCGCGGATCATCTGATAAATTATATGAAAGAAATAACAGCAATTTTTTAAAATTAGTCGAACTGTTTGCGAAGTTTGATCCCGTTATGGAAAAATCATGTTGAAAGGGCCCTACATCGAAACATTAGAGTACACTATTTGAGTAAAGACAGTCAAAATGAAATATTGGAAACTTTAAGTAATGCAGTCGGGGATACAAGTTTATTATCAATTCGAAAATCTAAATATTATTCCATAATTTTAGACTGCACACCTGATGCAAGTAAAACAGAACAAATGACCATTATTATTCGCTTTGTTTCCTGTGACAATGGAATTGTCAAGATCAGGCAAAACGTTTTAGGTTTTGTAGATATATCAGATTCCACAGGACGTGGTTCATGTGCAACAATAATGGAACAACTGGAAAAATGGAACATTCCCATTGAACACACGCGAGGTCAAGGGTATGACAATGGGACAAATATCAAAGGGAAAAATATGGTCTCCAAAATTTGCTTTTGAACAAACATCCTCGAGCTTTTTACGTGCCATGTGCTGCTCATACTCTGAATTTAAAGTTCGTAAAAAATTTAACATTGAAACAGCCATCAGAAACGCGATAGGAAAGTAAAATTAATGCAATCAGCCCTCTACATTATCAGTTAGGAGAAATTTACGATGCACTTTTTGAAATTTTATATAATGAAAATTTTAATAAAGAAACTAAGAATGAAACACAAACATTATGTGCTAAAATAAAGGACTACAAATTTATTTACTCTCTTATAACTTGGCATGATTTACTTAACAGAATAAACCCTGTGAGTAAAATGCTTCAAGACAAAAATATGAATATTATACTTGCTTTAGACTCTATCGAAAACTTAAAAATATTCTTTGATCAGATACAAATTTTAAAGAAGTTCTAAAAACGGAAAAATAACTGAGCAAAGATGAGGGTGGAGAACAAGAGTTTAAAACTGGTACGGAAGTTCGACGACGAAGGAAGACACGACAATTTGACTACGAGCGCCATGACGAAACGCCACAATCGCCTGAAGATAAATTGAGAGTGAATGTGTTTTATACACTTCTAGACGTTGCAATGTGTTCGTTAATAGAACGTTTTGAACAACTAAAAACATTTTATGATAATTTCAATTTCTTGTATAGATTACTACAAATTAATAACGAAGATTTACGAAATAATTGTGACGATTTAGAGATTCTCTTGAAGGACGGCGACAATAAAGACGTAAATGCAATAGAACTATATGACGAGTTATGTGCTTTCCGGGATATTTTTCGGAAAGATAATTTAAATATTCAAAACTCTTTCGATATTGTTAATTTTATTGTGTCCAATAATTTATCTTTACCTAACTTTTCAATTGCTTTAAGAATAGTATTAACCTTACCTGTTAGTGTAGCGAGCGGTGAACGTTCCTTTTCCAAGTTGAAATTGATTAAAACCTACTTAAGAACAAGTGGGTCACAAAAAAGGCTTGTTAGTTCGGCGTTAATAGCTATTGAAAATGATATATGTGCGGAATTAGACGTTAAGACCATTATTTCTATTTTGTGAATATGAAATCAAAAACCCTAAAATCTTAATTAAAAAAGTTCAAGTATATTTAGGTAATTTAATTTATTTTCGGTTATTCTGTAAAGATTTTATTTTTTGAATACTTATATTAAATGTTCTAATTATTTCTGAATTCATTACTTATTTACTAATCTATCTTGAGTTTCTTTTAATTTCCTAAAAGATAGTTCCACTTATAAAAATTATTTAAAAAAATGTTACAAGTTACTAAGAACTTAGTAACTAGTAAAATTCAAGAATTTTTTAAACTTTAGTTCAAATAAATGTTAACTTTAATTAAAATTTATTTTAATTTTGTTAGCGATTCGGGTCGGTGAGAAGGCTATAATCCCTGTGTCATTATATTCAATGATTAAAGGAAAGTGACTTTATCAAAATTTGCTTTAAATTTTGAGAATTTTTTGAATATTCGGGTTTATAACTATTATCCTGCCTAATCAACATCCCCGGTTCGTTACATTTAGCGAACCAACGTGTGGCTGTTTTGTCAAAAATTATTTAAGCAATTTCAAATAATTTAAATTTTTATTATCGTAAAAGAACCACACATGCCCGGATCGTTACAGGGGCGCTGAGATAGAAATTGCATGCGGGCGACAAAGACGCTAGCGCCGGCACTGGTTATGGTATAAGTAAAAGAAAGAATGAATATAAAAGAATGACTCATCTCAATTCAGACTGTATGCGGGTGACGGATTCATAAGAGATGACTCAACTAATGAGTCATCTCTTATGAATTAAATAAGACTTTTTGTTGAAAGCGATTACCCTGGTGTATGCAACATTGAGCTCACTGTTACCTCTTTACTGGATGAAGAAACTCAGGTGCATGAGGACAAAGTATTAGAGCTATCGCACAAACTGAATAAGAATTCAGCAATAGGGACTGATGGGATATCAGCACGGATGCTAAAGGATTGTTCAGTGAAATAGCTATTGCTTTGATCAAGATATATATAATTGGAGTCTCAGAAAAGGAAAGATTTTAAAGGAATGGAAAGAATGTTTGGTAATCTCATTTCACAAAGGAGATGCAAAGACTAATATATCCAGCTATCGATCTATCAGTATCTCTAGAGTGGTGGAGAAGAGTTGGTTAGGGCTCGCATTCAGAAATAGGTTGAGAGAGAATCTCTACTTTGCAACGAACAGCATGGGTTTACTAAGTAAAGGAAGGTCATGTTTTAGCATCCTGTCCACATTCTATAATAATATTGCCATTGAGTTAGACGAGGGGAATGGATACACCATAATACTTTTGGATTTTGTTAAGACTTCTGACAGAATATAGCATGGAAGATTGTTGCATAAATAGTAGAATTTGGCTTTGGATTATAAAATATTAACATGGATAAAATGACTGACTGACAGATATTGAAAAGTGGTATATGGGAGATATGAGTCTGCAAGATTACCAGCGTCACCATCTCTTTATATGGCGTATGGAGTGCAGATAGTTATAAGGACTTAAAACAACTTGGGCTTATGCAGAAGGATATAAAAGTGCTTTCCTTGAGGGCCCTACAGGGCACACTGATGGCATACTTCTCTCAATATGGTGAAGTGATATTTCCATTTTATTAAACTGGTGGCACGGCGTTGCCACCAGAGAATGACTACAATGATAACTCGAACAGGCATAGGGTAAAACACTTGTAAAGGCTTAGGCCTATATCAAGTCTGGACGAGATGTCTGGACGTGATGTGAGGATAGTACTGCCCATAACCAGTACAAAGATTTAAATAAATAAATAAAATAATAATAATAACCAGTGGTGTACCACAAGGATCAGTGCTTGGTCCACTGTTATTCAATCTGTGCTTTAATGACATTGAGAACAATTCGAAATGCGACTATTGGCTGATGATACAAAGATTGGTAGGGCAATCAGGAGTGCTGCTGATATGCAGTACTTGCAGAATGATTTGAATAAGCTGGAATTGTGGGCATGAAAAAAAGGATGTGAGGTCAATGGCAGTAAATGTAAGGAGTAAATCACTTCGGCATGATTAGATATCCAATGTCGTATTATGTTGGTGGTATTTTGCTAAAAGAAACTAATCAGGCTAGGAATCTTGGAGTGTGTTAGTAGATAGAAGCTGAAATTCAATGGCATATAGTATATTACCAGCTTGTTTTAGCGTACCCGCTATCCGACCAACAGGCTGCGGTTCGAATCCCGCCGTTTTGGCATGGACTGGAAGATGAATGTCATCGCCTGGTGTGAGACCACCGCCCTGCTTATTGGAGATCTGAAAAAGTCCATGTTTGGTCTCTAGAGCAGGATTTCTGGACTATGTAAAAAAAAAATCAGCTAACGCCTTTTTATTCCGTATATTGGGAGTAGGTGAGGCCGTTTAGTTCAATCTAACATTTGGAGACTGAGTGGGCAGTTCAATCTCCACTGACAACCAATCAGAGATAACTGGCCCAAGGCTATCACTAATTAAGCGGCACACAGTGAAGAGAGACGGCTCAGCAAGTGCCGCCCTCTCGTGGTCCCTAACCCTAACACAATATATTTAATGTCTTAAATAATGTGGGTTCTACGATCGATTTTCTTGAGTTTACCGGACGAAAAACCCGAGTTTCCGGGAGACAAAATCCGCTTGCCCGTGCCAGAGATCGACTAACTCGGGAACCGGTCAAAAAAAGGCTTAGAAATATTTCCTCTAGTCGACGGCTAGATTCGAAACACAGTCTTGCTTCGTGCGGTCAAGCGCCGTGGTATTCAAACGCGACATCCACTAGATATAATATATATAACTGATAAAAATAGAAAAAAATCCTTCGTCCATCCACGGTTCAAAATGTACTACAGGTTTAAAAAATAACCTTTCGTAGGTGGGAATAACAGAAAAATATTGCAAATACAACTCAAAAGATAATTTCAATGCTGAAACGAACGTTCACATGTAAAGATAAGGATGTCATTTTGCCTCTTTACAAAGCCTTGATAAGAGACCTCACTTGGACTATTGTGTGCTGGTCTGGTCTCCTGGTTTCCGTTGTGATTCTGATATATCAGAGACAATACAAAGGAGAGTGTTAAGAATGATATCAGGATTATGGAATACTGATTATGAAGACAGATTGAGAATTTGCAGGCTGCAGGCACTAGCAAAAAGGAGGAAGAAGGGAGATATGATTGAGACTTACAAACTTCTGAAAGGTACATGCCGGATTTCAGTTAATGGAATTTTTCAATTTATGGAGGGTGGGGAAAGGACGAGAGGACATCGTTGGAAGCTGAGAATGAATTCTGCTAAGAATGGGTGAAGGCTAGATTTTTCTCTCAGAGGGTGGTGTGTGATTGGAATAGGTTGCCATTGGATGTTGTGAGTGCAAGCAGCGTGAATGAATTCAAGAATAAGTATGATAGCTGGCGCTTGTAGTATGTGGCCTCCATCGATGAGTCCCTGACTTAATATTATTATTAAGCGAGACCTCCAGGTCTCTCTTAATAATAATAATAATAATAATAATAATAATAATAATAATAATAATAATAATAATAATAAAGTTTAAAATAGGTAAGTATATGTTGTACACCATGTATTTATATTTATAAGTATAGTATAATTTTGTTTCCAGTGAAGTGATTTGACTGTATTAGTATGTATATTTCTTCAGTTATATTTTTTTAACAGGTAAATTAAATCTACGTTGTTAACTAATCTTTTTCTTAGCCTGCCCTCTAGTGATAAAAAAAAAAATATCAATAAAAACTAGAATTTGGCTATGATCAAAGTGTAGTATTCTTACAGAGTTTACTAAGCTAAGTGAGACTGTAGTATCTGTTCTGAGAATTTAATATCGGTTACGGATCCCAACGGGCTTTCGTGATATTAACGGACAAGGGACAGATAGAGCAAACCCCTGACTGGGGCAATATCAAAACACTCGGTAGTGGCGGGAATAGTGTAGGTCCCGCTCACCAGCTATGGCCAATGTTTTGCCACGTACTCGGACCCTTGGCATTAAAACTGACGCCGACCTACGACCTTGATTTTTGGCTAAAGCGTTCATCGACATCGTCGGTGCGGACCAGATTTTTGGTTTCACTCCCTATGGCGGTGGCAGATTCCAAGTAGTAGTAAGGTGCGCTGAGACCAGAGACAAAGTACTTGAAGGATTCCAATTCAACGGAAAGAACGTAGTTCCTTTCATGGTAGGGAGCATCATCAAAATACTTAAAATCCCCAGATTTCCTTTGGAATACATTGAAAACAAACGAAAAAATCATCCACGAAGTGTTCGGAAAATGGAGTGTTGTACACAATGTACAAGTTTTCAACGATGCAGATAACCCACAATGGAAGTCGGGCGAAGTAAACATCTCGCTCGAGATGAAAACGGCCTTCCCTAACTTTGTCGTTATTGGATCCTCCAGGGTAATGGTAAACTACGCTGGCGTAATAAAGCAATGTTTCAGGTGTGGTGCCTTCACTCATCTTTGGGCAGACTGCCCACGAGTGAAGTGTAAAAACTGCCTCAAACCAGGCCACAACCAAGACATATGTGAGGCAGCTTGCCTGAAATGTGGTGCCATAGACCACAAAGTGAACAACTGCCCAGCTAGAACCCTTGCAGAGAGGATGGGAGGTGCTATCACGTCAGCAACTCCACCAAGTAATGGAAATGGCACAGCACAGGAAGCTTTTCTACCTTTTGAGGCCACTCCTGATGCTACAGAAAGCCATACCGCCATGACCAAATCAGAAAAAAAATCCCGTAAGGGAATAAAAACGGCCTTAACTGCAGAAACAAGCAGTAAAGTCCCGACAGAAGAAACAGCCAAAGTTGAAACCATCATGGGAACTCCAGCAGATGAAGGAGAAGCTACCAATGCTAATATAGATAAGGAAGAAGAAGATGAAGTAGAGGAGATGGAGGCGAACACCAACACTTCCAAACGGCCACCCAAAGGAAGAGGAGTTGACAAAGCCCCAAACAGCCAAAGCATCTGAAACCGCCCACCAAGCATTTCCCCATGCGAAAGCAGGGGAGACTCTAGAGTTTCTCCTAAAAGACATCCCCGATGTGCAAGAGAAATTCCAAAAAGCAATGGAGAAAATAGGGGAACCTGTACTCTTCCTCAAGGGAAAAAACGGTCCTAAAGTTGTTAGCGCTATATGGGACGAACTCCTCATAGAGGATAAAAGTGAAGACACTCCAGAGGAGATACAGGGAGTTCTGAATATAGATGCTCAGGTAGAGGCAGCATTTTTCAGTACTCTCTGCCGGCTAGACTTGGCTCGGGGAAGTAAAGTGGCTGAACAAATACTATCAGCCTACAACAAACGAAAGTAGGGAGAACTAAACCTTGCCCTACTCATTGTCTCCCTTGCTCAGATCCACCAGGCTATTTTTGTTCACAAAGGAGGGGGGGAGGAACTGAGAACCCGAGCAGCGAAGGCTTACATCGAGGCGGTGCAGCTCCCTGTGAGCTGCATCACTCGGGGTAGGCTACTCCCCTTCCTCTAAGTCCCTTTGCTCCTGTTCCTACCTTCATGATTTCTTTCTAAGTTCTCTCAGATTCCTTTAAATGTTTTCCTTTTTAGGATTTTTCCTTTTTTTTCCTCTAAAAAGTGAAAAATCAACGACCGTTTTAGAAGCACCCCTGGGAGGGGGGGGTCAACAGCTAAAACAGGTCAGCTGAGGCCTCTTTTTACCTACTCTACCACTATGTAGTCTACTTTATTTCCTCTCCTACTATCTGCTGAATCTCAGCACCTATCTTACTCCACAGGCCAATGATGAGATTTGTTGAACTCACAAATTATTATTATTGAGTAATACCAAAATACATGCTTTTTCAGCTATAAAATGATTAATAATATGTGTTGCTTTTGAGCTACAAATTGATTACTTTATTCATCTATAAAAATGTATTAATATTTGCGTTTTACTTCGACATATGATGTACATAATTTTGTTTAATTAAGCTATAAATTTATTAATACATCATTGGAAATCACTATGTACAAGAAATTTTCATATTCCACGTGCACATTTGTTGCTATGGCAACTCTCGATCCATAATTTTCTCAGGTACTTCCCGATAATTGCATCTAACGGACAATAACTTATTTATTTGGAAATATTTTGCTACATAATTAATTTTCTTTTGCTAATAATTTTTCTTATCAAAAGTGCTTTCAGTGTGCTATTCCAGAGAGAAAAATAACTTAATATATTTACGAGATGAAATAAAGCGCCAATTGATTGCTAAAATGTGACCGATGATAAAAGTTTCGAAAAAAGTGTTTATAAAATAATATGGCAACTTATATGCTAAATAGAAACATTTTCAAAAAAATTAAATTAATTTTCAAATTTATAACTTATATAATACTTTTGAAGAAACAGCTTTTATTTATTATGATATCTTTTAAAGCAATCAGGAAAAAAAGGCTTATGTGTGAGAAATTCAATTATAACTTGTTTATCATATTCGACAGTACAACAGTTGTTCAGACCTCTTTAAATGCTAGATTACTTGAAAACGTAGCCGAGCAAAGCTTGAAAACCCAGAAGAACAGGGAGAATCAAACCTCACACTAAGAACTCCGCTGAAAAAAAAAAAAAAAAACGATTTCCTTTTAGACTTTCTCATTTAGTCCACACAGGAAGGGGGCAGACCTGAGAACCCGAGCGGCGAAGGCTTACAGCGAGGCGGTGCAGCTCCTTGTAGGCTGCATCACTCGGGCCAGGCTCTTCCCCCGTTCTTTCAGTACTAATTTGGTAACTCACTGGTTTTTTTTTTCTCGTTTGTATGGTGCATCCTTCACAATTCTAGTTTCAATCTTCCAGTCTTTTTTGTGTGTGTGTTCTCTTTCGTTTGTTTTTCACTTCTTTCGTCGATCAGAGATGGCTGACCATCGAAAGCTGAAAGAACGGATGTAGGGAGAAAATGTCGGAGATCTGCTTGGCCGAGACCTGTTAACAGGTTAAATGTGGCCAAGCAGGTCGACTGAGGCCTCTTTAATACCTACTACTATCCTCTCTCACTATGTGCTGACCCTCAGCACAACTTTTAGACTCCACAGGCCAGTGATGACTGATATGAACTCCCATAATATCATAGTTGTGACATAATTTAATTAAGCATGATGATATCTTCTTTAATCGGATTATTTATGCAGTTTTTCAAGGTCTCGAATTAATGACTCGTGAAAAGTCCATTTCGCGAAACAATATCGTGGAACTACCATACTCATACTCCCCCCCCCTTATCCGTAGTCAACCCCTAAGATATTATTATTATTATTATTATTATTATTATTACGGGCAACTCCAGGGAGTCATTAGACTCATCGAGGGAGGCCCCAAATCATTTTCATCACAACTATTCGACATTCATACAGTATCTATCATACCTCGCCTTAAACTCATTCACTGTCACAGCATCCACCACAGACTCAGGGAGCGCATTCCACTCATTCACTACTCTAAAAGTAAAGAACCCAGCTCTAACACCTTTACTAACCACACTTTTGCCCAGTTTCCATGGATGTCCCCTAGTCCTCCCACAACCAGCCCTGTTCTCAAAAATATCTTCTGAATTAATTTTATAGAAACCCTTCAGTAATTTGAATGTCTCAATCATATCTCCCCTCCTCCGCCTATCAACCAATTTTTGCAACCCACAAATCCTCAACCTGTTCTCATACGGTTCATTCCACAGACCTGCTATCATCTTGGTCACTCGCCTCTGGATCCTCTCCACCTCCTCCCCATCAAGAAGAAACCTAGGTGACCAAATCTGAGCACAGTAGTCGAGATGAGGTCTTATCAAGGCTCGATACAGAGGAACAATAAACCTGCTTGTCTCTGCTTGTCAACGTATTCTTCAGCAACCAAGTGATTTGATGAGCTGATTTGGCCACTTTTGCAATGTGTCCCCTAAATTTCAATTCCTTATCCAACAACACTCCTAAATCTCGTGCCTCATCAATTTCCTGGAGCACGGTTTCACCAATGCAGTAAACTGCCTCCAATCTTTTCACCCCAAAATGCATAAGCTTACATTTTGCCACATTAAATTGACATCCATTCTCCCTAGCCCAGACCTCCAATCTATCTAAATCATCCTGCAAAATTTTGACGTCATCTGCATTCACTATTGCCCTACCCAACTTCGCATCATCCGCAAACAAATGAACTGTTCCTCTCAGATCCTTTCCTATATCATTTATGAACAAATTAAACAGCAGTGGTCCAAGAACAGATCCTTGTGGTACACCACTAGTCACAGGCCGTCTTGTGGACTCTACTCCTGAGTAAACCACTCTCTGATATCTCTCCGTCAACCACCCTCCTATCCATCTCACCAACCCTATGTCCATTCCCATATGCTGCAATTTACTGATTAGAATTCCATGTGGTATCCTGTCAAAGGCCTTAGCAAGGTCCAGCAGAATCACTGTAAACCCATTACCCTTATCCAGTTCAGCCATCACTGTGTTATAATACGTGAGCAAGTTACTGAGGCATGACCTACCCTTCACAAAACCATGCTGTCCCCGATACAGTATCCCATTTTCTTCTATCCAATCTTGTATTTTCCTCTTGACTATTTTCTCTAAGACCTTGATAATGATTCCTGTTATGCTGATTGGCCGGTAATTTTCAACAGCAGCCTTGGAACCACCTTTGTGCAGTGGAACTATTTTCCCCTCTTTCCACCCCCTTGGGACTGACCCAGTCCTGAGGCTCAAATTAAACATAATGGTCAAGGGCACTGACAATTCTTTGGCCGCTTCACGTACGACACGAGCTGGTATACCATCCAATCCCACAGATGTATTGACATTGAGGTTCTGTAATAGACTAGTTACCTCTACCTCATTCATCACAATTCCAGTATAAGCTGTTGGTTCCTCCATTTCCGCAAAGCCACCACCTGGATGATATACTCTTGCAAAGTGCTCGCTCAGTAATTCCACAACATCGACTGATTCAGTTACCTCCCTACCCTCAGCATTTTTTAAGATCATTCTACCATGAGCATTTTTCCTTTTACTTGCAATATATTGAAAAAACTGTTTGGGATTCTCTTTAGCCTGCATGGCCAATTTCCTTTCGTAATCTGCTTTTGCTTTTCTTACCACCCTTGTTACCATCCTGGCCTGAGCTTTATACTGTTCATGCACCTGATGGTCACCCTTCTCCTTAAATTCCCTCCACAATTGTTTCTTTTTTTGCAGCTCAAGCTTAATAGTGTTATTCATCCATTTAACCCCTACCTGATTTATTATTCGGACTCTTGGTATACAGTCAACCATTGCCTCCTGCAAACAGTTCTTGACCACCTCCCATGCACCATCAACATCCAGCCCTTGCAGTTTTACATGCCATGGCATTGAGCCAAGCACACACCTAAGCTTGTCATACTTACCAGCCCGGTAATTCCACATATACCCTGTCTTAATTGTAAATTCGACTCCTTTAGCCACCTCCCAAGTCATGACCTTATGGTCACTCTCACCAATTGGTGCCAACATGGTCATGTTTGTTACAGCTACATTCTCAGTTGCAATTACTAGGTCCAGCACTCTCTGCCCCCTGGTATTTTCCAATACATGTTGCCGTAGATAGTTGTCCCTTAATAACTGCATAAAATCAAATTCCTTCCTCCCATGTGCCCTCTCCTCTTTCCAGTCAATGTTACCATAATTGAAATCACCCATAATAATTACCCTCCTTCCATTCATTTCTTCTATTTGCTTATGCATACTATTCCCACCATCCACTCCATCACCCGGTCTATTGTAGCACCCAATTGTATATTTTGTTCTGCTAGATTGTATCTCACACCAAACAGCCTCAAATGTGCTTTTTTCCCCATCCTGCAGTTCAACTTCTATACTCCTTGGCTGAAGCTCATCAGCTATCATCAATAACACTCCTCCCCCTTTTTATTCACCCTGTTACTCCTGAACACACTATACCCATCGCATTCAATCCCACTAGCTTTATCATCTTCTGTCAGCCATGTTTCACTAATACCGACAACCTGTGGCCTGGAAGTGCCAACCATGGCCAAAAACTCTTCCTTCTTGTTCCTAATACTCCTGGCATTAGTGTACATGAATCGCAGAAGCCCATTTGTCCCATCCCTACTTTGATTCCTTATACTAATTATCCCATTCTGATTTGTTGTCCGTCGTACTCGCCCGGGCATAATATACTCATTCATACACTTAACTGCCCCCCCTAAAGTCTGCATATCTACTTCCCCCCCTCTTGATAAATATAGTTTCCATGAGTCTGTACATCCACTTCCACATCATTCATCAACACTCTTTCAAGTCTCCGTACACCAACTCCATTCAAATGTAACCCATCCATCTTATATAAGTCCTTTCGCCCATCGAACTCATTCCACACATCCACAAATTCCACACCACTCTCCATGCATAACCCACGCATAAAGTCATTGGCAATTATGGCCCTCCTTCTATACACTTCGCTGTCATACCGCGGTAAGATACTCACCATCCTAACTCTCTCACTCTTCTCTTTTGCTACCTCAAACAACTCCCTCACATCCTCTATCATTTCCATTTTGTCCTCTTTCAAATCATTCGTTCCTGCCACTATTATCATCTCTTTCACCCTCTGTTTTTGCAGTCGAATAGATTCGCTGACGTCCTTTATGTTCGCACCCGGCTGGTACGACTTCGTTAAACTCTCAATTATTACGCCTCTTAATAGCGAATCCCCATACAGCACTCGCTCCTTCATTTTATTGACGTTTACGTACATTCTATTATTTGCCGTCACAGACTTCCGCCGGTTATTTGTCGGTACGTTAATGTTAATATTAAATGGAAAATTCCAGAAATAAACAATTTATAATTACATCGGCAAAGTGGATCTTAGATCCAACATTATTTCAAAGCCAAATTTTTGTAGAGAGTGTGAAAGTTTCCTAACTTGACCTGAGAGCCTACGATACACAATCATCGGCATCCCCGAGTTGCCTTAGCTGCTTAGCTAAGCTCTCAGGTCAACTTACGAAACTTTCATAGTTCCTTCAAACATTCGGCTTTGAAATAATGTTGGATCTACGATTCACTTCGCCGATGTAATTTTTACATCACCGAAATGAAGCAGTGTGGCTCTTTCTTTTAGTACTAGACAATTCGGCTGATCCCAGAGGTAGTCCAACACCAGGGCAACTTGTTGCAAAGGTGGAGAAAGATACACGCTCCTTGCAGCCTTTCGAATATCAGGAATCACTCGCCTTTCTGAGTAGTTAGTGGTTATCAGATCGATTATGGCGGTATCGCAGTGCTTGTGTTCAAGTAACCCTTATTTTACTTAATAATGGTCCCAAAGTGTAAGGGTAGGATAAGGGTTGGGACTACTGTTTTTGATATGAGAGTGTGATGGTTCAAGGAGGAATCTTTTTGATGTTCTCTCTGAATAGTTAGAAATCGTAATTTCTCTAGAAACCGTAAACCTTGCCAATGAACAGAGTTAGATAGAATAAATGGGAGATGTTCTTTCAATAAATTTGAAGATGATCAATGTACCTAGTCTAGCCATAAACACTGTTACAACCTGAACAGCGCTTAAACCTTTAATCTATCAGAAAATCATTTACAGCTTTCAGCAAACAGAAACCAAATCTACTAACATGCATATAGCAACACTGAATGTTCGAAATGTCCCCTTCTGTCTTCCTGCACGCTCTACATCTGTGAGGCCATATATCGATGGCGGCACACATAATATCCAATGGAAACGCTGCCACTGCTCGCTCCAAATCCACCTTCAGCCAGACCATGCTGAGGTGTTTTCTTGCGAGCTACTATCTCGAGCTCCGACCACAGTTTATGTCCAACGGATTCGGATCCAGGCGGACAATCAGATAGTGATATATGGTCGAGACATTCGCATCCGACTTCTGTTGTGTGATCCTCGCCTTGTGTGCAGGGACTGAGTCCTGTTGGAAAGTCCACGGCCTACTGCGAAACAAGATGTTGTTCAGGGACTGCACTGCAGGTTCCAGCATTGCTGAATTAATATGGCGGAGGTTTCAGCCCCTTTCTCGCAAAACTGTAACTTGGATACCACCCTGATACGTCACTCACGCGGGGTGATGACCGCTCTGAATCCAGGGTCCTATGACACGTGTAGTGCGACCATCAGGGGAATATACTAGCCCGTTTTGGCGGTTAGACGACTCTTCAGTGAAAATCTTGTCATCTGTGAAGAGGATATCTCTGTGTTTGTTGTTCGCATACCGCCGGGGAAGTACTTTTGATTTTATCACCCTCTGCCACATATGTTATGGTGTTAGGAAGTGTCCAGTAGGACGGTGATAGGCTCTCACCCCCAGGTCATCAGTTAGTACACGTAATATTATTCTCTGAGAAACACTCATCTCTCGCAACTTCCCTTTCTCCATTCTCACAGGATTATAGAGGAGGCGTGCCTTCACACCCCTCGCAAGCTGTTGCGTCCTTATGCAGCATAATCGACCTGTTTTTTTTTGGGGGGGGGGGGTGAAGGGGGTGTCCGATACATCTTTCGTATCATTATAACGGTTAACAGTCCAACAGACAAACATCCAGCTGATCCCGAGTGTTTTAGCGTTAATTAGGTTGAGCCGCATTACACGGTTCTCGTAACCTCTCCACTGCATGTTAATCCATACAGCTACACAACTCTCTCTCTAATGATAAATACGCAACTATTGGGTGCGTACAGCGCCACTAACGGAAACGAGCTCGCGCAGATCTGCGTGACGGAAGTTATAATAGTATTTATGGTTGTTTGGTAGAGAGGTCTGAGTGCGAGAATATAGACTGAATTTCTTAAAAAAATACCAAGAACGAACACAAACGAATATCTAAATCATTCTGGGCCTTGGGTCCAGAAGTAGGTTTGACGTATGTTGGGGGGATCCGTTTTGGGTAGAGTGAGAGTGGAAAATTCCAGTTGCTGGTTATTTAGCTAGCCTGTAGGCTTCAAGAAAAAAAATAACTGGCTATCTATGAAACTATTCAAAATTTGACGATCCAGGTGAATACAATAGAACGAATGTTATAGAACAAATACTTGATGATAATTTAATCTCTTGTTTTGGATTGGTCAGACCAGAAAATAGGCTTCTGAATTCGGGCGCATGCGCTGTGATTTGAAGTCTTATCTTTTAAATATACAGCTAAAAACTAAACTCCTCAAATTGTACTCTATGTATAACTAAAGGATAACTTTTGTATTAACTCCAGTAGTATCACTTGGATATTAATTCTGGAAAAAAAAAAAATAAAAAATCCTACTTCATAGTATAATATAATAAAAAGGTTAATAACAATAGATTTATTTTATTTAAAAAAAATACATATATATACTTGAAAAATTAGATATGAATACATTATTATTTGAAAATAATTTGTTCACAGATTAATTCTTAAATATTATTGTTTTACTTAGCTAATAAACCTGGTAGAAATTAATAAACCATAGCTTACTTTGGATAGCCCAAATGGCGAAAGAATTCAAATGAAAAAAGAGTTTCAACAGTGCATAATAGCATTAAGAAAATACACCCGCACTCAACCATCCTTACCATCTGATGAAAAAAAAAACTTCAGTAAATGTCTGAAGGTATTCTTCATTATCACCTCAATCTGGGTGGTGTCAGAACTATTTTTTGACATCACACTACACAAATTCACAGAGTGTTTGACAGAATTCGGTTGTCTGTGGGAACAGAAATTTCTTCTGCATAGAACATTCAGTTAATTATTAAAGCTCTGATGATGGCAGAAGGGTAACAGCAATAGCCGACCCTCAGTTAGAGCTTCATTAGCTACAGCATTGCTATCCATTATTACCCTCCAAGGGTATTGGATTGAATGAATCAATCACCGCATCTCACGGTCGATTGATTCAATCAGCTCCATTCAGTTAATCCTTATCCTTATATAAGGACTAGCTTAAAGGGGCGAAGCAAGAATGCTTTTCATATTCCCCGTTATCTGTAGAGGACAGTGTAGGGATAAGGTGTTATTGAGCTATTAATTAAAGCTCTGATCATGGCAGGAGGGTAACAGCAATAGCCGAGCCTCAGTTAGAACTTCATTGGCTACAGCATTGCTATCCATTACCCTCCAAGGGTATTGGAGTGAAAATCAATCACCGCATCTCACGGTCGATTGATTCTCAATCAAGAGTCAAACGTACTTAATAACTGGCGTCTTCCCTTATTTCTGTGGGTGTATTTTTCTCTTAAGTGGCCATACGAAACTCTGACGAAGTATAGCGTTGTAAAATAAAGGAAACACATATCAATAAAAGTTCCGTGTATTTTCAAGACTCGTATTTCTAGGTAAAATATCAGCCTAATAATTATTTAAGCTTCTTTCATATGGACTTGAAAATAACTACAAATTTCTTTATGTCACGTGATTAAAAATATGCCGATATCGTGAATTGCTTCTGATAAGCGATTTAATATTAAAATAAATGTCATGAATAAACGTCCAGGTAGATCTCCTAAAATTGGTTCAAATAACGTAATAAATAAAAAAATAAAGTCCAATAACGATTATTTTGAAATACCTATAAGTGTTCGCTTCCAATAAAAGATTCTACAGTACGTAAGATCTATTTGCAGACGATAAAGTTAAAATAAATGCATTAGTCAATAAATACGTTAGTAGTCTCGAACCCAAAGAGCTAAAGTGTTTTTACTGAAGAGAAATGTCCTTTAGTTTGAATCGTACATTGTTATATTATCCTCTTGTTTCGGACACATTTTAAATGACGATTATTAATTTTAATAATATTATTAATTAATGAAGTGTTAATAATAATATTAAGAACAGTTATTTCAACTTTACAATAAAATTTGAATACGATATTCTGCATTGAAAAGGAAAAAAAATGCGTTTGACTGTCTTTTGCAAGTTTTCGTCTACTCTTTTGCATAAATATTCATAATTTTCTATTTTACTAAAGTTAGTTTGTAAAAGAAAACGAAAAAATAAATGATCGCTGAAATACTTCATTAAAATACTTTTAAAAAGTAGCGTCTGATGTGCGGCTTGTTTCTTTATGTATAAGATAGTATTTTTATTTTTGTAAATTAGGTATTTAATTATAGTGTATTTTTCTTATCTAAATACTATAATTAAATACCTAATTTATAAAACTAGGTATTATCTGCACTCACTGTCTACTGATTGAAGGAATTTTACCAAGAATCGTTACTTGATGGGTTTGGGGGGGGGAATTCCTTTGTTAAGCATGTGGTATTTCTCTGTTTTTATCAAAACAAAAACCACAGGAAAAGATTTCCCAGTCATCTGTCATACTTGAGTTTAAAACACCGTCAACGGATTCCTAACCACAGAGTACCAGAATCAAGAGCGCTATTACTGTTTTAAGCTGCGTGATTTTGGTGCTGTTCCCAGCAGTCATGTTTCTTCTGACCATAGAAACGAACAAAATGTGGATGAAGTGGAACAAATTCTTCAGTCGGTAGAACGAAGCACATGGATAATTTCTGCACGTATCGGCGATCCATATACAAGTGTTGCGAACATTACGTGAGCAAGAGTAGAATGTGATCACTCTGAACCAGATCAAGATAAGATAAGGAATTGTGACGTGATTGGTTGTTCATTTGATGACGTCATTCTGTGTGACATCATGTGTTTGGAATTTCCCTGGGGCATATGTCTCAATGGCTTCAGTTCTTATGTTTTGGTTCGCGTATGGAATTATGGGTGGTGGTAGAGATAAAGATTCGTGTCGAGATTGGTGGGTCACTTTCACAAGATCAAAATAAGATAAGGAATCGTGTCGTGGTTGTGCGTTGTTTTCAGATGTAGATAAGTGACGTAATTTGTTAGTTGTAAATAAGTGACGTTATTGTTTTGAATGGAAAAGGAAGATATTAGTGGATATGGATTCGTGTCGTGATTGGTAGATACTATGAACAAAACAAGGGTAGGGTGAATGAGGGAAGCGACGTCGGCATCGTGGTTGTGTGTTGTTATGAGTTGTAGATAAGTAAATGGTTTGCAAATGGCATTATGGATGATAGTATTGATAAGAGAGTTTAGAATGTTTGGAATTTCTCTGGAACCTCCCCCCCCATTCTGTCAGAGACATCACGGGGTGTGTTGGGTTTGCGTAAGAATTGTGGGTGATATTTAGGAATAAGGACTCATGATGTTATGTGTTTGGAAATTTCTGGGGAACATATGTCTCTCTGTGATATCATATGGTGTTTTGGTTTGCCTATGGAATTGTGGACGATGTTTTTGAGATATCTTAGAATTTTCCCAGGGTGATACACATCCGTCATTGTCGTCATGTTTTGTCTCTGCTTGTCCATAGATGGCTGTAATAATTTTCCAATACATTTTGGGGTATTTCTTTCCCATTAAAGGGTGGGAATGCTTAGAGTAGAGCTCTTAGAATTCCTAGATATGGCAGCAGCGTTATGAAAAAGAAAAAAAAAAACTATCCAGTATTAGAATTGCACTTACCCAAACATACGACCAGCAGTTATTGTAATTACAAATCACTTGTTATGTTTAAGTTTAAAAAAAAAAGATTAACTTACATTTCTTTCCAGAATGGGACATCTTGGAACTATCGAGGTTTTCTGAATATTCCAAATTTCTGATTTTAATATATTCACAGCATAAAACACACAAACACAAGATCTGAAATGCAGTTGACTCTTTTTTCATTTTAGGTTACTGGGACTAACATATATTCACAGCACAAAAACACACAAAACATAGGAGTTGAAAGATATTTCTATAAATAACCAGAAAATCTAGTTGACTACTTAATTTAGCTTACTATCCGATTGGTTCTCGGTATTAATTTCTTCCCACAATTGCTCATGCTATGTTTTCCCAAGCTCCATGGGAAAATCTATGCGCCGTTTTTGTTGAGGATATGTGTTATTTCTTGTTTGGAATTCAGAGTTTCTACAAACATTCGGGTTTGAAATAATGTTGGATCTAAGATTTACTTGGCAGATGTAATTTTACATCGCAGAAATGAAGCTGTGTGACTCTTTCTTTTAGTTCTAGAAAATTATTTTACCATTAGTTTACTATACTTTACTGAACACAAAACACCACAACACAATATGATAAGGGAAAAAACGCTTTTTTCTCCTCCAAAGTTATCAGTATCAGTTGGAGGTGACATGACTAAAAGATATCTGCAAATGATGAGCTCACTCATCTCTACTAGCCTGAGCAGACATCTTCTGGAGGAGAGGGGGCAAAGAGGGTTTAGTCAGTGCAGCAGATGGAGTGGGGGAGCATTGCAGGGAAGACCCCTGTCACCCTCTTGACTACCCTATCACTTCCAACACCTAATGCTATTTTTTTTCGATCCCAACAATTTTGGACATATGAGTGAGAGAACTAGTCACATGGTCTAACATCAAAAACACTTTTTGATGATAAAATACTTAACATTAGAAGGACAAATAACATGCAATACCCTTCGAGCCACAGAGATAAGATTTGCCCTATGATGTCTCAAAGTAAGATAATCTCACATCAACACCATATCCAATAGCATGCAGAAACATGTCCGTGAATCATCTGTGCGAAAGTTTCATTTTGAAAGGAACAGTCAGGGTTAAGGGTCAGGTAAACAGTACTATAAGGAAAAAATAACGAGTCAAGTGTCTTTGCAGTTACGGCAAATTCGTTGAGCCAGTGCAGCTATCGTATTGTGTTGTGGTGTTTTGTCTCCAGTAAAGTAAAGTAAAATAATTGGTGAGCCACAAAAGTCATTGAAATTTTCTTTCTTCAGGAAAATAGCACGAGACAAAACTCTTGACATAGCTCTAAAAGTATGGAAACCGATTATTATTTTAGAAGACACGTACATTGTGATGTATTTATCCAGGATCCCTTGGAAAAGGTTACACAGGAAGTGGTCTGATATCTTCGGCTATTTGCAAAGAAGAGTTGACTACGAAATTGACCTGAAATATTCTGAAATGCCAAGATGGGGAATAATACTCAATGATACAGGAGCTGATGGAAATAAAGCTTTCTCTATTATTTATGAAGAAGCTGAGAGATTTTCTCCAATTTGATAAAGGTTCTTTATTTTGGGACATTTACGAACATTTTACAAAAACTGTTTGTGTATATTTGGTGACAAAAGAATACACAGAAAGTTTAGGGAGACATGGTGTCATTTCCAGACTGACACAATATCAAATGTATGAAAGTGTGGTTACCATGGTAACTGATCTAAAAACTCTTTTGCATGACCAGCTATTTTGATGTAATGTAACCCAGAAACAGTGAGTAACGAAAATTTTCTTTATTGAACTCTTTGGAAAATGTTAAGAGTGTAAACTAAATATTGTGAAATATTTTTGAGTAATTACATGTTTCGAATTTTTCTCAGTGAATATACTTGTAAATAGTATTTCAGCAAAATAAAATATGCATTTGTAAACTTAAACGAACAAAGATGTCTGCTTTTGTTGTTGTGTTTTTCCACAGTGAATTATTTACTCAGTTATTCTGATTAAAATTTGATATTAAAATCCATAACTATACCTTAATGCAATTCTGTTTAATTATTGTAAAAAAAATCACTACTGTAAAATTAATGCCAGGGAAAAAAAAAGTGTTGAAAACTAATATCCATGTATTGATTATTTTATAAATTGTCTAATGCTACATATTCACATTATTTGAGTTATCTGAAAACATTTTGTTCACATAATCGAAAATCCGAACTGTTAGAATTTAGTTGTTTTACAGAGCGACAGCAGATAATTTAACCCCAAAACCTGACTTAACCACCTCACCGGCCATTATGGATCAAATACGCATCATCATACTCTTCATATCCATCACATATCTCAATCTAATATCAATGATATTATAATTTTAATATGCACTTTGTATCCATTATAAACTTGACGTCTATAGACATCTTGGCCGGTAATGTGGCTAAACTCTTTAAGTTTGGTATAGAAAAAATATTTATACTCCTCCCCAGATAACACAAATGCAATTTTACCTTTCCCCACACAAAGTAAGATAAAAACACATCAACAGTATATCCAACAATATGCGAAAACATATCATTGAGTCATCTGTGCAAAAAGTTCATTTTTGAAGGAACAGTCAGGGTACGGCATATAGTAAGGGTAAACAGTACTATAAGAAAAAACCAGAGTTAAGTGACTTTGGACTTAAGGTAATCGTTCATCCGCTGCAACTGTTGTATTGTGTTGTGGTGTTCTGTGTTTGGTAATGTAAAAATATTGGGTGAGCCACAAAATTCTTTGAAAGTTTCTTTGTGAAAAGTTCTAATTGTTCAGAATTTTGTAACAGAAAGTTAACATAAAATATAAGATCAGAGCTAATAATCAGTGAAATAATAATTCTTATTATCTTGGAAGCAAAAGGAATAATTGGGTATTAAATTAATAACCAGAATTTTAGGGGAGAAGATTTCACCTGAAATGTTACAATACTGCTAGAATTTGGTTATTTTACAGAGCCATTAGATATTTTAAAAAAACACGTTACTACACACACACACACACGATTTCTCACCTATGTACAACAATTTGGCAACCGGATAAGAGAGATATCTTTAAGATAAGACTTAATGAGAAATCTACAGCGTTGGAAAATAAATTCCCATACATTTTATTTATTCATTAATTTTGCTCAGTTATTCTGTTAGAATATGTAGTTAAACTGAATTTTGAATGCAAAATAGAGAAAATAACCAATAAATTTGAAAAAAAAATCATTTCACTTGTCAGAATTCCATATTCTAACAGCACTCTGAATTCCAAACAGGAAATAACACTTACCCTAAACAAAACGGCACATAGACTTTCCCACCAAGCTTGGGAAAACATAGCATGAGCAACTGTGGGAAGGAATTAATGCAGAGAACCAATCGGATAGTAATCTAAATTAAGTAGTCAACTAGATTTTATGGTTATTTACAGAAATATCTTTCAACTTCTATGTTTTATGAGTTTTTGTGTTGTGAAATATGTTAGCCCTAGTATCCTATAATGAAAAAAGAGTCAACTGCATTTCAGATCTTGTGTTTGTGTGTGAATATATTAAAATCAGAAATTTGGAATATTCAGAAAACCTCGATAATTCCAAGATGTCCCATTCTGGAAAGAAATGTAAGTTAATCTTTTTTTAAAAAAAAAAAAACTTAAACATAACAAGTGATTTATAATTACAATAACCGCTGGTCGTATGTTTGGGTAAGCACAAATCTAATACTGGATAGTTTTTTTTTTTCATAATGCTGCCTCCATATCTAAGAATTCTAAGAACTCAACTCTAAGAATTCCCCCCCCCTTTAACAGGAAAGAAATACCCCAAAATGTATTGGAAAATTAGTACAGCCATCTATAGACAAGCAAAGATAAAACATGACAACAATGACGGATGTGTATCACCCTGGGAAAATTCCAAGATATCTCAAAAACATCGTCCACAATTCCATAAGCAAACCAAAACACCATGTGATATCACAGAGAGACATATGTGTTCCCCAGAAATTTCCAAACACATAACGTCATGAGTCCTTATCTCTAAATATCACCCACAATGCTTATGCGAACCCAACACACCCCATGATGTCTCTGACAGAACGGGGGGGATGGGTTCCAGAGAAATTCCAAACATTCTAAACTCTCTTATCAATACCATCATCCATAATGCCATACGCAAACCATTTATTTATCTACAACTCATAACAACGCACATCCACGACGAGGACGTTGCTTTCCCCCATTCTACCTACCCCTATTTTGTTCATAGTATCCCACTAATTACGACACGAATCCTTATCCACTAATATATCTTCCTTTTCCATTCAAAACAATAACGTCACTTATTTACAACTAACTAATTACGTTACTGATCTACATCTGAAAACAACGCACACCCACGAGACGATTCCTTGTCTTATCTTGATCTTGATCTGGTCAGAAGTGTCCCACCAATCACAACACGAATCCTTATCCCATCACTCGTAATTCCATACGCAAATCAAAACACAAGAACTGAAGCGATTGACACATATTCCTCCAGGGAAATTCCAAATATTCCATCTCATGATGTCATAAAATGAACAACCAATCACGTCACGATTCCTTATCTTATCTTGATCTTGATCTAGTTTAGAGTGACCACCATTCTACTAGCAAGGTTCATATCCATTTCACATACAGCCAGAAGTTGAAGGCAGCCAACGAAGCTACCTTCACCAGCGGTATCAACAACACCATAACTGCGCATTGGTGGTCCCGTGAGAATCCACATACCACTGTAGAAACAAACTTCCAACATCGCTTCTCAATAAACGTGTGGTGTGGTATGATCGACAATCATTTGATTGGACCTGTTGTTTTACTAAATCGTCCTACAGAGTCCACTTATCTACAGTTTCTGCAAAAGAAACTTCCACTACTATTGGAGGATGTGCCCTTGGCTACAAGGCTTGGTATGTGCTTTGAGCATGACAGAGCTCCTGAACATCATAGCCATCAGGTGACACAATAGTTAAATCGAACCTTCCGTGAACGATTTAACATTCAAGTTTAGTGGTGTCACATCATGCGCTTTGCTTCATGCAGGTACTCACTTGACAATTTCTTATATACAGTAGATTATGGACACATCGAGATTAGAACATTTTGGTTGCATTAAGCGGCTTATCGAATTATGAGATGTTTCTTGTTAATACTTAAAAGTATAAAAAGACAAACTGACATTTCACTTATTAACAAATTATTTATTCAAATAAATTGAAATAACGAAATGAAATCAGCTAACGCCTTTTACTCCCTCATACGGAGTAGGCGAGGCCGTTTTAGCCCTATCTAAATTTTGGAGACTGACTTAGCAATTTATTCTCCATCGGTAACCAATCAGAGATAGCTGGCTCAAGACTGTCACTACTTACACACGCCATCCGGTGAAGACGGGCGACTGACAAGTGCCACCATCTCGTGATCCATAATCCTAACAATATGTTTACTGCCTAAAATTGGGTGGGTTTGGGGTTGATTTTCTTGAGTTGACCGAAAGAAAAATCCAGCTTGCTGGGCCAAAGATCGTCTAATTCTGGAACAGGTTGTAAATAGCGAAATATGTGTTTAATTTTCTAAAACAGCTAAATATTTAAATTTCCTAATAGTGTCAATAAACCTTAAACCAACCATTTATTTACAAACGATTATTTTACAAGGGATAACTAGAATGCAGCAGTCTCTTCTCCCAATTAAACCGTACTCTTTCTCAAATAAGCAAAGAAAACTAGCAAAGAAATCTTAAAGAACAAATCTTTGTTCTTTCAGATTTATCCCAATAAACTAATGACCCAATTAAGCCGATTATTCTGTACACACACACACACACACACACACACACACACACACACACACACACACACACACACACACACACACACATATATATATATATATATATATTTCGCTCAGAAGTTATTGAGCGCAGGTATACTGCTAAATATGGTGCTATACCTGGGAAAAGAGTAGCAAAGATGGAGAAAACTCCAAGCGAATCGCATTTACAAAAATTGCTTGAATATATTTAGAGCCAGTGTCAGATGTTAAGCTGATAACTATAGATATATCACTTTTCTTTGCGCACGCCTGTGTGTGTGTGTGTGTGTGTGTGTGTGTGTGTGTGTGTGTGTGTGTGTGTGTGTGTGTGTGTGTGTGTGTGTGTGTGTGTGTGTGTGTGTGTGTGTGTGTGTGTGTGTGTGTGTGTGTGTGTGTGTGTGTGTGTGTGTGTGTGTGCGTGCGCGCGCGCGCGCTGTGTAATGATGTTAAATGCATTTTTTATTGCGAATCGTAGCCCGAAAACTTTCAAAAACACTGTATTAGAATATAAATCAACTACCTATTTTGAATTCTCTCTAACAATCTTTCCGTCAGCTTCTATCAGTGGTGTCCATTAGATCGATCACGATAGACCAATCATTTTCAGTCGATCGCCAAGAATATATTCCTCTTCAGATAGCAATCATCGAGAACTTTCTTTTTTTAAAAAAAAATAATGTTAAAAAAATGTTTAAAAAATTAAGAGAATCTGCAGAAAATTTGTAAGCACTTATTTATGAAGGTGCGAAGCAGCATTTTCGCACGAATGAGTATTGTGAAAAAGTGTTTTTCATTAAAAATAATAAACAAACCAATAAGTAATTTTTAAATAAATAAATGTATCGTATAGCGGTGTTTATTGGACATGTAGATCTTGTGTAAAAATTAATTGACGAAACTTGCTTATACGGTCGATCGATTTGTTCTTTACACCATCAAATTTTCATTTCTTTAAGGAAAAAGATATGCACAAAATCTGCTACAATTGCACAACTTAATGGTTCGTGAATATAACAGACTAGGACACCATCTCTCTGCAGATCGGTCTCAATTTAAACCAAGTATGGTTTCCAGTACTGTGCACAGAGTACGGTCATACAGTGGATACTATTCTGCTTCACTTGTATGCAATACTGTATATGAGAAGAATGGTTATAAAAAGAACTTTTTAAATACACTTACATTCGTAACGTATTATGAGAATATCATTAAAAACCTGTTAAATTCTTAAGACGATCAAACTTACTTTGAATGGCCCACAATTTCAACTTCTGAGTCGCAAAAACCAATTTTGTAAGCGAGACAAAACAATCGGGAGATATCTGAGCATCGTTCACCATTTTTAGTATCGTAGGCATCCCCATCTTCATCACGCTCTTTACAATCCTCCTTAGAATTTCTTCAATCGCCGTGAGATTGAAAGTGTTCGATGACATTGTAGTTGACACAGAAGTTACAGTTTGTTCTACTAAGGTTGGTGTCTTACTGGCAAAAACACTTACAGAGTTACTTCTAGACGAACATGAAATAATATAAAAAATCATAAGTAGAATTCTCATGAAAGTCATTTCGTTGGACATTTCTACAAGGTTTATACAAGGACAGACTGACACAAACGCAATCAGACAGTCAGTCACTCAAGAGTTATAAAGAACTTTTCATGATGACGTCACCTACAATAACAAAAACCGGTAGCTAAAGATTATAAAGACTCTACTTGGGTTAAGCTTGCTTTATATATTAAGAAAATGCTTGAACGTTGATTTCTTAATTTAAGTCCATAATTACTTGTTTTAAGGAAAGGAAATGGCGTAATGACAAAAATATTATCAGAATAACATCTTTGATATCATTATTGTGAGCATCCAAGCGAACATCTGTGTATGAGATAAAAAGGATTCATGTGAAAATTTATGATAGAATAATTTTTATGATTCCTTTCCTGCAGAATGAATTTATTAATCAAATGCATAATTTAAATGCCATTATTTAAAATATAAACCCCGTGGGGGTACGTTCATCCTACAAAACAGACCAACCGGTCAAAAGAATACACGCAGTTCCTGGCCTCGTAGACAGCTCTATCGGCAAAATAGCCCAATTAGCTTCGATTAGAGACTAACCCCATATTATAAATGCGTACAAACCCGGTTAATTATTCTGAATTGAAATATGAAAGCAATCGTTCATGGTTCTACATAATGAAACCAAAGCATTTTTTTTAAATATTTTTTATGTTCATCCCAAATCCGTAAGATTATAATGCTGCTATATATTAGTGCTATGAATAACCAGACAATTAGAAAATGGGAAAATCATTCTAGAGTGAAAACCGGAACCCATATCACATCACCAATAAATAAATTAGTTGTGCCACATCGAATGGTGAAAATCATCAACCACCATTTATAGTATTATATGTACCGTACTTTAAATGTTTATAATAATTTATCATACCATAAGAATGCTTTGAAATCAAGTTTTTATCTATGATCGTTGATTGAATAAACATATTTAGTAGCTGAGCAAAGGTGAATTTAACATTCAAAGTAATTAGTTTTATTTATCTCTTTCTGCTTACTCAACTAATGGAATCTGACTGCTCTTTTTTCATTAACGAGAGACATGTTAAGCTTGAAAATAAATAAATCAAATCTAACAATGAGCTAACTTGGATATTCTGTTTGATATTTTTGATTTTGTCATATAAACAATATTCGTAACATGTTCTATTTAAATTATTATTATTATATTAAAATATATTATATAATTCACGACTCCGACTGTATATTTTTTGTGTTCTGCTTAAAGAATTTCTTTTTTTACTAGCTAATGATATCCACTGAGGAATTTCGTGGAAAAGTAACCTTCTTGAATATGACACGTTAAAAATGGTAAGGCGATAATTATCTTGTAATTTTTGTTGCGAGAGTCAACTTGTACCTGTAAAGAACTACAGTTAATGAAATTCCTAAAATGTAGAGAGAAATAACAAAACGTTTTATGCCCTTGATGTCATTATAAAGTACTTGACAATAATGTTGAGTGCTCGGACTTCAGTGAAAGGCAATTAAAATCATTGAAAGAAAAAGTAAAAGCACTTATTAAATCAAAACCTGTCACTGATGCATATCAAGTATTTAGGACTTCAAAAATGCTTTTCTTGGTTTTATTGAAACTCTTTATAGTGGCAAGACGTTCGTCAAGATGATTCTTAAATAGAAGTCTTTGAAAGTATTAAATGCACAATTCATTTCTTTAACGTTTTTTAAGGTTATGTTTTGAAAGAATTAATTTTTGGTTCTTTGATGGTGTAACGTAGTTGATTATTGAGCTTGTAACATCTGCTGTAATCCCCTTAAAAATGACAGAGTAATTTTAAACACAATGTTTATAAATGTATATAAAAATAATATTTTTATGTTGGCGTAAAAGCAATCCTACACTAAACACCTGGTTGGCCAAGTGGTTTAACGTACACCTTCTGTAACTATTTGAATTATTCAAATTATTCAGCAGAATGAATACCATTTATGATATTCGTTATTATACATTATTCTTTTGGAGAAAGTTTAAAAAATGATTAAAAAATAATCGAAAAAAAATCTCAGTAGTATTCCTTTAGTCTTAGTCAACGAAATATTAGAATATTGCATGGATAGTACCGACCACAACTTATAGCGTACTTGACCAAAATATAGTTTATGATTCTCAGTATTCTGTTAAAATGCCTTATTTTAATTCGTCGCGAAACAGTGTCATCTGACAAAGAAACAACATTCGACTTGGCTGCTGGTGTAGGGCCATGAATAGACATCATAATGTCTTTGGTTGCAGGTAATATTAAAGTTTCTCCAATAGTATGTGGTTTTGCAGTTTGAGCAATTCTCAAACTAACCAAATACGACTTCGTATTTGGTTAGTTCGTTAATTGTAGTAAAAGAATGAAGTGAACGTTTGTTAGTTTTCATTTCAGTTCGTTTTCTTTTAAAAAAGTCGATAGAGTTGCTTTTTAAACAGGTGTGTTTGTTTTGAAAATGCCGTAGCACAAGCGATGGTTTCATCGAGTGATTCGAAAACGGTTCGTAACTACACTGGATCCTGGGGTCGTTTTCATCCACGTTCCAAAAAAATCCATATTCCAAATAATTTTCATTATAGTTTCTTGTAGCAGTAGCATTTCGTTTTCTAAATGCCTTGTGAGATTCAGGATTAAAACTAGAAGTGTTAACTTAAACCAAAAACGCCACTCTACATTCATACGAATATAAACATAATATTTATTTTTAATATCTTTTACGTTAAATAATAACTTTCCTTTATTTTTTTAACGGAATATTACATAATTATCTTAATAAAATAAATTTTCACGTAAAATAATATATTACTCTTCAACTTGAAACAATCTATTGCTTTTGTTTTTCATTATGTTATATGTACTTTGTTTATTATAATTTTTTTACATACAAAAATACCGTTTCAAAATAAATATTAAATAGGAAAACCTTTATGACACGCTAATGAGACTTCGCATCCGAAAATTCACATAAAACTGCAATAAAATTTATTTGTTCGTTTTATTCAATTCGCCAAACTAAATTCTTGGACATTTATTTAAATATTTAAATTTTTTAAAATTTATTTAAATACTGAACATTTATTTAAATATTTTGTGTAAAAATTGTACCACCAGAAATAACGTAATGTACCATTAGTGGTACATGTACCACAGTTTGAGAAACGATGCTCTATAGGATTAAGAACAAGGTTCTTATCAGTCCATAAATAGCTCAGAAAGAGAGAGAGAGAGAGAGAGAGGCATTAGTGTAAATTGCGAAATAACTTCGTTAATATGCATCAGAAGAGGTTCCATTATTATTGTCGTTATTATTGTTAAATTCTATTACGTTAATGTATTATGTTTACAAATTGCGTGTGCTATTCTAAAAGGTTTACGTGAAACCCTGAGTCTTAAAAAAAATAAATAAATAAAAATAAAAATAAAAATTGTTGCCTAATCCTAAAATCCACGTTTTCCAAACTGTTCACATATGGATGGCCATCGCACTCTCTTCAGTTTTCCCATCGAGTTTTCATTTCTCCTTACCATTGACCGACTGTCCTTAATCAAAATAGAATAAAAAAGGTGTCCTCGGAAAATCACGTGTCTGTTTTTTGATTAAGGTATTTTATATTTTCATTAGTATCTGTCTTCAACTTTCTTCGGACATATGGACAACATAAAAGCAGATTTAAGTAGCAGCCAGTTTAGCAAATCATTATATGAAAGAAAACCAAGTTAAGTTATGATTATGTTTTTAATTTTAATTGTGATTAAGTTCCTGGAAATCGTAAACATCATATTTCATTTCAAATGACACATCTAAGACTGCGTGTGTGGGTGTGGGTGTGTGTGTGTGTGTGTGTTTCAAAGGCTTTAATAATGATTATTGTAGCAAATGCCGGGACATATTTCATATGGTTAAAGAAGCAAGCTTATGTTGTCTACAATTACTTATTTCTCCCTGTTTTGAATTGCATTTTAATAAATACCATTTCCTACATTAGGAAACCTCTATTCTAATTTAGATACTATTAACATCAACATTTTTCTAATACCTAGATTAACAGCACGTCATCAGAGAGAGAGAATACAAGATGTATTTATGACAATCGGTTGCCTACAATAGCAGAGCCGGCCTGGTTGGCCGAGTGGTTAACTAATTCTCTCTCCAACCCAGAGGCTTGGAGGGTTATAGGCTGTGGGATTGAATCCCGCCAAAGAGATGGATCTTTGTGATTGTCCTTCCAACTGTATGTGGAAAAGGACATCTACTACCCTACCACTTCTACTATCAACTGCAGTTGGTCTCCTCCCCCTGTCAAAGGGCCGTAAAACTAAGCAAGAAACCAATGGACAAGGAGTCCGGGGACACCCACAGTAGTGTATTGGTCAATGTTTTTTTGGGGAAGGTCCATCCAAGCACTAGCTAACGGATAAAAAAATATATAATAAAATAAAAAAAACAGAAGGATTCTATACGTTAACAGCATTTTGTGAATGGGAGTAGAATAAACTAATATAATCTTTAAAGGAAAATAAAGTTTCCTTTAAAGATTATATTAGTTACTATTCCGTCTATAGATAATATTCATTAGAAAGAGAAATGTTTTTTTTTTTAGAGAAAGGGAAGAATGAATACTAAAATTAATTTAATGTAAAAATCAGTTTAATAACTATTTTATTAAAACTATGCAACACACGACCTTTCCCTGTGCCTGTCACAAATGCACACAGATCTAATAATATCATAAGCTGATAATGTGTAATCAGTAACTGAACAAAACTTATACGGGAAGGATCTTTCTTCGGCGTTGGGATCTTATGCAGAAGCATACGGTGGGCCGAATTCTAACCGCCGACATATTTATTCAACTCGAAACGACATTCAGTTATTATTATTATTATTATTATTGCGGAACACCTTCAAGGAATCCAAGAACTCATCGCGTGACTACTCTACTCTACTCCGCTATACACATTTCTCCGTTTCCCCTAGTACTTAATTCCGCACCTACACACAACAACACTACCATCAACCCCATCTCCCTCCCATTCTCACGACCACCAAACAACAGTATTTTTATTTTGTAAATTGCGTTTGTTCTCATTGCCAAATTGCCTGTATGCGGGATGAAAAAAGCCCATATTGCTCTCACTTTTGTTCTCTCTAAAATTATTGAGAAGATCATCAACAACCAACTCTTGAAACACCTAGTGTCATACCAACTAATCAGTGACCATTGATTAGTTGTATGGATTCAGCATCTGTATGGATTCAGTCACTTGCGATCTCAGTTGATCTTCTTGCTTTCACCACCCACATTTGGACTCAAGCCACCGAGAAATTTGGAGAACCACACATGGTTGCCCTCGACAGTTCAAAGGCATTTAATCGTGTTTGAAACGAGGACCTGTTTAGCAAACGGCCATCCTCTGGTCTGCCTTCCTACCTCTGCAACTGGATCGCCAACTTTCTCACTGATCGCTCACTACCTGTCATGGTGGACGGTTTCCTTCCTTCCGATTTCCCCCATTAGCGCAGGAGCACCCCAGGATTCTGTTCTTTCACCAACTCTCTTCCTCTTGTATGTAAAGGACCTACTTTCTCAGACTTCCAATCCTATCCATAGCTTTGCTGATGACAGTACACTCCATTCTCGACAAACCTCGTACTCCTCAAGTATTAGAATCCTCAAGATCTACCACCACCAGAGACTTGAACTCAGATCTCGTAGCTATATCGCAGTGGGGCAAGGACAAGCTTGTAAACTTCAATGCCACCAAAACTCAATCCTGTCTGATCCCTCCCAAGAAACAGCTCGCACCCCTCCTTACCTTTATTAGTACTGGGATATCAAAACATGATCGGATTTTTTTTCTTGGATTGACTTGCACCTCCGATCTTTCCTGGCATAACTGCATTTCAACTATAGCTTTTGCAGCTACCAAAAACTTGATGTACTTTTTGGCACAAGATACTACTTCACACCTGCTAACTCTCTACAAAGCCCAAACCCGCCCAGCCATGGAATATTGCTTCCATATTTGGGGTAATGCACCAAAATCCTCTCTAAGGTTGCTCGATTCTATCCAGAAGATGGCAAATCCGGCTAATCGATGATCTCTCTCTCTCTCATAGACGTTCAGTTTCTGCAGATACTTTCATGGACAGTGCTATACTGAATTGGCCACGATTATTCCTCCATTCTCATCCAAAATCATTACAACAAGAGCCACTGATAACCAACATCCCTTTTACAGTCCACCTTGAAACTCACCTAACCAATTTCACTGCCTCCAACTATTTCTATCCTTTGGAACAGTCTCCCCCACTCTCTGCCTTCCCCAAAGATTGCAACCCTCAGCTGTTCCAGCAAAATGTGAACAGATTCCTCCTTTCTTGTATTCCTCTTTTCCTCACACGGCACTAATGTGCTATAGGTCTTGTTGCATTTCGTGTGTGAATCAAACATAATATATATATATTTGAATTATGCAAAGTATCTTATTATGAAACTCGGAGAGAGATATTATTTATATATATATATTTGAATTATGTAAAGTATCTTATTATGAAACTTGGAGAGAGATATTATTTATGTTTTGGTTCCACTTGCGTACTGTGAAGAAATTGGAACATCTTTATAGTAAATCTAACAGAAATGCTTCTGAATAGATTAACTAAATTAAATAAAAAGTCTAATAAGAGAAATTTCTACACTTCACATACCACAACTTATCTAAATACATGCTTATATTAAATCTATATATAATTCTTGAAATGCCGTTATTTCATATATACTTATATTTCCATTATATCCTTTAATTTTTATTTAGCAAAAAATATTTGGTCTACATTTTATAAATGCAATTTTGTTTTATAATTATATTTACGTTTTCTGAATACAAATATTACGCAACAAATATTTAGTTATTTATGCAGAGCTGGTCATGTTTGCGTTTTAATATGTGAATTACTTTTATATCAAGTTTTGCTTGGAAGTCGAAAAAAAGTGATCTAAATAATGCTAACGCAAAAAAAAATGATTATACGAAGAGGAAGAACGAAGAATTTACATTTGAATTGTTTAAAAAAGTTTACAGGAGAATTTTTGTCACTCATATTAGCCACTAAATCGAAAAGGAAATAATGCAACATTTGACAGCCACAATCAACGGTCCGCACAAAATAGGGTTTGGATTTGTTTGCTAATGAGTTGAATTGCTCTGGTGGCGAGAGTATCAATCTAAATACGGGTGGCACATTCAGATGTGTGTGCGTGTAATAATAGATATTTTACACACACAATAGATAAAAGATATCCTTTATTTTTAACACTCCTTACAACTCCAGTAAGACATATTTGACAGCTCCAAGGCCAAGATGTAAAAAAGGTCATAGCACTTAACAAAGAAACGCTGATCAGTAAATATACGGAAACAGCAGCGGGATATCACCCAAAGAAAAGGTTCCAAGGACAGAGCACCATAAAAGAGATGATGGGCTAACCTGTTTCGTCCTAATGGACGAGTGAGTAATCATAAAAATTGAGTGTACAGTTATTTCAGTTATTACGAGAAAGCCATATTCACATTCATGTAATTCGTTTTATTACATAATTATTGCTAATAAACACAACAGGGCAAGGATATAGCGTTTGAGTGATGATTCGCAGTGCCTTTCGAGTTTGGTTAATCTGATGTTTCCAAGTTAAAGCTGCCGCAAAGACAGAACTTCATCGCCTGTTAGTCGGGCACCATCTGTTCATCATCACACATAATTTAAGTCAAAAATAGAATCTGCAGGGAATAACTTACTAGATGGAACCTGTTGAGAAGAGCTCTCGACTCGGATGTGGCAATAATAAAAAGGAGCTATGGACCAATCATGTCTGTCCACAATACACCATCGATGCCGTTTTCGTTGTTTGCAACTGAAAGCTGTCACAAGGACATAACGCACTTCATCGCCTGATAGTCATTCTCCATTTTACCTTAAAAAAACAATCAGATAGTGGCAACTATTTTGGAATCATAAGGGAGTGTGTTTCTTGCTTAGTATCTTAACAAGAAGTCATCACGATGTCCAATGAAGCAGTGTCACTGCACATACCCATGGTTGTAATGTTACAAATGGATAGTGTAGACCGCGCACACTATGCCTATTGATTTTATTCTCTTTAAACCATATTAACGATGTCCATTATGCAATCACTGCCTACTTATTTAAAAAAAAAAAAAAGAAAGAAAATATTAATACGATTTTTATCTACACCGGAACAAGTGACAGGTTTTCTTGATATGCGGAAGAGCGATTTATGAAAGTCGGCCGTGCGTGTGTGTTTGTTTATTTAAATATAATTTATAACCCAGAAACAAATGCTTAGTTGTCCGCGCAGTTAGCCTAGTGGTTTTGCACTTCCCAACCATATGCCTGAGGAAGGAGTGTCCTAGGTTCGATTCTCGTCGACGACGTCAGGAGTTTAAGGATTTTCTTCAGCCATAGCCAAGTTAAACGATCTTGGGAGTGGAAAACAGAGTTTTTCCCGCCAGTTTTTTATTCCGCAAGCAGGCAAACCGTCCCCGTGAACACATACGGATTATAATCATGAATACTACCCTAAGGAGAAGCCTGAAAAGTTCTCGGCCTCGATCACAGACGGCAACACTATCGGCTCAATTTTTTTTTCTAAGTTGATACATCTGTCATAAGCATCCATGTGAAGTTGCAAGGCATTCTATCAAGTAGTTTGTTTTATACAGCTGTCTGAAGCAAAAGTGTTGTCTGCATCCCTTGAAATGGATAAAATTGAGTATCTTGCGGTTATACATTTTTTTGTTAAAGAAGGTTTAACGCCAGAAGAATTCATTCCAAGTTCATAAACGTTTATGGTCACTCTTCGTCTTCGTTTTCGAGAATTAAGAAATGGGCTGCCGAGTTTGAACGTGGCCGTTTCAGCCTTGAAGATGATTCACGTGAAGGACGTCCAAAAAGTGTAACAACACCAGAAATCATTGATCAAGTGCACGATATGGTATTGGATTACCGGCGAGTCAAAGTGCGTGAAATTGCTGAGACTGTAGGCATTTCAAAAGAACGTTAGGATACATTATGCATGAAGAATTGCAAATGAAAATGTTTTGCTCAAGATGGGTTCCGCGCTTGCTCACAAGCAGAGCAAAAAAGCACTCGCATGAAAATCTCTGAACAGTGCTTGGAGCATTTTAATAAGAATAAAAGTGATTTTGGGCGTCAGTTTATTACTATGGATAAGACTTGGATTCACTAATAAACACCATAATCAAAACCGCAGTCAAAACAGAAGACAGAAGCCGGTTGTTCAGTACCAATGAAGACAAAATCTTTTCCATCAGCAGGAAAGGTCATGGCATCGGTATTTTGGTATGCCAAAGGCATTTTGTTTATTAATTTTCTTGAAAAGGGTAAAACAATAATAGGGCAATATTATTTCGATCTTTTAACTAGACTTGACGAAACAAATTCGTGAGAAAAGATCGGGTTTTCAGAAGAAAAAAATCATCTTTCATCAGGACAATGCACTTGCCCACAAAGGTGTTTTTGCAATCGAAAAATTAAGGGATCTGCACTATGAATTGTCGGAGCATCCACCCTATTCCCCATATTTGGCTCCTCTGACTTCTATCTCTTCCCAAAACTTAAACTCTTCCTCGCTGGTCAGCGTTTTTATTCGAATCAAGAGGTGATTGCAGCTGTAAAGTGGTATTTTGCAGATCTTACTGAGAACCACCAGCAGGGACGGGATAATGGCGCTGGAGTATTGCTGGAATAAATGTATTAGTCTTAAGGAAGATTATGTTGAAAAATAAGTTTGAAATTATAAATTCGTTTTTACCCACCCTATCTTAAACGGACATTTGAAAGGATAAGAGGAGTTGTTCTTCGTAAATACGCTCTCTATACTAACCTTCCGAAACCATTTCGGCAACTGTCACCATTTATGCCTACCTCCAAGGATAAATTACCTTACCCTTAAGTAGTTTTGAACAGACACCTTATTCCTCTCATTAATCCTATTCTAGATAAACTGGCCGAAATCCCAATTAAACAACACTGATTATATAATAATGGAAGCCAACAAATCTGGTCAGATTGTGTTTGAATATGCATCATTTTTACTGGATGCTCATTTCAAAAATTATAGGAAGTGTTTACGATAAAGAGATATATTTTTAAACTTTTTTTTCTATAATTGAGAAATATTTCAGTTGCAAACACATGATGCATCAAGGACGTCTCAGTTTGAATGTCGTCATATGTTCTCTCTCTATCTCATGTAAATTTAAATTACTAGTCTAATTAGGATAATCTTCTCATTTAAATACAGGGGTATAGATTTCTGCTGGAAAACAAAATTAGTGTCATCCGGTATTTACAATCCCTGATTAACTACCTCGGAAAGAGCTACAAAACTGCAATAAAAGTTCCACTAGCTTAGCTAAGGCATTGTTTTAAAAAAACGAACAGGAAGACGGTTCACTGCCATGTTTATTTATAACAATAATCCGTCTAGAGAGAAACATACAAGGTCAGCACTTGCTCTCTGAAGTCCCTTCTCTTCTTAGAAGCCTAAGTATCTATTGTTTTTGAATTTCTTAACTCTTTTGCATGTCTCAGCTAAAACAGAGAGGAGTGACCTTAATGACAAAATTAAATTCGTTAGAATGAGTTACTATAATTCCTATAGAAAAGAAAAAATCCTTGACTAAATCTTCAAATGCTCGTAAGTTTAATGTACAGTTTTTCTTCATGCATGATGGAGGGATTATTAATCAAGAGGCTCTTTCCTTCTGACTTTCTTGCGCATGTTTATTTGTGGTTAGTCCCTTCTGTCATACAATTAAAGAAGTACGCATCACTGCTTCGCACATATCTCCAGACACAGGCAACGAGAAATCAGATTTTTTTATAATAATAATTCCATAACAATGTAGTGTAGCTATCCCTGAACGACTAGGTTGAGGGATAACACAAAACAACGAAGGTTCGTTCAGTTTTCCACTCGCTAGTAGTAAGTAAATTGGCAAATCTTCACGAGAGAGTAAATATCAATTGAACAGTGAATGATGAACAAATGCAAAGAATAAACATCCCCATCCCAGATTGTTTTGCCTTCTAAACAATTATGAAATGTCAATACGTTTTGCTATCATAATTACAGACGCTCGCGGGACCACTGGTAGAAATTCCATTCCATTTGTCCACTAGAGGAACCTTTTCCAAGTTTTTTCTAAGAAGCAGGATTCTTATATATATATTTTTTCTGCTTTGAACTTACTGTATTAAAGAAAAATATGAATGTCACGGTTTACGAGCATCATATGGTGGTAACATCCTCCGTAGCTCAGTCAATATAGACGAAGCTCTTTGGGAGGAAAGACCTGGGTTCGATTCCCGCCAGTGACGTGAGGAACGTTCGACTAAAGGTGAGTTAGCCAGTCTCATACGGAACAGGCAAACTGCTCAATTGAACACACGTGGATTACAGACATGAATACGTCCCAGCCATATGCCAGTGCCGAGCACGGATCAAACTGAGGGATTGGGGAAAGCAATGGTGAACTACCCTGCAAAAATCTCACAGGAATACTTTGTCGACAATGCCTACAAAGTCACCTACGGTCGGAAACGACTGAAAAGGAAAGTCAGTCAGTCGTATAGTGGTAAATGTCCGCTGTATTCTTTCCTGAAAATCATTAATTGTATTCTTTACTATTACATAATGAGCCTTTTGACTTATTATTTGAAGTAATAACAATATAGGAGTACACTAGTTCAGCAATTCTATAGTAGAGGTATATGTAAGTTCATGTTCACTTAAAACCTTGATATTCCAGGTCTACCTACTCATTGATGAGACCTCAAAAAAGGTTGAAACCAGTCTGAGTAGTGACCTCTTCTCATAATGTAAAACAATATATATATATATACATCTCTTAGGAGCTGGGTTTTACATTATGAGAGAATATTAAGGTTAGTGACGGAGCTTGCTCCACCTTTGCATGGAGTTGCCCTGGTGTTGTACTACCCAAGTGATTACTTACACTTGGGCTCGCCGATAGTTTTTCGGCATGAAACTCTATGGATTTCGATGCGAGTTTCGTACCCCGCTGTAAAATAAAACGGGATTTACCATCTCCCTTTAACTTAAGGCTCTAGATGTTTTTTTTTTTTTGTTTTTTTTTCAAAAATTGTCATTCATGAAAAACCGGACTTTGGAGGGGGAAAAAAAGACTTCTACCTCTATATCATACCAACTAACTCACCGTTTGATTGGAAATTTTATAAAGTTCCTCACATCGTAAACGGAATTCGAACTCTAGTGTTTCCAACCAAATTGTTACGTCAAAACCGACTGAGCAATGCAGGCTCAAAGTAATAAAACATAAGTTGAAGTGCTCTGATATACAGTAAACGATCAAATAAGGACGGGAAAGTTAGTCCCCGTTCCGATCAATCGATTGTCCTGATTAGTAACTGTCCTTACATTATAAGATCATGTAGAATTGTTTGGCTAGTTCTGAATGTTCGAAGCCTGTCATCTATAGAGTGTCATGTTAAAAGCAAGAGAATTCCAATGAAGATATACGAAAACTTAATGACATTATTTATGCAATTTTGTCACCTGAGTAGATTGTTTTTTCACAGTCTGTGATTTCGTAATGCATAATCAATTTATTGAAACTATTGTGAAAACATCGCAGAGCAGCCTGTACAAGTTATGATCCAAAGATGCGTTAGGTTATTAAAATGATCTCTTTCTGATTATGCATTTTCTGTCAGTATCTCTCAGCAATGGACAGTCTGCTATCATTCCTTCTCATTTCCTCTAAATGAGTGTTTTCGAAACCGCGACCTACTAACGGGTCGCGACCAACATTTTAATTCAAGAGGGAATTCACTTCACTGCACATTACATCCGTCCCCGTCAGGCGGCGCAGTTTTACAAAGTTTTAAATGTAGTATATATGACATGCTATTTGAATGTTTTCGACTAATTTCACAGAAATTGTAAAATTACTAGCGCACGGGAATCTGGGTCGTGATGTGAAATGCACTTTTTATAGTGGGTCGCAGTCAGAAAATTTTTTTGATTGTCTTTAGGTGAAAATGGATCTCATTATTTGGTGAGAGACCACTGCGCAGCTTACTAAAGATCTGAACCGGCTTGATATTCCATGTTTGGTCTCTAGGCCAAAGTTTACTACCGCTGTTTTCAACCTTATTCACGTGCAAGTTTGGAAAACTTAAACAAACTTCGTGATGTAGAATGACATCGTGTTATTAAATTTAAAAATATTGATCCTGATATACCTACCCTAGTGGCGCTTCACATTTTCATTATTCCCACATTAAATAAGAATTTGTTTTTGAATCTAAATTCAACTATTTTCTCGAATTTTTTTCTTCTATAAACTATATTAACATCATATTAGGTTTTCTATAGCGATTACTGTAGATATTTTATTTTTCTTTTTATATATCATAGTTTTTCAGGATTTTCGCCAAAACAATTGGAGAAAAGTTTACCTCCTTTTAACTTCTTGGAATCGGATTAAAATACATTTCTCAGGAGATCAAACTCAAATGCGCAAATCAGACTTAATTCTGATGTAATCACATTTTCCAGTTCTACAAGTTTGCTATTATAAGAAATTATCTATTCCTGGAATTCTACTTTAATAATTCCTGTTTTATCTCTTTTATCAGTTTAAAGAATGCAATCCGCTTAAGATTATAAAATTCCAACAACAATCTCAGTACATGATATTTAGGATGGCTGCCATGGCGCATTACTGAAGTCACGTGATTCCTTTAATTTGCATGCAAACATCTCTTGAAGGCCATTGTTAAGTATAATTCTTGTAATGATGACTGCTTCCTACTAGAAAATGGTCTAAAACTGGAATGATTACATCCGTGAAGGTTGTTTTCTGAAGACTAAATAATAATCAAACACGTGGTTTGTGCTCTTAATAAAGTCCTCATACTGTTCCTTTCTTGTTAAGTAGGTCACATTAGTAACCTTGGGCAAATCCAAATGCGTTGATGTTTATAAAGAAAAGCACAGCTAATGAAAGATTCCTGATTAGCAATTATAAAATACTTAGAACACTAATTCTTGTTGAGCTAATTTTGTTCTGGCTCTGATATTTGTGACTGTTTTGGGATGTCTCAAAAAATAACGTCCCTATAAGCTACCGACGCTGTTTATTTACAATCTTTCTCGGGGTAAGATGATTATCATTAAAAATAATAATATTTAAAATCACAAAAACGTATAAAAAAAAGAATTAAAAATCCCATAGAGGGCGCCACAGCATCTTCTTCTTTTGATAAAGTTTCCCAACGTAAATGTGAATTCGAACGAATTAATATCATACTCATATTTTTGCTATCGTTCAGCTGTTTTTCTATTAACGTAATTAAACAAAATAAAAAAACAATACTTTCTTCTGAGCATATATGTATGCCTGTTAACATATTATAGTAAAAAATAATCATTCTTTTCATCTGCGTTTTAATTGCAAAAGTCCTTCGATCTCAAACACGTCACAGTTGAATGAAGTATGTATGTTTCGAACTAGTACATTAAAATTCCAGGACGCAGGACGCAGGACATATATGGCGCAGAGGGTGAAGCTTGACGTTTTTTATATTCTCTGTTATCTGTTTCAGGAGCAGTGATGGGAAAGATTTGTGAGCTATTTTAGCTCGCCCTGAGTGGACAGAAGTGGTTACACGTCGTTCAGTGTTAGGATGGCTTTCGGTCTTTTATGTTTCCAGTGGTCATTACCGTCATAGTTTCCAGCTTGTTGCATTAGTTGGTTTGGATGCGTTGATGTCTTCCTAAAGAATTTTTCTGCTAGGGAGCGTAGTAGTGGAGAGATATAGGGGATATTTATGTTCCGGTGGATCTGGGCGTTCCTGATGAACCACGGGGCGTACAGTATCATTCGCAGGCACTTGTTCTGTAGTCATTGTAGCTTGAGGATGTTTCTCTTGGAGGTATGGCTCCAAGCTGGGGAGGGGTATATAATTGTGGGACGGATCACTGCCTTGTAGAGTAGAATTTTGTTTCTTGAGCTTAGTTTGCTGTGTCTGTTGATCAAGGGGTACAGCTGAGCGATAACTTTTGAAGCTTTGGTGCATGTGCTCTTGATGTGGCTGTTGAAGCATGATCGTTTGTCGAGAAGTATTCCGAGATATTTTGTTTCAGTTTTCCAGGGAATTTTAGCGTTGAACAGGGTGATGTCTCCTTTGAGGGATGGTCGTCTTCTTGTGAAGAGTATCGTTGTGCTTTTCTGGGGTTTAATTGTAGTCGCCAGTCTGTAAACCATTTTTCTAGATTCAGGATGGTGTCTTTTAGATTTTTGGTTACGAGATGTGGTTGACGGGATCTGGCTAGTATAGCTGTGTCATCTGCAAAAAGGGCGATGGTGGATGTGAGAGGATTTTGAGGGATGTCTGCCATATAGATGTTGAACAGGATCGGGCTAGTAGTGAACCTTGAGGAACTCCAGCGAGGATTTTTCGTTGGGTTGAGACTGTTTCATTAATTTTGACTTGCATTCTCCTGTTTGAGAGGTATGATTTAATCAGGTGTATCATGTTTAGTGAAAGGTCTGAGATGATAAGTTTGTAGAGGAGGCCTTGCTGCCAGATCTTATCGAAGGCCTTTGAGATGTCTAGGAAGACGGCACCAGTGTGCTGATTCCAATTAAATCCTGTGGTGATGTATTCTACCAGTCTATGGATCTGTTGGGTGATGCTGTTGTTTTGAGGGAAGCCAAATTGTTCTTGTAGAATGATATTTAGTTGGTTGACATGATCTTGGAGTGTGATGAGGATGATTTTCTCTGCTATTTTCCCTAAGTTGGATAGAAGGCTGATGGGACAGTAATTTTCAGGTAGGTGTGGGTCTTTGCCTGGTTTGTGAATTGGGATGATGTCAGCTATTTTCCATGACTGGGGGAAGTGCTGCCATTTGAGGATGGAGTTTATGATGTTTGCCAGATGTGCTATGGCTTTGCGTGGTAGTGCCTTGATGACTTGGTTAGTGATGTCGTCAGGACCTGGGGCTTTTTTGATCTTGAGATGGTTGATGATGCCGATTATTTCGGTAGGTGAGGTAGGCATTATAGGGCTTGGATTGACATCGGAACGATTTACTATGAACCTGGCTTTACGATGGATCTTGTATAAATGGCTGATGTTTAGGTTCTCATATGCAGGACTGCATTGTTTCTCTAGGTTTCTTGCTATGGCTCGGCTTTGTCAGCATCTGTGTATGCAAGGTGCTGCTCTTCTTGCAGAGGGGGGAAGAGATTTGCGCTTGTTCCTGAGGTTGTTTAGGAATTTCCATATAGAATGATCTGCTGTGGAGATGGAGGTGAGCTTGTTGTCCCATTGTTGGTTCCTGTGGTTCTGGAGAGCTTCTCGGACAGATTTGTATAATCTGTTGAGGGCTGTTTTGTCCTCGGGAGCACGTGTGTTGTGGTATCATTTTCTTTGTCTGTTTTTTTCCCTTATTAAGTCCATGATTTCTTCAGGGAGACAGTTTTGTTTGTGGGTAATCGTGGATACTGTGGCTGCTGTTATGGCTTTAGTGATTTGATTGGTGAGGTTCTTTATTGCCGTGTCTATTTCTTCCTTGTCTTTTATATGGGGAACCGGACCAATGTGTTCTGGTAGCACTTTCCTAAGTTTCTTCCGGACAATGGAGGTTTGGGGGGGGAGTGACTGGTCTTTGTTCCCTAAGTGAAGTAGGATTGGGTTGTGGTCTGATGATAATTCGTTCAGTGCTTGAATACTGTGCTGGTATTTGATGTTGTGTAGGATGGCGATGTCTAGGATGTCGGTTGTGCCAGTTGGGCTGTGATGGGTTGGTTTAGTGAGTCCTGTTATGACAGCGTTGTTTAATCCTGTGTAGCTGAAGAGGATACGGCCATTTTTATTTGTGGTTCTGCTGTTCCAGGAGGGATGTTTGGAGTTTATGTCCCCAGTGACGATGATGGATTCATTTGTGCCTAGTACAGCATCCAAGTCAGAAAATAGCATGGTCTTAGCGGGGGAGTTGTAGGCGGCGTAGATTTTAAGTCTTCCAGTTGAGTTTGTGCGGACTTCGACACTGGTGAGTTCTAGGTTGGAGGTTGGGGGGGGTGAGTATTCCATTGTGCCTGATGCTGTTCCTGATAATTATGGCTGTACCACCCCCTCTGTAGTCCAGTCGTCATTTCTATACAGTGTGTGGCCTCTCAGTTTTGTATTGTCTGCAGGTCTTAGATGAGTTTCATTAATTAGGATGATGTCAGGGTTGTATCTGTGAGAGAATTCTTGAAGCTCCAGTGTCTCATTTTTTAGGCCATTGGCGTTCCAAGCGGCGATCTGTAGTGAGTCTGGGAGTAATCTAGTTTTGTTCATTAACAAGCATTGATAAGATGGTTTTAGTTTCTTTTAGAAATCTTTTTGTGGAGTTTGGTGAAGGGTTTGACTTACTGAAGTCTTGAAGCATGTTTGCCAATGAGGCTGTAATGACTGTTGTCATGTTTGGAAGAATTTGGTCCTGTTGGATATCTTTGGGTGGGCGGGCTACTTCGGTGTATGTCCTGCTTCGACGGTGGCTTTTCAGACTGTTGGTATTTTCCATTTGTGAGAGCTGGTATTTTGTTGGGTGTCAGGCAACTGGGGAGCCGTCGACTGAGGTGCCTGTGGGCAGGGTTGATTGATCTCTGTCCTTTTGTCGTCTGTTTTATTCTTAGGGTAGTGACTGCAGCCTCTGTACTTTGCCGGGTGGGGGTCCCCGCAGTTCGCGCATTTGGCTGGTGAGGTCCTGGGTTTTGAGCAGGTTGCTGTGAGGTTTTGCCCACATTTGAGGCATTTGTAGTCTGCTCTGCGGAGTTTCTGTGCGTGTCCGTACTTCTGACATCTGTGGCACTGACCTGACGAGGCTCTTTTCCTTAGTGGTTCAGTTGTGATTTTCAGACCACAGATCGTTGTTATGTTGTATATATTCTTGTGTGTTAGGTATCTCTACAAGTACTAGGGGCATTGGACTCTTGTTGGCCAGTAACATTCTGCTGACTTTGACAGATGGGAGATCGTGGAGGCGGAGGTCTTCAGTTATTTCATCTGTGCAGATGTTTTCTGTTACTCCCCTGAGTACAACGTTTAGGTTTTTCTCCAGCTTCAGTGAGTAAGTATGATATTTAATATCTAACTCATCCATGGTTTTTGTGAGATGTCTGTAGTCGATTACTGTGGTAGGCTGGATTTTAACTTCGTCGTCTACGTTTTTTGCCCATGAATAGGCAATTTGGTGGTTTTGCATAATAGGCCTGAGAGCCGTCCATTCGTTCTTTTTTCCCGTAGTACAATTGGAGGAAGTTTTTCATTGTTGGGTGTGGGGAGGTCAGTGTTCGGGGCATTTTCTTCCATCCCCTCGTTTACCTGAGTCTCCGCTGTTTTGCGCTTTTTTCTAGCATGGGTTTCTGTATGGTCTTTTGGTGTGGGAGCAGAGATTATCAGGTTCATCTTCTCTCCTTCCCTTGGTGTTGAGTTGTCCCCTTCTGTGGAGTCATCTGTCGCTGAATATAGGTTTAGAAACCCTAGTCACTCTACTCAAATTTCTTCAACAGTTTTTTGAGGAGGTCGAGCGCCAGCTTCTAATCCAGAGATTGGTCAAAGTCGTCGGGACTTAAACTGTTCATGTTTAAAAGTATTCAAATATGCTTACCTGAGAAATATTTATAATGGCGAAGAGAACGGGCAAGGGCGGAAAATTGCATCAAAAGTCGAAGTCTTATCTTGTATTCCGCTATCAAAGAAAATTCACAAAATCTAAAACTCACTAATCACCACTGAAATCAAAAATATTCTTCGCAACAACAACCATCATGCCGGTATTTAGATCCAAGTTTTTCAAACTAATAATTCATTCCATCCTTATACCCCTTTAAGCCAGTTCTTATACGGACTGGCTTAACACTTTCATTGTCAAGCTGAAAATTGGAATTACGTGTGGGGGCCAATTTTTTTTTATTTTTTTTATTTAGTTAGCGACGTCAAACGCGATAACGCGTGATCGGCCGTTTGGTGAGAACTTGCATCGCGCGATATCGCGTGATTGCCAATGAACGTGTTAAAGGGGTATAAATGAGCTATTAAACTCTGATCATGGCAGGAGGGTAACAGCAATAGCCGAGCCTCAGTTAGAACTTCATTCGCTACAGCATTGCCATCCATTACCCTTAAAGGGTATTTTGGATTGAATGAATCAATCACCGCATTTCACGGTCGAATGATTCCATCAAGCTTTAATTCAATCCATCCTTATAGTCCTTATAAGGACTGGCTTAAAGGGGCGAAGCAAGAATGCTTTTCATCTTCCCTGTTATCTGTAGAGGACAGTGTAGGGATAAGTTGTTATTAAGCTATTAAAGCTCTGATCATGGTAGGAGGGTAACAGCAATAGCCAAGCCTCAGTTAGAACTTCATTGGCTACAACACTGCCATCCATTACCCTCCAAGGGTAATTTCTTTTGCCTAATTCATTCCATAGTCCTTATAAGGACCGGCTTAAAGGGGCGAAGCAAGAATGCTTTTCATCTTCCCGTTATCTGTAGAGGACAGTGTAGGAATAAGGTATTATTATTATTGAGCTATTAAAGCTTTGATCATGGCAGGAGGGTAACAGCAGTAGCCGAGCCTCAGTTAGAACTTAATTGGCTACAGCATTGCCATCCATTACCCTCCAAAGGTATTGGATTGAATGAATCAATCACTACATCTCACGGTCGACTGATCCCAATTCAAGCTAATCTCTACACTTAATTATTAATAATATATATATACAATGAAAATTTTGGTCTAGAAGAAATTAGAAGGAAAAAGTAAATAAATTGAGAAAAATGAGAAAAGTTATAAAATTCAATGAGTAAATTACGATTGACAAATTAATAGATAAGTTCATAAATTAAGGTTCAGAATAACAATTATAATAAAATTCTAATTACACAAAATCATATGCCAGTAATGCTTCGAATCCCGTTCAAATGTATGGAACCAAATGATATGTTTATGCAACTGTTAGAAAGATATAAAATTATGATTAAAGGGGAGGCATGAATAGATATTGAGGCTTATACATGCTGAAGAGTAGAATTAACATATTTTACTGTTTTTTTTTTTTTTTTTTTTTTTTTTTGCTCAGATGGAGATTTTATTCTGATATTGTGATTTGTATACATTTGGAACGGAGACGCCATGTTCTGCTATTATTTATAACTTGTGTTTTTGCGTTCTGTAACAGTCTGTATATGTTTAAGTTTCCGTAGGTGATCGCTGGACTATCTTGAGAATAAGATGGTCTTTCTCTCATAGCTGAAACTTTTGTGCGGGTCGAGTTATATGATACGGATATCTGTTGTTACAACAAGCGTTATTAAAACTTAGGATTAGTACTACATCGCATTAATATTAGCGTCTCGCAGTTTTTAATACTTTGAATTTTGTGTATAGTCATAGCAGATTCGGTTATTGATTGGGGTTTATTAGATCTCCAAGCCTCAATGTAACAATAATTCTATATACTGGTTCTACTTGTGATAGACGACTTCTATGATGCAAATGGTATATAAATATTTCCTTAAGATTAAAACATAATGTTTGTTTTACTCAGATTATAGCAGTGAGTAATGCAGATGACAGCAATGGGATGAATTTATAGATAAAAATGAGTGGATGGGAACAACAGTCTTCGTCATCAAAAACTGATGGAAACGATTCTCAATAAGCAATTCATCAACTTCGGTGTTACGGTCAAATCGTGGAAGAAAAAGTATTGTTGGTGATAATTTGGCAGCTGCTCTTGACATTGCCAACTCAGTGATTGGAAAGCAGCAATGGTACTACTTCTGTCGATTAAGAATCTAGGCCGTGAACCTGCGGAATATGTTGGCGAATGAAGTAGGTACTGACGTACCTACTTCATTCGCCAACAGCGTCTAAAAAAAGTAGAAATCAAATTGCAGAAAGCCTAAAAGCAGAATTTCAAGCAGATACCCTTTTAGCCATTAGCTGTGGTGCCAAAATTCTGGAAGATATTTCAGGGAAAGAAATCGTTGACTGCCTTGCGTTTTCTCATTTCAGGTAAGAAGATGATCAGCTGCTTGGTGTTCAGAAACTCCATGCTGGAAACAGGCGAAGCGATAGCAGAAGCAGTTTTTGATGTGTCCAGCAGTTGAGTAGGATATCCGTGCTAAGGTTAAATGCATGGGATTCAACACCACTTTCTCCAACCAACAAATAGAGCCTGCATCCATTTTGAATAAAATATGGACAAAACGCTGTTGTGGTTGCTTTCCCTTCACCATATTCTTGAAAAACAGTTGAGTCATCCGTAGTATGACTCAACGGGCCTTCCACAGTCCAGGAATACTTTGTTCAAGAGGTTTCAAAAAATCGTGGCACCTTCGATAGTTCCAACTTCCAAATCGGATGAAAAGGCTAAACTTTGTATAACAGTCGAATTTCGATATTAAATTAAAAAAAAAAAACTGTTTTAATGAATTAACACTTTCATTGCCAAGCTGAAAATTGGAATTTCGTGTGGTGGCCAAATTGTTTTTATTTTTTTATTTAGTTAACGACGTCAACGCGATAACGCGTGATCGGCCGTTTGGTGAGAACTCGCATCGCGGGATATCGCGTGTTGGCAATGAACGTGTTAAGTAAAATTTTTTTTATGTTGGCAAATTTCTTCAGATCCCGAAAATGCACCCGAATCAGCACAGCTTGAACTCATCGACATTCAAAACGATGAGAGCCCGAAATAAATTTAACGAAGGCAATTTATTAAACTTCTATCGTTGTGTCGATAAAAACAATTATAAATGGCTGCTAGATAATGCATTAAAATGTGCAAGCCTCTTTGGCTCAACATATATTTGTGAACAAACTTTTTCAGTCATGAATATTAACAAATCGAAAAATAAGAACCGCTTGACTGATGAAAATTTAGAATCAATTTTGCGGTTGGCTACTACAAAACTCGGACCAAATATCAAAATAATTGTCAAATCAATGCAATGTCACGCATCATATTAAATTCACTTACTTTTTATTACCTTTTTTTGTAACAATTATGATAGGTATAAATAAAATAAACAATATATGGTAGATAACTTTCAAGTTTTTTTTTTTGTGGCCTCCCATAAGTAACAGTGGAACTATGCGGCCCTCAGCCTTAACAAGTTTGCGCATCCCTGGTCATCCATATTCTGGACAATGCAATGCTTCCTACTACTTTGTGCGTTTCTACGGAACTGACCATCATCTTTCTCGGCAAGACGATGCACTGTGTCATAAGGCTGCTGTGACTGCGTTCGTGGACATGTACGTCACTACACTTGAATGGCCTCTACAGAAGTCCTGATCTCAACCCTACCAACATCTGTCGGATGAACTGGAGAGCTGGATGAGGTCACGGGACGTCTGTCCCACAACAGTCCAGGATCTCCTCACAGCCTACAGGAAGAATGGTTTCAAATTCCCATTGATTCCTGTCGTACGCTTGTGTATACATAAAATAAATACTAACCAAAGCAATCTATGTATGATCTATTTCAATCAAATTTATGACGGCAAGTAGGACCGTTAAATGCACAAATTAAATCCTCAAGCTGAACTCGCTCAATGCAGGATATTTTTCCCTTGGTACCAGTTTCCAAAAGTCAATGCCTATCCTGGAAAAAGAGGTCACACAACTCCAATTGAATAGTGTCATGCTGCTCTGAAATGTCGCATTTCACTGGGTTGATAAATAATGTCATTTGTGGCCGCATGTCATGATGGGAACCAAGTATAAAACATTGGAAGACAAAAGAAAGAAAAATAAAGGTTGGTAGACGGAATTCAAATATTATTTCAATAGATTTAATATTTATTTTAAAAACATTAAAGAATATATTACTATTTAAAGTATAATTCTTAAATATATTTCACAAATTTGTATAATACTTTAATAATAAACGTTTTATTAGTACACCATATAAAGTTTAAAATAGGTTTGATACTTATAATTCAGCATGTTAATAAATATTTGAATTTGAAAGGATGGATGATCGACCGTGAGATGCGGTGATTAATACCCTTGGTGGGTAATGGATGGCAATGTTGTAGCTAATGAAGTTCTAACTGAGGCTTAGCCATTGCTGTTACCCTCCTGCCATGATCAGAGCTTTATTAAATGCCCAATAACACCTTATCTATATACACTGTCCTCTACTGATAACGGGGAATATGAAAAGCATTCTTGCTTCGCCCCTTTAAGCCAGTCCTTATAAGGACTATAAGGAAATTTTTGAAATAAAGGGGGAAGGAAATTGGTGGAGGTGAGAACCACCATACCCTTGCAGTGTAATGGATGGCAATGCTGTAGCCAATGAAGTTGTAACTGAGGCTCAGCTATTGCTGTTACCATCCTGCCATGATCAGAGCTTTAATAGCTCAATAACACCTTATTCCTACACTGTCCTCTACAGATAACGGGGAATATGAAAAGCATTCTTGCTTCGCCCCTTTCAGCCAGTCCTTATAAGGAATTTTTGAAGGATTTGGCGGAAGAGAATGAATCAATCGACCGTGAGATGCGGTGATTGATTCATTCAATCCAATACCCTTGGAGGGTAATGGATAGCAATGCTGTAGCTAATGAAGTTCTAACTGAGGCTCGGCTATTGCTGTTACTCTCCTGCCATGATCAGAGCTTTAATAATAGCTCAATAACCTTATCCCTACACTGTCCGCTACAGATAACGGGGAATATGAAAAGCATTCTTGCTTCGCCCCGTTAAGCAGTCCTTATAAGGACTATAAGGAAATTTTTGAAAGGGGCGAGTGGAGAGACCGAATCCAATACCCTTGGAGGGTAACGGATGGCACTGCTGTAGCTAATGAAGTTCTAACTGAGGCTCGGCTATTGCTGTTACCCTCCTGCCATGATCAGAGCTTTAATTGCTCAATAACACCTTATCCCTACACTGTCCTCTACAGATAACGGGGAATATGAAAAGCATTCTTGCTTCGCCCCTTTAAGCCAGTCCTTATAAGGACTAAATTTTTGAAAGGGTATTGATACATTCAATCCAATACCCTTGGAGGGTAATGGATGGCAATGCTGTAGCCAATGAAGTTCTAACTGAGGCTTAGCTATTGCTGTTACCCTCCTGCCATGATCAGAGCTTTATTAAATGCTTAATAACACCTTATCTATATACACTGTCCTCTACTGATAACGGGGAATATGAAAAGCATTCTTGCTTCGCCCCTTTAAGCCAGTCCTTATAAGGACTATAAATTTTTGAAAGAAGGCAATCCAATACCTTTGCGGGGTAATGGATGGCAATGCTGTAGCCAATGAAGTTCTAACTGAGGCTCGGCTATTGCTGTTACTCTCCTGCCATGATCAGAGCTTTAATATCTCATTAACACCTTATCCCTACACTGTCCTCTACAGATAACGGGGAATATGAAAAGCATTCCTGCTTCGCCCCTTTAAGCCAGTCCTTATAAGCATAAGGAAATTTTTGAAATAAATAATTTGATTTATTTATTTCAAAAATAAATAAATAAAATCAAGTAAATCATTTTTTGAAATAAATAATTCGATTTATTTATTTATTTCAAAAATAAATTTGGAAAATTGGAATTTTTATTGAGTTATCAGGTACTTCTCTGGGAATGATGGGATACGAATAAAAACACAAAAATAATCTGATTGAGGAAGTTATCTCTCTTAAAGCGAGACAACACATGAAATAGGATGGCTGCAAGAGTGATGCGAGAAAAAGTAAGACTGCACTGAAGTCTGAACTGAAGAATAGTGCAAATTCAATTTTTAGTGTTGTGATATATTTTATTACCTCTACTAAATGTAAAATATTAATAAAGATATTCAAGATCATTTTTATATAGTACAGTACTTTATGTGATTTATCAGTTAAAAACTTCCCTTGTAAACATAACCTGAAAGTTTGAAGGCAGAAATTATCTCTTAAAACCAGTTTTTCAATTCCCTCCAAATGGAAATTAATTTCATTCTAATATTTCATCTTAACACTATATATACACACTATCTGATCAAAAATATCCGGACAGCTACTCATCCCGGCTCTCACTCTAATACACACACACCGGCCACTGAATTACAAACCTTTATGCAGATGTACATAAAGGTCACTTACGCAACGTATATGGAAAATACTTGGTCACATGCGTCAACACTTGTTCTAGGCAAGTATTCAAGAATGCTGATGCTGGTTAGTACTAATTCGTCAACAGTGTTGATGACAAAGGGAAAAACAAAAGATCTTTCGGAGTTCGATAAAGGACTGATTGTAGGTGCGCGCTTGGCTGGAGCATCGATTTCGAAAGCACTGACTGGTTTCTCAAAAGATCAGATAACCTGGGTGTTTAATCAGTGGAAAAATAACCCGCATTGCTTTTCCTAAGACAATTTATCAGGAACAAGATCGCCATCGTCTGAGAAGGCTTGTATGGAAAACAACAGATTTTCTTGTGTGCAGCAGTTGTGTGAAGCATTTAATGAAGGCTTTTCCCACTCCCCACCCCTATCTGACTGAACTATGAGCAGGGAATTGAAGAGGACAATAAAAAAAAGTGGCGATCACCTTATTAGCTCTACGCTACCATATTAGGAAGCCATCTATTAATTAAAATATGGGATATTATTGAGCAAGCCATATTTTATAGCCAAATATACAAAGAAACTAAAATTTCTAATTTAATTTTTTTCAGAATCCCATATGCTCGCCCATTAAAAGTCTAACATACGGGCTCTGGGTAGAGAGTTGTGTCTTTTAGGTAATACAAACCAAAGGCACCTTACAATGGTTTTCCAAACTTTTTTAAAGAGTATTTCTATACTTGCTTATAAAATATGATTGCAACCATAATATCCTCCATTTTAGTATCTTATCCATGAAGCTTTTCGGATTTATATTTTAGTTATTTATTACGTTCACAAAGTAGTGGTTGATAGATGGCGTTACTAGTTGTCATTTGAAATACCGCATCTACTGGATCTATACTACGTAATTTTTAATAATAAATATGAATCAGAATATTTTGGCCACATATTATTATTATTATTATTATTATTATTATTATTATTGAGAGAGAACTGCAAGGGGATCAGATACTTAGTGAAGAATCACATAAATCACGCGGTTGTCATATGGAAGATATTTATCCTACAAGACGATAATGCTCCTTTTCATCGAGCTAAGCTCAGGGACACCATTATAAACAGTACGAGAGCATGAGTGGGACCAGGATCCTTATTGAAGCACTTTGACAACCTCATTTTGAACTGTTGTTTTTAGAAATTGTTTACAATTTTTGTAGTTGTTTCTTTCATGTCTCATTTCCTTTTCAAAAATGACACAAAAATTTATCATACGTTTTATAAGATATTGTAATTTTTCTCTTTGTTCCTTAATTTATAGGAATCAGAATGGTGTGTATGTGTGTGTGTGTGTGTGTGTGTGTGTGTGTGAAAGAGAGAGATGTCTTTGGTGGCTCTTCTGTGTTTTTTTTTTTTTTTTTGTAATTTACTGAATTTCTTTTGTTTGACATCATAACAATCACACCATCGTGGTCATTCCCTTAGTAGGTTCCATTTCATTTCATTTTCTTTCTTTTTTTTTTTTTATTCTTCTCTCCGGTGCTTTCGAAGGGTAACATTATTGTATTATATGAAATTCTTTGTTATTAAACTGCTTTGAATTCTGAAATAAAACCGTGTTATGCTTGGTTCCTTAATACATACAAATTCGAATAATTCCCAATTCTTGCACTAGTGCCATTAACCAAATCCGTAAATCAAAATCTCAATGGTTTGATGGAATTATAGTTAAAGCAACTTACGAAACCTCCAGTTGCGTGTATTTTAACCTATTCTCCAGATATCGCCAAACAAAACAGATAATATTCGTTTTTCTCCGGTTGCAAATAAAAAAAAAAATAATAAACTTTTCATGTAGATTAATATATCTTATGTTATAACACCTTCCAATTTATCTTCAAATTAGCGTTATTTTATAGGGATACGATGGATAAATATCATACGCTGGAGAGAGACTTAATGTGCGTATATTTGATTAAATCCAAATAGTTAGAATAAAAGAAAAATAATAGAATTGATAATTATCGGATTTAAGCACCATTAGAAAACTAATGTGACAGATCAAACTAATTCATAAAGACGCATTTGAAGATCCATAGACTTAAATTGCACAGCCAATCGTTACACACCTTTTCAATAGATGCTCTTATTAGCACCAAGGTTTTTCGTGTCATTTGCTGTGAGTACTTTAACCCACACATTGAAGAAGAATTCAATACTTTTCAGTTGTTGTGGTTCTCCTGAGTACGAAGGTTATCAAAGGATTTATAATCTTAAAAGCCACGTTCGTTTCAAAAACTTTGGATTATAATATCCGTTAAAGATGTAAATCCTTTTATAGGCATCTCCTTGAGAATATAACTTTGCTGGTGCATAGAAAAAGGAAAATAAGAGACAACGTATTTTCGATTTTTAAAAAAATTAAGAGCCTTATTTGAAAAGAGCATCTTGACAGACTTTACTCAAAAGTCATATATAAAAATACAAAAAATATTGTTCCTGTAAAGAAAGCTTCCACCCGGTAGCAACACTGTAAAACAACATACCAGGTCCGACACAAAAACAAAAAAAAAAAAAAAAAAAAAAAAAAAAACGAGACCTTATAGCTTAGAAACGTAGAGTGGGAGCGGAGAGACAAAGAGATGGTTATAGAGAATGTTCTAACCTGTCACCGTGAGACAAGGCTCAACTTCACCATCGGAAAATGCTGGAGCATTGGAAGATGATGATCGCCCAGGCCGCCCACGCACAATAGTTACTGATGGCATTAAAAAAAGAACGAGATGTGATTCTAAAAGACAGAACGTTGGGTGTTCGAGCTGTAGCTGAGAAAGTTCATTGGGAAAGGAAACGTTTTAGACGCATTTTAACGGATGAAAAAGGTTTGTGCAAAAAAATGGTTCCAAAAATGCAGTCAGATTAACAAAAAGAATGTCGCAAGGAACTGTGGTTGGACCTTTTGAACGCATTAAGGATGAACCTGATTTGTTGAATTCGGTTCTAATTACTTGCGATGAAACGGATATTTACGTATGATCCGGAAACCAGGCGACAATCAGTGCAGTGGAAGTCAGCAACATCTCCAAGACCACAAAAAAAGCACTCATGAGTTGTTCGAAGTTCATGGCCATGTCGATTGTTTTCTTCTATATCCCAGGTATTGTAATGGCGGAGTGTGTTCCCAGCAGCCAGACGATAAAACAACAGTATTACCTCGAAGTCTCGACGAAACTGCGCGAACCAGTGAGAAGGAAACGACCAGAATTGTAGAGAAACGGTTGCAGTTTGCACCAAGACAACGCGCCAGTCCACAACGCTTTGTCTGTGAAGCAGTTTTTAGCTAATCACATCATCACTGTGCTTGAGGACCCACCCTATTCGCCAGATCTGGCTCCCTGCGACTTCCACTTCTTCCCAAAGATCAAGTCGGTGCTCAAAGGAATCCATTTTTTGTCGGTAGAAGAGGTGAAGGGAAAAACGACGGAGATCCTCAAACAGCCTTTCAGAAAATGCTCTGCAGAATTGCTTTGAACGCGGGCGCATCGTACGCAGCTGTGTGTCAACTGAGAAGGGAACTGTTTTGAAGCAGATTGTAGTTGATTTTCTCATTTGTCAAATAAAAAAGATACTGGCACAGTCTCGTTTTTTCTTTGTCAGACTTCGTACTGAGGTATGATAGAAGTGACATTATGCAAAAGAATAATTCAAAGAGCAGTCTTCTTGAGACATGTCGTGCGTGCGTGCTTGCGTGTGTGTGTGTGTGTGTGTGTGTGTGTGCGTGCGTGCTCCCGTTGGTTGAAAAGATATGGAATCGAATCCAATCTATTACGCAAAGAACCTTTATTGAAACTTTTCACTTGAAGAGGACTTAACCAGTCTTATAGGGGATCAAGGATCGAATCTCATCTATAACGCAAATAACCTTTATCAGGGTTTTCAAACTGAGGATTAATTAGCTGGTCTCACACGTGGTAGAAGGGTTTCCATCCTGGAAACTTGATTTTTTTCATCCCGCAAACAAACAAACTAGCCAGAGAACACATGTAATTTACAGACAGATATTTAGATACTTCGGCCGTAAATTCAAACCAAACAATCTTATTTCACGTACCAATTCCAATCGTAAATATCTGATTTGTAAACATAAGATAGCATTGCATTTATTTCATTATAAATACAGCATAAACATACTAATTTTAATCTCGATATCTTTGAGCAATAAATATCATGTAAAGAACATATAAACAGATTCATATCATGGGCTATACTACATAACACTCATATTCGCACCCATCTTTATTTCCGTAATGTTTTAAAGCAAAGCACTTCAAATTAATGATTCATCCAATTTATTTTAAATTGAATCACTAATTAAGAATAAAGCCGATCAAAATTAACGTTCCCTGACCGCAGGAGTCCTTGAAGTAATCAATAATTTTCGCCAGTTACGGATAATCTAATAGACGTTCAGCAAATAAAAGCGCTATTGATGCTATCTGTCCAATTAGCAATAATAAAAATACCCCTTAGAGATTAGTAATGTTTAGAGCATAACCTTTTTCAGATAAGCAAAAAATATAAGATACTATTGTAGAGAAACAGAGACAGATGGCGCCACTATACTTAGTTGTAAGAAAGAATATTAGCAATACATTTTAGGAAATCACGAATAATCAACTGCTACTGCAAATGAACTCATTGTGTACTTTTATCGTTAAAAAAATAAGCACTGGTCATATTATGCTAATTTTTTCTATACAAGGATGAGCATGCTGTATATAATATCCCGAGTTGACAGAACTAAATGATTCTTTTCCTATTACAAACTTTCCAACTCCAAAGCGAACTGCATTCAAAATAATGGCTGTATTCGATATAATAAACGCATAGTTTTCAGCATACGCTTTCTGTAATCCCAAGTTCACATTTTTCACGGATGTGACGTCAGTCATATGCTCACCAATGATGCGCATGGCTGCACTTTCGGTTGTCTGAAGAAGAAATCAACAATGGAACATTTAAATTAACAAAATAGCACATAATTCACAAGTGATATTAAAACAGAAATATTTTAGATCAAATAATTCAAAAATTACTGATTTATTTACGTTTTATTTATTTTTTTATATTAAAAAAAACACCTTTTTTTGCTTATCTAAATGATATATCACACTTTATATCCATTATCACTCGGCTCTATTTCATTATGTTATTATAGTTTCTTTATTATATTTATGTCATTTACTTTACTGTATGTCAATTTTGGAACACATTAACCAAAAATTAGCTCGTTCGTAAAACATTTGAAGTCCAGTCTGTATCCTCAATGTATTTTGAACAAACTTGCATCATTTAAAGGTTATTTCATTTAATTAAAATTGTTTAATATAGATCCGCAAGTTATTCTTCCTTCTGCCATGGCTTCATCCAACTCCTGTGACTTACGAGTGGCTGTTTAACTGAAATATCAATTCAAAGATATTTAGTGTAGGGAGATATATTTTTATTAGTTCATGCTTACCTCTCTACAATAAGCTTCTGTACTGATTCCAAAACACAAGAAAATAAGTGGATCTTCGGCTGTCCAAGTTATTGGATGATATTAGCATAGTGCAATACATTAGTCCATTCACAATAATGATTGCGCACAATAGCAGAAACCAAAACTGCAATGACAAATATGATTTATTAAAATATTCATGTCTGTAATTTGTTTGAACGCATTGCAAATTAAATTTTAAAAATCATTAAAAAAAAACCTTACACTGCTTGAGAATGGTGATGTTAATACAGATGATCTTAAACGTGAATTTGAGTTGGAGCACGCATTGCAAACACCACTTAGCGAAAAGAAAAAGGAAAAATTGCACTGACACCAAGGGTTCGCTCATAAGTTACAAGCATCTGATGATCACTGATATCAGCTTCCTAAGTTAACAAAAAAAAAAAAAAAAAAAAAAACATTAAAATTTGTATTAGTAGAACATGTTATCAACCAAAGCGCACCTAATAAGACAAAAGCTCCATCTTTTATAGTAAAAAGTGTCTCAGATTTTTTCGAATTTAACTTTGGCATGATTTGTAATTAATTAAGCTTTTATTTGTAAAGTGTATTGTTTTTGTATTAATCATTATTAGTAATAATTAGTGAAACATTGAATAGAAATGGAATTGAATAGAAAACTTTGAGGCTGTTTAGGATCCTTGCCAGGCTTGTACATAGGAACTACGTCTGCCAACTTCCATGCAGAGGGGAAGTACTTAATCCTGAACATAGCATTTATTATTGTTGTAAGATATACGATGGCCTTTCGGGGTAGCAGTTTAATAACTTTGTTGGAAATGCCGTCAGGCCCTGGAGCTTTTTTTATTCTTTAAATTCTTTATAATGTCATAAATTTCAGCTGTGGAAGTAGGTGTAAGTTGGATGGTACAGGTATCAGGCAGTTTTAACACGTGTCAGACGCGAACTTTGTAAATATGCTTGAAATTTAGATTATTGTATGAAGGGCTACACTGTTTTTCTATAGTTTCGGCTTTTTCTGCATCTGTGTAAACAATGTTCAGGTCAGATTTGAGAGGAGGAAGAGATTTGTTTTTGTTTTTTATGTTTCTCAGCAACTTCCAAACGGATTGATCACCACGTGATATGGAGGCTAATTTGTCTTCTCATAGTTTGTTTCTATGGACTTTAAGTGCATCTCTCACTGCACTGTTCATTTTGTTGAGATATTTTTTGTCTTCGGGTGCTCTGACGTTGTGGTATCTTTTTCTTGCTTTATTTTTTTGCTGATTAAGTTCATTATGTCATCTGGTAGTCGTTTAGGCTTGAAAGCAATTGAATTTGAGGTGATAGATGCTATGGCTGTGTTGATTTGATCAGTAAGTTTATTGACTGCAGAATCAATTTCTTCCTTGGAATTAATATGAGGGATTGGATCAATGTAGTTTGGAAGCATTTTGGATAGTTTTTCCCAGGGAATAAAGGTGTGAGACGAAGGGGGAAGTCCCCTCTGATAACCCAGTTGGAGCAGAATAGGATTGTGGTCTGGTGATAATTCATTCAATGATTCCAGGGTGTACCGTACGTTGACATTCTGAAGGACAGCTATATCCAAGACGTCGGATGAGCCAGTAGGATTGTGGTGAGTTGGCACTGAGGGGCCAGCCACGGTTGCGCAATTTGAGCTTGTGTAGTTAAAGAGGATGCGGCCATTCCTATTTATAGACCTACTGCACCAGGCGTGATGTTTTGCGTTTAAATCTCCGGCAATAATAACCGGCAGTTTAACGCCGAGGATAGCATCCAGATCTGTGGTCAGCAATGTTTTTGATGGTGGGTTATAAGCAGCATAGACTTTTATGTTTCCGACAGAGTTTGTGATGACATTAATACCTGTAACTTCGAGACTAGTGGTTGTAGGAATGGCTACAGCATGATGGTTGACGTGATTTTTGATGAGGATGGCTGTGCCACCAACTCTGTAATCCAGTCTGTCATTCCTGTAGAGTTGATATCCTTTGAATTTAGGATTTTCAGCAGGTCTTAGGTGAGTCTCATTAATTAACAATATATCCGGATTATATCTGTCATTGAATTCCTGCACTTCTAGTATTTTATTTTTAAGTACGTTTGCATTCCATGAAATAATCATTAGAGAATCTGGGGTAAATTTTTTCCTATGCATTGGAGAGTGCAGATAAAATGAACTGTGTTTGCTGCAAGAAACTTTTTGTAGTGCCCAGTGATGGATTTGCATTACTGAAATCCTGTAGCATATTTACAAGAGAAGAGGTGATGATGGCTGTTATATTTGAATGTGGATTTAGCATATTCTGGTCATGGATTGCTTTTTTGGGGTGGGCCACGTCAGCATATGTTCTTGTTTGGTGTTGAAGATTTATTTTCTTAGGGGGCTCAGTTGATGGTGGGTGAACACCTGTCATCTTGTTCAAACTAATAGGAGCCTGATGAACTTGAGCTTCTGGGGCTCTCGTTTCTGATAGTGAGGTAGATTGACTGATTAACTCAGTTTGCCTGTTTTTTGGGTGGCAAATGCACCCTCTGTAATTTGCAGGTTGGGGGGGCCATCACAATTAGCACACTTAGCCGGGGTGGTTTTTGGCTTGGAGCAGGTATGTATGGGGTGGGTGTCACCACATTTTAAACATCTGTATTGAGCTTTGCTCAACTTCTGGGCATGATCAAATTTTTGGCATCTATGGCGCTGTCCAGAAAAGGCCCTCTTCCTAAGTGGCTCCGGTGAGATCTTAAGCCCACAGATTGTCTTCAAGTTATAAATATCTTTATATATATTGTGTATTTCCACCAATACCAGAGGCATATGGGTCTTGTTTGATCTGTACATTCTACTGACCTTTATGGGAGGCAGATCTTGCATGTTGAGGTCAGCAGCTATTTCAGCTGTTTCAATGTCTTCAGATACTCCTCGGAGTACCACTTTAAAATTTTTCTCCGAGGTAAGTGTGAAGGTATGGGGTATTGTATACCTCTTACATCCAACTCCTTGGTTAAATTTCTATAGTCAGTCACTGTAGTGGGCTGAATTTTGATGCCCTCCTCTGTGTTCTTGGCAGTGGAGTAATTTATTTGCAGGTTGGCCATGGTGGTTCTTAAGGCTGTCCATCTCTGCTTTTCCCTAAGAATGACTGGAGGCATCTTTTCATTGGTGGAGGCAGAGGAATCTGTGTTGGGGGCATCTTCATCCATGTCATTTTCGTTTGCTGACTCCGAGGCGAGAGTTTTGCGTTTTTTGCGTGCGTGCCTATCTCCTTGATCTGAATGAGTAGAGTCAGAGATTACTGGATTTAATTTTTCCTCCATTTGAGGAGCATCTTCATTTTGATCTTCATCAGTCTCGGGTAAAGAGTAAAGATTGAGGAAGCCGGGTCATTCAAGCTCGAACTTCTTAAGGAATTTCTTTATGAAGCTGAAAGCCAGTCCTTTATCTAGAGAGTCTATAACGATATCAGGATCTATCATGTTTGATGGCCATTTGAGCTTAAATTTCCTTTGGAGTTTATTTACAAGTATAAGCGCTGGCTCTTCATCCAGCGAATCTGTGAGGGCGTCCAAATCTAACACATTCATCATTGACGGTTTGCGTATAAACGCTAGTAAATGGATCTAAAATAGATATGGTAACAATGGCGATTCTAACGGCTGTTAGGCCTAACGAATCGCCATCGTTGCAATTACAGCCCACTTACCTTTGCTGATGTTCTTAAATACAGTATAATCAGCAATTTAATGACTTTAAACACGTCTCTGCTAGTTAATCTAGCTGCTACACTACAAAACCAAAGTTCCTCATATTTGATTAACACGTTCTACCGAGAAGAAAATCCACAACCGTATCCATAAACATCAAAATCGAACTCTCCTCTTGTTACTGAAACTATATATCGATAGCCTAGTAACTTAGGATATAAATTAGTAAATGGTGTTTGTTTATAATTCTTAAAATATCTTTAAAGATTCATTTACTACCAATCAGTTGTTTAAATAAAAATATTTCTTTTGATATTCAAAATATTTTATATTTATAATATTTTTATAATATACTTTTTTTCTTAAAATGCTTCATTTTTGTTTCACATTTATTTAACATATTTTCTGAGTACAATTCAGATAAATAAAGATACTTATTCCGATACTTATTCAGATAAATAAATAAATAATTAATTATATTCTTTATTAAGAATTTTTGTCTTTTTAATTAAAGTCAAGTTAAATATATGTCTAGTTAAAAATCGAAATCTTACTTTATTCATAATTTTCAATGCAAATTCTACACTGTAAGGAATATAGATCACTGCATGTTTAAATCCGCATGTTTTTTTCTACTTGCTCATCAAAAGGATCTACTAAATCAGGGGTACCCATAAAATGTTGACCATACTTACACGGCATGTGGCCCGTATGTTGAATTATTTAAATAATATGAATAATAAATTTAAAATAATTTTATACCTAGACTTCGTGATATAGCCCGTGCAACTTGGAAATACAAACAAAAGGAAACTTTTGTTGGTATTATTGAAGATTTACAAACGGAAGTTTCAACAAGATTGTTGATTTTCATAAAAATAAGATCGAAATGCGATTATTTTTGAACAATTTTTGTGAAAGCATCTAATCGTTTAAGTTTACTAGGAGACGGGTACCCAAAACTCATAGAGTGTAAGCTACTAATTAAACATTTGATGGTACTGACCGGTTATATCGATAACGTAAGTGAAGTTCACAGCAACGTATAAAACGTTTTTTTTTTTTTTTTGAAATCTGACATACTTTTAGATACTAATGCTTCTTTATGAAGACTACAGTAAGTCCATGACGCATTCGGACTTAGTTTAAGAACGCGTGTCACAATACCACTATTTTTACCACACAATGCCCGTACATATGACAACACATTTCATCCAGCGCAATTCCTTCGATTTAAATAAGTGTTAATATTTCGGAAAATATCCTCGTTAGTACTTCAGATAATTGGCTTACAGAATAGTATATCTTCATGCGGCTTATTTTACCATATAAAACGGATAAAAGGCAATCAGCTGGGATTGCTAATAGATATACAAACCTTGTATATCTATTGATTCATCCAGTTGCAGAGAAAAAAATTTCCTCGCCTTAACTATGATAATAAGATGATCTTCTACCCACTCGGACATTTCATCGATTCTGCGTGCAGAATCGATGAAATGTTCAAACATAACTTCAACAGAATCTTTTATTGCTGGGAGTATTAATGTCTCGCCAATGGTGCGAGGCTTACCAGATTGTGCAATTCGCAAACTAATTAGGAATAGTTTCATAGTTTTCTTCATACTTTTTTTTTTCATTAATACTGGTGAAATGGGAAAGCATATTTTTTGAAGTATTCAATTCTTTTAGTGTACTTTCAAAAATATGAAGCGTCATGTTTTTCAAATCTACATGCTGTGTTTCAATATATCGAAGTAATTTGTTTGATCGTATATTCTCATTTAAAACGAGAGTCATACTCTCATTAAAAGGATAGATAATGAAAGTGGTCCCCTCACATGAGTAGTCATGTGATTCGAGAAAAATCTTGAAAAATTTCACTTTTGCTAGTGCCAAATGGTTCCTAAATTCAAAACTCGTCATGCCTTACACAATGTAAAACAGGAGAAGTCGTTGAAATCTCACAAATATATTTTTTGCCAAATACTAATTGCCAAAATTTTAAATGTTCGGAATTTCCTATCATGATAAAATATAAGATACATTCTTCATTTTTAATTTTTATTATGCTTACGAATCAAATAAACTTCCCTTTATTAAACTTTTCCTCTTTTTTTAACAATAATAAACTGCCAGCTTGTTTGACAGAATGGCCTACAGTAGTTTTCCGACTATCAGGCTGCAGGTTCGAATCCAGTTGTGGTGATGGATGTCTTTTACTGCACAGTTTAATGAAAAATAAAATCATTTCCTTTACGTTAACATATAAATACCACCATTTAACATAGAAATCAGCTGTTGAATTTTAATACAAACAATTAAAGCTTCTTAATGAAGACTTTTGTAAAAAAAATAAGTTAGCATTTTTTTTTTTGGCTATATGGGCGAAGCAAGAATGCTCTTCGTATTTCCTGTTATCTGTAGAAGAAAATGTATCGATGGGGTAATATAGAGCTATAAGCTCTGATCATGGAAGGAGGGTAACAGCAATAGTCGAGCTTCAGTTAAAACTTCAATGGCTACAGCACTGCCATCCACTATCCTCTCTGGGTACTCATTTTAGTCACCTCGTATGACATGCATGGGCTGGTATGTAAGTAAAGCCCTTTCTAAAAATTAGGCCATCCCCCGGACCACTCCCCGCGAGTGACCTAAAGATCGTCCAACGCAGCGTTGGTTGCATTCAGTGACAGCCTCACCCTACCACTGAGCAGAACCTCTCATATTCCAGGAAAAAGTGTCCACCGAGAAGGCCCCACATGGGCGACGCCGGAAAACACCCTCCCCGGAGACTCAAATTGCTCCCCCCAAGGCAAAAACCTTAGGAGAGCGAAACTCTGCATCCCATTTTAGTCGCCTCTTACGACACGCATGGGCTACAGTGGAGCGGTTTTTAAGTAAAGCCCTCTCCAAAAATTAGAACGATCCCTAGACCACTCCCATAGTGGGCGAAAGATCGTGCAATTCAGCATTGGTTCCACTCAGTGACGGTCCGTCACTGAGCAGAACCGCTCATATATCCCAGGGAAAAACCGACAAGGCCCCTCAAGGGCCACTCCATAGAACACCCTCCCCAGTGACTCAAAATGCTCTCTCAGGCAAACCCCCCAGAAATCTAAGACCCCCTCATCGGGAGAAAAATTCCGGAAGAAACCTGAGACAGCAAAACTCTCGAAACTCGTCCCATTTTAGTCACCTCTTATGGCATGCTTGGGTTGCAGCAGCGCTATTCTTAGCCCTGTCACCACACAGATAAGTTACCATTTTTGTAATTTTAAAAACTATTTTAGAAATTTGATGTAAAAAACTATAATTTGTCTTAAATTAGTAACATAATCTTATTAATGTTTAATAATTGAACAAAATATTTTAAATAAGTACAATGCTTGAATTATTTAAGTAATTTTTGTTAAGACAATTTTCATTTTTCATATTTTGGAGTTTGATAACTAAATCTCTCCTCATGCACATTTTTGGGAATAGTCTAATACAAATGTATTTTAGTACGACCAAGTATTCTTCATCTCATAGGAAGTTTAGCCAAATATCTTTAATGGAAAATTAGAATAATTCACGTCCTCTACATTTAGATTTTAATCATCGCCAACATATTTTCGAACCTTGCTTGAAAATGATGCTTTCGTAGAAGAAATAACTCCAGAAATAATAAGAATATCGAACCTAACCACTTGTAAATAAAAGCAATTCCATTTGCAGGTTGGAATGAGTACATTGCGTGTAAGGTTGGCTGAAGCCAATGTTAATCAAATGCACGATTATTTTTTTGGGCGCATACAGTTGTTTAGTTCACTGTTACTAAGCGACTTTAATCGATAGGACGACATTATTTAAGTACAAAATGAACATCTATGAAATACTTTACTGAAACAATGCCTGTTATTCTCACAAAAACAAGGAAAACTCTCTATAGAAACTTAAATTTATGTGAGTACTAACATGAATACTGATCCAAAAATACTGAGGACAAGGTCACTGAGCATAGTGTTTTCAAAGCACGAATAACAGACATCATACTCACGCCACCTCGTGGTCTTTATGGCTTTGGTATAATTGTAAATAAATCCGACTTCAACTAAACATCTCTCTTGAACTTGATGTGCATCTACACATCCAAAAATCCCCTTCACTGCCTACAAAAGTTATCAGTTTTGATTGTGTACACAAATTGTACGATTGTGTGCATCTTTGTTATTACAAATACGTTATCATTTGTAATAATATCTGTAACAATAAATAAAATTTGTAACTGTTTTCATAAGGTGCCTCTCTTACAAATTACGTATACTCTCTTGCCCCATTTGCCTCTTCCAATCTAGTCAATAAATATATTTTTATTTTAATGTGTTATTCACGGAAAGCAACAGGGAAGTTGTGAGAAGAATAGTTACAATAATTTCATTATTGTGTTATAAATTAGTATTATTATTTGAGGTATTAATTGATTGCTGTAACCTCTGTGTTTGTTGTGTGTCTAAATATTATGTTCTGCGCATACTGCGTTTGTATGATGTTCTCATTACCTCTAACCTATTTTGTTCTAGGCTAGTACGTATATTTATGTACTACACTTGAGCTATTGGTAACAAAGATCCAAAGGGATTAAAAGAAAAAATGCTGCAGCCATTCTCACTCCATACATTTGCACCCTTGAGAAAATAGTTAGAGTGACTTCCTAATTTCCCCTCTACTTGTTCGTGAAATACGTGGATCAAAATTCTTCACACCCTCGCCAGCCTTCTCTAGCTCTAATGATCACAACGACTGAGGAATGTTCAACTGCATTTCCCTTCCTCAAAATCACTGGTTGTGCTTGGCAGTCATCTAACCAATTGCAGTGCGTCTGTTGGCAGTTACACTTCATCTGCTTCACGCATCGATCAGATATTATTTGCCCAACATTCGTTTGATGTTTTTGTTTATCTGAATATAGCTAAACATTGCGCAGAGAAAATGTTATTTTTTTTTTTTTTAATTTTAATCTCAAGTATTTTATATCCGTTTTTGGAAATGCATTCATCTTGAATATTTTTCACCACTCTTCTGATACTGCCTATTACATCATTACTGCAGACATTACAAATATGTTTATCTTCGGTTGTTTGTCACTTTTTTCATCTTTTATTCTTTTTTATTCTATATTTTATTCTACAGTAAACTTCCTCATTTCTAAGCTTTTAAATATTCTTTTGAATGCTATTCCGCATTCAGATTATTTTTCTAACAGAACATTTATCTAGTTTTGCACATTTTTAAAATAGATCTTTCGTCTTTTTTCAGGACACAAAGTATTTATCAGGGACTTGAGAAGGTTTTGTTTTTTTTTCAGAACTAAAAATCGGCCCTTCAGAACACACGCAATTTACAGACAAAAATTACTAGTTGTGGTGGTGTTGGAGGTGGGCGGTAGATGGCGTTGATGGAGATGATTAGGTTAGGTGTAGAGACAGTTGTAGATGTCCTCCCACGATGAGTCTTCGGACTCCTTGGAGGTATCAGGAATAATAATAATAATAATAATAATAATAATAATAATAACTACATTTCTGATTTCTTGACTACACAATGAAGTTCTAATCAACACACAGAACAGCGCGGACTTTCCTGAGATCGAATATTAAGAAGACTGTGTGAACTAACAGAAGAAATAATTGGATTTCTTCTCAAGCAAACACAACTTGCATGAAATTTTATTGCAAATAGATTTCAACTTTTCAACAAGTTTGATTCATCTCTTACTCGAACAAAAAATTTATATTCAGACTATTTTGTAATGAAATCTGGATCCAAAGACTTGAAAATAATGTCTTTGATATGCCCATATCATTAATAAACCGAATGAGTGAGTCCGTCAGAGAAGAAGTATGAAGATTGCAATCGTAACCATCTGAACGTGAGCTGTCACTTTCAACGATTGACAAGTAATCTCTCACTTGAAAATGTTTTTACTTAGATTTGATGACTATTTTCCTTCAAGACAGAACGCAAGGGGTGATTTCTTGTGGATTTTGAATTCCATTCACATTCAACATTTGCTAAATGTGAACGGATTCGAAAAACCATTCAAACACGGATTAAAAAAAAAAAGATTCTTTCTCAGACATAATACTGAAAAATTTGTAGAACAGTTCATCACTTAATAAATTTTCGTAAACATCTATAGCGACTATGGTCCTTTAAGTTGAACGGAATTTAGATCCAACTTGGTTTTCCTCAAAAGTGGATTCTCAACAGGCACTGCAAACAGGACTGGATTCGAATCCAGTGTGTGACTGGATTCGAATCCAGATCTTTCCAATCGAAGCTCTTAATATTTCCTTTTCACCATTGACCACATTCCTTTACCTATAACAACATCCATCATGCCTGATCTTGCCCACCTACAGTTCATACCACACATAAACTTTCAAAGCAAAGCATTACATAACTTCTGGCTTCTATCCTGAGAGAAGGCATCTTATCAGCTATCGAAAGCAACACGATGCCACCTTGTTCTCCCCCCCCCTGTCCTGACGGAAATAGTATATATCTTTCTACCTCTATTCCAGTAAGGATTTCATCCACAATTAACCATGCATCACTAATATAATGCTCCTAAGAGAGAGAGATTGGACCAATCTACGCTGCTATCTCATCTACTCTTTTCCGAATATCCTGACACTTGTCTATAGAAAAAGTGAGCATTCCCGTTTCTCTCTCTCTCTCTCTCTCTCTCTCTCTCTCTCTCTCTTTCTATGATGTTATTAATATTGTTATATATGATATTATTATTGTCCGCTCTAGTCACCAACGATACCCATCTCCTAAAACATCTTCCCCCACATGAGGACGTCCCTCCTTCTCGCAACTCTATCAATTTTAGTTTCCCTTTCTCTACGTTCCTATACTTCATTGTGTGTGTCTTTTCCGCGTACAATTCTTCCCCTTCTTTCTCTCCTTTTCCTACTCCGCACTCTCAAGCATGCTCTCATTTCTTTTCTTTCCCTTATTCTTTCATTTTCCAGAATTCTTTTCACTTCGACTATCTTCCATGCTCTCCCACTGAGCTGATTTTCTTCCGCCTGTTCTTGATGCATCAGTTGAGCTAATCGCAAGCCTCCTAATCGTTCTATTCATCGTCCTCATCTGAGTCCTCATAACTTCGATATTCTTTCTAATTACGTCCATTTTTCTCTCCAAGAATTGTAGTTCAGTTGATAAATTTTTGTAAGCCCAAAACAAATGGCAGGCCGTCCTCATATGGCTCTCAATCTGCGATAAAAGTCTGAGAATCGGCATTATCAGATTGTGGATGTAGGAATGGATGAAAAGGATTTCTAGTGGATCACTCCGCTTCGTTCTAGTCAGTGGAATAGAGATTAGATTAGGTTGACGATCGAGTGCGAATGCATCTTACTATTCGTACAAGAATCAGACTCTTACCAAATGCTTTTTAATGGCATCTGTTATTGAGCTTTATGATTATCTATTACTTGATCTGATGTGGATAGACACTTTAGACCTATCCATATTATTTATTGTATAACTACACTATCGTCGTGTGAAGAACAGGTAGCAGGTGATATGAGAGGCATTCCATACGATACCATTTGTTGTGTCCTGTGTAATATGACGTAATGCAGTAGCACATCATTCAAATATCAAGGACAACGAACTGCTGCTTGTTTACGCTGTTGATCTGAAGTGTGACTGAGTGTCGACACTAGTTGGAATGGTTAAGCGATTGGTAACTGTAGGTATTGGCATTCTAAATTCTGTATCTTTATTCAGTTGGGATCCTCTTCAACTGTCACTAAATTAGGCGCATTTGGAAGCTATTTCTGAATTATAATATGAAGCTTAATAGATTAAACATGGGATCGTGAATTAGCAATTCGCTCAATAAGACTTCCAATATTACTTCCCTGTTGTTAATATGATACCATCGATTATCATCAAATACCTCTGGTACCCAGTTCTCTGATAGACATCTGGTTCTTTATGTCACTGCGAATCGTCACTAAGGTATCTATAATGCCCTCTACGTTTTCTTCCTTATGTAATTCAACCCTACATTGTCACCGCACTAAACTAGATGGCAGAAGCAGATCACTAAAGTTCTTTTGATTCATTTTCTTTTGCTTAACATCGGACACACTAAAATTGTCACCTATGCCCTCTATTAGATTCTTATTTTTATAGTCCTTGCTGATTTTAGAAGTGTAGAAAACCGTATTGTGAAAAGTTCACTTCATAAGAAGTCTACAGTTACTTTCGGATCCACGTGGGTGTTAGTTTTGATGAACAGATTGCAGAATACATCACTATTATGTAAGCTTTTATTGCAACATCTAATACGGTTTCACAAGAAAATACGAGATGGAAAGCAGCTAACATACTGAGCTGGTGATTTCTTCATTTTAAATATACTGGACGGGCTTTTTCATGTTTCCCAGATTAAATATAATTATTCAGTTCTTCTGGTATACTGGTAAGCACTTATTACTTCATTAAGCACCGAGAATTCTTATAAGTCAACATTAAAAGCAGCTGGTCAAAATGGCTATTCAGTTAGATAAGTTTGAAACATTTAAAATCGACGAATAATTCTCGCCAAAATAATATATAGTTTTCCTGAGTTTTCTACGCAGTTATGAGCGAATGTATGTCATAATGCAAAACTGTAAATTGTTTAAAAATAAGTACAAAATTACAAGCTATGATAAAACATCAACAATGAAATATCCGCCACCTACAATTTCCTCATCTTTAGCAAAATGTTATTATTAATAAAATTTGGAATAAATCGACATTTTAATTTCATCACAGTCAACGTATTTTTGAACTTAACGACAAAGTCATAATTTTGTAGACGAGATCACTCTGAAAAATAATAATACAAATCTAAAGCTTTTTAGCGTAATAATAATAATTGTGGTTTCATAATGTATGTTCGTTTAATATGCTGAGTGTCATGTTCACCGAAGCTACGACTGTAAGACATTGATCCAATGGACAGAAATGTTTTCTGTTGAACAGATTTATATGTTTTGCTGTTACCAAGCAACTTTTGTCGATGGAATACGTTTCATACAAATGAAATATTACAAAGGGATAAATCTAATTACAAATAGGGAAAAACGTGACGTTGAATCTTTCAAATGAAAATATAGAAATGAGAAAAACATAAAATGAAGAATATAGAAAGCTAAAAGCAAAGTAGGCAGGATTGGTTGAGTCACGGCCGAAGCAACTACGGTTATGAGTCTAGTGCATTGTGCGTATGTTCTCCGCTAATTTTCCTGTTGAGAACGCAGCATTTGTCTATTGGTTGTAAATCACGGGTTCGAATCACTTATTCAACCATTTGTGAGTTAGCCAGTTTGAAGACAGACGGTGCAAGTTTCCTCAATCATAAAATCGACATTTTATTCCACGAAACAGAAAAATCGACCAAAGAACGCACGTAATTAACAACTAACAGATATAGTAACCGAATAGACTTCATTCGCTCTTCTGTAATTAATTCATCAAATTATCTATCCAAACAGATTTATTTATTCTTCAATATGTTAAATAAATCGTATGCAAAACAAAGCATGTCTGATATTTTATGCTGCTGTTTGGTAGAGCGGTGTATAATAATTGCTAGATTTCATTTAAGAAATGAGCATAGAAGTAATTTTTAAAGAAATATAAAAAATTTTGAAGCATATAAAACGGGATGCTTCTTTTAATTATTCCACTATATTTTCATATATTAATTGAAAATAGAGCCTTTGAGAATACAGTATAATTACTGCTCGTCTTTTATCTTCAGCGAATCAAAAGATAAGCATTCGGATGTGAACAGATTGGTTTGTCTATTTTACCTGAGGGATGAACCCAAGCGTATAGTAGAAGCGATAGACCTTACTATCTCTTTATGAGAGCAGCTCACTCACCTCTATCTGAATATCGTTCTAAATATCCCACGTGTTCTAGACAGAACCTGAATCTCGTTCTTGGACAAAAGTAGATGTCGAACAGTTTTGTGAGCTATAGCAAGCGATGATTTTAAAATGTTCTCAGGTGTGTTTGAATTTCATCACGATTGCCAGATAGATAGTATATAATACAATTAGCATATAGTCAGATAAAGGTTTAGTTAACCACATGCTAAGTTTACTTTTTCAAACTACAAGCCTCCATCCAATAAGTATGCTGGCGATCAGCTTCCAAAACATCCATACCTGCAGAGAGAAAGATTCGAATCGATTTCCTGTTAGTTGGACAGTGGTAGAGACGCTGTCCATTAGGAAATTCAAACCGGTAGTACTTTTAATTTCATAATATTTGGATACGAACGTACATAGAGATTTTCGTATACGTTCATTCCTATGTAGACAATTTGGGCTCATCGATTAAAGTCGCTTAGTAACATATACCAATGTTATAGTAACAGAAAAGAACTATGAATTTCCCGATTCTTTCTTGTTCGTTCTTTCCTTTCTGCTTTCATTAAACGCCACACGCAGTATACTAAACAAGCTCCCAAACCAGCAAATGGAATTGTTATTATATCACAAGTGGCTGATATTTTTCTTATATTCTGGAGTCATTTCTTCTACATTTTCAAGTAAGAATTAAAAATGCGTTAGCTATAATTAAATTAAAATACTAGATTATGTCAATTATTCGAATTTTATGTTTATAATATTTAATAATAATAACTACTTAAATATCTTGACGTAAATAAATATAAATTTAGCAAAGTCGTGAGATCATTTTCTAAATGTCGACTTGGTCATTTTCACCTAAATTATGTTTAGAATTGCTGTGTTAGCTGCTTCGTTTCGTCCATGCATTGTGTATTATGACTGGTAAGCTAAGGCACAAGTTTAACTATTGAGCAGAATTGTAGATTTAAGAGGTATATTAGATCAGCAAAAAAACATGGGAAAATCTAAGTTCAGATTCCTCATGTTCTAGACAGGAAATTAAATCATTGTTTGTCCTCGCGAAAAAGGTATTCTCGATATATACCCAATTATAAATATAAGTAAATATAAGGCATTTCATATGCAAACGAGTACATGAATAAATAATATCCACTATATTTTTCCTAAGCTTAATATTTCTTATTTTATATTGGTCAGACTGGAAGTACTCTGCACTTCAGGAAATGATGAAATCTTTTGCTAAAAATTCTGCGTTCAACGTGTACGTTCTTCACATGTATTCCACTAAATCAGGTAAATCTTAATATCCTTCAGTGATGAGAGATTTCATTCATTTAATTAAACTGTTTATTTCAATAGTTCCAATAAATTTAAGTAATGATTTGCAGAAACGCCATGTAATGAAAAAAATATTGCTTAATTTAAAATATGTTTAAAAATTGTATAACTTGAATTATATTTCTTTTTTTTTTTTTAAATATTCCTACTCTTTAGTCAGCGTCTGATTCATTTCTGCTTTAATGTGACTTATTAGATACGAGAAAATGCGACATGTATCTTCCATGATAAAAACATGGATCGTATACTTTATTCACTTACGAATGCGTTTATGTTATTTTTTTCTAAGTGACTTCTCTAATTATTTAATTTCTTCAAAAAATTTCATCCGCACACATTGCATAGATGAAGACTTTCAGGTCTTATACTGTTTTGCAAGATTCAATGAATAGGCACAGATATAACAAAACAAAACAGTTTTTATGCTTGGCTAATACATCGTAATGTTTATTATACAATCCGTCAATAGCAGTTCTTTATATTAAGGTGTTTGGCTCGTTAATTATATTCAAATTATTTAAATCTGTATTTCATTATATTATTCTGTTAAATGCGTGTGTTCTGTGGTCGCATTGTCTGTTTGGCTGAAAGCAAAATTCGATTTTTTGAGGATAGAAAACCTGGCGATCTCAGTGTTGAAATCAGCTAAACAGAATTCGAATCTATGATGTATTTCAAATATAAAATAAATGTCGCCTCGTCCTCATGGCTAATTGATTTGTGTTTACGTGTGTGCGTGGTCGAAGCACAGGATTTTCTGTGGCTACTTGCATCTACAGTGTTAGTTCATCACTTTTCAATACTGAATCGAGTAGTTTTGAGAGCTCTTAATGTTACCACCACGGATATGAAAACAGTATTCAATGCTTTGGATTGGAATTTATGTTAATTAAAAACTCTTCAGAGATGGGATAGCATCTTAAACAAAAGTATTGAGTGTTTTCAATGGTTGGAAACATTTACCACGAAAACCTAAGCAAGGATTTGTGTAAAACAGTTTATTACAGCCTTGCAGAACCAAAAAAAAAGGTTAAGATAGGAAACAGAATTTATAGTTTAACAGAATGGATAATATATGTTTTTTCGATACTAATAAGAACTATTTTATGATATCGTGAGTACCGGTGGGTCCGAAAATCCAAACAAATAATCCAGTTAACGTAAAAGTTGCAAAGGTAGTCGCATGGTATTCTTATAATGTCATACATTGCGTAGATTACAGTCGATGTGTGTTCCCCAAAGCAATTGCTTTCGGGCAGACAATATTCACATACTTAGATGGATCACTGGTACTGAAGAGATGCAGAGTGCTTAGAGAATAGTTAGGGTTGTCTATTCTGTAGATATTTTAACAATTTGTGTAAGTTAATAAATTATTTTTGACAGTAAATATCTCAAACTCACTACCTCCTTGATCTGCGCAGTTGGAAGAGGAAAGGAGAACAACCGGGTTTTGTGAACTCCCTGTTGACTTGACATTAGCGCTAGTGTTCCTTTCCTTCAGTTGATGGTCTATGCTTCTCCATTCCCGATGTTTTTCTTTCAGTTCTTGGAGTGGTTGACAACTTTCTTCCTGCTGAACGAAGAAAAAATGATCTGGCCCTACTCTCACTCGGGGAGATAGACTAAGTGCTTGCGGAGTTATTTACATTGATGAACTGTGACCTACTCGTCAGCGTGTCTTAATTCACTTTAAGCATAAGAAGTTGGTCCCGTGTCGTCCTGTGTCCGTAGCCACAACGCGAGTATACTTAGTTTTTCTGAAAGAGTCAAAGCTCCATTGTTCGGCGAGTTTGATAATGACCTCGTTTGAGTCGGACTGAATTATATTTTATATTTTATGTCTTGATCATATCAGGAATTGGCAACACCCGATGGAGTGTGAAGAGTGTCGGTGTTTCAGTCCAGGGAATGTTACCGTAGCGATGTTCATTGGAATCACTTCGGAGCCTTCTTTCTATTGATTCACAAGAGTCAGACTTCGCAGTTTCAGACATTCAATGAGATTTTCGAGATTTAAAAACTGTTTAACACACTGGAAGCACAGCGAGAAGTAAAGAAACGATAGTTGAGCTTTGCCAGTTGTTTGTGTGCCGTTTCAGTGATCTTTGAAAGGCTAGTATTTATCCTTATGTAGAGAAGAAAAAACTGTACATGAGAAACTTTATATTTTCTGTAATGACCAGTCTTAATCCATCTTTGTTTCAAGCGTCTGGCATAGTTGGATTCTTATCCGTTGTGAAGAATATTTTTCGTTATGTTAGGATCAATTTTTTCAACCCAAATTTGCAAACTGTGTATTCACTTCCATTTTACTACTATCAAAGGGATTGAAAGGTAGGAACGATGTGATCTTCTTCTTGTATGTTCTGTAAGGATGTTCTTTTTTTTTTTTTTTTTGCAGATTTTTCGATCATAAACATCGCATATTCAGCGAAAATCTTGCAAGAAAGAGGATTTTCTCAGCGATTGTTTCAAGACCACAGAGGAATTCAGTACATCAATAGTCTAAACGATCCGTTTTCCCCTAATAAAGCTGTGGAGTACGAAATAAACTACAATGTTCTTTACTGCAGTGAGAATGTCAGCAATGCCATAAGCAATCTTGAGAAGGTAAGTTCCTATCTCTCTCTCTCTCTCTCTCTCTCTCTTTCTCAGGTTTTGAACATGTCATTCGATCTGTTCTTGAACCAGTTTTTTTTTTTTGACTGAATAGTGAAACAAATGAAATTAAAAGGGAAAAAACTCATGAAATTAATGATAAAAAAAAAATGCATTGATAAAGTCAGACGAATCTTATGAATATTGCAGTAAGTCAGATGCCTGCTCACGTGATTAGTTGTTATATTTTTTTCCTTCACAAATAGTATAACCTAAACATCTTTGTATGATTCTTAAATCAATACTCCGAAATATTTGATATTAACATCGAAATTGCCTCATTGGAATTGTATCTTTCTTTTCCAGTATATTCTATTCTCATTTGTAATATTCATTCATTCCTTTTGCAGGTACACATGAGAGCAAAGTTTACCAACAAATGGTTTGTGTTCGTAGATCACCCGATCAATAGTTCCGACTTAGAACAAAAGTTCTCTGCTTTAAGTGGTATTAATTATTTGACTTTGATTAGCCCTTCTCCGAGAACGCTTTCTACATCACATGAAGTAAGTATGAAGGTTTATAGAAACTGTAATTTTAGATATGCACCTATTGCCTCATTTTCAGTGCAATCTTTTGAGGATTTAAGATGACTAAATCATGATTATTCATAAAATTGTTTCATAATTTAAATGCAGTGAGTCGCGATTTAAAATTTTGAATAGGGTTGTTCATGTTCATGTGTCCGTGTTAAGGCATAAATGCTGGGAAAAGTCATCATAAAAGTTTAATGGGGCAACACTCCCCTAGGAACGATTGAAAATATATTATATATTACCAATAAATCATCGCAGTTACAGAAGCATCCTCAGGGAGACTTGTGACACACACACACACACACACACACACACACACACACACACACACACACACACACACACACACACACACACACACACACACACACACAAGGCAGCACAAAACGAACTGAAACACTTAGCGAAAAACTAGAGTCCTAATTAAGTGGAGCGCCCTCTGTGGTCACAGATTTTTTTCTGTGTTTTGTTGCATATTTAAGCTATATCTGAGATTCGTATAATTTGCTTCTGGAATCTCGCTGATATCCCGTTCCTGATTTAGCACAAAGTACAGTATTTCAGAAAAAAATTCAAAAACGATTTAAAAAATATTGTTTTCATTTAACCAAAATAAACTGTTCTCATTTGAGATGGTTCATTTTTGTCCGTCTTAAAATTAGTAATAAGTGATCAATGAGAATTTGTCCATACAGGCATTGAAACAAAACTTTTAAAACAGTGTGTACTGCAGTTTTTCCAATGAAAAATCATTTGATTAGATAACAAGTTGTGTGTGAATCAGTTTAACATTGAATAACATTAAATTGATTCTTCCGTAGTCGTAATTATATGATTTTAAGGTACTTTGTTTTCAGAAATTGATGGCATACGAAGTTCACCGTTATGAGAAACCCTTGTTTGGGCCAATCGCATCAGATACAATTTTGGTGAAGACATCGAACCTCCAAATATCCAAATCAGCTCACTCTCAGAGCTGTCGAGAATTACGGGGCATTACTGTAACAGTTGCTGCAAAAAACGTAGGCTTTCTCTCTCTCTCTCTCTCACTCTCTCTCTTTCTGATTATCTCTTAATACTAATAAGTCGATCTCTAAAGTTCTGGACTAATAGTTTCAAACTTGAATGATAACGGCGTTTTTTATTATTATTGTATATTTTCTCTTTTTTTGTTTTAGACTACATTTCTGAAGATGACCAGAGATAGGAAAGGAAATTGGGTACTTTCTTATGGATTATTTGTAGATTACATCAGAACATTCTCGGAGAAGATGAACTTTAAGTAAGTCTTTACTTATGTTATTTGAATGGTACTAATTACGTACTAGTAAATGAAAAACTGACCTGTAAAAAGCTTCCAGTATTGAGACCACGTGTTTTTAGAAACATAGCGGATTTAATTCATTCAATCATTCATCTTCAAGTCCCACCTTTCCTAACTGGGTTGTGGGGTCAGCGGCAGCTGCAACAGAAATTTTCAATGGTCACGAACCTCTGCCACCAAGCTTAGGTGTACTGGTGGGACTCCCAAATGTGTCCACCCAAGTTTTTGGATATAATCTATCCAGCGAGTCCTTGGCCTTCCACGTGGCCTCCCATCCTCTGGCTTGGCAAAGAGGGCTCGCTGTGGGAGACTCTTTTGTGGCATTCTGACCAAGTGCCAGTACCAACGTAACTGTGATCTCTGAACACGGAGAAGCAACGGTTGAGTATTGAGGGTTTACCGAATTGCAGAGCATCTGACTCTGTCGAGGCTTGTCAGCCCCGTAACACCTCGAACGAACCTCATTTCAGCTGCTCGGATTCGTGTCCGCATTCTTTCGGTCATTACCCAACTCTCATGATCATAGGTGAGTATGGGGATATAGACTGTATTGAAGACAGTCAGCTTTGCCTTGTGGCTTAACTCCCGCTTCAATACTACCGAACGGCCAAGCACCCCAATAATTCCGCTTGCTGAGCCAATCCGAGTATCTAGCTCTATGTCCCTCTTTCCGTCACTCGTGAATATGGACCCAAGGTATTTAAACTTCTCCACCTGCCTCAGTGGGACTCCACTCACATGTACAGTGCACTGGGATGGTTGTCTTGAGACAACAAACGTTTCAGTTTTGGCCACACTGATCTTCATTCCGGCTTCTGCACAAACAGCTGCAAACCTCTCCAGGATCCGCTGGAAGTCATCTGTGGAAGAGCTAAGCGGAACTAGGTCATCTGCAAAAAGCAAACGTCCAATGCTACATCTTCTAATTCTGACACACTCACTGCCTCGGCTGTGCCTATCAATCCAGTCCATAAATATTATGAAAAGGAGGAGTGAAAGAACACACCCTTGGCGGAGGCCAACGGAGACTGTGAGCGGGATTAATAAAAAAAATTAAAAAATAAACACCATAACCCTATGCGTTTCGTACGCCGTTCTATTTACTTCGTCAGGGATATTAACAAAAGTTACATCCCCAATAGAAAAGTCTAGAAATAATTAATTCCGCATAGTAGATGCCATCAAAATTTCACGACTGGTACTTACGAATAAGTAACCAGAAAAAAAAAAAAAGATAAATTAATTAGCGTACATGAGATGGTTGCTGTTACGACATACCCCATGCTGATGTTACATACTGCAGTATGGCGCATGTCGTATCTTAGGTCTGGTGGCAGTTAGAGTTCAATGAAAGCATAGTAAATTCGATGTAGGATTAAAAAGTCTTGAAAAACGAAATACATACATAAATCCGATTTGGCATTCCATACAACGAAGACAGGCCATCACGTACTTTGGAAGAGGAAGCCTCTGAAATGCTAATAATTGCCACACAATGTAATAAAACTCATTAATCTTACATCAAGTTTTACCTGCTTTAATTAAACATAATTTAATTAAATAATTAAATATATTAAAATTGTATTTAATTACGCAGAATAAAGGTGAAGCATCCGAAGGATGGCGAAAGTGGGAAGATCTTCAATGGAAGCTTTACAGGACTCATCGGATTGCTTTACACACACGTGAATATTCCATATCTTTTTTGCATATTTCCAAATAGATTTATTTTAACAAATAATTTCATATATTTTACTTCCTGATGTTACATTGTAGATAGTTTTTTTTTTCTAATAACCAAATTCTCACAAAAGCTGCAAATGAAAATCTGACAGTAAAATAAACACCAGACACTAGACTGACTCGTTCCAAATTGTAGCTTTTTTTCTAAGTCGTCATTTCTTATTTCTTTGAATTAATTTCACGGTTTTAAAGTTTCTCGACATGTATCTGTTTTTATTTTAAGACTTTAGATTAGTGTTTCCCAACGTTTTTTGGATCATACCCCACCTCAACGCCTCAAAGATTTTGATACCGCCTCCTCTAGCCTAATAGTCGGCCAAATTATGAAAAAGTATAATATAAATATGTACTTTAAACAAAAAAGGAAAACATAGATAAAATTGTTTTTAATTTGACTTTCTTCAATGAATATAAATTTTATATTACACTTAGTATATTTGTATAAAACATAAATTGAACCGAACTCGGTAAAATAAAATCCAAGTTAATGCGATCCTTGAGCTTGATGTCTGCTGCGAAGAGTTTTTATTTGAGATACTAATTTAGTCATTTTCAATCTCAAATCCACATGGTTTGTGATAACCAGATGATTTCTTTTTGTCAGTAACAAGTCATTTACAGCACTGAAGCCACATTCAACTAAATATGACGACGGAAAGGGCAAATAATTTTTTGCTAAACTAGTTGAATTTCGGTATTTCGTTTCTGCCTCGTCAGAAAGCCATGCCATTGTTCCTTTTATCTTGAATAAAGTTCTAAATAGACTCATCATTCTGAGAGTTCTTCTTGATACTATATTTACGTTGACTGCTGCACTAGTGATGTCAGTTTTTTTTCTCGGAAAGTCAGGGTTGCAACATCGACAATTTATCGCCGCCAATGGTGAGTTTTTTGAGTATATCGGTGACGAATGCAACATTATTTTCTAATTGCCCACAAAATATTCAAATTGCCCCTCTGTTGGGTGTACGTCCCGCATTGGGAAACTCTGCTTTAGATGATACAAGAAACCATATTCTATATATTTTTCATTCTAAATCAATTCTCCCATAAGTAGTGTCATGCTCACACACTGGACGAGAGAATTTGCCTTCCTCTTAGATATATTCACAATAATCAACGTCCTTGACTAGTTTTAAGCCACATTGATCACCTTCTAAGCTATAAATGGTGGCTTAAAACTAGTCAAGGACGTTGATTATTGTGAATATATCTAAGTGATTATTGTGAATAAACTGCAGGTGATTTTCGTACTCCTGTTTCAGATCATCACCATACTTATGAGGGGGAGGAAGGCCTCGGAAATGATTGCATGTTCAGTTTCTGGAGGACTGACTGATCGTTCACTTACCTTTATAGCTCACCCATGATATAGTGAAAAACCAATGCAATATTCTCCTCTTTTCTGCCATTTATGATATGATGAATTCGTCAGTATTCAACATCTTTGGTATTTAAAATCCTCCCACCAACTCAACGATGATTCACGTGCTTTCCGACAATCCCCTTCCATCAAATATCCGCTCATTCGCTAGTGTCACTTATATCCTTTGGATAAACAATCTGAGACTTTGGAACATCTGACATTACTCTAAAGGCTTCTTCCTTTACTCTCCAATCACGTTTTTTTTTTCAGATGATAGAACTATTTATTGACGTCCCTTCGTAATCCCTCATTGAGAACACAAACAAAAGTCCAGTTCCTCAGAAAACCAGAACCTCAGTTCCTGTGTCTCTTACACAAAAAGGAACCACTCCACATTTTCTTATTTTCAATACAATCCGGGTTTCTGTAAAATAACTCATATATATTTTCAAAGAAATACAGAATTTATAAAAAGGGACAAAGATTCCTGCGCAGGTTTCTGTGGTTAAGAAGTTCAGTATGATTATTCCGGTTTTATGAGCACATGTTTGTTAAAGAAAACTATTTTTAAAATTAATCAAGTACTAAAAACGACACACGACAAGTTTCACACGTTTCGTTAGTCATCAGACTAACATCTTCAGGGGTGAAGAGAACTAAAAAGTTTAAAACACAAACTACTAGAAATTACGAAAATTAGTTCATTTGTTGATATTATGAGCATTGAATATCAAAAAATATAGATAGATAGACATATTTGTTTTTATTTAACTTGATAAAATATACATTCGAAGATAGGTAACAAAATGACTATTTACATATTATAAGTATATATATTACAGAGAAAGAAAAATTTTCCTTTCGGATATTGAATAGAAAATGCAATAAATGAGTCAACATTACAGTTCAGTTTCACTCTTAGTTATCTTTCAGATGAAGTGTTTGTCGTCGTCAATCCAGAAGAGGGTACCAGTTGGATTCCACTCCTCTATGAATTTCGCGAGAGTTCTTGTTTCTTTGTAGTAATCAAGTTCCAGTGAAAGCCTGCCTTGTAGTTTACGACGGAGGCTATACATGAGGGTTTAGATAGGTCTGTTAGTCGTTTTTTTAATGAACTGTTTTGATGTTCACAATACCAACAAATGAACTAATTTTCGTAATTTATAATAGTTTGTGCTTTAAACTGTTCTCTTTACCTCTGAAGATGTTAGTCTGACTACGAACAAAACTTGTGAAATTTGTCGCGTGTTGTTTTTGTTACTTGTTTAGTTTTAAAAATAGTTTTCTTTAACAAACATGTGGTCACAAAACCGAAATAATTATATTGAAGGACAAAGGTTGTTGAATGATTTCATGCTAATGAGGATAATTTCTCTGGCACTCAGAACTGGTACCATAGAAATTATCCTCATTAGCATGAAACATTTGAGCTAGTAACTACTGAAGCACTAGTCTGATCATGGAAAGAGTAGCAGTTGCTGAAGATCATTCACTTACCCATGTAGTACCAAAGGATATAACTTTGGTTGTGTGGGGATAAGAGCGTTCTCTGAGGAAGAGGAGAGAGAGAGAGAGAGAGAGAGAGAGAGAGAGAGAGAGACTTGTACAAGACTGGGATTTGTGTTACCGAGAGTGAGAGATAAAACACACCATAATCTGGAAGGAAAACTGGTTACAAAATCTGGAACTTTAAAGGTTGGGAAGGGTTATCAGGAGGCCGTACGCTAGGTTATTACTTATAACAAATACTTCCACAACTCGTCCATCTTGGTTAGTGTTAGAAAACGGAAGTCGTTTGGAATTCTGGATAGAGAAGTCGATTACAGAAGTGGATTGCAGAAACACGGGCTTCACAGATAGAATGATGAAGAAGTCACAGTGATTTCGGAATCGAAAGAGCGTAAAATACGGAGAATGATGAAAGGATACAGTATAGAAATAGAGTGAGAGACACTCTTTGACATGCCATCATTGCAAAGAACAATCCGTTTCCTCCCACTACTCCGACTCTTTCTCCAGCATGACTTGGCATAGCTTCTGACAGTAGATTTGTGATAAGTGAACGAGAAACCTTTCAACTCCTTGCTAACAGGTTTGGGAGTGTTTATCGAAGATGGCTTCATAACAGTAACTCATCAACAAAGTCTATAAAAGAGCAGATACTAATTCTGCATTCAGTTAATATTTCTTTAAATCCTTCATCTCAGATTTCAATCTGAATTGACTGAACTCAGATTAAAAAAAATTAGAGGCATTCATAAAGATATTTGACTATTATGCTTAATTTTTACTTAATGGTGTATGAAAGTGCAAAAAAAAACATTTTAATTAACCAACAAATAATGAGTGTTTAGAAGTGTATTTAGGTGAAATTTGAATTTCGTTGTTTGAAACACTATTATTAGAGGCCCAACATGGATTGAAAAGTTTAAAAAATTAAAACATCCTTATTCTACCCTCAGGTGTACTAATATACTGTAAGTTTACCACCTGCGTGGGTGGGAGCGATATAAAAAAATCTTAACTAACCTGATATGGATTATTGTTATTTCGCAATCAATGAATAAAAACTAACAAGACATAATTTGTTTAATTTGCATTATCTGAATAATTTTTAGGAATGCGATTTTATTGTAAACCATTTGGGTTTTACCGATGAAAGAATTTCTGGCGTTGACGCAATTCATACTTCCCTCATTTCGAGGATGGTGTTCGTTACAAGAGCCCCTGGGATGGTCAGTAAATCCACGGTGTTATTTTTACCATTCACCAGACAGGTAAGTTGTCTTCTTCTTCGATCGATTCTTTCACTCTATTGCTGTAATCACTTGCTTTATGTAGTTGCTTTTCACAATGAATTAATAAACATTTTTACACACACATGTGGATTAAGTCAGATGTAGCCACTTTTCTGCAGAGCAGTAAATCAAGGTATATATGCAAGAATTGCATGCTAAGTGACTGCAGTTAGATACAATATGAATAACAACACAATCGAAACTACACCCTCTGTCTAAAAAGAAACCTTTTATCGAGTTATAGTGACAAGAATGACAGTTTGTTTTGACGACCGACCGTTCGTCAAAACAAGCATTTCACGATATTCATGCCGTGCCGTACGCGACGACTTCTCGCTATCAGTCGCTTCAAAACTTCGAGTTAAACTCACCATTGACCGTTTGACCAGGCGGAACGAATTCTTTGTGGATAATGCCCTTGAAATCGTAGAAATAAATCAGCATTGTCTTTACTTTTGTCTTATCCAAGCGACTTTCATGCCCCTTTTCTGGTGGTCTCCACTCAGCACTCTGGCGCTTTGTTTCGGGCTCATACTCAAACCACTACGTTTCGTCGTCAGTAGCAATCGGTTCATGGAAGTTTGAGTCCTTACGAGCGGTTTTAATGAGGTCCTTGCAGTGTTCAATTCATACATTTTTTGGTCGTAGGTCAACTTGTGGGAAACAAATCGCGAATTCAATTTACGAAAGCCCAAACTCTCGGTCAAAATGTTGTGCACAGTTGATTTTGGAATCCCCAATTCATCTTCAATCTATCTCACGGACGATTTCGGGTTTTCTTTGATGAATTTACGCACTTTTTCGATGTTAACTTCACTCAGTCCAGTTTCTGGACCGCCCGGCTTTTCGTAGTCCTCAAGCGTCTCACAACCACTTGACGCATAAACCACTCGTAAATTTGAGTACGAGATAAGCATTCATCACCGTATGCCTTTTGAAGCGTTTGATGCGTTTAGGTAAAACTTTTACCAAGTTTAACACAAAAGTCAATCGCAGCTTTGTTTGAATTTCTGAAACTGATCTTCCGCCCGTTCGTCAAAACACATTGTCAATCTTGACAGTAATAACTCGGCTTCTAATCAAACAAATGTCATAAACAGTTGAAACAATACTAATGAAGATTGCCGCTTTCGACAACAAAGCGATACAACAGGTAGCGCCACTAGTCTCTTCTATTTTCGAAAAGTTCGGTTTCTTTTTGAACACAGGGTGTATGTATACTTGTGTTGTAGATCTCGCTTTGACTATGAAGTTTCAAAAAGCTGTGCAGCGATGGACCATGAACCATGATAGAATCTTCAAATGAGAGGGATGCATTTGATTATGGAATCAACTTCATAAAACGCTTTACTAACGTCTTCTGGTTTATGTTGCACATCTGTCTCAAAGAAAGCTGTTACATTGAGACATTTTTCATGGAAGAATGCACCATAAACATCTCTCACATTATAGGTCTTTAGTGGAAAGAATGATACGAATGCGCCATCGATAATTATGGTCAAGATAGTATATGAAAGATTCGAAAAAAGCAAGTATTGCAAAGTATGGCGAAATTTTCTGCAAACAGCAATTTCCTAATGAATGTAATAATCAGATGATCTCTTTCAGATGTGGCTGTCATTGGCTGTATGTATTACTTTAGCATCAACCTGCATGTACGCGATTCTCTTGGTGTCATCGCTGCTTTATAGAGGACCATCAGTCTCCCTATCTGGCGTTATCTGGATCGTTTATGGAACCTTTCTAGGACAAGGTAAAACAATATAATTCACTATTATTGCTACCTAATTCTACTCGATCTCATTCCTCAAAGACTATAATTTTCGTTATTAAAAAATGAGTGTCTGCATTCATTCACAATCAATCAATACCAATCCGATGAACTATGAATGAGAAAAAAAAAAGGATTATGAATTCATAACAAAGGTTAGGGTTCGCTCTAGTTTATTTAAACCATCACAGCTTCAACTCTTCGTAAATCCCGTGTTAAATTATTCATTATATTTTCGGTAATTATCAAAACATTTGAAATTCCGTCTATGTAGCTGTTAATGATTCCCAGCTGTAATTGTTAATGATCCATTAGGATTGTGCTGCAGCAACTAAGAATGGTTGGTCGTACATATTCTTGTCGGTTAAAGCCTTATAGCAGTCAATGGTATTTATTGGTTGTATGTGATAATTATGTTTAGAAGCCCTGTTGTAACTATTTATGTAAGACTACATTACTTCAATTTAAATCCTTTCCTAAACAGTCAACCACTCTACTGGTTACTTCAAGTGCGGAGGAATATTTCTTAGTGATCTATAGAAAATAATGAATGTGATATCAACACGCAGGACTTGCAGACTTGCTAACAAACCTTTTTTTCTGAATAGTTCATCGAGTCAGTTCTCTAGTTTAGCACAAACTGTTTTTTTTTTCTTTGTCGTTTGCAAAATTGGAGTTATTTTTCTCTTTTAATGCTTTGGAAGTGAGTGATGACAGATTGGCTGATATTCAACGGATTTCTGTTATAATGAAGAAAGTGTCTGAAATAGTGTGGGTTCTACGGTTGATTTTCTTGAGTTTACGGGAAGAAAAACCCGAGTTTCCGAGAGAAAAAAAAACCACTTGCCCGTGTCAGAGATCAATTAACTAGGAACCAGTCGAAAAAAGGCTTAGAAAAATTTCTTCTAGTCGTTGACTAGATTCCAAACACAGACTTTCTTCGTGTTGTCAAGCGCTATGGTGTGCAAACGCCACATCCACTGAGCTACATTCATTTAAAAAGAAACATTGATGAAAAATTGAAGGTCAGTGTTGAAAGCCCTAACCCATAACAGACAATGAAATTATGAAAGCGATCATGCCGTAGGATAATTTAAACTGACATGATAAAAATGCTAACTATAAAAAGATGTTTAAAAAAAACATTGAGCAACATGCAGATGGAAGACTTTGTCATCACAGCAGAAATGGTTCAAACATAAACACCCAAACTGTAGAATTAGACTGTCCCAGGCAAAAGTTGTTTGTACCTATTCAAGAAATGGACATTTGAGCTTTATGCAAATATATATCGCATAGTCTAATGTTTCCGGAATTGTAATCCATTTTCTTTGAAATAATATCATATTTAATTCAACGCATATCAACCAAATTTGTATTAAACAAAACCATTTATCCTAACAAAGCGCTCACGACTAGGAAAGTTTCAGTTTTCCGTGAAAGCAGATAAAACTGCTAATATTTTATATGCATTTTAGTCAGCTTTGTTCATTCTTATATTTATGTGCTTTCGATTTACAGGCACATCAAACAGAGTTTTCCAATATCCACCTTTCCGACTACTGTTTGCAATGTGGAGCATTTCGATGGTTGTGATTGGGATGGCCTACTGTGGTACTTTGCTGTCCTTCTTGACAATCGCCACACGGGAGAAACCGATGGAAACCATTGCCCAATTATCGAAAGCAGTGAAAGATGGAAGAATGTCATTCGGTACAAAAACGAAAACAGCAATTCATCAATACTTAAAAGTAAGTTTAACGCAGATGAATCCATTCGTCTTAGCTCAAACAATTATATCTGTTCCCCTTTTCAAAGGCATGGTTTATAACATTGTCATCAACCTGTTGCCCATCAGTTCCATATTATACATGAAATAACTCTTGTCCGACTCAACAGAATTGAATACAATTTACGATTTAGGATGTTTACAATATATATATATATATACGTATGTACGTGGATGGTCTGAAAAATTCTCGGTCTCGACCATAGATGATAACACCATCTGCAAGATTTTTTTCAACGTTGGTACATCTGTCATAAGCATCCATCTAAAACTGCAAGTCATTCTATCGAGTAGTTTTTTATATATATACAGCTGTCTGAAGCAAAAGTATTGTCAGTATCCTTGAAATGGATAAAATTGAATTTCATCCAAACGAAATTCATTCTCAGTTCAGAAGGGCTTATGGGCACTCTTCTCCTTCGTTTTTGACAATTACGAAATGGGCTGCCGAATTTAAACGTGGCCCTCCCAGCCTTGAAGATGATTCACGTGAAGGACGTCCAAAAAGTGTAACAACACCAGAAATCATTGATCAAGTGCACGATGTGGTATTGGGGGAGTAAAAATTCCTGAAATTTCTGAGATTATAGGCATTTCTAAATGCCTATAATCTCAGTGCTTGGAGCGTTTTAACAAGACCAAAACTAAAACTAATTTTATGAGTTGAGTTATTACTATGTATGAGACTTTTATTCACCATTACATTTCTAAATGCCTATAATCTCAGTGCTTGGAGCGTTTTAACAAGACCAAAACTAAAACTAATTTTATGAGTTGAGTTATTACTATGTATGAGACTTTTATTCACCATTACACACCAGAATCCAAACAGCAGTCAAAGCAGTGGACAGAAGCCGGCTGTTCAGCGCCAAAGAAGACAAAGTCGGTTCCGTCAGCAGGAAAGGTCATGACATCGGTGTTTTCTGATGCTAAAGGCATTTCGTTTTTTTAATTATTTTGAAAAGGGTAAAACAATAACCGGGAAATATTATTCCGATCTATTAAGCAGACTAGACGAAAACATTAATGAGAAAAGACCTGGTTTGCGAAGAAAAACAATCATCTTTCATCAGGACAATGCACCTACCCACATGGGGAAATTAAGGAACCTGCACATTGAATTGTTGGAACATCCACCCTATTCGCCAAATTTGGCTCGTTTTGTCTTCTGTCTCTTCCCAAAACTAAAAATCGTCCTTGCTGGTCAGCGTTTCTCTTCGAATCAAGAGGTAATTGCAGCTGTAGAGGGGTATTTTGTAGATCTTAATGAGAACCACTACGGGGACAGAACAGTGGAGTTGGAGGCTTGGAGCATCGCTGCAATAAATGTATTAGGCTTAAGGGAGATTATGTTGAAAAATAAAAATAATTTTGAAACTATAAATTCGTTTATTCATTGTTAGGCAGTAAACATTTCAGACCACCATCGTATAATAAATAACTCTTGTCCACCCAACAGAATTGAATACAATTTACGATATACGATGTTTACAAGACATCATTCTTACGTTACAGTTCTAGTATCAACTGTATCAATTTCATTGACGGTATTTCGCAAAATATTCCGAATTGATATTAATTACTCTTTTTATTATTAATTTTTTATTAATTAATTATATATATATATATTTCTTTTAACAGACCGCAGACATCAAATCCGTTCAAGTCTTTCGACAGCATTTTAAAGAAAACAATGTTTCTCTTGTTAAGACTGCAGCAGTTGGAATCCAAAAGGTGCTGCAGGGAAATTACGCGTTCTTCTTCATTGAGGATTTCATCACCTTTGAGTATATGACTTATGGTAAAGAAAATTTCTTCGTGTCCAAGGAATCTTTGTTTACCCGTAATATGGGAATGTACATCCAGCATTCTCATCCTTGCAGGGAATTTTTAAGTATCATGTAAGTATACTAGTGTGTGTGTGTGTGTGTGTGTGTGTTGCCAATTGTAATGAGTCTTTGGACACTCCATGGAAGTCTGGTATTAATAATAATAATAATAATATATATATTTTTAATAATAATAGTAATAGTAATTTATTGATTGCTAAAATATTTACACATGATATTATGTACATTTGTGTAATTTGTGTAAAGATTGTGTGAATATTTCGTGCTAAGAGTGCAGAATATTAAAATTGGATGCACTGCCATCTGTGCCTTTATTATTATCTCCAATTGGGTTTCTGTAACTGAAAATATTTCTGTGAAATAAAATGGAAGTAAATACACTCTCTGTCCAAATATTAATGTTGTTCCAACTGTTTATGACATTTGTTTCATTAGAAGTCCAGTTATAGTGTCAAGAGTGACAGTGTGTGTTGACGAAAGGTTGGTCGTCATATATTCATGCTGTATGCGACAAATTCTCGCTAACAATCCCTTCGAAACTTCGAGATAAAACTCACAATTGTCCGTTTAGCCAGGCGGAACGAATTCTCTGTGGATAATGCCCTTGAAATCGTAGAAACAAATCAGCATTGTCTTTACTTTTGACTTCTCAAAGCGGCTTTTCTTCGGCTGCCCCTCTTCTGGTGATCTCCACTCAGCACTCTGGCGCTTTGTTTCGAGCTCATGCTCAAAACAGCACGTTTTGAGTATAAGCAGTAACGATCTTTTCAAGGAAGTTTGAGTCCTTAACAGCGGTTTTAATGAGTTCCTTACAGTGTTCAATTCGCTACATTCTCTGATCATCGGTCAACTTGTGGGGAACAAATCGCGAATTCAATTTACGAAGGCCCAAAATCGCGATCAAAATGCTGTACACAGTTGACTTTGGAATCCCCAATTCATCTTTAATCAATCTCATCGATCATTTCTGGTTTTCTTTGATGAAATCACGCACTTTTTGGATGTTAACTTCGCTCAGTCCAGTTTTTGGACGGACCGGCTTTTCGTCGTCCTCAAGCGTTTCACGACCACTTTGACGCTTAAACCACTCGTAAACTTGAGTACGAGATAAGCATTCATCACTGTATGCTTTTTGAAGCATTTGAAGCGTTTAGGTAAAACAAGTTTAACACAAACGTCAATCGCAGCTTTCTGTTTGAAACTCATTTTCCGACCGTTCGTCAAAACACACTGTCACTCTTGGCACTATAACTCGGCTTCTAATGAAATAAATGTCATAAACAGTTTACATAACACTAATGAAGGTTTCCGCTTTCGATAACAAAAAGATACAAAAGGTGGCGCCACTGCTGTTTTCTAGTTTCGAAAAGTTCGGTTTCTTTTTGGACAGAGAGTGTATAAGAGAACAATTATCCATCAGAAAAAATAAGTTTATATGTGCAGTCATTGAATGATTTGTTTTTCTTACAGGGTTATGAAAATCATTGAAGCAGGTCTTAATCTTAAATGGGTTAACGATCAATCCTTTCTCAAAGAGTTACCTTTTCGTCTAAAGGACGTTCATAGTAACGAAAACAAAGTACTTGAAATCGAGCATCTTCAAGGTGCCCTTATTCTGTTAATTTTAGGATATTTGCTCTCCTTGGTGTGTCTGATTGGAGAGATTTTGTTGAAAAAATTACGTACATTTTTCTTCTTTAAAATCTGAATGTTACATTTAAAATAGAACATTTAGCGGAATAAAATGTGTGTCGAATTATTTGGTATTGGATGAATTTATTTAGACAAATTTGCTCATGACCTGGCTTAGGAGTCAATGTAACGCATACGGGAATATTCGCTAAAATGAATTACCAAATATTTAATGGTCCTTATGTGAATACATTTGAACTAAAAGTGGGGGAAACTTCCGAAAATTTGGGAAACATTAATTTTTATACGTCCTTCCACGGAGCTAAAGCTAAAGCAACCTATTGGCATCCACAGAAGGAGGTTACTCCTGTGAAGACTTTAGGTTTTAAATCTAAAGTCCTAAGTTTTTAGACCCAAAGGCCATGAGACGTTTCACAAGTGTAGAATAGCAATTGGAAATCCTCATTAAACATACCAGAAATGTTTGGCGAATTCCTATGGTCTTTTCATATTTTAGTACTTGATCATGGATTTTTCGCAGACCTCGGGTAAGTTGATTTAAAAGAACCATTTTATTGCTGTTATGTTAGGAAAATCGCTTTAATTGCACATGCAAGTAAATGTATGCTGAAAATGATCTCCAACAAAGGTTGGAGCCATAGGTGAACAGAGAAAAGAGCAGGCAGGTTTTAGGAGAGGTAGAGGAACGAGAGAGGAGAGCAAACAGGAGATGGATTATAGAAACAAAAATAACAGAATTTCAGGTTTCATCTGTTTTATCGATTATAAGAAAATTTTTAATTGAGTAGATCACAACAGAATGTGGATTGTAATGAGATCAATGATGATACCTGAGCATTTTATTCTCTTGATGAGAAAGCAGTATGGCAAACAAGAAGCTTCAGTAAAAACAATCTTTTTAGAAACTAAAGTGTTGGAGTTGGAAAAAGAGATGCGGCAGGATTTTATATTGTGGTCCTATCTGTTTAATAAATGTTACTAAATATATTATGAGAATGGCTAACTTAGACAAAGACCCAGCTAGAATTAAGATTGGTGGCAGAATAATAGATAATGTAAGATATGCAGGCGATACAACACTCATAGCAGAAAATAAGGAAGATCTGGAGCGGTTGATTCCATTGGTTAAGAGGAAAGTAACAAAGCTGGGCTTGACGTAAACATCAGCAAAACAAAACTGATGGCTTTTGGCAATCAATTTAAATGAAATTATGGGAGAGAAAGATGAAATAGAAATCGTCGAAAGTTATCATTTACTAGGATCCAGAATCAGAAATGATGGTAAATGTGAAGATGAAATTAAAAGAAGGATAGTCATGGGAAAAAAGCGAGGTTAAATCTAGAAAAAAACTATGAAAGATAGAGGTGTGAGTAAGATCACGAAAGTTAGACTTGTCAAAGCAATGGTATTTCAAGTAGCGATGTATAAATGTGAAAGTTGGATTATTAAGAAGAAAGACGGAAAGAAAACTGATTCATTTGAATTGTGGGTGTGCAGGAGACTATTACGAATCTCATGGATTACAAAGAATGACCAATAAGAAGGTGTGAGAAAATATAAAGACAGAATACTCTTTGGAGGCGATGATCGCTAAACATAGGCTACTATACTTCGGACATATTATGCTAGTTGATGAATCATTGGAAAAGTCGGTTATGCTGGGGATGATTGAGGGAATGAGAAGAAGAGGAAGACCACAAAAAGAGTGGGATGGACAACATAAAAAACTACCAACTTGAACTTGCAATTACTAAAAGACAGGACAAGAGGCAAAGTGGATGGAGAGCATTTGTTAACAGGGTCACCAAGAGTCGAAAACGACTGGATGGCACATAACAACAACATTCACCCACCAGTCGCTGTATGCATTACACGACTTCAGATACAGAAATCTGTCTGATCGAAATTTCTCTCTGCGAATGGGAAACAAAACTGCATCGAATTTTTTCTCCTCCAGATTTTAGTTATATAAAGTTCGATCATCAGAACAAAGTTGATATTTTCCTACAGCTACCTGTTGCTACAGCCCATCTTGTCAAAGGGTGGGTCTTCGATACTTCCAGTCCCTCCCCTGATGAGATGATATATTGAACACGCAAGAAAGGATTCCAAAATGAAAAATCCGCATTGCTGGTGGGTGTTGTTTTGGTCTAGACGATAAAGAAACAGATGGTCCATGCTCTACACTTCCCGTCAGGATGAAGCCCGTAAAGAGAGGATGATGATGATTGCTTCTACCATTAATGGTGCTTAGAAATGGAAGATCGTTCTTCTTCAGATGTAAGTGGAAAGCGACAAGCATTTTACTGTAGACCTCTATAGAAGTAATACTTTCAACTTGCAGATGAAATTTTATACTTTATTTGTAACAACCTACTTTCGTTACAAACAAAAAACTATCCTGTGCCTTTTTTAATCTTTCTCCTTCTTTTGATTTTGTGTCAATTACATCTCATTCAAGCATCTGATGTTGAAATAATATACTGCAATTACAGGAAAATTTAACTGAAATAGTACGTTATGATTTACAATTATACGCATGATCCAAAGAGTTATGCGGGAGAACAATTAAATACATTTTAAGTATGAGATATTTTATTTTTTTTATTGTTTTGGGATTGAAAAGTAGCTAGTCGATTTATAATATGTTTACAACGCCATCGTGTGATGCCAGTTTATTCGCGCAGGCGCACTTAAAAGAAAACAGCGACGATCTCTTGTGGCAGACAATCGCTATGGAAATATGAAAACCTTTATTAACATTAACAGAAAATACATTTCGCTTAGCTCACTTAGTATTAGTATTGCATTTAATTGGAATGGTAACTTATAATGCCGTAATCTATCTAAACAAGTGGTGTCTTTGAACAAGAGACTGCAGAATATAAGAATTTAGTATCGACTCAAAAAAGAAGGCGAAGAAATAATAAAATTTGTTTCTATATAAAAATTACATTTGAATTATATAAATGAAATGCAAACTAAATATATAAGAGATTAAAGCAAAATTTAAATTTTACATTTATTAAAAATTAATATAATAATTCTAAAGTTTTAAGGAGACAAATATTTTCAAATAAATATTAAAATTATAAGAAAATTTAATTCAATTTGTCGAGTAAAAGATGGACGTTAATTTGTCGAAATAATATTCAACACGTGAAATAAATTAAAGCAAATTAGTCATGTCTATTTGGGTTCAATGCGTTGATTTTAAATTCTTCATATGCGGAGATTCCAGTGCGGGGACATCTCATCAGTGGTTAATGCAGAAAGTGGTCATAAATAGTCATCTGATGATTTCAAATCAAGATTAAGTCAAGAAAAAAGGTGGAAACACGTTTGACGTTTGCTTAGCAAGAATCAAAGTACTACACATTAAAAATAAAAATTTAATTGAATAGCATTGATGGAAACAATTTGATTCTAAACGGTACTGGAGGATTTGCTCTCAATGACTGAGATAGTTAGATGCCGAAGCTCTGATCTGGAAGGAATAGAAAAACTTCAGAAATAGGAGTGTCAAATAGTCAATAGAGAAAGATGTAGAAGATCTGTCAGTAGATTATTATAAACACAGATTATCCCATCTTCAAAATGTTGCGATAATCTCCACTACCAACAAAAAACGATTTGCATCTTCTTCAGCGGGATGTTTCGCATCATCCTTAGGAATAAACTGTACGTACATCCTTAAATATAATTAGATCTGACAATATTCGAGTTGTAACAGATAACAGACTATTTCGAAGGGGAAATGTTAGTAATAATGAAGTTAGTAATAATGTCTATTTTAGGATGAATATAAACATTATATAACATCATCCTAAGTAAATCCATTGTTCTTTTCATCCATAGTTAATCAATGAACGAACATCCCACGAGAAAAGAAATTTCTTGCAAGATCCTGCCAGCTATCCTCTGTAATAACATTTATTATTGGGCATGTTTATATTATTAGTAGTATTATATAAAAACTCGGTATATAATATCAAACATATAACTTCACTGATGTATTATTGTCAACCATTGGGGTAACAGGAGACAGGTAACAGGAGAGTGGGACAGGAACAATCCCAAACAGAGAAATTAACTCCAGGCATTTAGCTGCAAAATTGCTAACCGCCTAAATACCAGTTATCCCTGGCGTTTTGTTGTAGCTTTGATTGTTCATTTGGCTGAGCCTTGTAGGACAAAAGAGGAAAGAGAGCCTTTCAAATCATGAAAAAGGTGTTGAGTCACTTTTACGGGGAGCCTTCATATCTCATTCTCGCTTATTGGTATGGAAGTGTTCAATCTCAATTCCACTTTAATTTCTCATTCCTTATCCGAGAGTCCATTTTCCTAGAAGTGTGCGAAGTCTGGATAAGGCAACAATCAGGCACTTCACAATTGGCTTACATCGCAATATCCATCATCAGTTTGACCTTCATCTCAAAGCTCAGAAAACTATCAACACATCCAACAGATGTAATGGCAATCATACTTTTGGGTACTTTCGAAAGACGGCCAGGTTATACTGTACGTATAGTACAACTCTGCTTGCTTGTCTTTAAAAAAAAAAAAAAAGACAAAAAAAAACATTGCCCAGTCTTCTTACTGTTCTTCAAATTCTTAGATGGATGCTGTTGGGAAATTTTTCCTACAATTTCAAACATACAATATTCAAAGTGCTATTGGATTTTCATCAAGACGAGGTCAGTATAGTATGACCTGGTGATTGTATTTACTACAAATATTCGCATGGGTGCATCGATAAATGAATTTCAAATGTGAATCTCTTACACTGCGTGCAGCAACAGCCACGAAACGTTCCTCTTGGATGTTAAAATACAACAAAACGAGTCATGAGGTTTCACATTTATCTTGCAACCATTTTCGCATATCCTTGCTCTTTGGATTCACGAATCATGGTCCATTAATTTCCTCTTACCCTAGACCGTCTCTCAATATGAAATACTTGCATCCGAGATTCATTACATCATGCAAGCTTTCTTTACTATTGATATTCTTTTTGCCTATATGAGAGACAATTGCTTGTTTTTCAAAAAAGTGTTAAGATTGACCGTATTTCTCTTATATCCTATTAGACGCTGCGTCCTATTTTTATTCCAACTTTTTAATTCTCACATGGGAAAGTGATCACTTGCAATTCCTTGGAGTCTTCGTCTGTTCCACGTAGTCATAGTTGGAATTAGGATCTTTCGTCTGCTTCTCGCATCGATGAGCTGATACGTGATGTTAAAGAACGTTTTCTGTACCCGAAACAATTTAGCTTAATCTTAAAAGTGTTCAGAGTTGTTTCGAAGAGAAATCACTCTGGTTCTTTCCAAATGTCTTCATTTTGAATGATTCTGCCAATGATGCCTTCTGCTCAGTCCATTAATCTTTCTTAGAACTCTTATATCTGTGGTCTCCAGTCTTTGATGAATAGTTTTATTTCTAACGAAGCTCTCAGACCCATAAATTACAATCGGTTCGAAAACTCAAACTAGCTTGCGCACTGCTACTTTATAGGAAGCCAACTCGCTAATTTCTCTTTTGTTCCATATAAAATCATTCAGTTGGTTTCGTGCCATACCAGTTGTGCTATACAAGTATCTCAGCTAAATAGCTGAGATATTTTACTTGTTCTCCATTCAGAAAGCAGTTTATTTTTTAAACTTCCAGTCATTTGCACATTTATTGTGCAGTACATTAGTTTTCATTGGATTCTTCAATTTCTGCATGGCAGGAATATCATACAGTACCCCATCATCGGAGCACTGTTAAAAATAAAATATTCATGAAAGACCTCTGATTCTGTTGATTTTGTCGAGCAGTGTAGCTAAAGCGACAGCCCTTGGAAAGAAAGAATGTCATCATCATCATCATACGTATCAAGGATTTAGGCCTAGTATGGCCTGTTCCGGCCTTATAAGTTATCGTTGAATCGTTTAAGAGGACGTCCTGGTTTTCTTTTTCCTAATGGCTTGTACTTTAAGGCTTGTTTTGGTAATCTTTCTGTTTTCATTCTTTGAACGTGTTCCACCCATCTATGTTTATATTTTTTAATTTTTTCAATTACTGGTTCTTGGTTTAATTCTTTCATGATATCTTCGTTTCTTTTGTGATCAAATAGGGTGTACTTTGCAGTTTTTCTCATAAACTTAGAAAGAAGTTTATGAACTTTGCAGTTTTTCTCATAAACTTTCTCATAAACTTAAGAAAGAATATAGTTTAACAAAAAAAAAGAGGGGGGTTTCTTCTGAACTGGCTGTATAAATAAAGCACACTATGAAAATTTCATATATTGCCACAATCTGAATAGATGAGATTAATATTAGGTTATCCTCTTATAAGAAAGTGTTCTTCATACGTTCCTTGCATGTCATAATTTTACAGTTTTATAGCATTTTATCTTATTTTTTTCGTAACGTAAATGCGTATGTGATAATGTGGAAATGGCGTTAACATCCATAGTGATAGGCCGCACGAAGAAAGACGTTGTTAGTTCGATTCTGGTCGCGACCATAGTCACGTTTTTCTAAATCTTTCTTCGACGAATTCTCGAGTTAGTTGATTTCTGGTACAGCAAATAGGTTTTCCTCTAGGAAACTCTAATTTCATATATCACATTTCGTATATATCAAAAATATCGACCGTAGAACACACCATTCGCTATTTCACAACACAATATGTATATATATATATATGTCAGCGTTAGAGATGATCAAGCGATTGGTGCAATTGTCTACCGGACTTTCCTGCCTGAATGCCTATTGAAGAATAAACATTCTTTTTGACAGATTACTTGGTTGATCAAACAGAAAACGCAATAAAATCTATTCGTTTACTATATTTAACTGTTAAATGTGTGTGTGTTCTCAGGTCGATTTTTCTGTTTTGTGGGATAAAATCTAGATTTTCTTATTGGGGAAACTTGTATCTTCTATATTCAAATGAACTAACCAATGGCTGAATGGTTCTTATAATGGTTCCTTCCTTTCTAACGTCTTAGACGGGATTCAAACCACGTATTACTAAGAAATGCTGTGTTCTCTGATGAGCCTGCATTGTGTAGGCGTTTTATTTAATAAACTAAGTTTCAATACGTTGTCTCGATTTTGGTAATACTGTGTTATTATTACCAGATGAAATGTTAATCCTAGATATCTGCGACATTCACACTACCCATCCATGTACAAAGTACAGGGCGTCCCAAAATTCACGCGAGAAGTAATTTTGATAGAAAACACAGGTTTTTAATTAAAAATTGTAATTTCTTATTGATTCATAAAGTATACAGTATTGGGTTATGCATGGAATAGCATATCGGGTAAATGGCCTCCACGGCTTTGCTGGCACATACGCACTCTTTTGTCGAAATTTTCCATGACCGTTTTGCATAAATGTGGCTGAATTTCGTTGATACAGCGCTCAATTTCCTTCTTCAAGGCGTGGGTAGTCGTGGGCTTGTTGGCATAAACCATGGACTTCAAAAACCCCAAAGAAAAAAGTCCAATGGTGTTAAGTCACATGATCTGGACGGTCAATTCTGATCACCAAAACGGGAAATTACACGACCAGGAAATGACTCATGCAGTAATTGAATTGTTTCTCGGGCTGTATGGGATGTGGCACCGTCTTGTTGAAACCACATGTCGTCCACATCCATATCTTGCAATTTAGGCACAAAAAACTGGATTATCGTGTCGCGATAGCGAGCAACATTAACTGTTATTGCTTTACCAGCCGCATTTGCGAAGAAGAATGGACCGATGATGCCTCCAGCCCAAACTCTGCAACAAACAGTGACACGTTGTGGATGCATTTGTTTCTCAACAATCACTCGTGGATTTTCTGAACCCCAAATGCGACAATTTTGTCGATTAACGAAGCCATCAAGAAGAAAATGAGCCTCATCGCTGAAGATGATTTTGTTCGAAATATAAGCATCCACTTGTTGTTGTTCCATAATCCATTCAACGAACTCTCTTCGCTTTGTGTGGTCATTTGTAATAACCCTGAACTGTCAGCTGTCACGCTGTCTTTTTTTCTCATTGGCAACACTTTACCGCACAAATGGCGCTAAATTTAAATCTTGCGTGAATTTTGGGACACCCTGTAGATGGTGTATTGTAATTCATAGCTCCAAACACAGCTTTCTTTCCAAGCACTGTTCACGCTCTTTGCATTACTGAAGATGCAGGTTGATTTGGGTAATGTGGGGGCTTGCATATTGCGATACTACCATAGAAACCCATGGTGTAAAACTCGGTGCTGAATGTTTCTATGCGGGTTCGTGTTCCAGTCGATGTCAGGAATTCTGCATTCAACGTGTCGGTAGACGAATGATAGGTTTTGCATATCATCCAACTGTCACATTCAGTGATGGGTCGTCCACTGCGGGCAGTACTTGCAGTTGAATCCCTGCGCTTTCATCTCAGTATGATCACTGATTGTTGAACTGGAATGGTCCAATTTGTGAACAATTTGCTTACCGAACAAATAGGCCTGCAACATGACATCCCATCACAAAGCCTCTTTCAAACTCCGTCATTTCCCTTCTCGCTGCCATTTCACTAGGATAACTGACTTGGGAGCATCATATTCCTCCAATTTATACTGACTACAAAAACGTGATTCGTTGCATGGCATGATGCACCCTGCCCATGGGTGTGTGCGTTGACTTCTTTCCAAGGAGTGTATTTCTCTCTCTTAATTTTGCTTTATTTTATTTTATTTATTTATTTATTTATTGTTGGCATCGGAATTACTTGCACGTGTTTCATTGACATAGTCAGAATCTCCCGAAAAATGCGATGTTTACAAATGTTGATTTGGCTAAAACTGATTTTGTTCCATCGATAAAAGCTGCTTGGTAACAGCCAAACATAAATCTGTTGAACAGAAAACATTCCTGCGAACTGGATCAATATCTCTTACATTCGTGGTGTCAGCGAACATGCAGAATAGTAAATGAACTTACATCCTGAAAATGATTTATTATTATTATATTAGAAGTGTTTATTAAAATTGGTATTTTTTTATTTGAAAAAAAAAAATTTTTTTTAAATAAAGCTGAAAAATATGTTGACTCATTAAATTGAAACGTTGGCTTATTCCAAATGTTTACTACTAATAATATTTTACTAAACTTCCTACGAGTATAGTGCAAGTTGGGTGAAATTCTCTCATAGTATTCTGTTTTTGTATTAAGCTTATTGTAAGTTGCATACGTAGGGAGAAAGAATTTATGAATAACCATATCAAAGTGCATTCTCAAGGTGTGAGTGAAAACTTAAGAGAAATGAATTGTATTGTTTATTTGCCCTGTTTTGAAAGAAGATAGTCATCAAATCTAAGTAAACATTTTCAAATGACAGATTACTTGTCAATCTTTTAAAGTGATAGATGAATTCATCTGTTCAGATGAACGTCATTTTTTTCATTGCGGAAATGTCGACCATTTTACTGGTATTGAAGTTCTACTTACTTAACTTACATATTCATTTACAGAAGATTGAAGGGATTGGATGCAAAATCTTATACTTGGTAAAAATTCCGTGAGGTGTTCATGGTTAAGGGGATTACGAGTTTATTGATTTCAATTTACTGATAAATGTCGTTATAATCATCATCAGATAAACAGAAAACATCAAGTGAATGTTGAACAAACAACAGCTGATCGATGAGCTAGACAAATGAAGGATCCTGACTGGCAAACACAACCAGTAATTTTGAGAAAGGGAAATGCAGTTGAACATTCTCCCCTGCATGTGATCATTAGCGCTTGAGAAGGCTAGTAGGGTGGGAAGAATTCCGCCCCTCGTATTTCACGCCGACAGATGGACAACCAGAGGGGAAAATCAAGAAGACACGATGTTGTATCCCAACTACGCAAATGTATGGAGTGAGGAAGACTGAAGCATTTTCTCTTGTGATTCTTTAGCATCTTTTGTTACCAATACTCCCAGGACAGAATACCACAGTCTACTCGAATATCGTTGACAACTGAATACGTTCATTTATACCCACCATGCGTTGGATACCTTTAGCAGAATAACGGACTGTGTCACAGAGTGGACAGATGAAAGTTTTGTTTTTTTCACTGGGTTATTCTATAAAATAATTACTAAGGTAATTGATGCGAAGTCATTAACCTCTATACACAATTAGCTTAGTCGTGAAGATACTTCACGTGCAAACTTTGTTTGCTCAAACTTGGATAAAGGATTAAACCAAGAAAATAATTTATTGGCATCTTTAATTTATCGCGTTCAGATAACATCGCTGACTTGGTTATATGGTGCAGATATCGTTGCGATATATCGTCGTAAATATCATTACAGGAAAACGATGGTGACAATAATTGAATGGATGACCTTCCGGATCACAGGCACTGATCTCAATCCCATGGAGCGTATTTGGAATACGATCAATGGGATACTCATAACATGGACCTACCTCCGCCACCGTATGTGATTGATCTGCAAGAAATCCTATTCGCCTGGGTTAGGCTTTCTGTGAAGTATTTAAGGAACATGTTTAAGTTAAGGGATATTACATCCCATATAGTTTCTTAGCCGAATAAGAAACTCAAAGAGTTTCATGCCGAATATAGTAGAAACTATATATGAAGTTCGGCGATTCCAAGCGTAAGCAAATACCTGGATACTGCAGCCCTGATCCCAAAGGGTAGTGCAAGCTGGGGCAACTCGTGGTAGAAGTGGAGCAAGCTCCGATCACTATTCTTGATATTTGCCCATAATGTGAACTTAGCTCCTAGGAACTGTATTTTTGTTCACATTATGAGAGAAGGTCACTACCCAGACCGGTTTCGACCTTTATTGAGGTCTCATCAGTGAGTAGCCAGACATAGTTAATATCAAGTTTGTAGCGAACAGAACTTGTACCCCTTCTACGAGTATTGCCGTGAGGTGCTCTAATAAATTATTGAAGCCTTTGGCTCTTCACATATCTAATAATTTAAGGAACATTGTCAAGTTAGTGAGTACAGTTTCGCTCGCAGTGGTCCAACATGCACGCTATTGAAGAGAGTATTCTTAATACACATAACGGAGGAGTTGAATTATTTGTAATTAGCGAGCCGTTTAATGGTACTGTGATGAAAAGAGTGTATTGTGTCTGTTAATTGTGACAGATATCGCAGTCTTGATTTTAAAAGTTTTTCTGAAGGTTTTTCATGTACAAAATACTGTAAGTTGTCCCACATTTCTAAGCACTATGGGATAATTTCACATAGTAACCCTGAAGTAACTGGGAATTCAGTCAGAGAATTCAGAAAAACACTTACTGGGGAACATAATACATATGCAGAGCATAATATTTAAGAGAAACGAAAGAAGAGGCACAAAACTCTAATTAGAAAGAATTGTATTCTAATGTTGTTTCTAAAATTGACAGCAAAAATATATACATCATACCAGAAGTCTTAACAAAGGCAAGATGAGAAATGTTCTTCAAGAATACCGAATTATTGAGTGCAAGAGGCAAACCGCACACATCTGGTCCAAGTAATGATGATGATGTAATTGGATCACTAACAGAATTGACACATTTTGTTTGTAATGCGCAGTGTCGGATTACCCATTAAGGCAATGAGGCATGTGCTTAGGGAGCCCCAGGCTTTGGGGGGTCCCAAGCCAAGACATTTTCATAAAATAGATTAATGTTTTCGGTAAACATCATAAAAATCTTGATTATTTTAAGCGAAAATTTTTTTCAAAACAATTATTACGTTTCAATACGTATTTTGAACAGCGCAAACTATCTACGGTTTAAATAATGCCGTAATACCAATGTCGGCGCTAGATGACAAGCTTCGTATTTTGTATTTTGAACAGCGCGCGCTATCTACGCTTTAAATTAAACCGCATTACCAATGTCGGCGCACGGCGCTGTTGACAGCTTCGAAGTCACGAACATTTTTTATTTTTATTTTTATTTAATTTAAAATTTTAATTTAAAATTATATAATCAATAAATTCGCAAATTCTAAAAGGAAATTTGTAAACACGACATACAAAATTATTCATTAAACTAAAAAGTTTTATTATTTATCAACCTTTAACCCTTTAACAGGCAGAAAAATCCGGAAGTTCAAAAATTTCAAAAGTACAAAATTTCATTTATTTGCCACCTAACTTTTATTTATTTTTTATTCTTTTATTATTATTATTTTTTTGGGGGGAGCCCCCAAATATAATTTGTCTAGGAGCCCCAACTATCCTTAATCCGCCACTGGTAATGCGAATTCCACCAGCGAAAGTCTATATTTTTAACAGATGTAATGCACTAGCCAGAAAAGCATGATTGCTTCGGGCGTAACAACCAACCCAACCCACCCAGCCCCCTCCCTTGTCTGTCTGTATTAGTTTCATTACTTCCTCCCCCCCCTCTCTTTTTTACAATTATAATATTCTCAGAACTCCTCACGGGAATTTAAATTGAAGTATCGATTTCTCCTTGTTGAGAAAATAACTTGTATTCCAGCATTAACGTATTTAATACCAGACGGAATGTTCGTAATACTTGTAAATGTTTTTTTTTTTTTACGTACGTAATTTAATCCTATCGATTAACGTCTCTTAGCAACAGTGTAATAAAGAGCTGTTAGGCAGCAGAAAATAATCTTACATTTCTATAGCAGCATTAATTTCTTCCTTGCTTTAGTCGACATAACAAGGTATTCAATGTACTCAACACCCATCCAACCTGCAAATAGAATTCTTTTTACACCACAAGTGGGTAGGTTTGATATTATTATTATTTTCCGGAGATCTTTCTTCTACAAAGGCAACGTTTTCAAGTAAGGTTCAAAAATATGTTGACTGTGAGTAAAATTTAAATATGGGTTACGTCAGTTATTACAATTTTAATATTAAATACTTTAACATTAAAGTATTTAAAAGTAATGTGAAAGTGAGCAATAAATACAAAACGTTATATTCAGGCAATGGGGCAATGACAATCAAGGAAAATAGTATTCAACACTAAATACGAGGCTAATCATCTTAAATGGCAGTCAGTCTCAAGTAGAGTGATGTGGGCAAATATGAGAATGGGGAACTGGACAATGAGACTTATTTGTGCCTATGGTCCCACAGAAGGTTCTACTAAGGTAGAAGTGGAGGGATTTTTTGAGGCTTTAGAAAAGGCCACTGACACAATGAAAAATGAAAAGTTGGTCCTTGTTGGGGATCTAAATAGCAGAGTAGGAAATGATTGTGAGACATACAAAAATATTTTGGGAAAATTTGGAGAAAAGAGCAAAGCTAATAAAAATGGCAAATATCTGTTGGATTTCTGCTCAGGACATGGACTGGTTATTACTAACACCATGTTCCAACATAAAAATGTGCACAAATTCACATGGAGAGAAGAGGCTAGGAATAAGAAAAGTCTCATTGACTATGTTATTGTTGATAGTGATGTTTTCTCCCTCGTCAGGACACCAGAGTGTACAGAGGATTTGAAATTTGAAGTGATCACTATTTAGTCTTGAGCAGGATAAAATTGAATTTCATATTGAAAAGAATAACATGTAAGAAGGAATAAAAGTTAAGCAGCTCTCAGAGGTGAACTGTAGACTAAAATACACAAAGATTATTGAAGAAAAAATGAAACAGTTTGAGAACAGGAATCAAATCTTGGAGATTCAGAACTGAAGAAAATCAATGTTTTCTTCAAACTCTGAAGAACACATTGATTGATTCTGCCAGAGAGGCATGTGGTGAGGTTGTCTGCAAGGATAAAAAAATCAGAACTCCCTGGTGGACACAGGAAGTTAAAGAGGCAGTGAAGGAAAAGAAGAAAGCATATCAAAGGTTTCTGGCAAATAAGTCAGCTTGTGCTCTTAGAGAATATAGAGACAAATGCAAGAATGCTAAACACTGTGTAAAACTAGCTAAACAAAAGTCATAGGAGGACTTTGGCAAGAATATAGAAAATAAATATCACGAAGGTGGCAAAATATTCTGGAGGTTGTTGAAGAAGCTTAGGAATGGAGGAAAGAGTGCTGTAAAAGGAGTTGGAGATGATAAAGGTGACATGAAAACGGGAGAAAAAGATATCCTTGAAGTATGGAGTAATTACTTTGAAAACCTGCTAAATGAAACAAGCAGTGATGACAGCACAGTGTTAAAAAACACTGACCAGGCATGCAGTCAGGAATACATATCCATATTTGAAGCAGAAAAAGCCATCAAAGGCTTGAAATGTGGAAAGGCAGCTGGAGTAGATGATATTCGACCAGAAATACTGAAGTATGGTGGTATAAGAGTCTTACAGTGGCTGCACTGCATAGTTCAGAAAGCCTGTACAGAGGGACGAATTCCCGATGATTGGAGTAGAGCTCTCATAGTACCCATATATAAAAAGGGAAATAAAACTGAATGTGAGAATTACAGAGGTATTTCCCTACTGAGTGTTCCTAGCAAGATCTATGCAAGTATACTTGAGAAACGGTTGAGAAGAATTGTGGAAAGAAAGCTTGGTGAAGAACAAGCTGGATTCAGGCCAAATAGAGGCTGTCAGAATCAAATCTTCACTTTACAACAAATAGTCGAGAAATCATGGGAATATAACAAAGATCTGTATTTTAGTTTTGTCGATTTGGAAAAGGCATATGACAAGGTGCCAAGAGAGAAGCTGTTCAATACGCTGCAGTTATATGGTGTGAATGGGGCATTATATCAAGCAATACTTAGTCGTTATTTGAGTTGTAAGTCAGCAGTTAGAATTGAAGGGAGTACAGGAAGATGGTTTAATGTTAAATCTGGTGTGAGACAAGGATGTCCATTATCCCCTCTATTATTCATTATCTATATGGATCAGATTATGAAGGAAAGTGGTATTAAACAATATCTCCAAAATTGGAGATATTAATGTCAGCTCTTTGCTTTCTGCGGATGATGTTATACTTCTAAATAAATCCGCTAGAAGTCTACAAGATTCTCTGACTAAATTGAATAGCTGTTGTAATAGATATGGTATGAAGGTCAGCAATAAAAAGACAAAGACAATGAAAATAGGCAGAATCATTGAAAATATCAACTGTTGTGAATGGAGAACCTGTGGAACAAGTAAAACATTTCAGCTACTTAGGCGCGATTTTTACTGAAGATGGGAAATTAAATATAGAAATAGACAACAGAATCAGCAAAGCTGGTATGGTAGGAAGTAAATTGAATAAATTCATATGGAATAAGAGAGAAATTAGTCGGAACACTAAATTAGCTGTATACAAGATGGGGTTCAAACCAGCTTTAATTTATGGATCTGAGAGCTGGGTCAGAAGTAAAACACTTGACCAAAGACTAGAGACCACAGATATGAGAGTCCTGAGAAAGATTAGAGGCGTGAACAGATGGCATCAATGGCAATATCATATTAAAAACGAGGATATTAGGAAAGAAGTTGACATTGTCATCATCCAGGAATGTGTTAGCAGAGCTAATCTCAGGTGGTATGGTCACTTAAACAGAATGGGCGAGGAAAGATTAGCAAAGCAACCAGGTTGGCAGGAAAACGACTCAGAGGATGACCAAGATATAGGTGGATTGATTGATACGGTACAAAGTGCCTTAGACGATAGAAATATAAGATCTGATAATGTTGGAGTCTTCACAAGTAACAGACTGATTTGAAGGAAAATTGTAGATAGGAAGTTAGTAATGATGTAATTTTTTTCATGTAGTACTATCATATCCTGTACACCCCTTGAGGGTACATGGCAGGAATTTGATGATGATGATGATGATGATGATGTATTTAAAAGTATTTATTAAAGCTGCTAAGTGTTTAATATTAAATGGAATATGTTATTGATACTAAGGAGACCCAAGTCAGATATCTCAATCATGAATACAAAGAAGCTTCATAGAACGGTAGAAAAATAATTTATTCTACGTTTTATATATATATTATAACAAAAAACAAATTAATTCTATCTACCGGTGTTAATAACCTTAATATTTCTTCTTTTACACTTATCAGGCTGGAAGTACTCTGCACTGCAACAAGTGATGAATGATTTTGTTAAAAATTCTGAGATCAATAGACTCTATGTTCTTCACATGTATTCTGCTACATTAGGTGAATTTGTTCTTGGATGACATACTTCCCATTTTTTGTTTGTTATCTTTATTTTATTCTAAATTCTTTATTCCCAAAATGTAATTACTATCTCTTTTAAGTACTGATTTCTTTTATCCAAACAAAAGATTATGATACTATGACACTAGTCTTAAGACCATTTATCATAATGATTTCGTTTATTATTGGATTCATATTATTTGTTCTAAACAAAACCAAGGAACAGGCAGAGATATAAATAAACAAATAATAGTTGTTGCTTTCTTTTATCTGCGAATTGTCTCAATAAAAAATGCATTATTTCAAAATCATTGTTGCTTATATACGGACGATGTATTTAAAGCTATGCAATCATTATATTATGTCTGTCGATCGCGTGTGTTCTCTGGTCGATTTGGATGTTTTCGAGTGAAAAAAAGTTTCTAATAGAGGGGAAACGCTACCATTTCCTTGAGCACGAGACTGTCCAACCGTAGGTCAAATGTCTCGTTAGTCATTGCAATTATATTAAGGATGTGCTTTCTTTATTAATAAAAATTAATTATCTATTATTCCGTCTTTTGTAATTATTTTATAAGATGCAATAGTAACCACGAAATGTATAATCAAAATTATTTGAATGCATCGTTAAAACTCTTACTGGTGATTCCATTAATCTGCAATGAAAAAAGGATCAAATTCTACTCCATTCCTCTTTGAAAGAATTAGTAAAATCAGCCATTTTCATTAATTCGACTAGTGAAGTGGATCTTTTTGGCTGCGTTTTATTCCTGTAGGGTTCAATTTGACGATCTCCGCTAGTTACTGAAATATTCCAATGACTTTCCCTTGAAGCTACAATTTTATACTAACTCTTTTTGAAGTGGAACTTATCATTTTGGAACGTGGTTAGGGCCATTTACCATACAATTACCAAAATATAGGATACGTAAAATCGCCCAGAACATCACCGAAGGACTTATCATTATTAAAATGACGCCATTAAATATCCTCGTTGGTAAAGTAACTCAGGATAAAAGTGTTCTCTAGCCATCCTCCATAATTCAGTAGGCCTATCGCATCAAAAGAGCTTGCATCATGACTTCTCAATTTTTAAGACCCATTTCTATTTTCTGTATGGCTTGTGCTATGCCAATCGATGATTTATACTGTGCACAACATCTCTACAAAAGATATGGTGGAATCTTTCCTTAAAATTCCAAGAACACTCTAATCTCTAAGTGGTAAAACACTTATGGGAGTTCTGTGGCTTCCTCTCTCTGCAGTTACAGATTGTTTAGGATCTGAGGATGACACGAGATAATGATCGTTTACTCTCGGCAATTTAGGCCTTCACTAGTTTCACATCCTGTACCTTGTATCACCATCCAGTGCGGTTGCATTTCCCCAGTATGCTGCAGACTGCGGATTTCGAAATGTTTACTGGTTTATAATGAAGTTCTCATACAAAAAATAATACGACAGTATGGTCGGTGGACAAGAAGGAATTATTCATATTGATAGGAAGAACTGTGAACCATTAATTGGGATAAACAAGAGAGAAGTCTGACGCAGAAAGCTTAATCTCTTTTATATTGCTACCGTCTAATATCACCAAAAATTGATGTACGTAGGAAAAGTGATTCTTGAGGAAGCTCCAGCATTAGGTGCATAATTAGCAGATACAGAAAGAACCGTACAATTACAAAGCTGGCAACCTTGTTACAGAAGTAAGGGGATTTGACTAAATGATGAGGCTTATTTAAAGGATTTTGTGTTAAAATATTCAAAAGCATTAGAGATATTAGGAGAGACCACTGGCGATTCTCCATAGTTTCTGTGGTATTTTCCCAGATATGGTGGCCTAAATAAGGAGATCCTTGTTGATCAATTATGGCAGAATCCATACTAGGAGTAGTATTTAGTTGAAAGCCTTCAGCATAGCGTACCTAGTGGGAAGTTGTTTCTTTCAGTTATTTTAGAGAAAATTAGCGCGAAAGAAACTGGTTGCCAGTTTTAAGTTAATGTGTGACCATTTGTAGAAATGGGTTGTATGCGTGCTAATTTTCACGCTTCATGGAGTCAGCTCTGAAGTGAAGCATGCATGGAGAACGACTGGAAGAAATGGAAAAAAGGTTAGGAGCTTTTTTGGTGTTCAGTTTGAATGGACATCATTCTTAGGAGAGATCCAATGAATTATGTCCATTTCTAATGGTTGGGAAAATTTATAAAAATTAACTGCGCAGTAATTTATGGAGAGATAAAAAGCTAGAAGTTTTTTGTAGTTGTAGCAGTAGAAGTAGTAGTAGTACCTGATGATGCGATAGAACCATCCGAGTGGGACGGCATTGTGCGAAATGTAGGACAAAAGTTACCATTAATAGCTTTAACAACAGACCAGAAGGCATAACTTCTATTTGTACATGATGCAGTTTTTTCCTGCTCTTAGATCTTTAACATCAGCTGTGCATGTGCTGATCACTTTCTTTCTTTGTATTCCAGACTTGAAGTATTCAATATAGGAAGATGGAAATTGGATGATGGACAGTAGAGGATGATCGGTTCTTCTCTTTACAGCCTTTTTGGAGAATACGACAGTGAACAGAATTTAAGATGGAATGGTGAATAAATATTTGCATAAAAATAAAAATAATTTTGGTGATACTTTTGGTGAATAATTTCAGATGGAAGAGACGGAAAGAATACTCCAACCTTGAGAATGAAGCAGAGTTTCAAAGTTCATCACACTTGGAATTCTCATAATGTCCTCAAGGCATGGATGGGAGCCGTTGTGTACGAGCTCGTATTTATTACTCGACTTGAGAAGAGGTCTTTAGTAGATTTTTTTTGGTGTTGTTTCAGTTACCAAGGGGACAGATCGCCTTCAACAACTGATCACAAGTATTGAAGAGATACATTTATACGTTTGGAGAGTAGTTGTGGTTATCTTGTATTCTGATGTGCCTATAATGAATTTTTATCTGATCATTTGTAGAAGCAAATGTCTGAGCGTCACTACTTGAATGATCAGTGCAATTGAGAAAGGAATTGCAGATGAAGTTTTGATCATGAGAACGTCCGACTAACAGTGAAGATTACTTTAGTCTTCGGAAGGATGGACTGAAGAAAATAGACATTTAAAATCAAGAAAAATTAAAACGTTCAGAATGGAGAGGACAAATTTTTATCAAAATGAGAAGGTTCCATTTTGATGTTTTTCTTCCAGTTAATGAAATCTGCTGTCAAAGTTAGATTCTTCGAGGAATTGCTAATAAAATAACATTTATGAAAGCCACGACACAAAAGACGGAATTCGCATCCAACCAAAAACTTCCACCCATTACACAATACTAACCAACTTACTGGATAATAGCAACCTACCCTACCACACATTTGTCCTCAATAGTGAGAAGAACCTTAAAGTTGTGCTCAGAGAGGTAACAATCAATTATAATAGATGAAATCACATCAGACTTCCAAATCAGAGGTTTCAGACCTGTTAAGGTCAGCGGCATGCACAGAGCCGACAAAACACCATACTCCCTTAGTACTGGTAGAAATCAGCAAAGACCAGAAACACATCTACGATCTCCAAACTATCTGCGATTTAGTCAACGACACAATGTCATCGCTGCTAAACGTTTGGCCATGCAGAACGCTGTTGCAAAGCAGATTACCGATGAGTTAAATGTATTGGCAAACATACAACGACTGAATGCCAAAAACAACGCCCACAACCAGCAAAGTGTACAAATTGCGGAGGTCCACATCCCGCAAACTACAGAGCTGTACGGCATTCCCACAGAACCAAAAGACTCAACCCCAAATCAGTAAACCTCCACAAGAAAATAGAAGCCACGAGCTCCACAACAATACCCATACTACACCCATGCCAACTTACCCCCAATAGATCTATACCACGATAAAACTACCCAAAATTCTACTAAACCTGACCTGTCAAATTTAACAAGCTTCATCGGAACAATGCTATCAGATCTTCGACAAACTAACCCCCTACCCCCTCAAGAAGCCAAGGATCATTCTTAAGCATACTCAACTACTATCCTCAGCAATCCTAAACAGAATAGAAAACCTACCTCACTACAGATTGTCAGCTGGAACGCAAATGGAATAACAAACAAATCCCAGAACTACGGGAATTCACAGCAGAGACCTAAGCTGATATTCTTCTCATCAACGAAACACATCTGCGCCCAAGCGACAAATCAAACTTAACAACTATATCACCTGCCGTACGGACAGGTTCTACGTAAGAGGAGGAGGCACAGCCATCTTAATCAAAATAAAAATTAAACACAATGAATTCGCTAAGCTCCAAACTGAACTCATTGAAACAACAGGAAGTGAAGTCCACATGGAAAACACAAACAATCTCAAGATATTTGCAGCCTACAATCCCCAAAATACCCAACTTGGAACAGTAGAAATTCAAACAACAACGTCAGAACACTTAACTCATATGCAACTACAAGAAACATGACAATGATAGGACCCAGAGAGCCCCACGTACTATGGAGCTACCGGCCGTCCACACGTACTTGATATAGCAATATTAAAAAAAAAAACATAGCACACGACTATCAAATACAGGCAATCATCGCCATCAGTTCGGACCACAACACCATCATATTGCAACTAGGCACCATACATGATCTAACAGAAAACAAGATCACCTTTATTAACTGGAAACAATTTCCTTCAGCCGTCCAGGAAAACCTAGGCCCAGTGTCACACATAACATCTACTGAAGAAATAGAAAAGGCAGTGGCAACCCTTGAAAAACAAATATTGGCAGCAATATCGTATATAACAGACACAACCACCTGTGCACCCCCAAAACAGACTCCCTGAGGAAATAAAACAACTTATCCGAGAAAAGAATAAGCTCGAAGACAATATCACAGAACAGTGGATCCCACAGATAAACAGGCAGTTAATAGAGCAAAGAACCAGGTTCGGTACGCACCACCGAAACCAACTTTGGAACAACAAAGTATATCACCTAAGCACAGAAGACCAGTCAATATGGAAAGTTATGAGGTCGCTTCGCTCAAAGCACAGCACACTCCCTCCAATCCAAGGCGAATATGGAACAGCATATAAAGATGAAGAAAAAGCACAGGGATTTGCAGATAGAATAGAAAGAAAACGCAGCCCCAATTATTCCCAAGCGGACTTAAACTTCATAAGAATAATCCACACCCAATTGCGCAAAATAACTCAGAACGCGAAGCCCTAATCCAACAATAAACTCATATCACCAGAAGAAATAAACCAAATCAAAAGAAAACTCAACAGCAAGAAGGGACCGGGCGGAATCACGAACAAGGCACTCAAGCTGCTCTCTCGCGAAGGCATTATGAATCTAGTGGCAATCACCAAGGCCATCCTACGGCTAACTTACTATCCAGAAAGGTGGAAACTTAGACGTCTTTCTAATTCTAAAACGAGGACAAAATACACAATTTTCATACAATTATCGATCTATCAGTCTACTATCATGCGCAGGCAAGATAGCCGAACATGCTATACTTGCAAGGATTCAAGAGGCAGAAGAAAACAACCTCGTCATACCAAATGAACAATTCGGAGTCATTGAATACATTACCCAATGGCATCAGCACTCTGGTGCAATCTTCTTGGACATCGCTGGCATTACTGATTAATTTTCAAGCAACACCAAGTAGAAATGGAATCCATTATCACTAGTTCTACTTATCAAATCATATCTGAACAACAGAAAATTTAGGGTAAAAATAAATGGAATTAGATTCACTGAAAGAAAAATCACGGCTTGAATAAAGAAGACTGGAGTCCCCCAAGACTCCAGTCTTCTTTACTCTTCTCCATATATATGGCAGATCTCCCCAAGTTGTCCCCATCCATCACCGCTCGCTATGCCAATGACACGATCATCATAGCCAGGACCCCTCCAACCACAGCTGGCCATAAAGAAACTGCAGATAGAAATCAGGTAACCATAGAATTAGTACAGCAAATGGCGCATCTCAATCGACCAGAAAAAAGCTCCGCAACAATACAAATGTTCGGGAAAATAATCCCTTGGTACAAATCAGTCAAATATCTAAGAGTTCAGCTTGATAAAAGCATAACCCTCAAGAGACGTAAATAATGTCTCCAAAGCCAACCAAACCACAGTACAGCTATATCAACTCCTGACTTGGAACAGCCTCCTAAAAAGTTCGGAGTGAAGTACCAACGGACACCCCGTGATTTTTATCTCTTAGGATGACTGGGGGTATTCTTTCTTTTGAGTGTGTATCATTGTTAAGCTCCATTTCCACTGGTTTGGGTGTGTCTCTGGTAATGGAGAATTTCCTATTTTTTTATTTTTTGGAATTCCTCCTACACTGTATGAGGTGGCAATTGGTTTGGAATTTTGCCGCATTGAATGAATCAATCCCCGCATCTCACGGTCAATTGATTCCATAATTTGACCTTCATTAGTCGCAGCATTGCCATTCGTTACCCTGGTTAGTAAATAAAGGGTAAAATCTCAAAAAATCGGACGATCTCTAGGCCACTCCATAGTGGACGAAAGACCGTCCAAATCTCCGCGTTGGTTCTACTCAGTGAAACTCGACCACTGAGCAGAACCGCTCAAATTCCGAAGAAAATAATTCACCGGCAAGAACCCCTCAGCGGGCCGTGCCGGAGACTCAAAGTGCTCCCTTAAGGCAAAAACCTTAAGAGAGCGAACTCAAATACTCATCACCCAGGATAACAGCAACAGCCGAAACTCAGTTAACTTCCTTGGTTCAGCATTGCCATTTATTACCCTGATTAGTAAGTAAAGGGTAAAATCTCAAAAAATCGGACGATCTCTAGGCCACTCCATAGTGGGCGAAAGACCGTCCATGTCTCAGCGTTGGTTCCACTTAGTGACCGCCCCCCGACGGGCTCCCCGTTTAAGCAGAACCGCTCAGCGTTGGTTCCACTGAGTGTCGGCCGCCCCGTCCTAGCACCCCGACTACTGAGTAGAACCGCTCAAATTCCGAGGAAAATAATTCACCGACAAGAACCCCTCAGCGGGCCGTGCCGGAGAACACCTTCCCCGGAGACTCAAAGTGTAAGGCAAAAACCCTAAGGGAGCAAACTCAAAAACTCACACCCAGGATAACAGCAACAGCCGAACCTCAGTTAACTTCCTTGGTTCAGCATTGCTAATTGTTACCCTGATTAGTAAGTAAATGGTAAAATCTCAAAAAATCGGACGATCTCTAGGCCACTCCATAGTGGGCGAAAGACCGTCCATATCTCAGCGTTGGTTCTACTCAGTGACGGGCTCCCCGACCACTGAGCAGAACCGCTCAAATTCCGAGAAAAATAATTTAATTCACCGGCAAGAACCCCTCAGCGGGCCGTGCCGGAGAACACCTTCCCCGGAGACTCAAAGTGCTCCCTTAAGGCAAAAACCCTAAGAGAGCGAACTCAAAAACTCATACGCCCAAGGTAACAGCAACAGCCGAACCTCAGTTAACTTCCTCGGTTCAGCATTGCTAATTGTTACCCTGATTAGTAAGTAAAGGGTAAAATCTCAAAAAATCGGACGATCTCTAGGCCACTCCATAGTGGGCGAAAGACCGTCCATGTCTCAGCGTTGGTTCCACTCATTGACGGCCGCCCCGTCCAAGCACCCCGACGGGCTCCCCGTTTAAGCAGAACCGCTCAGCGTTGGCTCCACTCAGTGTCGGCCGCCCCATCCTAGCACCCCGATGGGCTCCCCGACTCCTGAGCAGAACCGCTCAAATTCCGAGGAAAATAATTCACCGACAAGAACCCCTCAGCGGGCCCTGCCGGAGAACACCTTCCCCGGAGACTCAAGGTGCTCCCTTAAGGCAAAAACCCTAAGGGAGCGAACTCAAAAACTCACACCCAGGATAACAGCAACAGCCGAACCTCAGTTTACTTCCTCGGTTCACCATTGCTAATTGTTACCCTGATTAGTAAGTAAAGGGTAAAATCTCAAAAAATCGGACGATCTCTAGGCCACTCCATAGTGGGCGAAAGACCGTCCATGTCTCAGCGTTGGTTCCACTCATTGACGGCCGCCCCGTCCAAGCACCCCGACGGGCTCCCCGTTTAAGCAGAACCGCTCAGCGTTGGTTCCACTCAGTGTCGGCCGCCCCATCCTAGCACCCCGATGGGCTCCCCGACTCCTGAGCAGAACCGCTCAAATTCCGAGGAAAATAATTCACCGACAAGAACCCCTCAGCGGGCCCTGCCGGAGAACACCTTCCCCGGAGACTCAAGGTGCTCCCTTAAGGCAAAAACCCTAAGGGAGCGAACTCAAAAACTCACACCCAGGATAACAGCAACAGCCGAACCTCAGTTTACTTCCTCGGTTCAGCATTGCTATTTGTTACCCTGGAAGTCCTAAAAAGGACTATTCATCTTCAAGTCATAATTTGACCTCAAAATAAAAAACTCTTTTATAATAAATTGTTATTATAGTTACTAAGGTGTGCGAAAATTTATACTTTAATATTTTAAAATAAAGAAGGTTTCTAAATGTTTTATTAAAAATTGCCATTATAATAAATTTTCCATTAAATTATTAAATTCTTTGTTATTACTTTTGAATAATTTAAAATATTAGTGGATTTAGTATGGAACCGCATATCAAGCTACCACAACTATTTATTATATTAAGTCTAACATATTCAGTTATAACTAATGTAACTTTTTATACTCGTATATAATTAGTCATACATTATTAGGTGACAAAATTCAAAGGTGACACAAGTCTCCTTTGAAAAGAATGATCTCATATTCTAATTTCAGATCAATTAATCAATCTCCAAATCGGTCGGAAACCGAGAAAACAAATATTACGAGACTCCCTCACGATGATACTGAGCGCTTTTACAGAACCATATCTTCACCTCACTCTGACTCCATAAGTGTAATATTCCTAAAACTTTAATAAAATATTTATAAAATATAATTGTAATTGTTATATTGAATTAAACTTTAAAAATATATTGAAATGTTTTAAAATTTCCTAAAAGTAAAATAAAACAGGTAATGCACCTTTTATTAATTTATATGTAAATCATATATTAGAATCTTTGAGGTGTGTTTGTTGGTATTTCTTAATTTTAATATAAAATTATTAAGAAATTTTGTTGCATGTAATTGCATGTAATATTAAGCATAAATTGTTTTATAACTGTCTTTCGTCCCAGAGCTGCCATTGGCGTGATAAACAAACGAAATAAAAATAAATACTACACAAATTTTAAAAAATCTTCTCTGCGATAAGAAACGTTGTTAAGCTTTTTTCTTATCCCAGCTTTTCAGGTAATCCCACCTATATTTTTTTTTTTCAGTGATGATTCTTGTGTTGATAGTTCAGTACTTCTGAGACTGTTCCGGCAACCGTGTTTTCACTGTTCTCCTTTTACCTTAATAAAACTGCTCCAGCAAACATGACAATCTAATCACCTTCTGCCATCGAGAGTATAAGTGATTTCAGTAAATATAAAATATAATTTGGTCTGCTTAGTCCCAAATGCAGCACATCCTCGTTCGTTCAGCTCCGCGTGAATATCATTGTAATGGTGATATTCGTTCATTCATTTTGGTATGGTGATTCAAATGGTAAAAGTCACCAGGAGCCTGAGATGTGCAAATACCGCTGGAGTAGATGGCATTGACTAGCTGAAATACGATGGTATAAAAGTATTGTAATGGCTAAATGTTTCTATTTTATAAAGCTAGTTTTGTTGGAGTTGTCTTTAGAATTAGCACCCTTAAGTCAATTAAGGTTATAACGCCAATGTGTCATGTCTATTAATTGAGTGTGTTCTTTGGATAGTTTGCCTGTTTTGCAGGGAAAAAACAGGAAGACTATCCTGAAATAAAAAATTTCTCTGTTATTTCCGTATGTGACCAACTGGCGTACTTACAGCTGAAGAACACGTGACGTTCTTCACTTCGTAAACAAGTTGCGAACCTTCTTGAAATGCTTCGGTCAATTGCTGCACACACAGGAAGCTCTGTTTATCCGTAAACCTTCTCAGACGACGTCGTTCCTGACAAACTTAGGACCACAGTTACTCCTCTTAGACAAGCAATGTGGGTTATTTTTCCACTGATTAAACACCCGGAACATCTCACCGCGTAAGTGGCGTTTACGTATATCTTCATAAGTGTGTCTAATTTAGTGGCCTATATTATCGATATGCAAGTACAGTCTCGATTAATTGACACTGAATCTTGATCGCGATAAAAATGTGTTACAAATACAGTTCAACAGTATTCTGTCAAACGTGGATTTGTAGACGAACTTTTTAACCTCGTTTTAGCTTTTATAGCCATTCCATTTAATTGAAGCTTGCGTCATATCAGAAAGCATTCTCTTTTAGCCTATTTTGTGATAACCAGCTGAATTTTCGGTTTTCTTTATTTTCTCATATCGTTTGTATACATATTTTATGAAAACTCGAGATTGAGATTCAGATATAAAAGGTAAATAATTAATTAAAAAAATTCCAGAAGGACATAGATGTCGCTTCTGTTGTTACACACAATGCTACTAGTTATAATTAGGATCTCCATTCCCATCTATTCATTGGACATCATCAGATGCCATATGGTCACTCAGTTAATTGGTGATGGCCATAGGAATCCTCGCCAGGTGGTTATGTTGAATGCTTTACTCGATGCTTCAACTCTATGAAGACCATTGAGGATCCATCCTTCCTTTTTTTCCGGGAACTTTATCTTCTATTCCTCTATTGAGAAGTCCTCCTTCTATCCTTCTAATGCACCCAAAGTACGCATATCGGTCATTGAATTAGAAACTCTTATATAATATCGTGTTGGATCTCATCTCTATGTTTACTGGGCATCTACAGATGCCGTATGGTCACTCCGATGCTCGGTGATGTTCCACGCCAGGCCTCGCCCTCGCCATATAGTCCTGTTATTTGCTTTTCTGGCGGCCTCAACTCTCTGAAGATCAGTCACTCCACACACACCATCCATCCATCTCATTGATGGTCTACCCCTGCCTCTTTTTCCAGGAACTTTACCTTCTATTACTGTTCTGAGAAGTCCTCCTTTCATCCTTTCTATGTGTCCAAAATATTTTAATTTTCTTCTGTGAATATCCTTAAGGAGCCTCAAAGTTCTACTAATCTTTTCTAACACCCATTCATTTGTACGCCTTTCAGTATATGATATCCTCAACAGCCTTCTGTAACACCACATCTCAAAAGCAGATATCCGTTTCTTATCGGACTTCTTTAGGTTTCAAGTCTCACATCCATAAGTCGCTGTTGGAAAAACTACTGCATACAAAATCCTCAACTTTGTTCCCATGAAGATAGATCCATCCTTCCAGATTTTAGACAGGTCTCTGACTGTTGTTTTAGCCATTCCTAACTTTTTTCTGACATTTTCTGAACAGCAATTCTTCACATTAATAATGGATCCCAGGTACCCGAACTTGCTGACTTCCTCAATTCTTTCTCCATTAAGGTACACTTGTTTCTCAAGAGCTTCTCTGTTTGTATTTCCTTTGAGAACCATAATCTTTGTCTTGCTAGGATTGAGTTGAAGTCCTCTGTTATTACTGATCTTGTTAACTTTGGACCTCCTGGTAGCTCAATTTACAGCACATAAGCAGTTTGAATTGCATCTATGTATACAACATACCAGGCGTTCACGAGATAGTTCATTAACTGGCTCAGGTTTGATAGAAGAGGACTTTGTTGCCGGATCTATTTTTCTAACAAGTCCCACACATGCTCATTAGAGTTCAGATCCAGATTTTTTGGTAACCAGGGAAGATGGTGGAAGTTGCTGTCATGCTTGCTGAACCACTGATGAACAATTCCTAAGCGAGGACAATAGCATTATCGTTCATGAAATAAGTCACTTGCTGAATAAAAAAAAAATCAACGTTGCAGGATGAACTTCATAGGTGACAATGTTAAGATATTCCTTTCAGGAATATCTTAACATTGACACCACTTCCAGAATCTCAAGTTTTGTTTACAAGACAAACTGTGTTCATTACTTCGTGGTCCGACGATTTCTGGTTCAAGGTATACCAATATGAATCGTCGGACTACATGACACTTTTTGCAGTTTCCAGTCACGATGTTCCTGACACCACTGTAAACAAAACAAACGGGTTCTTCGCAGAAATAGGTGATATCCGTATATTCATGCGCTGCCAGTACCGATCCGCTTCAATCCCTACGCATATCTCAATGAGAGATGGGTCGGGAATAGCCTTGATTAAATTCTCCGGTCAGTTGCTGCACACAAGAAATTGTTTGTCCGTACAAGCCTTCTTAGATGACGATCTCTCTCTCTCTCTCTCTCATAACCACGGTTATGCTTCTTGGGCAACCAATTTTGATTATTTTTCTACTGATTAAACACCCAGGATATCTCACCTTTTGAGAAACTAGTCAGCTCATCTGTTTTCAAAATCGTGACTCTAGTCAGACAGGCACCCACAGTAAACTCTTTATCGAACTTCCAAAAGATCCTTTGTGTTTCCTACTTGTGACCAATACTATTGGCAATTACTGACTAGCAGCATTCTTAAATAGCTGTCTAAAATACCGGGTGACGCACCTGGCTAAACATTTTACATACGCTGCATTAGTGAGGTTAACTTACATCTCCATAAAGGTTTATAATTTCCTGCCGGTATGTTCATCTTTCTTCTGCCAATATCCTTAAGGAGCCTTAAAGTTCTATCGATTCTTTTTAGCACCCATCCGTTTGTCCGCCTTTCAGAATATGATATCCTGAATAGAAGGCTGTTGAGGATATCGTATCATATCAAAAACACCATCTTTTTCCTATCAGACTTTTTTTTTTTCCGTTCCAGATTTTATTTTTGACTAAATTACTTCATTACAAATGTATTTATTTAATTCCTTTTTGTATTTAATTCTTTTTGCATATTTAATGCATATTGCATATATTTAATGCATAGAATGCATATTTAATATGAGATTTTTTTTTCTAATTTCTCTATTTTTCACATATTTTTGTATTGCGTAAATTATTGTTTTTATTTTATATTTATAATTGCTACAATAGTTTATTTTCATCTGTTTCATATTAATAAAAGATAATTCACTGAAATGAAGACCCGGAATGCGAAACGAAAATACGATTAAAAGAAATTAATGTTTGGAATGCAAATAAGCTTTTTTTTATTATTGAAAGCTAATCAAAACACGTATATTGTAGTTTATAGTAATTTGTTCATTTGATTTCCAAATCAGTTAATCTCGATCCCAATATGCATTTATTTTACCTTGAAAATAAGTTCCCAATCTATAAACTCCACTTAATAATCAGCCATGATTGCTACAGTATAGTGCCACCATCTTGTGGAAATATACAGAACGATCCAGTTAAAAACTTGCTTATATGAAACCATACATCGTGAATGACATTGCATTAAACTTAGACGTTATTAACTTAAGAATAATAAACTAAACCTCAGACCTTGTTGCTTTTGCTCAGTATTAAATCCCGAGATAACTAAAGTAGTGGTTTGCAAACTCTTGGAAGCGATCTTCCAAGACAATAAAGCGAACTTGTTGGTTCAAATGTTAAATTTATAATAAATTACTATTTTACTCTGTTTTGTCTATAAAAATAATAACAAATAAATCAGTGTCTATTAGCGTAGTAATTCTTTTTTCTCGAACTTTGTTCTTACAAAATGTAAAGTGATATAACACAGTTGCCTGCAGCTTGATGAGTGAATTATCTATATTTATTCCACAAATTAAAAGATCATGAAAAGTAGTGTTTCTTTGATTATAATTCTAAATCTCTAATTAAAAATTAAGATTTTAAACAAAATTAATTTTACTAAATAATAAATTGTTTTCTTATAAGGACAATCTTTGAACTTTAAAATGTAATGCAAAAAATTTGTTTTATTTATACACCATTATATAATTTATATAGATAAGTATATAAACTTGAAAGTAGGAACTTGAATCAATCGACCGTGAGATGCGGTGATTGATTCATTCAATCCAATATCCTTGGAGGGTAATGGATGGCAATTTTGTAGCCAATGAAGTTCTAACTGAGGCTCAGCTATTGCTGTTACCCTCCTGCCATGATCAGAGCTTTAATTGCTCAATAACATCTTATCCATACACTGTCCTCTACAGATAACGGGGCAGATGAAAAGCATTCTTGCTTCGCCCCTTTAAGCCAGTCCTTATAAGGACTATAAGGAATTGTTGTGAGGGGATGATTAATTCATTCAATCCAACATCCTTGGAGGGTAATGGATGGCAATGTTGTAGCCAAAGAAATTCTAACTTCGGCTTGGCTATTGCTGTTACCCTCCTGCCATGATCAGAGCTTTAATTGCTCAATAACACCCTATCCCTACGCTGTCCTCTACAGATAACGGGGAAGATGAAAAGCATTCCTGCTTCGCCCCTTTAAGCCAGTCCTTATAAGGATAAGGAATTGTTGTGAGGTTTCGGGGAATCAATCGACCGTGAATTGCGGTGATTGATTTTATACCCTTGGAGGTAATGAATGGCAATGCAATGCTGTACCAATGAAGTTTAACTGAGGTTCGGCTGTTGCTGTTACCCCCTTGGGTGATGAGTTTTTGAGTTCGCTCTCTTAAGGTTTTTGCCTTAAGGGAGCACTTTGAGTCTCCGGGGAAGGTGTTCTCCGGCACAGCCCGCTGAGGGACTTTGTCGGTGAATTATTTTCTTCGGAATTTGAGCGGTTCTGCTCGGTGGTCGGGGGAGCCCGTCACTGAGTGGAACCAACGCTGAGATAAGGACGGTCATTCGCCCACTATGGAGTGGCCTAGAGATCGTCCGTATTTTTGAGATTTCACCTTTACTTACATAGTCGGTGATTGATTTTATACCCTTGGAGGTAACGAATGGCAATGCTGAACCAATGAAGTTTAACTGAGGTTCGGCTGTTGCTGTTACCCCCCTTGGGTGATGAGTTTCGAGAGTTTTGAGTTCGCTTTCTTAAGGTTTTTGCCTTAAGGGAGCACTTTGAATCTCCGGAGAAAGTGTTCTCCGGCACGGCCCGGTGAGGGGCTTTGTCAGTGAATTATTTTCTTCGGAATTTGAGCGGTTCTGCTCGGTGGTCGGGGAGCCCGTCACTGAGTGGAACCAACGCGGAGATAGGGACGGTCTTTCGCCCACTATGGAGTGGCCTAGAGATCGTCCGATTTTTTGAGATATCACCTTTACTTAAACAGTCGGTGATTGATTCATTCAATCCAATACCCTTGGAGGGTAATGGATGGCAATGCTGTAGCCAATGAAGTTCCAGCTGAGGCTCGGCTATTGCTGTTACCCTCCTGCCATGATCAGAGCTTTAATAGCTCAATAACGCCTTATCCCTACACTGTTCTCTACACATAACGGGGGATATGAAAAGCATTCTTGCTTCGCCCCTTTAAGCCACTCCTTATAAGGATTAAGGAGTAATTGTTCTAAGTTGTAAATATACTGACTTCTGGGTTTTTTTAAATCATGGAAATTATAAAATCATGTGCAATATAGGTATTTATTATACAAATATTTCATCTTGCGTATCACAAAACATTATGATTTTAAGTGAAGAATAATAGTTAAAAGAATTAAAAATATATTTAATATAGTTAAGGACAACAATTTTCCGAAGTTTAGGGATAGAAATGCACTCATTCGGATTAAGATTTGGATGATGAAATGGACTTCAGCACTCTCCTAGAATAAGAGTTGTTGAATAAACCTTGTTTACACATAGATTTATGCAAATTATACCATTGTTTATCGTGGCTAGCGTTGTCAGTTCCGTGTTGTGCTAGTCCAGATTTATGAGGTTTGATATTGCCTTGGTGTTCAGAAACAAGTTTTTTTCTGTTTGTCCGTAATAAGATAAGCTGCATGAACATGGAACTTGGTAAACATGAGTAGGTATCATTAGTGAAAGTTTGACCTTTGGAGAAGGAATTAAACTGCTACTTAGTTGATGGACTTGAACTTAGTGATGAATGTATTTCTTCATTGTCTTTGCTACACGTTCATAAACGCCCTTTACATATAGGAGTCCGTGGACTTTCCCCCCCCCCCTTTTTTTTTCTGCATAGGAGAATCATTAATTATTTTCTGTGTTACTCTTCAGCCGTTTAGTAAAGCTGTTTGTGTGATGGTTTCTTGTCGAAGAGATCCTCGGGAGGAACAAAAGTTTTGTGGAACAAAAATCCGTCTCAATCGGTACCTTTCCATTGTATGTCAAGTGATGTAGATTAAGATGTCAGCCATGAAGCCATGAATCTAGACTAGCAGAATCCATACTGGTGGTCGTTGTTTAACCAGTGAGTCTCTAGGTAGTGAAGAAGTAGTCTATTGATAACTTTCTTCATTTCCATTAATATGAGAGGGTTGCAGTAATGGCGATTGATAGGTAGTTGGACGGCAGACTTTTATCTCCCTTTTTGGAATAGGCTGGATTATAGAGACAATAGAGAACAGGCGGTAGCTTGAGCACAACGTCTGAGTACAGTTAGAGAGACAAAATCTGGACCAGAAGACTTTTTTGTGTCCAAGTGTTTAATATTCTTCTGATGTTTTTTTGCCAAAAACTACACGAACTACGTAGGTGGTGATTTGCCTTTAGAATCTGTCTGTGCAGGATATGGATGAAAATATTGATATTAGGAGGTTAGCTTTGTCTTTATAGCCTGTAGTAGTGGTGGTGTGTGTATATATTTATTTATTTATTTATCTATCTATGCTTCTGCAATATATATTACTCAGAAAGAATTTGACACTGTATTGAGTACTTTGAATACTGTTTCTGAAGTTTATTTTATTACTGAAAATGCAATATCGAATAAATTACAAAAGAAATAATGCAACTTTTTTTACATCATGTACATCCCTCTTGTTCAGAATCATACCAGTATCTGAATTGAAACATGAGAATTATTAAATCCATTATAATTTATCGTATACTTAAGATGAGCATCGTACAATCAACAAGATTAACCTTTGATTTTGCGTAGTTATTTACTTCCCACCCACCCCACATAAAGTACAATATTCGATTTCTGTTACCGATTTTGATTTTATCGAAGCACCCACTGTTTCGCATTTAGAGAACAATTCTTCCATTCTTTAAATAAGAATCTGAAATGCTATAGTATATTGAAGTTGACTGTTTCTTCGTTCTTGTGTACAGTTTCTCAATTGCATTTCTGCTTCAGTTCTGTATTAATATTTTTAAGTCATTGAGTAATCCACACAGCTAAAAGTGTCCGGCACTATGTCGCTGATATACGTACTGAAAATCACTGATAAAAAAATAAGAAAGAAAAATATTAATCTTTACTAAAAGAGCACACCTCCGAAGAAGTGTTAGAATTAATAAAAGGCTTCTTCGGAGGTGTGTCATATCGAAAGATATGTTATCGTAGCGTTCCAAGAATTTCGCAGTTCTTTGAAATTGTGTTTCAAGCACAAACTCTCCTCTTTTTTGCTTTATATTATATGGATGACGTAAATTATTTTAAAATTAAAATTCTTACTTTAGAAAATAACGAATTGAAATTTAAAATTCGATTATCCATTTTTAATTATTTAAAAATATCAAATACGGTTCATTTTAACTTTAAAAAATCTTTTAGAAATTTTAAAATATAAAAATGAAAATATTTAAAATAACAGACGAATCTACTTCGTGCTTTATAATTCTGAATGTGTTTATAGAATGCCTGAACACACCGCGCAATGTCGCTTTGATCGTCTCCATGACAACAGGATATTTCCACTACGTGAAGTTCTATCAAACAACAAGGAAGTGTGAATTGAGAATATTATAACAATGAATCAACCAGCTTCATGATACGGGCAATTCGTTTTCCTAGGAATGTTTACAACACACAGCAGGAAACGCAACACTGGTTTGTTTTCTTCAGGTTATATTCATCGTCAGACGTATCATAGAAAGGTCCTCTCACATCTGGTGTGTTGCAGAAGCCCCTCGAAGTGAAGTTAACACTACAGGCTGCATATCCACTGCGTTAGATTGTTCCGAAATGATTTTAATCTTATGATCGTTCTGCTGTATTTGCAGTGTTTGTCCGTTTCTTGTCACTTCTTGACTATTATTTTTTCTTTTACCAAAGAAGAGCATCCTCTCCAAACGAGCAAAAGGTGCCTCGATGGTCAAGTAGGTGAACATTGCTAAGAGGATGCATATCCCGAGATTGGCAATGAAATCGTAGACCTGCAAAAAAGAAGACAAAATAAAATAAATAATAACAGTTAAACGAAAAATATGCGGTCATTTTCAATCAAATATTTATAAATATAAAATCACTACATGCAATGTTCATGCGGATAATTCAGCAATATCACTTGTAAAGTTATTATTGATAAACAATGAAATTTCATGTTTATGGCTATTCACATTCAACCGTTTTATGTTTCAATTTATATTAAATCAACACAATGCTTATTACAGTTTTTTTTTATTATTATTATTCATATCGGTCAGTAAGGCAATTCGAATAAAATATACTGTAACAAACACTGCTGAAGGTTTTTTTTTTACTTACCTAAACATTTGCTATAAAATTAATAAATCTGCTGTATAACCCTACAATCTAAAAGAACCGAAGTAAACAGAAGAATATTATAACAAAATAAGGGGATAGGGATAGTATAACAGTAATGTAAAGCAGAAATTCGTATACTTAGGGGTGGGGAGAGATGAGAAATCTTCCCAATGATTCTAAAGCATGTACGTACCATGTTGTAGTGAGAAAGGAAGTAGCCTCCCTTTAGTGAACCGTATCGTGTCCAAATCACAAGGCTGTGGGTTAAATAAATACAGAAAGTCAATCTGCTGGGAATAATCCATCCTTTCCAGGAAAGAATCCAATCCACCGGACCTGGGAAGGAAACACAAAACATTCAGCATATTTGTATCGTTAGCTTTACAGTACATTATCCTTATCTTTGTGCATTATTTTTATTTTTCCCATCATCTTTAGAGTACATTATATTTGTGCATTATCATATTTATAATTGTACATCATCTTATCTTTCTATATATCACTATTTTATATATTTGTACATTATCATCTTTATATTTGTACATAATTTTATCTTCGTATATAACTATTTCATGTATTTGTACATTATCATCTTTATCTTTGTACATAAATTTCTTTACCTTTGTACATTATCATCTTCATGATTATCTTTATCTTTGTATATAACTATCTTTATATATTTGTACATTATCATCTTCATGATTATCTTTATCTTTGTATATAACTATCTTTATATATTTGTACATTATCATCTTCATGATTATCTTTATCTTTGTACATTATCATAATTATCTTTCTTTGTACATTATCATTTCATAACTATCTTTATTTTTCTACATTACATCTTTATCTCTGTGCATTATATTCATAGATGTCTGCTGATTACTGTAGTTTTTCACTTTAATTCTGTCAGCTTCCTAAAATTTCTGAGCTATTCATGCAGTACATCAGTATTAGTGCGATTTAGCAATTATTTTCCTCAGTATTCTCCAATGCGTAAAACAAGTATTTTTTTTTTGTCTTTCTACCAGTTTTTTTTAGAAAGATACTTTGATTTGTATATTGTTTATTTACCTCCATAACCTTGCAGACAGGCAAATGTCATCCATGCCAGACATAATGCAAAACCTGTGCGATGACATCCTGAATAGATAGCATTGGAAATAGGCAGTTGCTGATTACCACGTATGGACTCCAGAGGCCCGATTAGAACACTAAAAGCCACTGTGACGGCGCAAAGCCATCCAAGCACTCGTAAAACCTAGAGAGAAAAGAGGTAGGAAAAGAAACAAAAAAAGGAATTAAACAAGAGAAACCTAAAATTGCTAAAATCGTAAAAATGACAAAATTAAAATTTAAACACAAAATATCTGAAACATTAAATTAATTCACTGAATAATAAATTAATAGAAAGTAAGCATAGATTATCAAAAATCATTTTTAAATTCTTTTAAAAATGATTTTTGACAAATGATATAATACAATAGTTACAATAAGGAATAAGAGATGGCAGCAGCTGCCTGTCGTATTCACCTCCATGCAGCATGCTGAAAAAAGTATACCGAAGTTTACAGGATTGTAAAAGGTGAAAATAAGCCATTCATTCCTAAAAACAGTCAGGACTAAAAAGATGTCTCTATTTCCTTTAGAAAGCAAAGAGACGTTATAAGATTTTTGTTTAAAAATTAGAGAAAAATAAAAATTAATTAATTAAATGGACTTATATTATACTCAGAGTCTCACTTACCGGATGCAAAGAAATCTTTTTCGACTTTGAGTGAAAATATCCAAGAGCAATTCCAATGCAGTAAGGGGCCACATGGACATAAGTGCGAAAGAACACCTCACTTATCATAACTTTCCGAAACCTAATAAATATAAAATTGCACCAAATTAGCAAAATAAGAAGAGAAAATATTAAGTTATTTTTCTCTTAACAAAATATGAATATACATTTACACTTAGGGCCGACGGAAGTGGGCATGCAGAGCATGCGGGCGCCGCTACGAAGGGGACGCCGCCACCAGAGCACGGTTCATAAGTTCATTTTTAATAAACAAAATTTTTATCATAAAAACAAAAAAATTCTTAGCATGATCAATATTAAACTAAATAAGGCCGGATACACCGAATAAAAATTTAAAAACAATGTATATTGCTACCTCTTTGATCAGCCGTCTGTTTACAATTTTGCAGTGAGAGCAGGCTAAATGCTTGCCTATGATATAACAGAACATGAAAGCACAGAATGTGAAGAAACAGAACAAAACAATGTTGTGTCTACTGCAGTCTATCTAAAGTGAAACGGTGAACGGTTTTTATGAGCAGAAACGAATTTTTGTGCAAAGCATTTGTTGCTAGTTAACCAGTCATATGGTTCGCATCTCAGTAGACTACTGACAGTAGCGCAGTGCGGACTATTATTTCGTCTCTGTGTCGTGTTGTGTAATAATTTCTTGTGGGTATAAAATAGAAATGGAATCAAAAATTAAAAAAAAAAAGTTATTCGATGCACAAAATCGTAAGCGTCATGCTGCGAAAGAAGCAGATATTAAGAAACAAACTGGGGTTCTTAATAAATTTGTTAAAATATTAAAATATTCTGATGCAGATTGTAACCAACTCGATACATCAGAAATCAGAGTTGAGGAACCGTGCACATCATCCAATTTGCATGAAAGTACTATTACAACTGTTGAACAAGATAACAAGAGGCATGATTTAAGTTAAAAACAGTTAGGAGAAGATTTAGTTGTAGTTGACCACGAAACTAACACATTGTTAGCCTCTGTAAATTTAGAAGATCCAGGTGAATGGGGAATTGATGAACTTGATGAAAAATTACGAGTTGTTTTAATTGAAATGGGGCTTGTTCAAAAGAAAAATATAATATATCCCAGAGATATATATGGTCGTAAATTTGGCGACACGTATTATAATAGAAAAATGGAAAACGGGGAGCTCGTGCCAAGAATATGGCTCATTTATTCCGAAACTTTAAATTCTGTTTTTTGCTTTTGTTGCAAACTTCTCGCAACTACTGAATCAAATAGTCTTGTAGAAGGTTATAACGATTGGAGAAATGTAAGTACAACTTTGCATAGACATGAGACTAGTTTAACTCACATAAAAAATTACTTAAAATAGAAGGAACTTGATAAAAATTTAAAAAAACAAAACGGCAAAGGTTGGTCGATTGGCAGAGCCTCTGCTACTAATGGCTCAGTTAAGTAAGTTTGAGCTCGGTTAGTAGTTGGAAGGGAACCAATCGTTCGATGCTGTTGGCACACTCTCCTTCGATGAGTCTTTGGACTCCCTGGAGGTGTCAAATAATAATGATAATAATATTGATTTCCAGACTCAAAACATGTATGAAATGGAAAAGAAACATTGGACGAGTGTTTTAGAACGCTTGATTGAAATTATAAAATTCCTTGGTAATCGAAATTTAGCTCTTCGCTGATCATCTGCTAAATTATATGAAAGGAACAGCGGATGTTTTTTAAAATTACTCGAACTGTTTGCGAAGTTTGATCCCGTTATGGAAAATCATGTTGAAAGGGCCCTACAATAGAGAACACTATTTGAGTAAAGACAGTCAAAATGAAATATTGGAAACTTTAAGTAATGCAATCGGGGATACAATTTTATTATCAATTCGAAAATCTAAATATTATTCCATAATTTTACACTGCACCTGATGCAAGTAAAACTGAACAAATGACCATTATTATTCGCTTTGTTTCCTGTGACAATGGAATTGTCAAGATCAGGGAAAACCTTTTAGGTTTTTTTGCAGATATATCAGATTCCACATGACGTGGTTTATGTGCAACAATAATGGAACAACTGGAAAAATGGAACATCCCCATTGAAGACATGCGAGGTCAAGTGTTTCACAATGCGGCAAATATGAAAGGGAAAAAATATGGGCTCAAAATTTTGCGTTTGAACAAAAATCCTCGAGCTTTTTACGTGCCATGTGCTGCCCATACTCTAATCATTAACGATGCAGCCAAAGTGAATGCAGATACAATTAGTTTCTTTACAATTATTCAAGAAATATAAAATTTCTTTTCATTCTCTTACAAACGTTGGGCAATCCTTTTAAAGTTCGTAAAAAAAATTAACATTGAAACAGCCATCAGAAACGCGATGGGAAAGTAAAATTAATGCAATCCGCTCTCTACGATATCAGTTAGGAGAAATTTACGATGCAATTTTTGAAATTTTAAATAATGAAAATTTTAATAAAGAAACTCAGAATAAATCACAAACGTTGTGCTAAATTAAGGACCACAAATTTATTTGCGTTTTTATAACTTGGCATAATATACTTAACAGAATAAACCCTGTGTTACATACTGAATGATCAAATTTGGAAAGGAATTATTTCATTCAGAATCTAACAAGTTAAAAATGTAAAATGAGAAACTTGTACTTGGGCAAGAAAGTAAATCCACATATATTAAACTTAAGTAGAGCTGAAAGAACGTTGATTTAAAAATGTGAAAGTAATCCTGTTTACACAAAGTTCATGAAAGGAATTTTGTATAAAATTGTAGTTAAAATAGAATATCCTATGCAGTGTATCTGAATTAATTGAGTGTAAGCTAAAGTCTTAGCCGTCCAGTGTAACTTATGGCCTAAGGCAGAGAGAAATTATATGGAAGATGAAGCTCGAACGCGTTCTTGGAAGACGCCATTCGCGGAAGATGCGTGCCGTGCGGAAAAAACGTAAGGAAGAGAGGGTGCCAAGGAGGTGGTATAAAAGGAGTTTGCCCCCTCTCTCAAAGCTCCTTTTGGTTCCTGGTTCCTGTTTTTCGTGGACGTTGGCTCTCTCTTCCGGCGGCTGGGTGATTCCGGATCGGCCATACAAGTTATGCGTTGTCTTTTAGACCTCAATAAACATGTAAATCAAAAATATCAGCTAACGCCTATTTGTTCCCGTATAGGGAGTAGGCGGGGCCGTCTACCCTATCTAACGTTTGGAGACTGAGTGGGCAGTTCAATCTCCACTGGTAGTCAATCAGAGAGAAGCTGGCCCAAGGCTATCACTGATTCATCGGTACACAGTGAAGAAGGCGGCAAGCCAGTGCCGCCATCTCGTGGTCCCTAACCCTAACACAATATTTTTAATGTCTGAAAATAGTGTGGGTTCGACGGTCGATTTTCTTGAGTTTACGGGACGAAAAACCCGAGTTACCGGAGGAAAACTCTCTAGCCCGTGCCAGAGATCGACTAACTCGGGAACCGGTCGAAAAAAGGTTTAGAAAAATTTCCTCTATCACTAGATTTGAACCACCAAATCCTTTCTTCGTGCGGTCAAGCGCCATAGATTGCAAACGCCACTTCTACTGAGCTACACAGGCTCTTCAATAAACATGTTTTGTATTTTATACCTGATATTGGCCTGAGATATGAATTCAAATTACCACTCATAAAACTGAACCTAAGCGGGAGGGATATAGCAGTATAGTAGAGATTTATGAGCCACGACTGCATGCTCAGTTTGATATAGGTGAATTGAACTAGATTAAATATGAGTATGAGTACTAGAACTTTCACCGCTGTATATTATTCTGAGAAGGTCTCCTTGGATAAGAGTCACATCTATCCTAGGATATTGGCTGGCGCAGCTTTAAAAAAATAAATGTGCCAATATTTGATCAGGAGACAGTCTCAGATAATAGAATTAAGGGTTTTGTTCCTGACTATAAAGTAACTTTATAGTCTTTATAGTAACTTTTAACGTCTAGAAGTGTATAAAGTTTATACACTTCTAGACGTTGCAATGCGTTCGTTAATAGAATGTTTTGAACAACTAAAAACATATTATGATAATTTCAATTTCTTGTATAGATTACTACAAATTAATAACGAAGATTTACGAAGAAACTGTGACGATTTGGAGATTTGCTTGAAGGACGGCGACAATAAAGACGTAAATGTAATAGAACTATATGACGAGTTATGTGCTTTCCGGGATATTTTTCGGAAGGATAATTTAAATATTCAAAACCCTTTCGATATTGTTAATTTTATTGTGTCCAATAATTTATCTTTCACTAACTTTTCAATTGCTTTAAAAATACTGTTAACCTTACCTGTTAGTGTAGCGAGCGGTGAACGTTCTTTTTCCAAGTTGAAAATTGATCAAAACCTACTTAAGAACGGGTATGCCAAAAAAAAGGCTTGTTAGTTTGGCGCTAATAGCTATTGAAAATGATATATGTGGGGAATTAGACGTTAAGACCATTATTTCTAATTTTGTGAACATGTAATCAAAAACCGTAAAATTTTAATTAAAAAATTTCAAGTATATTTATGTAATTTAATTTATTTTCTGTTATTCTGTAAAGATGTTATTTTTTGAATACTTATATTAAATGTTCTAATTATTTCTGAATTTTTTTATTATTTTTTCATCTATCTTGAGTTTCTTTTATTTTCTAAAAGATAGTTCCACTTATAAAAATTATTAAAAAAAATTTTACAAGTTACTAAGAATTTAGTAACTTGTAAAATGCAAGAATTTTTTAAACTTTAGTTCAAATAAATTTTAACTTTAATTAAAATTCATTTTAATTTTGTTAGCGATTCGGGTAGGTGAGAAGGCTATAATCCCTGTATCATTATATTGAAGTGGCTTTATCAAAATTTGCTTTAACTTTTGAGAATTTTTTGAATATTCGGGTTTTTAACGATTATCCTGCCTAGTCAATACTCCCGGTTCGTTGCATTTAGCGAACCAACGTGTGACTGTTCTGTCAAAATTTAAGAAATTTCAAATAATTTAAATTTTTATTATTGTAAAAGAACCACACACGCCCAGATCGTTACAATGGGCGCTTAGATAGAAATTGCATGCGGGCGGCAAAGACCCTACCGCCTGTTCTGCTTACACTGCTTGGAAAGAAGTCAACGGACACCCCAATGAGCAAGGTGCATCGTGCCGTTTAATGAGTCACATGTTTGTAGACGGTATAAATTGGAGGAATATGATGCTCCCAAGTCAGTGTAACTGGGTCATGGTGAAATGCCTGCGAGAAGGGAACTTACGGACTTCAAACGAGGCATGATAGGATGCCATGTTGCAGGCCTATCTGTTTGGCAAACTGTTGACAAATTGGGCCGTCGCACGTCACCAGTCATTGATACCCTACTGAGATGGGAGCGCTGGACTTCAACTGCAAATGCTACCTGCAATGCAGACCCACCATATTCACCCCAAACGTGGCCGTAGGATGCTACGAAGCATAATACGCCAAAATGGTCCAAAATTTTCATTGCTCGCTGACCTATACTTGTGGAAAGTAAGTCTCATAGGATTGCTGCAGTCATCACAGGAAAGGGGTCCTATATTATATTAAGGTGGGCGTCATGGCTGTTTGTTCCTCACACTGTGGCATCCGTTGACTTCTTCCCAATCAGTGTATGCATGTTTTTCTTATATCTGTAAGTTTAGCCCTCTCCTTATTGACAATATACATTCTAAAAATTATCATTGTACAAACTACTACAAATATTTACTAGTGAAATAATTATAAATAACAATAACTATAATAAAATAATTATTATAATTATTCCAATCAGAAATGGTTAATTCCTATCACAAATGGTTAAGCAGTAAAAGATTAGAAGATGAAATAGAATATAAAAGAATAAGAGCCATAGCTAAAAGAGAAGTCAGAAAAAGACAGAGAATCATGGAACAAATTTGTTTCTAATTTAGAACATGATTTATATAAAATAAGACCCAATGTATATTAGATTTTGAAACACCTAATTGCAGATACCAAAGAAAACATAAAATTAAACAGTGAATTGAAATTAGAAGAATTTCTAAATTACTACACAGAACTGTGGACAGACAAATATTTTAAAAAAGACAACTGGAAAACAATTAACGAAAATGAAAAGGAAATAACGAAAGAAGAATTAGAAATCAGCCTGAAAGAAACAAGAAACGGAAAATCACCTGGAGAAGATAAGCTAGGTTCAGAACTATATAAATACGCAGGAACAAGATTCAAAGGAAGACTCTTATTATTTTTAAATAAAATTTACTCAACTGGTATCCCCCCAATAGAATGGAAAAAAGCAATTGTGATTCCTATCTTTAAGAAAGGTAATAGAGATGACTCTAAAAACTATAGAGGTATCAGTATACTAAAATCATGTTACAAAATATACAGCAGAATCTTAAATAACAAACTAATAAAATATTCCGAAAACTTTATTCTAGAGGTACAAAATGGATTTAGTAAAGGACGATCATGTATAGACCCAGCCTTCTGCCTAAAATTAATAACAGAGAAAAGAAGAGAATATAATTTAGAAACACATATTGCATTTATTGACTTTGAAAAAGCATTTGACAAAGTTAAAAGAAATATATTATTTAACATATTAAAAGAAAGACAAATACCAAATAATATCCTAAAAGCTGTCACAAGTATATATGAAAATAATCAAATACAAATAAGATTAAATCATGAGCTATCATATACAAGAGAGATAAACCAAGGGGTCCGACAGGGATGTCCCCTCTCAGCAATTCTTTTTAATATCTACTTAAATGAAATAATAATAAAATGGAGTAAAAATTTACATCAAGGAATTAAATTTTCACCTACAATTAACTTAAACACTCTCCTCTTTGCAGACGACCAAATAATAATTACAAATTCTGAAGATAACTTACAGAAAGCTATTTTAAATCTAAATGAGATATCCAAAGATTATGGTATGATAATATCAACGGAAAAATCAAAAACTATGGCCTTTAAAGGACAAGATCCAGCAAGAACTAAAATAGTATTAGATAACAAGATCTTAGAACAGGTGAATTCATTTAACTACCTAGGATGTATGATCACTTATGAAAATGAAAAAGATATAAACATAAAACTTGCCTCAGCCTGCACTACCTTTAGGGTCAGTTGCTGCAGTATCCAGGTATTTGCTTACGCTTGGAATCGCCGAACTTTATATATATATAGTTTCTACTATATTCGGCATGAAACTCTTTGAGTTTCTTATTCGGCTAAGAAACTATATGGGATGTAATATCCCTAAACTTAAACAAGTTATATGTCGCCGAATTGAAGCCTTTGGCTCTTCATTTATCTAATAAAAATTGCAAAATATTTTAAAATAACAGGAGTAATTAACTCTATATTTATATCAAACCTAGTTCAAAAACAAACCAGGCTAAAAGTATACAATACATTAGCCCTACCGGTCTTAATGTATGGAAGCGAAATCTAGACAATAAAACAAAAAGACAAACAAAGATTAATAAGAGCAGAAATGAAGTTTATGAGAAAAACTGCATAGTATGCCCTATTTGATCACAAAAGAAACGAAGATATTATGAAAGAATTAAACCAAAAACCAGTAATTGAAAAAATTATAAAATATAAACATAGATGGATGGAACACGTTCAAAGAATGAAAACAGAAAGATTACCAATACAAGCCTTAAAGTACAAGCCATTAGGAAAAAGAAAACCAGGACATCCTCTTAAACGATTCAACGATGACTTCTAAGGCCGGAACAGGCCATACTAGGCCTAAATCCTTGATACGTATGATGATGATGATGATTCCAATCAGAACAGATTGAACTCCGTAACGCATTCGGTTGTTTTTTTTATTTTATTTTTATTTTTTTTTCGAAAGGCTTTTTATGTACAGTTTAACTCTTTTTTTTCTGTTGTTGTTTGTTTTCTTTTAACAGCAAATTAATTACTTGTTCATTTAGTCTTTCCAAGTTATTCTTATAAAGAGCCCATCAAGTTGAAAGTGCGATCGACATGCGACCGGCGTAAATTTGGAATAAATGTTTGGAAGTGGTGGCGAGCCTTTTACCATTGAACCACAGATGGCATATCTATTTTGTTCTTCACGACGTAACAGTATTTTCAAATTATAAACACATAAGCTAGCTACAGGGACACGTGATGGAGACATGCAGAATGTATTGTTGTCATGGAAACGTTGCATATTCAAAAACAAACAAACGAAATTATTATATAGCCAGAATTATTAATAGAGATAATAAATATAATAATCATTTGAATGCATTATATTCAGTGTAGTGGTGGAGATGGAGAGTTGGATAATGGGTGTCCTCTCGCGATGAGTTTTCGGACTCCTTGGAGGTGTCACGAATAATAATAATAATAATAATATATTCGATATGTTGCATATTATTCGCTTTCAGTGAAAACAAGTAAAGAAACAATAACTAGTAATACGTTTTGAAAGAGGTATATCGTTAGTAGACATATCGATACAAAATTAATCACAGAAAACTCACGTACAAAGATTATTTAATAGCATAATTTTCGCCTGTGTGTCACAGGCATCTTATATCACTATCACAGGCGAAAATTAATTAAATAATCTTTGTACGTGAGTTTTCCGTTATTAATTTTGTATCAATAACTAGTAATATTATGATTATATAACAAAACTTACTCTCTGTCTACTTGGGTGGCAAGCGTAATTGGGGGATAGTCCTTTATGTAAGTCAAAACGCCAAGGGCCATATTACACCCTATGGTCCACATGAAGACACTTAGAAATCCTAGTACTGGTTTTCTGAAATGAGAGTTCAAATACATGAACAACTCAATAAAATATACAATAAACTAAATAAAATTAAATAATTATTAAAACGGTTTTTTTTAGATGATAGCACTTGTCTGCCGTAATCTCTTCTAAAAGCCTAGCGGTCACTATCAGTAATGTCTGAAGAATGGAGACTGTTAAAATCTTAAAAAGAAAAAGCTGAAGAAGAGCCACCTATATACTATTTATGATGTATTATGAAATGAACTAAGAAATAAACAATAGCTAGACGAAAATAACTGAATAAAAAAGAAAACAATTATAAGTAAATAAAAACCCAGGAAATGTCATTAAAAAATAAATAAATAAAGCAAAGAATATAAAATTTTAAACTGCAATAAAACAAAAATGAAAATTTAATAAATTAAAAAAAAAAAAACAGTAATGTAGACCAGTACTTTCCAAATCTGGATGTCAGGACCCCCTTTGGAAAAATAAAAATATTTCACGCCCCCCTCGAAAAAAATCGTAATATAGACATATATTATTATAATATTTATTGTATTTATATTCAATACAAAACATACTCAGCGAATATTGCAAAAATCAAATGCAAATATTACATTTTTAGCATCTTACATACACATTTGACATGACACATTATCTCATATTTTTATATAGAGAGATATATTGTTATTGTACATTTGCAGTACAAGTACATGAAACGTAAAACGATTGATTAGTAACAAAGAAAGAATTAAAAAGTAGTTTAATGATTTAATGCATATATCAAAAAATACTCGCCATTGGAAGAGGAAAATCAAAAAACATTAACGAACTTAATAGTTCGAGCCGTTCTTCATTTAAATGATACCAAATGATGAAAACAATGTGTGCATGAATTTCAAAACTTTGAAAAAGCTGATGAATTTCTTGTTTGCTGTGATCATAAATATTTATTTGAGGGTAATTTTTTTTTTCTTTACAATTTTTCTTTCTTTCTTTCTGAGCTAATTTTCATTTGAAATAAGAATAAATAATTATTTATTTTTATTGGAAAGAATATCTAATATAATAATTGTGTTAAATATATGCAGGGTGTCCGTGAATTCATGGCCCAAATGTGAGGGGATAGTAGTACACATCGAAACCATCAATAATCATCATAATGTGGCCACAAATGCAGCTCGGTGCCGGTAGTGGGCGCAGACGTTCGACTGTCCATCGTAGCTGGCGATGTGTGCAACAAGTCCAGTGTTTACGAGCAGGTATGCCAATCATTACTCTGCCATTGTGCCGTGTGTATCAACTTTGGTGGGCGGACTTTGAGCATCTGTTGTAATTATCTCCAATAAATGTGACTCTGGAAACCTGTGTTGTCTGTGCTTCATTTCCGACTCCTCATTGCGTTTGCAGCCGCATATTCTATGACGAATATTGCTGGTTTCGGTGAGTACTACCATCCCCCTCACGTTTGGGCCATGAATTCAGGGACACCCTGTATATAACTATCCCTACTGTGAAATAAATGTCGGACTGAGAGGACAACAGTCAATTGGGACTAACGGAAATGAGTTTTACATAGTTGAACTATGTTAAAACTTAAAACCATAGTTCAACTTGTTTTGAAATGTCACATGGAGAAAAATCACGTGGATTACATGTAAACACCAGAGTTTCAAATGAATATTAGCTCAACTGAGCTAATATTCATTTGAAATAATATGAAATAACTATTTATTTGATGTGCTGGCAAAAGAAGTTTCTAAAAGAAAACGCTAACAGGGAGTTCAAAACCTTGTTTGTCTCATATCTGTTACTTAAAATTACTAATGCTAAAGAAAATATAAATAAATAATAAATTTCAGTTACAGAAATTAGTTAAGAGCACAAGGAATCGAAGGGAAAATTAACAGTCATATTGGTTTAAAAATAAAATAAAACGCATGCATTAATTTACTACAGCATTAATTTCCCATGGGAAAGAAGAGTTCCAATCTAAACACAGGATTTCTCACCTACGTACAACACTTTGGCGACCGGATAAGAGACATATCTTTAAGATAAGACTTATTGAGAATTCTACAGTGTTGGAAAATAAATTCAGATACATTTTATTTATTTATTTAATTTGCTCAGTTATTCTCTTAGAATATGTAGTTAAACTGAATTTTAAAAGTAAAATAGAGAAAATAACCAATCAATTTGAAATAAAAATTCATTTCACTTGTCAAAGAATTCCATACTCTAACAGCATTCGGAATTCGAAACCGGAAATAACACTTACCCTAAACTAAACGGTGCATAGACTTTCCCACCAAGCTTGGCAATACATAACATGAGTAACTGTGGGAAGGAATTAATACAGAGAACCAGTCAGATAGTAATCTATATTTAGTAGTCAACTAGATTTTCTGGTTATTTACAGAAATATCTTTCAACTCCAATGTTTCGTGTATTTTTGTGCTGTGAATATATGTTATCCCTAGTATCCTATAATGCAAAAAGAGTCAACTGCATTTCAGATCTTGTGTTTGTGTGTTTTGTGCTATGAATATATTAAAATCAGCAATTTGGAATATTCAGAAAACCTCGATAGTTCCAAGATGTCCCATTCTGGAAAGAAATGTAAGTTAATCTTTTTTTTCTTTATTTTTAAACTTAAACATAACAAGTGATTTGTAATTACAATAACCGCTGGTTGTATGTTTGGTTAACCACAATTCTAATACTGGATAGTTTTTTTTCATAACGCTGCTGCCATATCTAAGAATTCTAAGAACTCTAAGAATTCCCACCCTTTAACAGGAAAGAAATGCCCCAAAATGTATTGGAAAATTAGTACAGCCATCCATAGACAACCAAAGACTAAACATGATGACCATGACAGATGTGTGTCACCCTGGGGAAATTCCAAGATATCTTATCTCAGAAACATCGCCTTCAATTCCATAGGCAAACCAAAATCATGTGATATCACAGAGAGACATATGTTCCCCAGAAATTTCCAAACACATAACTTCACGATTACTTATCTCTAAAATCACCCACAAAGCTATATGCGAACCCAACACACCACGTGATGTCCATGACAGAAGAGGATGCCCCGGTGATATTCCAAACATTCCAAACTTTATCTTATCACTATTCATCACCCATAATGCCATATACAAAACAATACACATCCAAGACACTGACGTCACTCCCCCATTCAAACTACCCATATTTTGTTCATAGTATCCCAACAATCACCACACGAATCCTAATCCACTAATGATATCTTCCTTTTCCATTCAAAACAATAACATCTCTTATTTACAACTAACAAATCATGTCACTTATCTACATCTGATAATAACAAACATCACTTCACGATTCCTTGTCTTATCTTGATCTTGATCTGGTCAGAAGTGGCTACCATGCTACTCATACATTTACTAATATTCATTAAGTGCCAAAATAAGCCGGAAGCAAAATTTGTGAACCAACACCAAATGTGTGATTTTTTCCATTAAAATATAAAAAATAACAATAAATAAATAATAAATAATAAAAATTAAATGTATTTCTTTTAAGATTAAAAAAAATAGTCTTAAAAGATTTTAAAATTGTTTTCATTATTTCACAGCTCCCCCTCAACAAAACCTACAGCGCTTCCCACTGATGTAGACAATGAAAATTTTTCAAACGAAATTAAAATATGCTGAATGAGAAGGCTTCGAAAATATGATAAAAATGTTAAAGTTAATGTATGAACAAAAGCAGAATAAAATTTAAAATAAAGCATAAAATTTTAAATAAAATAAATATAAACTAAAAAGCAAATATATAAGAAATAAATAAATTACATTATAATAAAAATGAAAATAAAAGATTAAATTAAATTAAAATTAAATAGATATAAAAATAAAACGTGATGTGTCTACCTAAAATTAGAATAGGTAATAAAAATAAGCATAAGGACATTTGTAGAAATATTTATTTCTCGCCAATATTTCAGCCTGAATATTACAGGTCATCATTCGTGGCAATGATACTTAATTGAAAGATCGAACGCAAACAGTGGATTGATTAGAAACAGTAAGAGCCTCATGATGTTATAAACTGCTCGTAAAGAAGTCATCAGACATCACAGTGTGAAGAACATGGCACCATATTAAAAATATATAGGACCTCCTGTCACTACTCTGATGTCTGCAGCAATCCTACGAAGTATACTTTCCACAAGCGTACAGTAGCGATCGATGGAATTTAGGACCATTTTTCTTGTAGACATGTAAAGGGAGTCCTGGACTGTGGTGGGCCGATGTCCCTTGACCTCGTCCAATGCTCCAGTTCATCCCGCAGATGTTCAATTGGATTGAGATCAGGGATCTATGGAAGGCAGTCAGGTGTGTTGACGTTCATGTCCTCAAACAACGCAGTTACAGCAGCAGTCTTATGAGCCCAGTGTCTTGCTGAAAGAGACAATGGTCAGTTAGAAGAAATGCCACAAAGTAGGAAGCATTGCACTGCCACGAATGCTTCCTACTTTGTGGCGTTTCTTCTAACTGACCATTGTCTCTTTCAGCAAGACACTGAAAGAGACAATGTTTTTCCTGGTTGGGTCTCGGACATCTTGTGGCTTAACGAACACTGATGTCCGAGACCCAACCAGGAAAAAAGGTCCATACTATTACATCGCTACCTCCGAATTTCATACTTGGTGTTACCGACTCTTGTAAGAAGACGTTCATTGGGCATCTGCCACTCCCACAACCGTTCCATCTATTCGGTAGAGATGTCGTGTGACTCGTCTCTCTATAACTCAGCTTTCGAAACTTCCCCACCTCACTATACATGCTCCTTGTACAACTGAAGACGAAGCTCTATATTGAGTCGAGTAATGTGAGGCTTGCGCATTTCGTCCTACCATGGAAACCGATGTTGTGAACCTCGGTTCTTAATCTTTTTGTGCAGATTCGTGTTTCGATTAATGCCATAACTCCGCACTCAACGTGTCTGCCGACAAATAGCTGTTTTATATATTATCCTTTATAGCACTCTACGGTCATGTTCGGTGAGTGTGATGAGTTTTCAATTGCGAGTATTACTTGCAGTTGACTCCCTGCACTTCCCCGTTAGTATGGTATCACTGATTGATGACCTGGGATGACCCAATTTGTCAAGAATTTGCCGAACAGATAGGTCAGAACTCAGAAAAGAAAAAGTGCCAGAGTCAGTTCTCTTTTGGCAGCCGTTTCATCTGGACACAGTTGCACTCACAAGAGCATCATATTCTTCACATTTATACTGCTACAAACACGTGACTTGTTACATGGCACGATGCACCTTGCCCATGGCGCTGTCCGTTTACTTCTTTCCAAGCAGGGCACATAAAGACAACGCAATGGTAAAAATGAGGAAACGTATTATTATAAGTATTTATTAACAGTATTAAAAAAATATAAAACTGTATTTTTAAATTATCCAAAATTGTATTTTTTAAATAATCTAGTACAAACCATCGACATTCACGAATTAAATTCACTATGGAAGTAGAAAAAGTCAACAAACGATCCTTTTTAGATATTCGAATTCTTCCTCACCATCAGGTGAATTAGTTACTTCCATTTATCGAAAGCCAACTTTCACTGGATGCAACACTCAACATCATTCTGCTCACCACTCCAGTCCTCAGTGATAAATATTATCACTGAAAACTGGAATTATAAAAACGTTTTACTCGAGATACTTCCATTGTTTGTTCTACGCCTTAACAATTACAAGTAAGAACTCTTAAACATCAAATGATATATGAAATTCAATGGCTTCTAGGAAAGGACCACAGAACGTATTTTTAATTCCTTTAATCCTACTCATATAACAAGCAAACGTACATTGAGTCCCAATCCCATATATTTCTGGCATCTCAGAACCTCAAATCAATCCATTTTTCGTGTTCTATCTTGTAATTTACTATCATTGCCACTAAAGATGGCTTGTGGCATTCAGATTGAAATACGTATATGGCTTTAAATGAATATTATTTACTTATTTCCTTGTGTTTTTCGTTTGAATAAAAGAAACATCTCATAGCACAAGTATTTCTTAAAGAACAATAATAAAAACAAATTAAAATTGTAAATAAGGAAGCATTAATGTTGCAGTAATGTATAATAATATTATTGGGTATTTTATTTATGGTCGCTGTGTTTTGCTAAGACTGTCATTTCTGTAGCCTTAAAAAAGATCGGTGACAAAAAGCGGCATTGATAATCTCGCACAATATTAGGAATGTTAAAATGGTAGCATTTCCATTTTAAAAGGCCTTGGAAAGACCACATCTAAACATTTTTTGCTCAGATGTCGTCAATGTGATTTGGAATGATGAAAAAACTTTGGAGAGAATGAAGAATCGGCTAACGAAACCTATTTCAGGACTATAGAATGTTAGCTTACGAGGACGGATCGAAGGCATAGAATTTGGTGATATAACTGAACTTGAAAAGAATCTAATTTTAAGGATATTATAAAAACCCCTCTTACCTGTATAATGGGATCAGGAAGAAGAGCGAAAGAATATGAAGTTGTAGATCACAACTCAGAAACCACAACGGATGGAGACACTGAAAAGAAAAACAAACAATAATAACGTGTAAAATAAGTACACTTGATGAAGTGATATATATATATATATATATATATATATATATATATATATATATATATATATATATATATATATATATATATATATATATAGAGAGAGAGAGAGAGAGAGAGAGAGAGAGAGAGAGAGAGAGAGAGAGAGAGAGAGAGAGAAAGAGATATCATTTCTTCATTACATGTATCAAGGAATTTGGCATAATACCAATAGATCATACAAATGATGATGAAACTGTGATATCATTATAATTATGTAGTTACATAACATTGTTTACCAAGAGAGTGTACTGACAAACACATCAGTGTTTATGTATTTTACTAAATGAAGAATAGCTGAAGCCGATTTAGTGATGGGTGTGAAGAAATATTATGAACCAGTCCAGTATGATAATATGCAATATTACTAAAAGTGAACAAAAAATGCTAATACTTCTGTTCTCCAAAGATTACTGGACAGCTACCTAGTCTCTACCCTTAGCTGGTCACCCAATGTTTGGCCCAAGACTATTCGTGATTTTCAGTTACTACCTGTACAGGAGAGTACCGCAAACGCCATCATATCGGGTTCCGATCTTAATATTATATATTATTGTCTGAAATAATGTGAGTTCTACGGTCGATTTTCTTCAGTTTCATGGCATGAAAATCCAAAGTTTTCGTATTATAAAATATCTAATAGATATTTTATAACTTTTAAGATGTATTTGCAGTGTTTCCAAATGTTAGTATAAAAAAAACAAAAATGTTAGAATGAAAGCCAACGCTACAAACATGATATTTATTCCGAGTGAAATAGATTAGATGGCAAAGCATAAAAGTGGAATGTGACGTCACTCCCGTTTCTACTTATCAAACAGAAATATTCATATCGTGTTATTAATGTTACATTATTATTTCTGAGTGAAACAGATTACTTTGCAAAACAAAAGTAGAATGTGACCTCACGTCCATTTCCGCCAATCAAATAAATATATTTATGTCATGTTCTTTACTATCTAATGTAATAAAGTCTACTTACATGATCATCGATATGCTTCCAGTTGCTAATGTATAAGATGTTGTACCACCAGTTGTTGTAGCAATTGGCGATCTCTTTACCAACTGTCTCGTACCATAAAGGACCATCGGCGATCCACGGTAGAAAGAACATGAGTCCCATGCAAAATAACATAGTTGGTGTGAACCTGCGTCGAACATCAAGATACAGTTCAATGATCGCTTAACTGAAGTTAAGAACAAAATTTCATTTTTATGTTCACAAATGTCGAGAGATGAATTTACCTGAGGAAACGTCTGAGAATAAAGATTCCGATATTTAATTGACCTTTAGTAGTCCTCATAAAACTCAGCGTGCCATAAGCGGTTAGAAAGCCACTGCAAATTGCAAAAGAATTTTTGTTGTGGAAAAATTTTAAAAAGATTTAAAATTTTAACATTTGAAATCTTTAAAATCATTAAATATTTAAAATCTTTTAAAAAATTAAAGAAATCGAAATTGAAAAAAAATAATTTTTAAGCTTATGTTCGAAAACCCGAATTAATAAATACATGAAAATCCAAGAAAATTCAAAAGGTGACGGGACTGGAAAATTAATATATTTTTATTTGATGAATTACACTCTGATATCATTTATGATAGCCAATAAAGGGTTATAATATAAGGTTCATTCATTTTGTATGGTGATTCAACAGCCTTGAGCGCCTTTTAGAGGGAGGTATGGCACCACCTCAATCCACCCTATTTTTATCCGGGCTCAGGGCCGGCATAGCTGACAATTGAGACCTATGTTTGGAGGGAATGTCTTAAGTATTCCTGACTGTATCCATGTGTATTCACGGGGCCGGTTTGCCTGCTTGCAGGATGAAAAACCCCAGATAAACTGGGGGAAAACCCTGCTGTCTACACCCAACACCGGCTAACTTGGTTATGGCTGAGAAAGATCCTTAAGCTCCTCACGTCGTCGACGAGAATCGAACCTAGGATACTCCTTCCCCAGGCATATGGTTGCGAAGCGCATAGCCACTAGGCTAACCGCCTGGACATAATATAGAGCGAGTAGCTGTTAGGCCGAAACAACTGCTATGAGACTAGTGCCTTATATCTGTTAGTTTTGTGTCCTTTTCTGGGTGGGTTTCTGTTTTGAGGAATGAAAAACAGAGTTTCAAAGAAGAAAAATCTTCCCACATACATATAAGTATATCTAACTCTCTACCAGATGAAAAAAAAACGCACCTCATAATGGTTCTTTCTAAACAGGATTCGAATCCAAATCTGTTCATCCAAAGGACATCGTCAATACCGAGTACGCTACGAAGGCTCATATCTGGTTATTGGAAGTGAATAATAAGATTATACCATTGGCTATGAGGACAACTTTCTGAAAGATATGCAAAGATGAAAAGGGTCAAAATGAACGTGATATCATTTAGCTGGTCTAATGACATGAGATGGTAGATCCCCTCCCTAGAATCTAGGACTTCCCACCCTCGCAGGCCGCAAATCAAACATAAATTAATTATACACTCACTTTACCAAAAGATATACTGAACTCATGGCCTTAGTTGCGTTCTTCATGCCTAATCAACCAATCTTGATCCACAACTGTGTAGTTTTATGTACATGTTCTCAATAACTATATTGCTTCTCCATTATCCTCATTTAAATACTGAACTGATCAGGCCATTATGCATTATTAATGATAGAAACACTATATTATTACCTACTTGCCACACGCTCGTATCTATCCGTTTTTTTTTCTCTTCATATTCAGATCTCCTGCTTCACATTACCAAAAATAAATAAATTAAATTAAAATACAAACTGGACAGGCTTTCATTCATATAATCCAATCTATTTGGAAAAATAATGTTTATAAAGACTGATTAATTCATAAAATGTCAAATATTATCGTCAAAATTTATTTCTACAAGTGCAGAAAGAACTGCAGATACACATGGTACTTCCATGTAATCCAAGGACTTAGGTGAGGCCATTCTATCCTATACAACTCTAGTCGATACATCAACACTACTGACATCAACATTTCAGTATTCACAACAGCATTCTTGTACGTCATTCATAGTTTTACCGAGAGTCGTGACTTGTGTATCTCATTTAATATAATTTTATTAAATGTACCTCATTAGGTTCGATGCATTTTTCCAAAAGCAACTACAATTACAGTGCCTAATACAGTTAAATGCTAATGGAGAAATCAACATTAATTTTATTGTTTGCTATTCATATGTTTGTTCTGTTATTTTTTGAGAATTTTCTCGAAGTGATTTTAGCGCCCCTACCTGAGAAAGAAAAACGTATCCACTGACAACCAGCCATTGGCAATTACCTCAAATTGAACACTCTGGAACCAGGTAGGCGCTAGGGATAAGTTTCCTAAAAAAAATTCAGAAATCATTGCAGCACAATTGAACTCTGGAAATAATATAATAAATATAATATAAATAAATAATATATATTTCTACTTATAAAACCACAATCTATAAAATGGTATATTTGTATTTACTATAATTCTATATGAATTTTAAAATAAAAACTAATATAAATCACTTATTATATAGCGTATTATATTATTTAACAATTTATAAATAGTATAAGAAAAAATATCTTTAGTTTTCACTTAATTAAATAAATTTATAAACACACCTTTTCTTTAATTATATACTGTTTATAATGTATTGCTTTTTTGGCATTTTACTTACACATAACAGATATTTCTGTTATATCTTTCTAATGTTCATCATTTCTGTTATATCTTTCTAATGTTCATCATTTGTGTTATATTATATTTTTCTTATTTATAACTTATAACTTATATTTAAATATAACATATATATTTTTCTTATTTAAATATATCTTTCTAATGTTCATCATATCATCATATTTGTGTTATGTTATTTTTCTCTTCTGTTCATCACATTTCTGTTATATTTTTCTTATTTAAATATTTAAATATAACTTATAAGTGCAAATTTTGGTCGACGTTTTTTGATATTCATAAAATAACCACAATCTCGTTATGCTTACTTGTTGCTTGTAAAGGTTTCCAGCCGTAGGTGTGGATTAGAATAATCCAGGTTATTGTGATGAACCTCATACCATGCAGTGGGGCCATTTCTGAGATAGATGACTGGGTGTCCACTAGCTTCGTATAGTTAGCGTGTACAGAGAAGGCCTTGAAAATCTCAACTAGATTACCTAAAAAATGGAAACAGCGGAATAAATGGTGTTCCTTATAAGGATTTCAGGATCATGGAAAAATAAACAAAAAATATATAAAAGTAATTTTAAAGATTCCATCGCTCACCCATCGTTCGAACGTACAATACGTTTATTTACAACTTTTTGCCGATGGGAGTTATCGAGTGAAATAGCACCGGTTTCTTCCAAGTTTCTCATTGTACATGGGTGATGTTGGCCAGGAGATCTGCTGTAGACCTTAGTAGGCGAAATTCATATAGTTGGTCATTGATTAGGTTAATAGTTCTCAAAATAATTAACTTTTCTACTAATTATTGGCATTATTCATGAGTTGTCATCGTAGGCAATTATTTAAATAAATTTCAATTAAATAACTGCAACTTCCAAGAATTTTCTTCAAGAAACGCATGCTGAAAACGAAGACGACCTTAATAGAAGAGGGAAAATAACTGGTTACGCTCTGATTGGTGCTACATACCACAGGAATTATGGCATTGCAACATATATCAAGGATGATATAGAAAATGCTTCTGTCCTGACAACGAGATGTGAAAACGATGCCCATCTTGTGAGTGTGAAAGTTCACCACATGACAATAGTCAATGTCTATAAACCTCCTTTAACATCATGGTCTATAGATGTGATACCTACTTATCAACATCCAACAGTATGGATTGGTGGTTTTAATAGCCATCATGAAGAATGGAAGTACCGTGATAATAACAACGACTAGGGTACTACCCTCGTTCAATGGGCAGAAATAAATAATATACACCTTGTATTTGATGCCAAGGATAGAAACACCTTTTGATCATCAGCATGGCAAACATCGTCTAATCCGGACTTATGTTTTGTTTCAATAAACACAGAAGGGCAACCATTACCAGCAAGGCCATATGTACTTTCTAACTTCCCACACAGTCAACATCGACCGGTGTTACTGGAAATTGGTATGACACTACCTATAGCAAGATCCTTTCCACGACCTCGTTGGAATTTTAAAAAAGCAAATTGGAGAAATTTTACGAATAAATTGGATAAATGTGTTCGTTGGATACCTGCTAGAGTTGCGGAGTACAATAGATTTGTAGGAGCAATCATATCAACTGCGAAAAAATATATCCCTAGAGGTTACAGACAAGATTATGTCCCCGGATGGAATGAAGAGAGTGAACATCTCTACAGAGAGTTCCTGAAAAGTGAAGATCCTGAAATAGCAGATGAATTACTACACAGCCTGAACTCATCTTGAAAAACAAAATGGATTGATACGGTTGAAAACCTTGACTTCAAACGATCAAGTAGAAAGCCTTAGAATCTTCTCCAACAACAATCCACAACTAATCTACCTAAAAGAAAAAACACAATTATCTCCCCTGAGAAAATAGCTAATCAAATCGTTAATATGTCAAGAGCCACCTAGGGACCGTGAACTTACCAAGAAAGTTAAGAAAGAACTTAGAGCTTTAAAAACAAATGCCCCTGCTTTCTCTCAATATGCCTCAATCTTCACTATAGATGAAGTAAAAGCCGTCATAAAAGATATCAAAGCAGACAAGGCCCCAGGCTTAAACGGTGTCCATCCTGAATTTCTGATTAATAGCGGGCCAAATACTATAAAATGGCTCTGTGAATTCTTTTCTGATATATTATTGACTGGCCGACTACCTAGCCAGTTTAAGCAGTCAAAAATAGTTGCTATTCTTAAACCTGGAAAATTACCCCAGGAGGCAAAAAGTTACAGACCTAATGCTTTATTGAGTTGCACCTATAAAATGTTAGAGCGCCTTCTGTACAACAGCTTGTCCATACCAATTATGCAGCATGTCCCGATTGAACAAGCTGGTTTTAGAGAAAAGCGTGGTTGCTGTGATCAAGTGCTCACTTTAACATCATACATAGAAGCTTCTGGACTTCAGAAGCAAGAAAAAACATCAGCCGTCTTCTTAGAGCAGCCTATGATACAGTATGGCGTGAAGATCTTATATACAAATTTCTTAGCATTATCCCATGTAAACAGACCGCACACTTAATTTTCTCCATGCTCAATGAACATTTCTTTCAAGTTATATTAGGAAATAAAATGTCCCGACAACGAAAACTTAGTATTGGCACCCTTACTTTATAACCTATACACATATGACTTGCCTGCTACCATCTCACGCAAGTTCTGTTATGCTGATGACACTGTAATTGCCATTCGACACAACAACATGAGTCAGGCTGAAGACGTACTTACAAAAGATCTGAAAACAATCGGTGAATATTACAAAAAATGGAGACTCCAGCTCAATCCAGACAAAACAGATGTATCAAGCTTTCACCTTAATAATCACATGGCAGATGTCACTTTACATATCTTCTTTGAAGGATGTTTACTACGACACAATAAGTTTCCAAATATTTGGGCGTGACCCTGGACCGCACGCTTTCTTACAAGCAACCTAGCAAACGTTTCTGCTAAGTTAAGAACCCGTAACAACATAATACAAAAACTAATAGGCATGACATGGGGAGCAACAGCTGATAATCTGCGGATTACAGCTCTTTGTCTAGTTTTCTCTGTTGCCGAATATTGCTCACCAGTGTGGCTAAATAGCACACATGTTAAACTTGTTGATGGCCAAGTAAATAATACAATGAGACTGATTTCTGGCACAATTAAATCAACGCTCACACACACACACACACTGGCTTCCAGCTCTTAGCAACATTGTTTCACCGAATCTGTGCAGGACTAAGGCTCTTTTACAAAAGTATAAGAAATCTTAGAGAACACAGTCCTACCAATACATTTAGATCTCCCACACTTAAGTGTATGACGATTGATATCAAGATACCCACCACTACAATTAGCCCAATTACTACTACAATTTGACTTTAACCTGAAGTAGACGTGGCAAGAACAGTAGGAGAGCCAGACGGATGACATCGCAAAATTTTCTCTCAAAGAATTACAAGAAAGTTTTGATGGTTGCTCACACCTCCCACGAAAATCCTGGACTCAGCTTAATAGAATACGAACTGGTCATGGTGTATATGCCGACATGATCTTTAAATGGGGCAAACGACCATCCCCTCATTGTGATTATGGAGCTCAAAGACAAACTGTGGGCCATATTGTGACTCAGTGATATCTCAGAGCATAATCGGGAGACAACGTGGACTTTTTAAGTGCAACACCCGAAGCTATGAACTATCTGACCAATATGGATGTAACCTTTTAATTTTATTGGTTTTTAAAATGATTTTTAATTTTATATGTTTTTGAAGTGACAGTGTATTGTACTGCATGTTTTGTTATTCATGCCATACGAATAAATAAATAAATAAATTTGAATATAAATACGAATTTTCTACATCACACACTGAGATGTCTGATTACACTTTCATCTTGGTGATCTTATTTATTTTTGAACGTATTTCAGAATAAGAACTTTCGTTCCTCGTGTTTTGCAATGGGTTTACATTACCAGGTTGTTTTTGAAATTCATCACTCTCCTTTCTTCCCTTGAGCAACTGCAGTGTGATTGTAAAGCTGGTGATGTCCTTTGTTCTTTGCTCATTGCTGACTAGGGTCCAATTTGTTCTTTTTTTTATACCCAAAATTTGGATTCTTCTTAGCCAATTTCGAAGAATTTTGTATCACTGTCTTTGGCATGACAAGTGGAATTACTTTGTAGCACTTTTAAATTAAAAACTGGAGTTAGAACTACTTTAAAGCTATAAAAACGGGAGCAGCGATATCACCTTGTACCTGTTCGCGTGCCTACAGAGCTCCCTCTCTGAATTGGTCTGTATCACCATTCAAATTTTTGTTTATATGCTATCTTGTTTTGACTGTGTATCAGTTATGTGAATAAAATAATAATAATGGGATGGAAGGGGTGGTGAAGCGCAATACATAGCCTCTCCCACTGAAATGCCACCCTCACCTGATTCTGGTGGTCCATCCTGTTCTAAAAGCAAAAACGAGGAGCTGACGACCGAGTATAGGCGGTATAACTTTAACATCCTAATAAATTAAATGCTGGTAGATCTGTCAGTCCAGAGGCGTTAGGTAGCAACCCTACCACTGGACCCAGCGACAGGCTAGTAACCTGCCCTGAGGAAATTCAATATACAATTGATCCTTGAACAACGTGGGGGTTTAGGAGCGCTGACCTTCCTCGTTGTTCGAAAATCCGCGAATAACTTTTGACTCCCTAAACAATTAACTGCTAATAGCGTACTGTTGACTGAAAGTTACTGATAATGTAAACAGTCAATTAATACATATTTTCTATGGTATGCATGTATTATATACTATATTCTTAAAATAAAGTAAACATTTATTGAATCCTTCAGTTTACGTCGTCTGTTTACAAGATGAATTGTTCTGCCAGTTCCTACATCAATATTGTCTTAATAGATACAAAACACTATCGATGTTATAGGTATTACTATCACTAGACATAAAAAGGAAAGGCAATGTGAAAATTTGAAGCCATCTGGTGTGAGGTGGGATCTAACAAGATAAATTACATAGACTTAGTCGCTTGGGAAGTGATTAAGTTTATGAATGTTCCATTCAGAAAAGGTTACATGTTGAACTACAAAACAGGAAATTATGACCAACTGAGGGGTATACTGAGTTCAGTGGAAAAGTATCAGTTGCTGGATGGGAAGAATATCGACAGTGCATGGGAAGCATTTAAACAATATTTAAATGATGCGATATCAGAATGTGTCGCGAGAGTTCGGAGAATTAATAGAGTACGAGTCAAATGGATGTGTAATCTTATTAAGCAAGAGATTCGTAAGAAAGGGACGATGTGGAAGGAATACCGTTTGTATAAGGATGACGTCCGTTATGAACGTTATAAGCAGCAGGATAAAATAGTCACAACTGTTATAAGGAAAGCAAAGTCTGATTATGAAAAGAAACTGGCTCTGCGTGCTAAAGACAACCCACAAGAATTCTATCGATATGCTGCAAGTAAAAGAAGGAATGAATATGAAAGAATAACTCTTCTAAATCCAGATGGCGTAAGGGTTACAGATGCAGAAGAGGTTGCTCAGTTAATGAGTGCCCATTTCGTTAAAAGCTAACCTGGTGAACCCAACATTGAGCTCACTGTTAGCTCTTCACTAGATGAAGAAACACAGGTTTGTGTAGCCGAGGTATTAGAGCTGTTGCACAAACTGATTTCCCAATCAGTCCCAATTGCTGAATTCTTATTCAGCAATTGGGACTGATGGAATATCAACACGTGTGCTAAAAGTGTGTTCAGATGAATTGATCATTTCTTTGACCAGGATGTTTAATATGAGTCTCAGAACAGGGAAGATTCCGCAGGAATGGAAGGAATGTAATTCCATTGCACAAGGATGGTGCAAAGACCGATGTATCCAAATATCGACCAATTGGTAACTCAGGAGTGGTGGTAAAGATTTTGGAAAAATTAGTTAAGGCCCGCATTCAGAAATGGATTGACACTGAATCTCTACTTTGCAATGAACAACATGGGTTTACTAAGGGAAGGTGATGCTTTAGCAACTTGCTCACATTCTATAACAATGTTACCATTGAATTGAACTAGACAAGGGGAATGGATACACCATGATACTTTTGGATTTTGCTAAGGCTTTTGACAGAATACAGCATGGCAGACTGCTGCATAAATTGGAGAAAATGGGTTTGGGTTATACAATATTAGCATGGATAAGAGGATGGCTGACTGACAGATATCAAAAAGTGGTATACGGGGGATCTGAGTCTGCAAGGTTTAAGGTAAATAGTGGTGTACCACAATCAGTGCTTGGTCCACTGTTATTCAATCTGTACATTAATGATATTGGGAAGGATTTGACAAGCGGCATACAGTTATTTGCTGATGATGCAAAGATAGGTAGGGTAGTCAGGAATGTTGCTGATATTCAGTCTTTGCAGAATGCTTTGAATAGGCTGGAATTGTGGGCATGGGAAAATGGGTGTCAGTTCAATGTCAGTAAATGTAAAGTCATTCACTTCGGCATGATTAGATACCAAATGTCGTATTATATTGGTGGGATTAGGCTAGAAGAAACCGATGAGGCTAGGGATCGTGGAGTGTTAATAGATAGGAAGTTGACGTTTAGGGGCCCTATGGCAAAGATTGCAAATACAACTGAAAAGATAATTGCAATGTTGAAACGAACGTTCACATGTAAAGATAAGGATATTATTTTGCAAATTTACAAGGCCTTGATGAGACCTCACTTGGACTATTGTGCGCAGGTCTGGTCTCCTGCTTTCTGTTGTGATTCTGATAAATTGGAGAGAATACAAAGGAGAGTGTTAAAAATGATATCAGGATTGTGGAATGCTGAGTATGAAGACAGATTGAGAATTTGTAGACTGCAGTCACTAGCAAACATGAGAAAGAAGGGGTGATATGATTGAGACTTACAAACTTCTGAAAGGGTCATATAGGATTTCAATAGGTGGAATTTTTCGATTTATGGAGGGTGGGGAAAGGACGAGAGGACATCTTTGGAAGCTGAGAATGAAGGCCGCCAAGAAGGGTGTGAGGGCTAGAGTTTTCTCTCAGAGGGTGGTGCGTGATTGGAATGGATTGCCATTGGATGCTGTGAGTGAAAGCACTATGAATGAATTCAAGTATAATAATGATAGCTGGTGAGTGTAGTATGTGGTCTCCCTTGATGAGTCTCTGACTCCCTGGAGGTCTCTCTTAATAATAATAATAATAATAATAATAATAATAATAATAATAATAATAATAATAATAATAAAAGAAAGTCGTAATTATTTACAGATATAAGGAAGAAGCAGCAATATGATTACTTTATGGTAGCCTTTATTTTATTCTTTTATTCTAATTAATTAAATAAATTTAACTATTTAAATAATAACAGTTAATTTAATGCAGTTATGAGTTAACACTGCATTTTTACGTTTGTTTATATTTCTCTCGACTGCAAATGGCCATGTACGTCTGTGAGTGTTTGTAAGTGCGCATAAGTTTTTATAAAATTCAACTTTTTTATAATAGATTTGAGTATATATTGTATGGTATTAAATGATAAAATAGACTAGTGTCTACATATGTTTGATGCATTCATGACATACCTAATTTTTTTTTTTAATTTTTCCGATATTTTTAAGTTACACGGTTCATCTGCGAGTTTTTTTAATTTGTTGAAATCTTTAAAAAAATTTCGAATATATTTATTTTTTTAAAAAAATCTGGTAGAAGTAGATCTGCGCTGTTCAAACCTTCTTCAAGGGTCAACTGTACTTTCAAGTCTCATCCAAACAAAAACAGTACGGATTATCTGGGAAAATACCGGGGGGGGGGTTGGAAAAATGAACACATAAAGAAGATTGCAACATGGAAATGTGAGAAGCATCGCATACAAAGAAGAGAAACTTGATAAACAACTAAACCAAGCTAACATAAAGATATGTATAGTAATAGAAACAAAAAAAGTAGAAAAGAAAAGAAACAAACTACGTACAAATCTACAGTGGGGTAAAAAAAGATGAAAGAGCAAAAACAGGTATAATTATTATGCCACATATATCTCTAAAGAACAATATTGTATATTATAAATATTTGAACGAAAGACTAATAGAAATTAGACTCAAGATATTAAGAAGCATAATTTTATAAAGAATTACAGAATGCCATAGATAAAACAATCAAAACTGACTATTTACTACTAGCAGGAGATTTAAATGCCTGAATAGGAAACAAAAAATACAAAACAAACAGGTAAATTTGGCAAAGATACATGTAATCAAAATGGTCACAGATTTCGAGATTTTGCCCATTTATAACAATATGAGAATAACGAATTCGGTGTTTAAACACAAGGAAATACATAAAAATACTTGGTCAGCCAGAGGATGCAAATCACTAATTGACTACATTATATCTAATTTTAAATTAGTGGAATTAATTTTAAACTTAGGAGCATATAGGTTTTGAATTAAACTCTGATCATTATATGGTATCAGCAAAAATTAGATTTAAACCAAAGTGGCTAAAAACACATAAAATTGAAAATTCTTATCAACCGAGTTACAAAATTTCTTCATTATAGGATCCTGAAGTTAGACAACAATATCAAAAATGCACAAACTTAAAAACAGAAACCACACATGAATCAATAGGAATGGGAAATTTGAAACAAATTCTCACAAAAGTAGCAACAGAAAGCTTAGGAATAAAACGCAAATGGATTAGAAAAAGAGGAATACGAGACTGGAACAAAGAAATGGAAATTATAATAAAAACAAAAAAAAAAAGACAATTACCAGAATTAGAGTATAAAAGAAATAGTAGAATTGCAAAAGGAGAAGTAAGGAAAAACATAGAGAGAAATGGAACAATTTCGTAACAGAACTAGAAAAAAATATATTTAAGCCACAAGCCAAAACCTATAAAGTAATAAAATACATGAATAAAGAAACAAAATAAAGATAAAAATACAAACAATAGATTTAGAAAAATGGCTGACCTATTTCCAAAATCTCTGGACAGATGAGAACAATGAATTAAAATTTTATAAGACAAAGAATGACCTAACAGAAAATATCACAATGTTAGAACGAGAAAATACATTAAAGAAAATGAAAAAGAAGAAATACCAGGAAAATACAACATAAATATAGAAATACAAAAATGCAGGTGAAAAATTTAATGGAAGACTTCTGAAAAATTTTAATATGGTTTGGATGTCCGGAAAAACTTCTAACTTTTGAAGAACAAAACGGTTTCGGGAAAGGCCAATCCTGCATAGATCCAATTTTTACTCTACAATTATTAATAGAATTAAATAAAAGAGAAGGGAATTTCAAAAAGAAACACACGTGGTCTTTATTGATTATGAAAAAAGCCTTTGACAAAATTAGTAGACAAAAATTATTTAAAATATTAACCGATTTAAACATACCAAACCAACTTTTACAATCCATTCAAGAAATATATACAGGAAATAAAATAGCAGTTAAATTAGAATACATCTCAGAATGGAAAGATATATCAAGAGGAGTACGACAAGGATGTACTCACCTCTGCTTTTCAATATATATACAAATAAAGCTATAACAATCTGGAAACAGTTAACCCATTTGGTATACAAATAACCCCAAAAATGAAGATAGATACACTACTCTTTGCGGATGATCAAATAGTATTAGCTACATCAGAAGATGATTTACAAAGATCATTAAAATCATTAAATGATATCTCAAAACAATATAACATGACAATATCTAAATAAAAACAAAAATAATGGCAATCAAAGGAGTAAACCAAATAAGAACTAAAATAGTGATAGATAATAAAATATTAGAACACGTAAATACTTTCAAATACTTGGGATGTGATTTATCATATGAAGAAGAAAAAGACACAGATACTAAAATAACAAACTCTTTCAAAGTAAATGGCATAATAAATAATACATTTATGCCATCCCTAGTACAAAAACACACTAGAATCAGACTATATAATGTCTTGTCAAAACCAACTCTACTATGCGGAAGCGAAACATGGATCATAAAAAGGAAAGATGAAAAACTAATTCAAACAGCAGAATGAAATTTCTCAGAAAAACAGCTCATATATACCAAGTGGGACCATAAAACAAATGAAGAAATTTTACAATCCCTGAATATAAAGCATTAATTACTACATAAGACAGTATAAACAAAAATGGATAGAACGTTTAAATCGAATGGACAAACAGCAGACTACCAAAAATATTATACAGATACAAAATAAGTGGAAAAAGAAAAATCAGAAGACCAAGAAAGAGATGGCATGAAACCGGAACAGGCCACCTGGCCTAAAATCCATGTTAGGAAGAAGAAGATAATTATAATAATAATATTTAAGAACCTTTTTTTTTCTTTTCAATATCAATCAGTAGTTTTAAAATTCATCCCTAGATGGCCTCACTATCATCTTTTAATAAATATATTGCAGGTCATTAAAAAATTACACTTACCAGAACTCTTAGGTTGCACCGACCTCTGGTGTACAAGGTCACATGCTGTACCTACTACAATTAGGACTAGTATAATAGACATCACTACCCTAGAATAATTAAAGAAAAAAAAATATTAATAACTAGAAAGATTTAGAAAATAAAATAATATTTATATAGCCTTTAAATATACTTTATAAAATCATTGTGACAATTACTTTGGCGAGGCAGAATTACACAATTATCAGTATCTTTTAGAAAATAAACGCGATTACTTAAGTATCGGCGAAACGACTTACAAAATTGCAATGTGTATTGGCTCAACTTGAATTTGCTCTTCTACTTGACATCTCAAAACTTTGGCTTTCATAAAAATCGATTCCACAGCTATAGAAATAGACAGAATGATTGTCAAGTGGATATATGTGAAGAAAGTAAGTAAAAAATATAAATATATTCAGATGTAAATAGACAAAAAATTAATTTTATTTTTATGAACTATTAACTGCAACTGTCTTGCTTTTCTAATTATCTTCCTTAGAATAGAATTGATCCATCGAAGTATTTTGCATTTTATAAATAAAAAGAAGTGTTTACGTGCCATTGTTTCAAAACTCTAGCCAGCCACAAGAAAGAACAACTTTGACTTTGATCGTCGACTAGTGGAACGGTTTCTAGGATCTTTGCTAGTCCCCGAGTTAAATGATCTTTTCTGCAGATGTGTGCTTTTCCTGTAGAGGAAGCTGTTCTTTTTTTTATCTCGAAATTCAGAATTGACCGTAGGTCGCATACTATTTCAGACAACAGTATGAATATTAGGGTTAGGAATCGCGTAATGGCGGTAACTGTCTGCCACTCTTGCTTTAATGCCTTTGAAATCATCGTCAGCAACAAGGTTGACTTGGGCAGAGTCTAGCTTACCGTATTTCAAAAGTAGGGTTAAAAAGTGCCATTTACTCCATTTGGTGAATCATAAAGGTCTTAAATATTTTATTTAATTTTATTTTATATAAGTTAAACGGGACTTGACTCATTGAATATGATGAATACTTTAGGCTTTTTTACCAGTTACTTTAATTTGTTGACTTTTTTAGAACATCAGTTCACAAACTTCCATCCTTTCTAAAATATTTATAAGATCTCGCATTGGTATTTCTTCCTTCATTTTCATTTTAACACCGACCAGTCATGTCACTTATTTGATATTTCTTTATCACCACTGATGTTTCTGTACATCAAGATTGTCTGTGATCATTAACATCCCTATCTTAAGGACAGCATCTTATTCATTCAAAACCACAAAATCTGAACATCTCATCATTTTCATTACTATGGCTTAATAACTAATAAATACTAGTAATAAATAATAAATAATGATTTTGTTTCAACAGTGGAAAAAGGTATCGATATTGCAATATAAGCAATATTGCAATATTGCTTATATTGCTTTATGATAAATGAATGCAATGAGTAATTTCATTTATTTTAGTGAATTATTTACTTTTTATTAAATACATTGATGACTAATTAATAATAGTCTAATTTTGTTAAAGGCATAGAATAATTGTTATACAACGCATTGAGAAATTCTCTATTTCATTAGCAATTCGATATGCTGTACATAAGTATGCTTCATAATATTTAGTAATATTTGTAATTACATAAATGAGACATTAGAAGAAAGTGGTCCTGTAAGCACCTTGGAAAATCATTGAGTCAATGTTGTACCGAAGCTGTAATTCATATTATTAAGTTAATATTCATAAGTCTTAATACATTTCGATATAACTTAATGATGGCTAACTATGACTTGAATCTCGTATCGATATTTTTGTAGATAAATGAGGTAGGAAGCAGAAGGTGCTTATTTAGCTGTAATTCACTTTTAGGAATCTTCTCCACAACTGTAGAAAAATTGTTCCTATCTTATAAGCCGTCAAGAACTGAGTTTATGGCTATCAATGATTTTAAATCATTGGAGAAATAGGGAAAGACTGAACGAGATGGCAGACAACTGCTGCCATCTCGTTATCGTAAATCATAATTCGTATGTGTCTGAAACTGTGTGACTCCTATGATCTATTTTTCTGAGTTGCTGGGTTAAAATTCCGAGTGAGAAAAATGTATTTGGCTGCAAGAAAGAGACTAATACTTGCCTTAGGTATAACAGTATAGATTCTTTTGTCATTCTAGCATTATAGATAAATGTTGTGGCGCTGTGCCGTGTGGCTGGTAGTTGATTAAGGTGGATAAAGTGGTTTACGCGTTTTAGTGAAATATTTTTGTTGAGGAGTATTTCTTTTAAAATGATGATGTTTAGGTTGAGCACATTGCATATAGGTTTGTGTAAATTGTCTATTGGTTTTTAGTGAGTATATTTTATGAAACTAGTGGTAGTCAATGTACGAGCAACTAAGCCTAATTTGAGTAGAAGCTTATTACAGTACTTTAGGTGTCTGTACGTTGTATGCAACTGCTTAAGGATTTCTGTCGCTAGTACTACGATGATCAATTTAGTTAAAAAATCCTAATATAAGGGGAGGGTTAGCGAGGGGCCAACCACCTCTCCTGTAAAAACCCTGTTGGTTACGAAACAAGCACCACAGAAGCCTCGGAATTCGGAAGCCTTTGCGACTATGATTATTAATCGTTTTGGGACCTTGAAGATACGTAGTTTAGTGAAAGAAGGAGCTCTTTTTAATGTGACGAATGTCTTACGACAGTATAAAATTGGACTTTGTGCTGTACAAGAGGTGCGATGGCCTGGACATGGTTCAACCCACAATCAGGGGTACACGCTATACTATAGTGGTGACGACAGAGGACGAAAAGTACTCAGAACTGCGTTTTTAGTTAGTGATACATTTCTGTGTAATATTTTAGATTTTAAACTTGTAAACAATCGGCTGTGTACTATTAGTTACTATTAGAGTTAAAGGACGTTTTCAAAATGTGTCTATTGTGAACTGTTATGCGCCTATTGAAGAGAGCTCGGAGGAAGCTAAAGATTGTTTATACGAAGTGCTTGAGCGTACTTGTGCTAATCTACCATCCTATGACGTCAAGCTAGTAGTGGGAGATTTCAACGCGAAACTGAGGAGAGAGCGTGTGTGGCGCCCTTTCGTGGGTAGTGAGAGCCTACATGAGGAGTGCAATGATAACGGGATTCGAGTTGCGAGTTTTGCCGCCGCTACGGGATGCTTTGTAAAGAGCACTATGTTTGCGCATAAAGACGCCCACAAGCAGACCTGGAGATCGCCGGACGGTAGAACAGCTAACCAAATAGACCATGTACTAGTGTATCGACGTCACCACAGCTCCATCTCGGATGTGAGATGTTTTAAAGGAGCAGATGGAGATAGCGACCACTGTCTGGTAGCCTACGATTTTAGGCATAGAATTGCCGTTCAAAAGCCCGCGTGTCCTACCATACTATCGGCGTGGAACCTGGACAAGTTGAAAACAGCGGAAGGCAAGCGGGCTTTCCAGTTAGAGTTGCAGAATCGTTTTGGGATTTACAGGAGGAAGATGATCCGGATGGGATGTGGGACACCATCAAAAATACGGTCGCGTTAGCTGCCTCGAGAACTGTGGGAAAGAGAAAGAAGAAGAGAAAAGCATGATTTAATAGAGAGTGTGAAGAAGCTGTAGCGAAACGAAGGGAAGCACTATTGAATACCGGATAGCAGGAAGAAAGCTGCATATGAGAGGGTGAGAAGAGTGGCGAATACATGTCTACGCAGGGAAAAGCGGAAGTATCTTAATGAGAAAGTGGCTAGTATAGAGAGAGAAATAGGGTGCCGAATAATGGACGGGAGATGTACCAGACGATCAAAGCCATGCGAGGTGGTCAGACACAAGCGGAAACCATAAGAGATGAGAGTGGAAATCTATTAACAAACTCAAAAGATGCTCTCGCTCGGTGGCGTAGATATTTCGCGAGCTTGCTGAATGTCAGTCAATATCGGAGGATTATACTCCTTATCAAACTGCTGAACCATTTATTGAACAGCCGACATTTAGTGAGATTATTCGTGCTATCCGCATTCTGAAAAATAATAAGGCTCCAGGAGTGGACTGCATACCGGCGGAGCTCCTTAAGAATGGTGGGGACGTCCTGCTGGAGCAGCTGCACCGGCTCATCTTGATGATCTGGCTAGAAGAACGGCTTCCGGAGGAGTGGAATGAGTCACTGATCACTCCAGTATATAAGAAAGGAGATAAGGCACATTGCGGCAACTATAGGGGCATCTCACTGCTGTCGACTGGCTACAAGGTGCTGTCTAACATCATACTAATGCGCCTCACACCATATGCAGAAGAGTGCCTTGGTGACCAGCAGACAGGCTTCAGGAGGAATCATTATACAATAGACCAACTCTTCATGCTGCGCCAAGTTTTTGAAAAGTGTTGGGAATATAACCGGGAAGTTCATAATATTTTCATAGACTTTTCTAAAGCCTATGACTCAATAATACGTCCAAAAATATATCAGGTGTTAGAAGAGCTGGGAATTCCTCGAAAACTCGGAAAAATGGTGCAGGTGTGCGTAGCTGGTTCGAGAGCAAGAGTGAAAGCAGAAGGTCTGTCGGACCCGTTTCAAGTACAGACCGGTGTGAAGCAGGGTGATGGGCTTTCTCCGATTCTCTTCAATCTAGTGTTGGAAAAAGAAATTAGAAACACACAGCAAGTGGCAAGTGGAGTCCACATGGGGTGCAAGTTAGGATTCTTGGCTACGCGGACGACCTGAAAGTCATGGCGCATCAACGGGACGACGCAGTGGCATTGATTACTGCTATTGAGGAATCTGCAGAGGAAGTTGGTCTGAAGATAAACGCCGAGTAGACAAAATACCTTTTTATGAGACGCCATGCTGCTCAAGATCCAGAGGGAGCTGCACAGTTTGAGAGGGTGAAGGTACTTATTTACTTGAGTTCTTTCGTGACTGAAGACAACAAAGTTGAGGCTGATGTCCGGAGTCGGGTAAATGCTGCGATTGTGGCCTATTATCAGGTGCGTCCCCTGTTCGCTTCGCGCTTGCTGTCTCGGACTACAAAGGTGGGTCTCTACAAGACTTTGATCAGGCCTGTTCTCCTCTACGATGCTGAAGCGTGGACTCTCACGGTGCGACAAGCCGATCACCTGAGAGTATTCGAGAACAAGATGCTACGACGTATATATGGAAGGGTCATGGAAGACGGAGCCTGGAGGAGGCGGTCCAATGCTGCCATACACGCTTTATACAATTCGACAGACGTCTTGATGGAGCTGCGAGCCCGGCGTCTTCAGTGGCTGGGGCACCTTTACCGTATGGGACCCGAAAGGACTGTGAGACAAGTGTGGGAGACCCGACCCCGATCATGGAGGTCGCCATGGAGACCGAGAAGGAGATGGGTGGATCAGGAGAAGGAAGACCTGCAGGCTGTCGGGCTGGAGACCAGACCGTGGCGGACAGTGGCAGAGGACCGTACCCAGTGGCGACATGTGGTGCTTAAGGCCAAAAGTCCCCCCAGACTGATGTAATGTAATAATGTAGGGTGATGTTGTTATTGTACTATTCCCGTGGAGTTTCATATCAAAAATAATATTACTTTATTAAATATTACATAAGAAGTGTCTCATTATGAAAGGCCCAATCTGCTTGCAACACGTTTGTAATGATAATTTTAAATTCATTCACACTTTTAGCATCCACAAATTATTCAAGCGTAAGCGTGAAACTCACCACCCATCATTCTCCAATCCCTTAATCCTGCAGCAACTCACAGGGATGGCACTCTTTAACCCTTTCACTTGTTCTGTCATTTGAAATATGTCTCTCATATTTCAAATGACAGAATATATCCATCTGCTAATTTCCTCTTGATAGCTTATAGTTTTCAGTAATATCACTCCTTCATCTTTTGTCTTTTATCGGATTACATACCATCAGCCTATTCTCATATTTAACATTACACAGTCTTGATATCTTTTTTGTTAAACAACTTTGCACCATCTCCAAAGTCACTTTATCCCCATGACCAGATCTGAGTACAATAGTCCATATGTGCTCAAATAAGAGTCTCACAAAACAGAACCACTTTATCTCTGCTGATCAACGATAATATTTGCAAATGTAACAATCCTCTAAGTGTTTACCAGCTTTGCAATATGTCAATGGAATTCCAGATTTCTATTCACCATCAACCCAAGATTCCAAACCTCTTCTTCATCTTCTGGTATGCCTCTGGACTCCATGGAAACACTGTATAATAATAATAATAATAATAATAATAATAATAATAATAATAATTTTTTTAACAAAGTTTATTATCCTCTTCATATATACAAAATATTTACAAATATACAATTGAAGTATTACTGTTACATTTTTGTTCAACAAATGGTCAGTATTTAATGTTAATTGAATATCTTATTTAAATACATAAATAATAATAACTAATAATGTATTTTCCATTTTTCCATACATATTTACAATTATTTATTTAGTGTGCTAAGAGAGAGAGAGAGATATTTTTTCATATTAACGATATTGGTTGTGGAATAATTTTTTTTTTAGATAAATATACATAATTTTTTTTCCAGCATTTTGTCATTAACATTTTTATTTTCATCTGCAGTTCGAGTAATTCTCAAATTATATTCATAGTTTCATTTTTTGGTATCACTTTTTGGTATATAATAATAATAATAATAATAATAATAATAATAATAATAATAATAATAATAATAATAATAATAATAATTCCACAAGTGGCACTTGCATCCTCTGCACTAGGCCACCCAAAGATAGATTTATAGTTCAAGTCTAGTGGCCAACTGGAGGAACTTTTTCTAAGCCTTTCTTCAGCTAGTTCCAGAGATAGTCGATCTCTGGCATGAGCAAGAAAGTTTTTTCTCCCAGAAACTCAGGTTTTTCATCCCATAAACGTAAGAAAATCGACCATAGAACCCACATTATTTCAGACAGAAACACATCCTGTTAGAGTTAGGTACCAAAAGATCGCGGCACTTGTTTGCCAGTCTCTTCATCGGTTGTCTCCTACAATTATTGATAGTCATGGGCTAGCTATCTCTGATTGGCTACTGGTTCAGATTGAACGGCCAACTCAGTCTTCCAAAATAAGCTAAATAGGATTACAATGCCTCGCCTACTCCCTATAAGGGAATAAAAGGCATTAGCTTATTATTATATTATTTCCACAAAGTATGCCATCTTCCATCTGTGAGTCCCAAAGTTCAAAACATTATTATTAATATTATTAACCATTATTTTCATGGAGTCTAAGAGTCATAGCATAGCGGGAGGTCCACACCAACCATTATTCCCAATACACCTATCATACCATGCCTATCAATGCTTATAATATATCTCGTTAACTGATTTCCAGACAAAACCACTACTAACTCCCTCATACATCCATTCTACACATTCTAACCTGGTAGCAAAATATTACATCTTGTTCTGTCCCGTATAATGGTTAATAATATTAATAATAATGTTTTGAACTTTGGGATCCACAGATGGAGGATGGCATACTCTGTGAAAATAATAATATATAACAATAATAATAATAATAATAATAATAATAGTGAAACACTACTAACCATCTCAAGCTACATCCATTCCACACATTCCACCCTGGTAGCAGAACATTTGAACCTCACGTTCCTGCTAACTACACTTTTAATCGACTTCCGATGATAACTTCTTGTTCTTTCCCGTCCTGCCATATATTGACATTTTTCGCTATATCATTCTAGAAATCCTTCTTAACAATTTATGCATTTCGTATACAACTTATATACGAAGAATTCCACAAACATGAAACCAATTTCGTCACCCACGTATAAATTCTTTCAACCACTTCTTCATCGCCGAGAGGCCCAGGAGACCAAATTTAAGCACAGCAATCCAGATCCGACTTATCAAGCTTATAAAGAGAGATTTTAATGAGTTTGTTATTAGTCCTAGTTGTAAGCATCCACGTGATCTGCTGTATCGTTTTGCCAATATTTGCAATAATGGCCTCTGAAATTAAGTTCCTTGTCAACCCAGACCCATCAAATCCCTGGCCTCATCAATTTCCAGAAGTGAAACCCTATCAAAATTATATACAGGCTGAATCTTTTTCAATATAAAAAGCATAACTCTACATTTTCATGAATACACTGAAATAAACACATTATAATATTCCCAGAATATCAACTTATTCAAATCACACTGAAGGATCTATTTCATTACTGTTGCCCACTTTAACTTAGCATCATCATCAGCAACTTCTTCTTTCTTTAGTATTCTGCAATTGAGCAGGTTCTTTTTTTTATTAGCTGAAACTTTCCTTCCACTCTCTTCTTTTCTGAGCCTTCTCTTTCACGGTTGTGCACCTGTCTTCATTGAGCATGTCATCTAGCATTGTTTTCCTTACTCTTCATCTGGTCTTTTCCCGTCTATCTTTCCTTAGATGGCATCTCTGATGATTCCATTCCCTCTCAGAATATGTCCGATCCAGTTTCCCCTTTCTTCTTTCTATCCTCTTTAACAGACTCCTTTCTTCTTCTACTCTTTTTAAGACCTCTTCATTAGTTATTTTATCTGTCCATTTGATTTTTTCCATCCTTCTCCAAATCCGCATCTCAAAACTTTCCAAAATCTTAATTTCTTCTTTCTTCAATGTCCAAGTTTAAGATGCATAGAGAGAGAAACACTCCACACATAACATTTTATTAGCTTTTCTTTAGGTTTCTGTCCATTTTACTTCCGAATAAATTCTATTTTCTATTAAAGGCATCTCTTCCCATCACTATTCTTGCTTTTATGTCACTTTCACATCTTCCACCACTGCTAATAACACTTCCTAGATATTTAAATGTCTTTACTTGATTCAATTTTTCCCCATTTATTCTGATATCCATCTTTGCCTCTTTCCTTGCTATTTTCATCACCTTTATTTTTCTGATGTTAATTTTAATTCCATAATTGATACAGGATTCCAGTAATCTGTTCAACAGATGTTGTAGTCCTGTTTCAGTGTTTGATAGTAATGCCTTGTCATCTGCGTATCTTATTGCAAATATCTGCCTACCTCCAATCTTTATTCCATCTTCCGAATTCTCCAGTGCTTCTTTTAACATTGCTTCAAAGTACATGTTGAACAAAATTGGTGACAGAGAACAGCCTTGTCTTACTCCTCGCACAATGATACCTGGTTCTGTTGTACCATATATGTCTCTCACGATGGCAGTTTGTCCCATATATAGTGAGATAATTAGCCTTCTGTCTTTCCAATCTATACCAATCTTTTCCATTAATTCCACCATCTTATTCCATTTTACAAAGTCAAAAGCTTTCTCAAAATCTATATAACAGATGTTAACTTCTTTATTCACTTCCAGACTTCTTTCACTTTCTATTCTTAACAGTCCAATCGCATCTCTTGTTCCCGTACCCTTCCTGAAACCAAACTGATCTTCTCCAAGAAATTCTTCCACTTTAGATGCAATTCTTCGTGTTAAGATTCTCATGAGTATTTTTGATGTATGGGAAATGAGGCTTATTGTTTTAAAATCCTTGCAGTTCACTGCATTACTTTTCTTTGGTATAGGTATAAATATTAAGGTCATAAAATCTTTGGTAGTTCTCCTTTGTTATAAATTAAATTTATTATATTGGTTATTTCTTCAGTTCCTTCCTTCTGAAGTTGTTTCAGGAATTCTGCAGGTATTTTATCTATTTCTTCTGCCTCCTTGCCACATTTTAGTTCCTTAATGGCCATTTCTATTTCTGTCTTCAAAATCTCTGGGCCTAGATCATCTTCATTTACCTTCTTTATATCTTCTAATGGCAACTCGTTTGGTCTATTTTCCTTGTCATCAGCAACAAACAACTGAATATCACTCATTAAATTATCTACGGTTTCAATCCAATTACAGAGCCTTGCGACCCAGCAATGGTCGCTTCTTAATCTTTGATTCTACTATATTATACACAACTCAGAGATATCTGACGATCACATACCGATCCATCTCACCAATTCCATATCTATCCTTATTTGCTCCCATTTACTTTCAGATTTCGTGGCATCCTGTCAAATACGTTTGCAAAATCCAACATAGCGTAGGCATTGCATTTTTTCATCTCCACAGTTATTCTATTATAGAAACAGAGTAAATTGCTAAGGTATGACCTCCCGTTAACAAAGCCATGTTGACCTCTAAAAAGTATCAAATTAATATCGACTTAATCTTGAATTCTAGCTTTAACCATCTACTCTAAAACATGAAGCCGCCACTCCTGAAGTAAAAAATCTCTATTTTTTCTACCTACATAATCTATGGGACACTTTCTTTTCGTCTGAGTTCTCTATTAATATTTTGAACACTTGTTTAAAATTATTTTAATTATTATTGTTTTTACCTTAAAAAGTTTTTCTCGTTTTATTTTGTAATTCTTCTTAATTTCTGACAACACGTTACTTTCCTTAATTTTTTCAATATAATAATACTGTATTTGAGAAAAATAATTATAAAAACAATATTCTAGGTTATTTTTGTTAATTAATTTAAAATACTAATTTATATTAAGGTCAGGACTGGAATATAAGAATCTTAAATTCATTAATCACGAAATTATTACATACAATAAGTATTATTTATTTATTATACTAATTTAAATTAGAAAACTTTTCATACTTTTTCGATAGGTGGCAGTAAGGTTATTCATATCTCACGAAGACTTCTGCTGTTTGTTTATAAAGTATGTTCGACGGAGAAGGTTATAAACCAATTAATTATTTTTTTATTAAATATATTAATTATTTAATCGATATCTGAACATGTTTATTCGCGTGATGTTGTAAGTAGTTATTTGTTACCAAACTTTATTATGTTAGTATTTTATTAAAAGATCCAATTAAATCTTGAACGATGAGGTATTTGAATTGCTTGCTTTACCTGTATTAGCGATTTTCGTTAAATCGTCTGCTGAGCACAGGGAAGGCAGACACACACCAAAACGCATTGGGGGAAAGGCATGAAAAGCATGCATAAAATCGATAAGTTCCTGCGCAATCTACAAAGGAAAGATAAAACACTTTTATAAATGTAGAAGTACTTAAAATATTTTAGTAAGATTTCAATTTCACTCAATAAATATTTGAATATTACATATTTATAATTTGTAAAAATAACGAATAAACAATAGATTTTAATTAATTTTACTATACTTTATTTTATTTTCATCTGTCTGTATTTTGCTATTATGAACAAGTACTTTATCTGCCTCATTGTATTATGAAAATTATATTTTTTTTCTGTCAAAAATGAACCTGAGAGTTTATATTTGGTATTTCATGTCTTCTTTCGATATTTTATAAGGATACACGATATTCCATTAATAAATATCATTTCTGAATTTTTCATATTTCAAATTATGTGTTAACTGGTCGTTATGGAGATGGCAAGTTTCTCTTCCATCTAAAAACAGTCAAACCGACATAAGGTGCACATTGACACGCATAATGGAGTTAGAATCATAGTCTTGCCATCCAAAATTAGGTTTATAAAAACCCAGATTACATGGCTGTAATAGGTCATTAAGCTTAATACATAAGAGACGATAGCTACTGTCTCAAATTATGTATTCCGCTCATCACCAACATAATAACAAAGCCAACCCATAATTTCTTCAGACCAGAATGCAAACGTTTGCCATTAACAACAGTAATCCGACGTTCATTCTTCTCTCTTACTTAATAAATGGTAATTTCATGTATATAATGAGTACACAATCTGTAATATAAAACGTGTTATTGATGAGCTGGTTAGCTAAATTCCCAGGCAAGCTTTAAATGAATTCAGGAGACCATGGAAGAATATTTGCAGTGAAATGTTGCAGAGAGTTTAAATTATGATGTCACACACACACACACACACACACACACACACACCAAAGATATGCCCATTTAAATTATTTCCGCCTGTGTTATACGTTGGTGCCAAAATATTTTAAATATTTTACGCAAATACTTTGTTTGGAACGATTTAATTTAGCTTCCTATTCTTTGTCAGTTTCCATGTCTTTTATCCATGCAATAATGTGGCCTTAATATTGCAATAAGATCTTTAGTTTGGTTTTTATTAAAATATTTTAAGTATTTATTAAAATTAAATATTTTTATTAAAATATATTGAAATATGTAAAATAATATATTTCACATCACAAACCATTCTGATGCTGTCTGCTGTGTCTGCTCAACTTTTACTTTGTTTTTACACTCCTTTTACACTAAGGGTACATTGATTTCTGCTTACAGTGTGCGCAGAAAGTATTCTGTATGCTAGGCGACGGGTAGTCTGCGTGCCCAGGCGACAGGCGAAAACATTTGGAGTGAGTTAGCCCCCCCCCCCCACTTCAACTGAACCCAAGACCAATGGAGATCTGCATTGTTTGCAAACGCTTGCCAATTGCCTTACAAAGCGACACCAGGAATGTTCTGATATGGAAGGAACTGGGGACATGCTACCATCCTTCTAATATCCCTGAGAGGCACACTTCATTCACCACTTTCTTCAAGAAGAGATTATCACATATGGACTGGTCAGCCTGGTCTCCTGACTTTAATCCTATTTAGCATATATGGGAGGCTCTAGATAGACGTGTGTTGCTTTCAATCCTCCTGCCCAGAACCTCGACGGACTTAGGAGAGCTTTTTCAGGAACAGTGGTTGTTATTAGCAACTGAACTTCTGGACCCTTTTACAAAGAGTATGAAACATCGTTTTTTGACCATTGTATTGCTGTGAGAAGTGAACACATGCCTTATTGAGGCTTTGATAATCTCATTTTGACCTCTTGTTTTTTACCATTGTTTTCATGTACCCATTTGTTACTGAATTGAACTATTTACTTACAATTCTTGTAGGTGTTTCTTTCCTGTCTCATATTATTCTGCTTTTCAGCAAATTGCATAAAAATTCCTCATACAGTTTTTGAGTTATCGTGATGTTTCTCTTTGTTCCTTAATTCACGGAAACCAGTGTAGTATTCTGGCATATTTGTCAGAATTACATAACCGCTAAATCCATAATGTCTCTCTATGGATACTGTCAAAAGCTTTGTTAAAATCTATAAAATTTAGATATAAGGAAGTTCAAAATTCTCTACTTTTTTCAGTAATATTCCTTCAAGTAAAAATGTGACGTAAGTACTTCCACCTGTTCTAAAACCAAGTTCGTCACTGGAACTGAATCTAATATAATATTTAATTTTGTACTTAACAGAAGGTTCATTCACTATTTAACTTCTTATTTTGTCAGTTATATTGTTTTCTATATTTAAAACTTCATCGGTGTGGTCTTTCCATCTTTCAGTAATCTTATATTTTATTCGAAATCATCTCCTCGTCTTACTTTTAGCACTTAAAAGAGCTTTTAAAGTTATCTTGGATTGTATTGTGATTACTTCGGCTTTTATTTTTATCATCCATACCAGATCATGATATGTATGACTTTATATTTAATACGCTCCCCTGAGATACTGTTGCTGATTTTTACGTGAATCTCACCGACGACAATTTGCAAAATGGATGGAGTAAGAGTTATTTTTAGGAATCCAATAAACTGATGGTTTCTCAACCTTCCATGTCATAAAATTATATTTTTTGAAAAATATGAGGGAAAAAAACGAATATGGATTTTAATTTAAAAAAAAAAATTAATTCTTATGTTCCTTTTAGTACCTATTGAGGTGCAAGTTACCCCAAATTTCTAATGAATTTTCACTTTTCTTGCATTCAATTTCCGATGCTTGTCTGTATTTTTATTCTTTGAGAAAATGCTGTTAGAAAATTGCATATCTTGAGTATGAATATGAAATGATCATTTAGATCCTCCATCTTCATTGATAACTGCTTAATTATGATTCTTATAGTTGCGCTTATCTCTCTATTAAAAAAAAAACTTAATGTAGCAAGAATTGTGATTCATCTATCTATAAATATTCGCAAGAGAATCAGAGAATCAGCGACTCTGATTCTGATTAATCATGTTTATTTCTTCCTGGGTGAATTTTTAACTTTTTTCCTGAGTGCATTGGCTTATTTTCAGCTCAAGGTTAAACCTCGTCGGTCAAGAAAGTCCAGTAATAGTTGCAGAATGACCCGCTTATGACCTTCCAACCGGTACGTTAATAATATCATGTTTCTGTTGGGGAAAGTTAAAAGAGCAGAAATAGCCTTGAAACTTCATAGTAAAACGGATTTAATGCTTTCTTTCCTTATACTAGAAGGAAGAGGTTAAATAAGTCAATGTTGGTTTTCCTTCCGATGTCTGTCAATTTAATAACCTCGAAACTTAAACCTAATTAATATTCCATGTGTAAAATTGGACAAATAGGAAAACCCGAATTGATGATTTCGTACCGAATCCTCCATGTTTGGAATAACTACTTTTCCAAGCGAATCGTTCTTCTGCAAAGGCGGCAAAGGTGGCGTTATGGTCAGGGAGCAGTACTGACCTCTGAAGTCTTCACTGCCATCTCTTTTCGTTTTACGGACCTTCAGACATTCATCGAAATTTCCGAATTGCATAAACGATCCTTCAAAAACCCCTGTTGGTATCTTAGCTGTTGCATCCACCACTAGAATAAAAAAAATAAAAAGAGACTGGATTAGAAAGGTTGTGTGTGTGTGTGTGTAATCAAATGCAATCAGATCAATTCTGTGAATACAAAATTTTTTTGTATTCACAGAATTAATTTGTTTTGTTATTTTTTTGTTATTTTATTTTTTTTTGCTTTAATGCTAACAACTCAGAGAACACCTTCTTTCCAACATGGCATATAGTTTTACTTTCATTAATTCCAATAGAATGAGTTTCACAAATTCGCTGTCCATCACTTGACGCATTCTCTTCATAATGAAAGACTTTTAGAATCTCGCAAGGTGCAAATTTTCCGAAATTTATGAAAGCTCTTTTCATCCGAACGTTGATTCTTTCAGAGCATATTTCTTGGTTAAAAAAAATTAAGGCGTGTTCCAAATCGTCTCTTTGCCTTTTGTCCGTCTGAACTTGTGTGCTAACAATCTAATAATATAATAAAAAAATATCGTTCTTGAAATAAATGCATACTTCATTTATACAGTATACTTTTCTTTCTTGTTGGAACAGCGATTCTAATAAAGTTAATTGCCTGTCATTGACTTTTGCTTAGGTAAAATGATTTCAGGACAAAGACATCACTTTCATTTCAGTATAAAATTAGCTTTTAATTTTATTTAAATGTTTGAGTTTTTTTTTTAATATCATTCAAATGATTCCCATCATGACTATGAATCCTTTCATTTGGACATTTACACGATTATTGACTGAGCAGTATTAAAATATAAAACCAAATATATTACATAGGCTTATCACGTGATGTGGTTAAAAATTAAGTTATTTACTATTATTATTATTCGCTGTTATATAATGAACTTTCACATTCACCCATTACATTATTAGAAATTGCTCAGGAGGTTTGGGGCTATAAAGACGTATTGCATCAGTAGGAATTTCATTGAAACCTTTAGACCGTCAAATCCCTGATTAAACTAGTTGCAATGATACACTTTAATGAGTAATGACCTTACGTGTTACACATCATAACTAGAAATGTATCAGAAGTAGTTCGATGCTAACCTTAAATCTACTTTGAGTTGAGTTGAGTACGGAAGGTCCATGAATTCGCTAAATTTTTAATACGAGCTTATACCGTGTTAAAAATAGGCTGTCATTTGCCTAAATTTCTTTGTTTCTCCGCACTTTTGAAACCATGTGCTTATTTTTTTTTTAATTCATTTATAAGGGGATGTTTAGTGTGTGGTCCATATGCTTGATGTGGTACTTTAAGCGATTTTAAAAGCGTAGGATGATTCGATGAACCATTTAACAAAAACGAACAACATCAACAAAAATATATTGAAGACATGTAAATGAGTCAAAACACATAACAGCAGGAGTACAGTATGCAGGACTTTCAAATTAACATTCGTGTAGAGATAACTGATTTGGCAAACATCTGTTCAATAGACTCAATCCATCAACGACTCAAGCATCGGTGAAAGCATTCAGGAATCCACAATATTCAAATTTATTTGCTTGACACGCATATGCAAGTGTTTAAACACGTGTAACGCTCCAACTCTTTTCGTTATTTATATTTCGACAGTATTATTTCTGTGTTAGTTCTAGTTTCTATCAGCAAACATTTCCAAATGGATTATATTTTATTAGGCTTGTCGCGATAATCTGTCATTTGTGGAATCCAGTTTAACATACTTCTCATCACTTTCCCCATACACCCAATAAATGTTGATGTTAATAAATACTAAATGAACCCAAGTTCAGTTGAGGATCTCTCTGGCTTATGAGATACTTTTTCGTTTAAATTAGGTATTGTTTTATGCAATTGTCTCAGTATATTTTGTCGCGTCTGACACAGTAACCTGTCCTTTTAGGTCACCAAGGTTTTATTATTTTTTAAAAAAAAAAAGAATCGTGACCTGGATTTCACAAAATCAACTTTGCTTGTAAATTTACCTACTAACTTAAACAGGAAATCGATATTGCTCAATGTGCACGCAATTCTCTAACGGTTAACCTTCGATATCAGGTTACTTTGTTTTTTTTCTTTCTCTCAAATGAAAGAGAGAGATTAAATGATGCCTTCAAGAGATAGACGAAAAAAAACAACTTAAATTACCATCTTAACTGCGTATCAGTTAATGTACAATCGTCAGCACCATCCATAACAGAACAATTAAATTTAATCTTAAAATCTTAAAAATATTAAATGGTCCACTAATAGCTGATCATTTAAAAAAATTAGGTTCAAAGCTCTGTTGAAATTATCATACAAGTTATTATTATTTTTTGTTTGTTTGTTTTTTAACAGTACATTATTTAGATATTGTTGGTTGGGCTGTGATATCGTACATTAATTCATCCTTGTTCGCTGAAGAATGGAAGTAGCGAAGGAAATATTGCGTTAATAATTGCAGTATGGGGATGGGGGGGAGAAGATAATCTCAAAGTAGACAGCTTGCATCGTACACCTACTTCTATTGTCCTATCAGTGCCGGTTGTAACTTTTAAACGTTCCTTTTTTGATGCCATGATTAAAGTTTTTTATATATTTTGTTTAAGATATATTGAAAATAAATAAGTAAATATTTCCCATATTGAATAGATCAGGGATCTCAAACTCAAACGCAGCAAAAGGCCAGTCAGTTAGCTGTATATCTGACGCGGGGCGTATTCAATATTATTCTGTGGAATCCAAAACATAAACTTAAAAAAGAAAGGCTCTAACAAAGACTCTTTTACTACGATAAAGAGCCAAGAGACTATTTTTCCAGCGGCGTAAATTAAGTTAAGGGGATAATAAATCCCTTATTATTTTAATACGAAACTCCGAAATCGAGTAGTACAACACCCTAGTGTTGTACTACCCAGGTGTTGACTTACGCTTGGACTCGCCGCTAGTTCTTCTGCATGAAACGCTTAGATTTCGATCTCCGAGTTTCGTATCGGCGAGTCCAAGCGTAAGTCAACACCTGGGTAGTACAACACTAGGGCAACTCGGAGCAAAGGTGGAGCAAGCTCCGTCACTATCCTTAATATTTTCCCATAATGTAAAATGCAGCTCCTAGGATATGTATTACTGTTTTACATTATGAGGAGAGGTCACTACCCTGACCGGTTTTGACCTTTGTTATAGGTGAAGCCGGCTCTAAAAATAAGACGATCCCGAAAGATCGCCCAACTCAGCGTTGTTCCACTCAAGTTGTAACAACGCTGAGTTGTTACAACCTGAATGGAACAACCTGAGCCTGTCACTCGCCAACCACTCAGTGACAGGCTCACCCTGTCACCGAGAAGAACTTCCCAGCATTGGCTCTACCTAGTTGCTGGCTCACCCCACCACCAAGCAGAGCCATAATCTCAGTGGTGGCCCCACCCAGAGACAGGCAAAAACCTACCTTTAAGCGGAGCCTCTCAAAGCCAGATCCGCCCCGCACCGGTTTCCACCCTCATTGGGGTTTCATCAGTGAGTAGACCTGGAATACCAAGGTTTAAGTGAAACGAACTTACATATACCCCTACTGACGAATTGCCAGACCGGTGTACCCATATATTATTATTACTACGATAAAAAGCCAAGAGGCTACTTTTCCGGCGGCGTAAATTAAGTTAAGGGGATAATAAATCCCTCATTATTTTAAAGCCGGATACGAAACTCTGAGATCGAGTAGTACAACACTAGGGTGTTGTACTACCAGGTTGACTTACACTTGGACTCGCCGATAGTTCTTCGTCATGAAACTCTTAGATTTCGATCTCCGAGTTTCGTATCCGGCTTGCTTTAAAATAATGAGGGATTTATTATTACCTTAACTTAAAGGCTCTTTTGTTGCCGGGCCTTTACGACTTACGTAAACAGTTACACCACCACCATTTCAATTTTAAATTTATAACCATTTTTATATTTACATTTTAAAAATATAAAAAGTTTAGAAAATATAAGTTCAATTACAATTTTATTCATACTTTAAGAAAATTATTTAAATACATAATTTTGACTTACAAAAATAAATATTTTCATCTTCGAGTCCTTTTTTTAATTTGATTTTGATCCTGGAACCTGACATCTTTTCCTCCGTACTAACATGTCAATATCTGCTTTTTCGTTTCGTGTTGCAATATGAAGTATTTGCATTAAACTAGAATCTTTTATCCGTGAGCGGAACTTTGAGTTATTAAGTTTCATAATTGAAAATAATTGCTCCCATACATAGATACTTCCAAAGACTGACAACATTTTTGCACAATAAATTTTATATTTGGGATATTTACTGCCGAGGTATTTATAAAAATTTGGTATGCCAACTTCGTTATATTTATTTTTTAGTTCAGTATTGCACTGGAGTTCAATTACTTCCATTTGTAATTCTTCGTCAACATTTTTCAATATTAATTTAAAAAGGTGAACGGAATAATAATAATAATAATTCATTTTTTTCAAACTGGTTGAAATCAGAAAATCTTTTTTCAAATTCAATTTTCAATTCTTCCATTTGAGGAATGCACTTTTCAGCATCATTATTATTTCGAGAAATCGATTTAAGTGTAGGAAAGTGGGCTAAATTATTCTTTGCCAAATGGGTTTGCCAAAGATAGAGTTTTGCCAGAAATGACTAATTTTTGGCAAACTCTATATCAACTATTCACGTCCTTGCAGAGCAGTATTCAAAGTGTTTAAGTGGCTTATTATGTCAACTAAACAGGCCAAGTCTTTGCACTAGTCTTCATCGGTGAGCTGAGGAATCAATTTTCCTTTGGATGAAGTAAACTTGTCAATTTCTTTTAAGAGTTCAAAAAATCTTTTTTAAACGACGCCACGACTAAACCACCTAACCTCCGTATAATATAGCCAACTGGTGTATTGTGAATTCAATTCGCGTAACAAAGCATTGAATTGTCGATGATTCAACGCGTGACAGCGTATCCAGTTTACTATTTTAATTACTACACTCATGACGTGTTCCATCTTTTGTTTTTTAGCACAAAGTGACTCCTGGTGTATTATGCAATGAAACGATTTAAGTTTGTCCTTGCAAAACATTTCCTTTTTCATTTGAAGTTTTGTAACAAGTCTGACGTTAACACTAACCGTAGAACCCCATCTGTAGTCACACTTACTAATTTTAACTGGTCCGCGTGCGCATTTTCAAGACTTTTCTCAATACACAAATATAAGTCATTTCCTGTCGTTGTTCCTGACATAGGCACTATATCCAATAGTTCTTCAGTCACATTCATATCGTTGTTGTGATAACATTGAAAAATATCCTCTGTTGAAACTTCAGTTCATTTTTAAAATCTTTAAGTTTGTCATCACGCATCCTTTATGTATATTTATCACAGTTCTTATGGTTTGTTTCACAATGGCGTTTTAAGTTATATTCTTTCACCACGGCGACACTTTGTCTACATATCAAACATGCTGGAATATTTTTTACTTCCACAAAGAAATATGCCTTCTCCCATTTTTCTTGAAAAGTTTTGCCTTCTTGATCTGTTTTTCTTCTTTTAACTTTAAATTCAGACATTGTTATGGGCAAAAAAAATATAAGTTATTGAGGTAACTTTTTTATTAATACAGTATCATATTACAACGGTAACCTGTAACTTATTGACATTGTATCACGTGGCTTAAAATGGCTGCGTGACAAGTAACTTCCATTCAGTGTTGTCAGCATTTGATGATAGAAACATGGTACAAAGAATTGTAGTAATAAGTTTTACTTTTGTTTAAAGCTGTCATAGAACATTTAGAAGATTCTGTTTTAATCCCCGCAGGATGTTAGAAACATTGATTTTTAGAAAATAAATCATTAAGGTCGTGGGCCGAATACGAAGCCTTCGCAGACCGTATCCGGCCCGAGGTGTTTAATAACCTTTTATAAATTATTAATAGGCGTGAAATGGATAAAAAGTAACGTAGATGTATTATATTTTCTCAATAACTTTTCTTTTCTGTTTAATTCGTACAAGTGAAAAAAGCGACCTCTGCGAACGAATTTCACAAGTCTTTCCAGCTGATCCTAGAAAGATTCGATGAAATTGAGATTGTGAGTGAGATATCTGCCTAGCCCATTGTACCGCATTGCCTCACATCCGCTTTTCTGATGAGGGCATTGGCCTGTTAGCACGTATCCTATTTTCTCACAGGTATATGAATTGAAGTGCATGTTAAATACTTTTGTCCCCAAAATACTTTTTTTGGGACAAAAGTATTTGCAGGTACTTCCACTGAAATTTTCCTTCGCTACGACTTAAGGACATTGTAGAAACAGCAACGCAGTTGTTTTAAATATAAAAACAGATTTATTTCAATGTCACATGCGGATTGTAAACATGATAAGAAGTTCCTGCTGTAAATCTGTCATCTATTTATCGTTGTGAATTCTATCACGTATTTTCCTGAAAACATTAAAATCCAAGGTTATAATTACATTTTTAAGATTGTTATTTTATTACTAGGAAAACTTTTATCGAAACTGGAAAGGGTAAACCATTTGTCTTAATATCTTGCTTTTTTTTATTTTTATTTTATTTTTTTTTATTTTATCATTTTATTTATTTTTGTAGTCATGAATTGCAGAAGGAAGGTGACATTAATTTTATTCTTTATTTAATTGCTTCGTTTAAATACCACGAACACAGGAAAACAAAACATTAAACACACTGAGCTTGACTCTGATTTTTCTAAAGCAACACCTCGAGGGCCTCATTTCCTTGCTGCCTTTCATCTCGCTCCACGCAAACTTGTCAAGGTTACGACATTCAGGGACATTGCTTTGAATGACACAGTGTGCCCGTTTAGTGAGACTGATTTTTTACACGACGGCTCTTTAAATAAAATTAACGTGTTTATAGTTTCGACCGCTAGAGTGTGTTGTAAACGCAGCTGCAACTTTCTAGTTGGGTGAAGCAGCAGTTTTTGGGTTGCAACCGTTGAAGTAAGAGTATGTGAGTGGAGCTGGTCAGAAGTCCTTTTTGCTACATGGAGCAAAAAGCTGTGATAAAAGTTACTGTAAATTAGGAAAAACTGCTACGGAATTCTACCAAGACTTAAAAAAGAGAGAGAGAGAGAGAGAGAGTTTACGGCAATGACGATGACTGTCTCAGCAGTGCACAGGTGTTCCGCTGGTTTTCAACGTTTAAAGAGGGGAGGGAGTTCCTGAAGAATGAACTATGCTGTGGACGACCACTTTCTGCACGGTTCAAATGAAAATATGGTGAAAGCTAGGGAAATTGTTGCCCACTAGGCTTCTCGCTGACAGCTTGGTGCCAGCAAGGAAACGGACAGATTAATCTTAGAAAGAGATTTGCAAAAGACGAAGATTTGTTTGAGGTTTGTGTCGCACGTTGAACAGACAGAGCAGTGGGTTGCATGTTGTCAAAATTTCATCCATGCAGTTGATCGAGAATTGCAAAGAATTGTCGCCGGTGATGAAAGTTGGTGTTTTTAGTTTGATCTGGAAACGAAACGGCAGAGCGTGGAATGACGTAGAACGTCTTTTACCGGGAAGAATAAAGTCAGATTGCAAATATCCCATGTCAAGACAATGGCCATTGTTTATTTCGACGCTGCTGGAATTATATCCACTGGGAATTTTTGTTCCCGGTGGATACGTTTCGACAATAACAATTGGTTTCTGTTGCACGACATCGCGCCTGCGCACTTTACGCTACCTGTGAAGCAGTTTCTGGCTTCGAAGTCGATCTGTGTGATCGACCCCCCCCCCCCCAATTCGCACCCAGCACACATTTTCTCACTTCTCCCATCTCCTAACAGCATTGTGATGATACCACGGAAGTCGGTTTCTCATCTGGGATATCGCTAACCTAAACTCCCCATGTTGTATCGCGTTTTAACTCTGCTTAAGTGACCTGACAAATTAGCTCGTACGAAACGATTTTGCACTCTTTACCCAAATCGAAACATTTTTCTTTACAATTTCGTTGACGGGAAATGGTTTACCGTTTTGATATCATTCGTATGCCCAGTGGACCATGGAAGAACCAACATGACGTTGGTTCTTCTTGTCGGAAATGGAGGGATCCGACGATTATGAATTTAAAAAAAAAAAAAAAAACTCTTAGATATCGTTACTTTCCCCATGACTGCAAATTTAACATTCTGGTTTGTACCACATGCTAACGTAAGGTATACATGTGCCTGAACGTTTCCTGCTGTGGATGAGAGTAGTCATAAATTAGTGTTGTCAGTGTATATACTTGTAGACAGAAAATACTAGAAATTATTTTAGAACTCATATTTTGATAGAACATGCTTTTAAAGATTTATTAAGTGTGCATATATGAATATCTGTAATTAATAATAACGTTTGCGTGTGTTTTGAGTTGCTTATTAAGTGCGTACACCTAATTAACAGTGTACATCTGTTGGTAGATTTACTAGGTTTACTACATCTATCTCTTATATGCTTATCAGCTCCCGCATGCAAAAGGTTACAAAACCTTTAGCGCCTAAGCGCAGTGTGTTGGCAAGTATTAAAAAAGAAGGAAGGTGTTGATATGTTTTTTGAACATCTGGAGGTCATAGTCCTGGGTGGATGTTGTGTGGAAGGCTGTTCAACAGAAGTAGATGGAAAAGGAGGAAGACTTAGTTCAAAGAGTTGAATTTGAAATATGCATGGAGGTTGACCAAGCAGCTTGGTCAACAGGGACATCATATAGATTCGATCGTAGTTAGCTCAATCTGGACTGAAGCAGATCTCTATAGTGATTACATGATTCTTCTTCATCCCACGGATGCTCGTTTGGATTGAGATGAATGATTTGTTCCGTGTGGCATGACTCATAGTAGCAGCAGTAATAGTAGTAACCCCTTCCAGAGGGATGCCAGCACCCTGTAATGTTACCTTTCGATACCACTTTTTAATTCCTCAAACTGACACACTGGCTGCAGAACGCACTCAATTAATAGACATACTAAAGACAAAATATGATCTTAGTTTTGGCAGTAATTTCCGCCAACTCAACTAAACTCTGACAGAATGAGTCCATTGATTCTGCTATTGTCGTTTTACCTGGCTTTCCCTAAAACTTAATCAATTGGAATCGAAATTGGTCACTTCTGAATGTCAAAAAGTTGTAACTGCCTATTTTTAGCAGGACAGGAACAGAACGATGAAGTAGTCTTATGTTGATTTTAGATTTCACGATACTTATAGTCCGCAGCCAATTGATATCTGAGCTACTATAGAACATTTGTGCGTGAACATTTCAACGACGGTTTCCAATAATTTCACCATTACGTCTAGCACTACATCTCCGAAAAGTCATTTAAGATGCCGAGTAATATTGATAACAACGTATTTTAATAAGAAAATTAATAACCAGTGGAACCATTGACTACAAAAACAGCAGATATCCTTAATGAGTTATGTTCCACCATAGTTTTGAATTAAATGTCCCTTTCCTTGCTCGATTTTCCAGATAGACTCAAAAGTATTCTATAGAATTAAGTTTCTATTAGTCAAGAACAATCCTGAAATAGAATTGAAACCAGATGTGCGTGCAAATCTCTCTTAGCAGGTCTGTATCTACTTCCATAGAATATTCAGGTACCACAGAGTCCAAAATATATTAAAAAATCCTTACATAAAGCCAAAACAAAATTAACCTTATTACTTTACCAACATACCAAGTGATTTAAGATATTAAAAGTTCATTTGGTCTTCAATAATATTTAATTAACAATTGAAGTAAGTCTAGTTGTTGTTATTACTTTGTGTGTGCGTGCGTGCGTGCGTGCGTGTGTGGGTGTGTGAAATGCTGTATTTATGGTGTTGTTCCATATAACTGCTAACCGACATAATGATATGCATAAAAAATCATCCTAAGCAGAATTTATTCTCATTTATTCAACTATCCAATAAATTCTCTTCCACAGAATATTACTAATGTTCTTCGGTCGTCCCTAAAGTAGGTCAGTATTGGTTTGCCACATACGTGGATGGAAAAAAGTTCAAGGAACGTCTAAGCATTCATTAATCTGTGGGAATAAACTGACCTGTTTATTATTATTATTATTATTAAAATAAGAAAATAACCAGATGTACGGAGTTTTAACAAACAACATATTTCGAAATAAATGGAATTTAAGTTGCATCTTCCTTTTCGTCTGCTTTTTTAAAAAATATGTTCCAACGCGAACTGCTAATCGTCTGCCTCGTTTATTCATCTGCAACCAGACGCAACCTCTTTTCCATTTTTTCAACAGTAAACACTATTTTCGTAGTATTGTTTGTTTACTCTTTTTGAAATTATATTTGAAGAAACAATTGCTCGTTACTAGCTGATGGGACAACCACTTGCTTGTGGCACACGTGCAGTGTTCGTTTGGTCATCAAACTTGCACTAGCCCAAGGCGAACTAGATAGGTAGGTATTCGGATGAGGGGCCCCATTAACGTGCAGATCGTGATTAGTGATAACCTCTTCATCTCTTTATTCCACCTTTATGGTATGACGCATGTAACGCTTCGTTTGACGTCATTTACCTCGACCTTTCTCCGAAATTGTCGTAGTTCCCGAGCAAAAAAAAAATGTCATAAATCGTTCTGATGTAAGAGTCGAAACGATAAAGAAGGGAGAAACGGTGTTTTTTTTTTTTTTTTTTAGCTCGTCCAGTTAATCTTTCGGATCCTGTTTAGTAAAACGGTTGTGCATTATTTTCTAGATGTGGAGTAGATACTTTGATGACAGTAGTCAGTTGTTTCACAGTTCTATACTCCAAATACATCCTGGCCTACATTTCTTTCAATTACTTCAAGTTTATTTGGTCAAAAGTAGAATATCGTTTTGTTTCTTGAGTTTATTTTAAAATCAGTCTTCAAAAATTCCTTGGGGGGGGGGGGATATCCTTTCCTTTGAAGGTTCATTTTGCGAAATACATAAGCACTATTGGGATTATTAAATTATAACCTCCGTAGCCTAGACAGTAACGGCGATGACCTATAATTGGAAAGACCTGGATTCGAATGCTGTCAAGGTCGCTTTCCAATCGAAACGAGTTAGTCAGTCAGAGTAAAGCCACAGTATCAAAATACCTGATAAGCCATAACTTTAGATACTCATGAGATTTTAAATGTGTAAAAGTTCGCCATAACACAAACACGTCCTTTGAGCTAAGAATTAAATGCTGTAAAATGAATTTAGTGGATGAGTGCAAAATTTTCAAAACACTTGTTAACCAAGTACTATAGGACGTCTTTATTAGGTTCTATGAGAGTCAAACACCATTACTGCCCTGCTAAATGGAATCAAGAGGTTTGAGATATTATCGACTGCACTTTTATGTATCTAGTCTTGAGACGTCCGTGTATTGTATTTGCCAAATGCGTGTGCCTCAGGGACGATCTGTGTCTGAAAAGTTTCAATGGATATCGTTGCGAGCTCCATCGAAATCTCTTAGCTTCGACTGCTTTCTTAATGAGATCGAAACCAGTTATTTCCTTCTACGAGTGCGACTTGCCAACAAACTGCTAGTTGATTCAGGAGTGGTTTCTAATGATTTGAAATTATTTATTTATGAAAAACAGTAAAAATACAATACCTCTATTACAAAAACGTTGGGCTGAGTTCTTTACCTGGTAATATGTATAAGACTATTAGCGGAAAAACTCGGTTTATTCTTGTCTCGCTAATAATAATAATAATCACCCGACCTTGAAGCAATGTTAACGATATTTTAATGAAGACACACAAGTCCACTAATTGTCGTCAGTACAAGGAAAGTTTGTCAAATGAACACTTGAACCGCATTAGGATCTACTTAAAAAATAGCTTTTATCCCCAAATAATCAGTTGGCGCCTTTTCAAGCCACATTAGCGATCATATTGTGCATTGCTCTGAAGTAGTTCCTTGATGATTGACACCAATGGCGATGGTGTTTTCATAAAATTGAAAGATGTCCTTGGTTTTTGTCTCTTTCCAAGGTTTCCATCATTATATGTCACTCCTTACGATACCCTGCTGTGAAAATCTTTCACGTTGTTATTTACTGCATCTTTATGAAAAGATGTTTCTAACATTATTTCCTAACCAGGAACATCTTAACAAAAACTTTTCTTATAAAGGAAAGGACAACAAATTAAAATATTTCTACTAAACACATTACCGACTTCTGGACAGACTGTTGAGTCATGCACTATCAGTTTTACCGTGAAAAACTCCTTAACTCCTCTACAGAAACAGCCAAATACACTGATAAAGTGGAACGTTAACTGTAATTGAGGATAAATTACTTATTTTTAAGTGTTTTTGGTATTGCTGGTGTTGAGGCTGGGTAATCAGAAGACAATATAAATTCACAATAATTAAACGATTAATAATATAGTAACGAGAACCTTGGCTGGCACAGTGCCAAGAAGTCAATTCATGTTGAAGGGGAGAAAGAAATAAGGTGATGTACGAATTCGTCACCAAAACGCGTAATCACGTGGTTTATACGTAAAATTTTCCAATTGTTGTACGAGCAAACTAGTTACACTTTAAAAACTAGAATTTTCATAAAAGAAAAGCTAATTTTCCGACGTATAATAATAAACCCTCATCATTGATTACCCTATTATCAGATTCACCTTCTTCGGCCATGCACAGAAGTGTTGACGAGTACCGCATTTGTAGTCGGACAGTATTAAAAACGATATTTATTATGAACTTCTTTATTCCAGGCTTTTAACAGATATTTTGCCTTAACAAAGTGTGTTAAAATTCCCACAAAATAAACTGCACGCATCACACAAAATTGTTATATAGCTTGAAACAGAGAGCTAAACGTTAGCAAATTGTGATTTATTAATATATTGACCAAAACACTAAATATGTTATATTTCAATTAACTATTCTGCTTTATTCGTCCGTAGCTCAGTCGAAGCGCTTTGATTTTAAAGACCTGGATTCGATTCCCGTCAGTGACGTGAGGAATCTTTATCTGGTCTCTTTCGACGAAAGGTGTGTTAGCCGATCTCATACGATGGTAGGGTTTTTTTTTTTTCACCTGAAACTATTATGGGGGGTTCTTTCCCCAGAACAGACAAACTGGCCCCGTGAACACACACATCGACGGACATAGAACACACGGGAGGCATAGGGCCAACTACCTTATCCTCGAGTTTCGGTTGCGAAGTCCAAGTATAGTTGGAAGGTCGTCGATAGTTAAGTGCCTGTTAGGACCATTGATCATGATGATGATTTGCTTTACTGTAAAATTAGAAACTCCGTTCTGGAAAAAATACCTTAATCATATTTTGAATTCCGTATGGCAGGCTAAAGAATTATCCTAACGTTAAGGTTACGAAAGGCAAGCGAGGTAGATCGTTGAACTTAATGACCAGTTAAGTACTGCGTATTTATTATTATTATTATTATTATTATTATTATTATTATTATTATTATTATTATACAACAGAAAAAATTACCAGTTTATATGGATAAAAGACAGCAAAATATTCCTTAGAAAGACACAAGACGCAAAACCAATTGAAATAAAATCCGTAGAAGACCTCAACAGGCTGCCACATTGAAAGGAATATTGACAACTCGTAAAGAAGGACCAGCACACCAACCAACATGAATGCAGACCATCAAGCAGACGTAATCACCCCGGAACATGATAACTGCCACATTCTGAAATCAATAACAGAACGGAAACAACTGACAATCCCCAAAAAAGGACTATCTATTCTCCACATCAACATCAGAAGCATTCAAAAATACTGGCTGACCCTTCAAACTTATCTGAAGGAAGATATAGACGACATGGACATTTTAATACTGACTGAAGTATCTACGACAAACGAAGAGGCATCCACCTACCAAATGCCACATTTCCAACAACACAAACACTGCAGACAAACAAAACAAGGCGGTGGTATAATAATATTTACCAAACATAAACTAGAAGTAACAGAAATAAACTATAAATTAGAATACGCAGAAAACATATGCATCGAAATTAAAACATCAAACAAGAAAGCTTGATATTAAACGCAATATACAGACCACCCAACTTAAGCACCACAAAATTCCTAGAAGAACTGAACAGATGGCTTTCAACCACGAAAGTAGGCACCTCAAAATACTTGATAATAATAGGAGACATTAATATAAACATTAGGAACATAAATAACAACACAGAACAATACCTAGACCTATTATCGGCATATAACATAACCCCATCCATATAGTCATATACACGAGAAGAGATAGTCGGAAATACAACAACCTCATCCTGCATTGACCATAAATATAAGTGGCCCTCCAAACAGCCACAAAGCAGCCGTCATAACATGCAAACTAGCAGACCATTATTTCACAGCATTGCAGTTACACACTGAACCAGAACCCATAAAACTCACTGAGACTACAAAACAGTATTATAGCATTCTAAACGAAACAATAGTAAACGATGAAATCAGAAAAACAGACTGGATTTAGATAGCATCTTTACACTCTGCTGAAGCTGCATATAATAATCTAAAACTTGCATTTAACAAATTATATAACAAAGCATTAACAAAAATAAAAATACGCTCCCAAACGAAACAAAATCCATAGATAACAGACATACAAATAAAAGATGCCCTATGAAAACAACTTAAGAAGTCGCCTAACAATGCCGCTTTAAAAGCGGAATACAAAAGAAAACGGAATCTCCTAACAACACAGATTAGAACGGCAAAAAGAAACTATTACAGAAACAAACTAACAACAGCTCAGAACGACATAAAGGAAACCTGGCACCTGATTAATGAAATGCTGAACAATATACACAGAACCACTGCCTCGGAAACAATAAAACACAGCTTTGCCTGCAATCCCAAATCCCTCAAATAGTTGGCAAACAACTTTAATCAGCACTTCGTGAACGCTGTCCAAAAGCTACAAGAAACAACCTTTCTTCACACAATCGAACATTCTCCACTAGGTCCACGAGCAACCCACATCCCAGTCGATGTGATTCCTCATAGTAACAAAAGAAGAACTATCACTGGTTGATTTGGAAAACAATAGGAGACATGAATATAAACATTATTTACCTCTTTGCTGTACGCATAGGATAGCGTACAGCAAAGAGGTACATGTAGCCTTGGAGTACCAAAAGGAGCTGTCCTATCTCCCATTCTATTTAACATACACACACACACGACATAAGCCAACTACCCCTAAAAAGTAAAATCTTCCAGTACGCAGATAACACGGCCATAGTATCCATTCACAACAACTCAAATATCACTTACACAAATATGCAACACGACATCAATCAAATCACTAACTGGTTAACCGAAAACGGCATATATATAAACCCTGGAAAAACAAAGCTAATGATATTCAAAAATCCCCAAACCCAACTCATTGAAACTAAATATCTCACTATCAAGCATTCATCCTCCTATACACAAAGCGTAGAACCTAAAATCACAACCTTCGCAAAGGTGAAAACAACACGCTATCTTGGACTTCACTACGATGCTGATCAAAGTTGGAATAGCCACACAAACTACCTGCATACCAAGCTTAGGATAATAGCAAGCAAACTATACAGATTAAAAGACATTGCCCCAACCCACATAAAACTACTAATATATAAAGCATTATGTGAAAACATTTTAAGATATGCAATCACATCATACGCATTCTGCGCAGACTACAGACTTAACAGGCTACAATGGTTGCAAGATAAAATGATAAAACTGATATTCTGGGAACAACCCACTCTTATGCAGGAAGCACGGACAAAACACAAAATATTTAAGGTGAAACACTTACGCCACTACACAGTCATGTTAAAACACTACTACAGCCCAACATATAGAGTAACCCGAACAACATATCAAATAACAAGACCACAGTCAACAAACTACATAACATATAAGTACAACAATCATTACGGCAAAGCCACCCGCAACTTCTACGTACCTGACATGATAAACAAACTGCCGTTCGACAATAGAAACCTAGGAACATACAGAGAGCTGAAACAGGCGCTATATAAATATTATAGCGAGAATGAAAATTAGAGCAATTCCTGTTTCTCTCTCTCTCCCCCACACACGCGCACGCACGCACGCACGCACGCACACACACAAACTATGACAAACCCCCTCTCAAAAACCATCTCTACAAGAACACAAAGAAACAAACACATCATGTGTAAATCCAACCCTACTCAAAAAAAAAAAAAAAAAAGAAGTTAAACTGTAATAGCAGTTGAAGTCTTCCAAGCACGTACCAACAAACAGTAAAATCCACACCTGGCTTTCTACCAGTACAGAAACATTACCACAAAATCACTGCCACCTATTATCTTTCTCAGATAAGGCTATGCAAAGCTTCGAGGAAGAAATCAGAAATGCCAACCAAAGAAAGAATATAATACATTATAAAGAAAAAAAAAAAAAATATATATATATATATATATATATTGTTTCTTAGCCGAATAAGAAACTCAAAAGAGTTTCATGCCGAATATAGAAATTATATAAAGATCGGCGATTCCAAGCGTAAGCAAATACCTGGATAGCAGCAACTGACCCTTAAGGTAGTGCAAGCTGAGGCATGAAACTCTTTTGAGTTTCTTATTCGGCTAAGAAACAATATGGGATGTAATGTATTATCCCTTAACTTAAATAAGTTCGTGTCGCCGAACTGAAGCCTTTGGCTCTTCATATATTTAGTAGTCCGTTATTCACAATTGTAATGTATTATAATTATTACTGTATTTATGTATGTAATTTATCTGAGACATAATAAAATGTTTAAACGTGAAAAAAACATTATTATTCTTATTATTATTGTATGTATGTAATTTATCTGAGATATAATAAAAAAAATATTATTAATCATTTTAGCAAGGATTATCCTTTTCGAAAAGGTATCCGAGGTAATTTGAAACGAGTCTATAACAATGATGCATCTGGTAATTCGATGATGCGAAAGATAGCGGGTTCTAATAGCCTATCACGTTCCATTTCGTCACATCAAATTTTCAGTTGCATTCATATTGAAGATTGGTGATGGTGAGGAAAGATAAGCGATATTTTAACCTTCGATCGCTTATTTTATCTTTATATTGGTCAATATGCGAAGCACCTCGAGTGCTGACGATAGGGATTTAGCGACACCATAACTGCAAGTACGAATCACTGTTGCGTGCTAGTGTGACGCTTTGAACACCGCAAGATAATAATATAGCAGCAAACCAGACGTGTTCCTCATATCTTTATTGCTTGTTGTATTTTACCGATGAAGAGTTTGTTTGTAGCTTTCAGTCAGCTATCTGAGCCAAATTAACTGATTCAAATTAATTGAGTATTTATATCTACCATATTTTAACATGCATAGTTAGATTTTAATTACTGATCTTGTACTGTGAAGGTTAGTTTGTTTTCAAGGATTATTATACTTCCTAGTTGAAAATATTAATTTGTTTTTATGATATACAATCTGCTTCCTACAGGTAACATTTGACTAAAATTTAATTTATTAAAAACATAAAAAACATTCTTAATTGTTCTATCTACGATATAACAGACGATAATCTTTGATAAATGTATAGCAGACGAAATCGAAATAAAAATGATGATTTATTCAATCGTCTGCTAAACTGGTACAGAGATAATCAAAATTTGCTTTTGGTAACAAGGAAAGAGAGCTGTCTGAATTCACAGACAAGGAAGAAAATTAAAATAATCTCTCACGTATTAAAAATTCAAAACTATGCCACCATTATTTAGACTTTTTTTTTTAATTTTTATTTTGTATTTATTTTTATTTTTGAAGCCATGCATGAAAGAAAATGTTATTGGACAGTTCCGATAACCGTCAGTAATAGAAATATTGCAATACAATTAAAAACGGAATAAAAAAGAACATGACTTACTTCTGAAAGCCCAAGTTTTTAACTGATTCAAACCAATTATCACTTTTACCAAAGCTGCAGAGCATTGTGATGATGTCTGAGCCTTATCCTGCGTTTCCATCAGCCGTGGGAGAATCTGTTTCATAATACTACCTAACGTTTGTTTTAAGAACGTTTCCACCAATTTCTTAGTAATTTTAGGTAAAGTTCCATTGTTGTCATTCTGATGTTGATGAGCGTTAAAATTCACTGTGGATGCACTGGATATACTCTTCGAGGTGGTTACTTGAATCGCTTTGGTCGTTTCTAGAGATGTATTGAATGTAACGTGTTTCGTGGTAGCCACCACATCACCCTTAATAGAGGATAATAGAATATTCACAAAGAAAACAAGGAGCTGCCAGGTCCACGGGATGTTCATGGCGAATGAAGTGAGTTTTACCGCTCCTGCAGACTGTTAGGTTTATTAAGTAGTTGGCCTCGATGTCGAACACCAGTCCAAGTTGCTTTAAAAAAAAAAAAAAAAAAAAAAAAAAAAAAAAACTAAATTGATCGAATGGCTTTACTTTCTTTAACGTTGCCCATGTGGGGAGACGCTCACTCAGGGTTGTTACCGGAGGGATCTTACTAACTACGTCACGATCTCGAGTAGCACGTGTAGGGGGGGCGTGGTTTGCCAGACTCAAGGAGAAGCATGCTTGGAAACATACTCAACTGTGAGCAGCATAACGTATGAAGCCGGCAGAGATGTCATAAAAATATATTTTTATTATTTAACCCGAATTCTCAATGTCATTTCATATTACTTTTTACTCTTTAAATGCATATTCAGGTCATTTAGAATTATGATTGATGAATTAGGAGTCGAGGTTTTTCTTGGGAATTCCCCAGTTGGCACCGTACACTGAAAGCGTTTCCTTATCGAAGTTTCCGTGAGATATTTAAGTCCAATGGTTAATGTTTCCAGTCCCCTTTATTCCCCCCCCTCTCAAACTTTCATAGCTGAATACAACATTGTTACTATTATAAACCCGACAAGTTGTGTGTTTAGAATTAATGTTTGATACCATATTACACAAAACAGGTGACAAATGTTAATTAGCTAAGTGTAAAATAATCATTCAACTGAATGTCCAGAAATCGTTTACATACAATGTCTTTTGTTGTTGTTGTTGACACATTCCGATAACAGAATGATATATTTACATTCTAGAGATCGGATGTGTGTAATGAGCTCATTAAAAAAATTTGCATCTACTGATTCGATGTAATTGCGTTCAAGGAAGATTTTAAAACATTATATCACTATACTCTTCGTTTTAGATGAGTTTTAAGTAATGCATAAATTATCTTGTAATTCTGTAGGCTATATCAATGATATAAGCTGACTGCACAGATTTTTATGAAATCTAGTGTTTTGAAGTTGAGAGAATTCATTGAACCATTGCAGTCTTGTTTTCAAATAAACAATATTTGATATTTAAATTGGATTTGCGCTTTAAGTGCAGAAGATGGTTAATATACAGTAGAAAGAAAATGTTTTCATCTTATTCAAGGAAAAATATATACTGATATAGGGGACATCGAGTGAAGTTTTGTTCCTGAAGTTGCTTCGCCCTCTTAGACACAAATTTAGATTTATAAATTCGTTATTATCAAGAGTTCACAGCGGTAGCTCTTGAACCAAACATACGAATAAGGTAGAGTCACTGAACCATTAGGGCCAAAATTCGATCAGTTGCAGCTCCAAGTTGAACGGTGAAGATATTCAAACTTTTAATATTTTCATTACTTAATTATTTGTACGATATTTGTAATTTTTAGGGTTTTTTAAAGGTAGATAGATAAAGTTTTTTCTTTATTTAGAATTAACCATTGAATCTAGTACATATATTATGTATGTTTGAATGGGTTCATAGACCAGTTTTGCCATTTTTCAGCAGAAAAACACCAAGTCTGCCTGAGAAGTGCTATCAATTACGTTTGAGACAAGCTAACTCGGCTCCTTATTTATTTCAAGGAGTTTCCATAGACAAAGCCCTTTAGTTGGAAGAAGCTGGATTCGATTTCGTCCATGACGCGAGTACCCATTGTCAGGTGTTTTCGATTAAAGGTGAATTTTCCGGTCTCATACGGAGGTGGAGGGATTTTCTACCTTACACTCGAGTTTTATCCCTCGAATCAGTCGAACCGGCCCTTGAACTCATATATCTACAGGCGTACAACACTTCGGAGAATGATGGTAGCTTCCACTGGCTCTCAGCTAAACAGTAGTAACTTCTGGCTAGTACTTTATCTCGGATCCAAATGCCACTGTTGGTATCCTGTATTCCCACTAATAATAAGCTCCGAAGACCAAATCTGTTTTTGTTTTGTTTAATATCGCTTCAAATCTTCAGCAAACACTGTAGCTGTGCCCCATAGAGAGAGGGATAAAAATCACCTACCACGTAAGTTTGTGTCCTGATTGCCAGGTCAACCTAATCACCAATGTGACGGCAGAATATAATTCATTTAATTTCGTAAATTGTTATGCTGGAAGAACTGAAGTCAGAAATAACGAAAATATATGAATATCTTAAATTCTAAATGAAGTGCGGTTTATTTGAGTACATTTCGGTGTCTGGAACATTGCACGCGCAGGTTTCTAACAAAGGTTGTGCTGAGGAGATCTAATAGGATGTACTTGAATTTATGAACGATGTATCTCTATAATATAATCCACCAAATAACTTCCTATCAACATCGAAGTCTTTCGAGAAACCAACAAGTCTATTTTACGTCGACCACTGTCTCTTTGAGTGACATTAGCACAACTGGTTGAACATCGCTTGACAAGGATTTCTTCTTAACGATTTGTTCACCATTTCCTTCTTCTGCTTGACCACTCCCTTTTCTTGTATCTTTCTCTTTCGTTTTGTGTCCTGTAAAGATTAGCCTTTCCAGACGTGAGAATGGAGCTTCGATAACGAGATAGGCAAAGAGCGACATCCCCAAGGTAATTGCTAAGGTGGCAAGATATTCGTAGATCTAAGAAACAGAAAAAACATAATTGAAACTGCCACTTTACCAATAAGGAAATTAATTTCACTATCCAAAGTAGATTATTTTTATTCTTTTAGCCACTTAAAATTAAATGGTTACAATCATTTGGTTTACGAGTCTATGCAAACACCATCGATAAATGGCACTGAACAACCTGCTCAGTATTAGTGTGAATAATTGACATTGAATATATAGGGTAATAATTTTAATAATTGCAATAATAAATATTGTGTAACAATCACCACTGGGCGGATATTTTTCTAAAAATATAAAATTATTTTTTGTTTTAGCATTACTGGAAGACAAAGTTTGAACATGAAGTACATCTTCCCAACTAAGCTTCTCGTAGAGTCTGCTGACCTCGCATTAATTGCCTTGGTATCCCAGATCTCACTTATGTGACTGTCAAAACCATCTGCTGGCTACTTATTCCAATTACAATGCTATATACAAACGCACGATTTATCTTTTAAAAAAGTAGTTCCAAAATTTACCATCGGAGGGCGCTGTATGGTGGTTGTAGTAATTTTTGTGTGTGTAAGAAGGATAAGAAGCTATACAGGCATAAATAAATTTTTATTCATTTCGATTGTGCATTCTCGGGCTGTACTGTTCAATGTTCTGCCCTTCCCAGGATGCACAAACTGCATCCTTTGCACAGTGTGTTCAATAGCAAAATGCAGCTAGTCGGGAATTGATGTTGCACACACGCTACGTTATGCTGTCTTTCAGCGATGGCAAGTTATTAGGATGATTCCGATAAATCCTGTCTTTGCGAAATCCCCCAAGAGGCAAAATTCACCGGGGGGGGGGGGGTAGATCAGGTGAAAGACGCGGCTATGCAATGGAAAACGCACGGCTGATCACTGACTTCCGTGAAATACTCTCGAAGAACCTCCTGTACGAATCGACCAATGTCCTCTATTTTGCAGGAAAATGACTGAATCCGTGCACTGCGTAAGACAACAAAATTGTTTACCACATCGCGATACCTCTCGGCAGTAATGAGCACGTCACAAGACCCGATTAGCGAATGTCCTCAAAGAAGGATGGTCCAATGATAAAGGAAGCTGTGAACTCGCACCTAACAGTAACTTTCGAATGCAAAGGAATTTATTGGATTGTTTGTTGGTTTTGCTTAGCCCATACCCGGCAATTATGAGTATGGACTAAGTTAAAGTGAGCTTCATCTCCTCACAAAATCATCCACCTCCACGTAGCGTCCAATTCCACTCGCATGTCAAATGGCATTCGTTAAAGGGAATGTCTGTCGGCTTTCAAAGTCCTGCGGGCGCAGCTCATGTGTCAAGGTTACCTGAAATAGGTAAAATGCAGAATATAATCTTCCATATAAGTTTTCAGACAGGTTACACGTATAAGGTACGTGTGTCTTGATACAACACGTGCACTGCAGGAACCAACACTGTAATCCATGGCGTGCTCCACAACGGCAATAGCAACTTCATTCACTTGTTGTGAATTGATTATTTTGTGACCTCTGCCAGGTCTTACTCTCAACGATCCCGTTTCAACAAATCTTCAAAACGACTAATCATTCATCTCAGAGCACAAGGAGATAGTGGACCTGTTCGACATTTGTTCTGGAGACAAATTCGCGGAGTGCAGTAACAGCATTGCAAATGTTACGTACGAGACATGCAGCTTCAAGAGAAAAGCACGTTGGGGTAAGGTTAGCGCCATCACTGTGGATGGTATTAACAACCAAAACGAAAAGAAAAATCCCGTGCCCGTTTTTAAACCCTTCTGGCACCTGCCGAGTTGCGTAATGTAACTTTTATGCATTTGGTGTTTACAAATAGTTCCTAGAAACTACTTTTTTATTTTCTCTCAGGCATCGCTTCAGCATGCCGCAAAATGCATTCCTGCAAAGTTTTGCAGCATGCGAAACACTGAATGTCGCTCCACAAGGCTCTAAACAGAGATACTTTTGCTCACCCTCTCTCTCTCTCTCTCTCTATATATATATATAGAGGGTGAGCAAAATCATCCATAAGTTTTAGTAAATTAAAAAAAAACTGTGGCGACATCTGTTGGCACTACACTTAAACTACTGCAGAGAAAAAAAAAATTTGGGGAACCCGATTTAACATTCACAAGTCAACTTAGTTTAGTAAAACTTGTGCTGCCACCTATTGACAACCACACCTACTATCACCCATAATTGCTCACTCAAACCATTACTCGTAATGCCATTAAACCAATAGGGGGTGGCCTCACTAGCAGCGGTATCCCCAAAGTTATGACGTCAGCAAACGTTCGTCCCCTATGCAAACAGTTTTATTACCCCCGTGATATCTTCTCAACACCCACAACGCATGAGTGCACTTTTCAGAATTCAACCCTTGAACAAAAATGGCAACATAAATTAAACTGCTTAAAATTAACTTTCGTTCTTATTAGATAATTAAGTTTAATTTGAACTAAAATGTAAATTTCAATTCGAGTATTCAAATTTTAAAATCATGCGTCCTTCTTTTGCATTGCATAACACACTTTCGTAGAAAAAAAAACAGTACTATGGATCTCTTTATATGCGAAAAAAATCGACGAAAGATAGTGCTCACCATATTATAATGAGTGAAATAAAAGCCATCTCTAAGGTATCCGTAGCGAGTCCAAATCACTAAGCAATGCATCAAGTACATACAGAAGGTTAGCCTACTCGGAATGATCCATCCTTTCCAGGACAGTATCCAGTTCACTGGACCTTGAAAATAACAAGCAAAGACAATTAATACCATCACTGAAACCCCCTCTTCTAATGCACGTAAATGAGCAGTATTAACTTAATATAAAACTGGCTTTTAATCAATTATACCTTATTTTAAATTCCAAGATTTAATACTGATTAAGATATTCTTAGATGGCACATTTTTTCAGAACTTTTTCTAATTGTTGAATTTTCTAATCAATGAAGCTAAAGATGGAGAGTGTTTCCCACTAATTTTCACAAGTTAGGACAAAAGCTGCTGAATCTGTTATATCTTACTGAATAATGGATTAGTGTGGACAAGGTAACTTTGCCTCTAAAGAATTCCAGGTTGAGCAGCGTATTAAAACGGATGCGATTTTTCCACTTACCTCCAAAACCTTGAAGACAGGCGAAGGTCATCCAAGCTATGCTTAAAATAAACGCTGTGCGATGAGATGAGGCATAGATCGCATTCGAATAACGTGGTTGGTAGTTGCCGAACATCGACTGCCATGGCCAATAGATGGCTGTAAAGGCAGTAGCTATGGCACTGCACCATAGAAACGTTTGAGAAATCTAAAACAAAACCAACGTGATCAGTTTGATGGGAGAAGGAGAATAACGTCTATGTAAATAGTTCATATTTAAGGGTTCGAATTTTGACTATAAATTTTCATCAGATATGAACTTACTGGATGTAGCGAAATCTTCTTACGCTTATACTGAACAAATCCAAGAATCATGCCTACACAGTAACTGGATACGTGGGTATAAGGTCGAAAAATAACCTCACTTATCATCATATAAAGCTGCCTAGAATTGGAGAAAACCAAACTCAAAACTACGAAATTCATCGAAAATAAAAAATCTGAATATTATTTTATAGGTTTCCATTGAACCAATGGAAACCTATAAAGTTTCGTTTTGAAGCAGTTTCACTTACTCTTTATGTGCAACAGTCACCAATGCTGTAAGATTCAAGTCTCTAACATAAGTCATTACTCCAATAGCTAAGTTACATCCCAGAGAACACGTTAACAGTACTACAAAGCCCAGCATCGGTTTCCTAAAATAATAGACATGTTTATTTAGTGAAAGAAATCGACATTGCAAATGCATATGTTATGTTCGGGATACATAAATTTATATGAAATAAAAATATCTTAAAATATTCTGATTCATACAAACTAAGAATTACCTGTAGAGTGGAATGAGAATCAAAATAGACAAAAGATGAAACTGGAAGTCGCATCCCAAGTACCACGTCGGATGATAACACTAAAAAAAAAATGTTTAAGTTTCAAAATTACTTTTTTGTTAGTTTCTTTTCAGGTAAAGGCTAAATATATGTGAATAGATTTGAATTCAAAAATGGCAAAAATCTAAGACTAAAAATAAATATTTACCTGTTAATCAAATAATTAATTGTGGATGGAACTGTATTCGTGTTAGTGATATATTCCACTTGATTATAACTTTATTAAGTGCAAAAACGTAATATTTATTTTATAATCTACATTCAGTTTCGTAACATCATTTACGTGACATACTGTCAAGAGAAATATGGATTGAAGGCTCATCAAAAATTAATCGATATATATTTCATCTCATAAGAAGTGTGTGGCCGTAGCGGAGAAAGTTGTGATGATATTATAGACCTGTTACTTAAAAAGTCATATTGCAACTCATAGAAGGTTGGTGTGAGTCAACACCAGTTCATTTCATAATAACACCACCAGTTCCTCTGATGTTATTATGAAATACACGGTCCCATAATGCTCTCTAGTTTGTTCACGTACATATTGCTGTAGACACCTATTAGAATGTCCCTTCAAAAACTTTGGGGGAATATTTAGTGGGAGGATGAAAGCGCTGATAATACAGCAGGTAGTAATTTGAAAGAACTTCGTAATAGTTATCTGATGCAACATGTGAGCCAACGTAGAGGGGGGAAAACCTTACATTTCATAATACCATCAAAAGATTTAGTGAAGAGTCATACTATTTCCCAAATATCCCGAAAGCAATCATTTGTCAGTGGAAAACCAATTAATTATGAATAAGGATGATAAGTGATGATAAGGAGCATGGGAGGGTGCACTATTAAGTCATTGCGTTTGAGAATATGTTAAAAAGAATAACGAAATATGAATTAGAACACATTACTGGCTGGGAGTGACTCCAATGCAAGCTGGGTAACGTTGAAGGACATCTTGCATAATCCGTTGCCTTAAGTTATTACGAGCAGTAAATTTTACAACAGTCTAGAGTTGGCTCGATGCACAGTGAAGTTCTCAAAAATGCATTTTGTAAGATAAAAAACGATGGATAGATTATAGATCTGATAGATCAAATATATATGTTTTCACTAAATTATTAATTTCGACCAGCATAATAATAGGAGAAAAAGGAATGATTTGATAGAGATATGCAGACTTCTAAAAGGGGCGTACATGATACCAGTAGATGACTTTTTCGTGTGATGGAGGATGAAGAGACGACAAGATGACATCCATTGACTCTGAGAAGCGAAACATTTAAATAATGGGAGGAAGCTAACGTTTTCTCTCATTCAGTGGCGATGATTGGAATGGCTTGCTTCTGGATGTGATGAGTGTGCGTAGGGTGAATGAATTCAAGAGATGGAATGACAAGTGATGTGGTCTCCCTCGATTAGTCCCTGACCCCATGATCAATAAGTCAGGGACTTAGCGAGAGATAACAATAACATTATTCTTGTTGTTGTTGGATAGTATCTTGTATCAAAATAAGACAGGGTTGATATACACGATTGTTTTAACATGAATATAATAGGAATAAACGTCTGTAGAAAGAAACTTTAAAAATAATTTAATTTACAGAAATATAATTAAAAAACAAAACACTCATTTCCACTAAAACATGTCACAGATTATTATAAAATTTGCTACATCACATAACCATCATAATCATATCACGTATTTTATTTCAATAATGTAATATGGTAATTTTAATGAATGCAAGGTAATTTTCTAATTTAAGTTATGGTATTTTTAAACTTGCTTTCTTCCTAATTGAAGGTTTAGCAGACAAACATTCATACGCACCATTTTCTTTAAAGGTAACCAGTTGTTGACGTACCCTAGATTGTACATCCACCTCTTATAGCAATTGTCTACCTCAATACCCGCTGTCTCTTGCCAGATGGGTCCTGAAGCGATCCAGGGCAAGAAAAATACCGATCCAATGGAAAACAGCAACATTGGAGTGAGCCTAAATAAATAACACGATTCTCAGTGTAAAAATTTTATTTCTTAATAACATTATGGATTTCATACTTTAATTTGCTAAAAATCTGATCTGCCCTAGAATCTACACTATTTCGGAAACAATATGTACCAATGGGACTTAGAACCACGAGATAGCAGCAATTGCCTTATGTACTGGTTCCCCTGATACTCATGGAATCTTGATAGTCTTTGACTCAGCTATCAGTTTCCCCTGATACTCATTTAAGACAAAACAAAAAAGGTTTAAAAATGTGCTGTAAAATCTGTAAACAGGCTGAAATACAGAAACAGCAGAACATATGCATCCCTTAGTGGGCTCTCCATAGTGGGAGAACATCAGTTTTCTTTTCATTTTTTTAAGCAATCATGAATTGGTTGGGCGCAGTTTTATAATGTTTTTGGATTTAATATTTACCTGAGATATCTCTTCACTATGAAAAGAAAGATGTTCAGATGTCCTTTAGTTGACTTCATGTATTTTAGAGTATTCCACGTAGTAAGGAGGCCGCTATAAAGAAACAAGAATACAAAAATCACTTGCGTTTCATAAAAGGGCGCTTATTTGTGACATTTATGTGTAAATTGAATTAACGTATAAAAAATTCTAAACCAATTCGATATAATTTCTAAACTTAAATAGAAAATAAATAAAAAAACACCTTAAGCAGAAGTTTTTCTGGGTTACAAAATGCGTAAACTAACAGATGGCTGTTACGTCATCACATGTAATCTGCATATACAGACCATGGCACTGAAAGGATTCAGAAATAATAAAACTGGTATAAAAATGGAAGATAAAGATAACACAGTGCTGTCCGAAAGCTAAGGACGAACTAAATTTTTACCAGAATACGAAGAAATTTTCATGACTACAGCCAAATGTGGACACACATTTATTACCAGCATACTAATAAATTATATTACGCAAATATGTATTATTAATTTCGTACACATTAAGTTGCAATACATTTTTGTCAAAAGTTGCAAATTTCCTAAGGACGCAGTTAAGGAATTAATGTATCCTGCTTAGAGAAAACTATTCGGAGAGACATTTCAGTAGGGAATATGTCCATCCCGAATTGCGATTCACCTCTCACAACGTCGTACCATGCTTAGCACCACGTGATTCAGGAGTTCTTGGGGCAAACTGGCCCACTCCTCCTTCAGTGCAAAGGAGCAATGCGTCTCCCCATTGCGACTCAAATGTGTTCTGTGGGGTTGAGATCTGGGGGTCGTGCTGGCCACTGGATTCGATTTTTATCCTCGGTCTCCAGAGTATCTCCACTGTTCGTGTACGATGTGGTGTGGCATTGTCATCCACAAAATATGAATTCTTCGCCTACAGCACCACCAAACAATCGAATATGACGTCGAAGAACTTCATTGTAATGTCGGTCACGTCACCAGTCGTAGTCCCTTTTTTCCAGCACTTGTACCTCGGTGCATCCATTAAGCATAATGCCTCCCCACACCATGACCCCAGTACCGTCGTATCCTTTCAAGAGCATTCTCGCGGTGGTATGCACCACCACTTTCACGCCAGTTGAAGTGTCGTCTAGAATCGGAGGAAAAACTAAAATGGGTTAATGTACAGAGTACATTAACCCTTCGGTGTCCGTACAACTTTTATGGATACAACACCGCTAAACACGTGTTCTACGATGTGCCGTAGATAGTGGGATGCAGATTGCAGGCCTTCGGGTGTAGAGGCCTACTTGTCGCAGACATCTTGCCACAATTTGTCGAGATATCCGCGTACCTGTGCTTGAATGGAGCCGACTTGCAAGCTAACCTGCCGTGATGAGTCGATTAGGTTTTTGCTGTTCTAACGAAAACTCCGTCTTGAAACTCCTTGATACAGCGAGAGCGAGCTCTTAGCAGACGTCTGGAACATATTCCATTGGTTTGAAATGCTGTACACTGCTGATGATGTCTTAATATTACAGTGACAGTTGCACATAACTGAGAAGAAATTCCTGGTTAGGAGTTCGAATTCGGGATGATTGGAGTAGAGAACTAATATTACCCATCTGCTAATGGAGGAATAAAAGTTCATATGAGAATTACAGAGGAAATTCTCGCTGGAATTTTTCTGGTGAAATTTATGCAAGCATATATGAAAAGAGGATAAGGAAAATTTTAGAAGGGAAGCATGCAGAAGAATAAGCTGGATTCATGCCCAAAAAAAAGAATTGCTAGATTCAGATTTTCTCTTTTAGACAAACAGTTCGGAAGTGGTGGGAAATATAAGAGGTATCTACACTTTCAGTTTTGAATTTTGCAGATCTAAAAAAGGAAAAAAACATTATTCAAAACGCTGCAGTTATACCAAGTAGGAGAAACATTGAACAGAGTAAAGGTCTATGTGTAAGTTGTAAGTCACCAGTTAGAAATGAAGGAAGTACCGGACGATTGTTTGATGTAAAATCAGGACATGGGTACGCATTAATCCCACAATCATTTATCACCTACGTGGACCAAGTTATGAACGGAAGTATCATTACACCTGATATCAAACACGGCGATATTCAACACACCTGTTTATTTTATGCAGATGATGTTATATTTCTAAAGAAATCCAACAAAAGTCTGCACGATTCTTTAACCAAATTGAATAACGGTTGCAACTAATTTTGCATGAAAAGAAAAACAATGAAAATGCGCAGAAATAATGAAAACAACGTTGTACCACCATTTTATATTGCGCTATCCATTATCTATATGAATCACATTATGGAGGAAAGCGGTATTAAACCTGATATCAAAATTGGAGATGTTAATGTCAGCTCTTTGCTTTATGCGGATGATGTTATACTTCTAAATAAATCCGCTACAAGTCTGCAAGATTCTCTGACTAAATTGAATAGCTCTTGTAATAGATATGGTATGAAGGTCAGCAATAAAAAGACAAAGACAATGAAAATAGGCAGAATCATTGAAAATGTCAACTGTGTTGTGAATGGAGAACCTGTGGAACAAGTGAAACATTTCAGCTACTTAGGTACGATTTTTAGTAAAGATGGTAAATTCAATATAGAAATAGACAACAGAATCAATAATGCTGGTATCGTAAGAAGTCAACTGAAAAAATGTATATGGAAAAAGAGAGAAATTAGTCGGAACACTAAATAAGCTGTATACAGGACAGCGTTCAAACCGGTTTTAACTTATGGATCTGAGAGCTGGGTCAGAAGTAAAACACTTGACCAAAGACCGCAGATATGAGAGTCCTGAGAAAGATTAGAGGTGTGAACAGATGGCATCAATGGCAATATCATATTAAAAATGAGGATATTACTAAAGAACTTGACATTGTCAGCATCCAGGAATGCATTAGCAGAGCTAATCTCAGATGGTATGGTCACTTAAACAGAATGGGAGAGGAAAGATTAGCAAAACAAGTGTTCTTTGCCAGGTTGGCAGGAGAAACACTCAAAGGAAGACCAAGATATACTTGGATTGATACAGTAAAGAATGCCTTAGAAGATAAAAATGTAAGATCTGATAATGTTGGAGTCTAAATCAGTCTGTTACCTTGACAGACTGATTTAGAGTAACAGACTGATTTGGAGGAAAAGTTTAGATTGGAAGTTAACAAT